>NC_073636.1:40472500-41097500 GCF_029407905.1 Bubalus kerabau | reverse complement strand
GTAGTCAATACACATGTTATTTTTGTCTTGTTAACCACTTGGGATCTGCTGAGATCTGATGGTCGAATTTTCGACCAGTGAAAAAAAGAGTCTGCAAGATGTTTCCACCAGCGGTAAGAACACATGTGCATCAGACACCAGGCTGCATCCTGGGGTTATGAAGATAGATGGGGAAAGGGAGGAGGGAAAAGGGCCCAGGCTGCAAGCAGAAGTGGCAAGTACTCACAAGACAGAGAGGGAGCACGTACAGAGGGGCTCCCGGGCTGCCACACCCAGGCTGGGCTTGCAGAAGGCATGACAGGAAGGGGACAGGGGCCGAGGATATGAAGCCAGGCGAGTGCGGGACGTGACTTCCATTAACTGTCCCCAAGACTCCATGCTTTCAATGCAAGGGGCGCAGGTTCCGTCCTGATCGGAGAACTAAGATCCCACATGCCAGTAGGCATGACCAAAAAAAAAAAAAAAAAGGCTCCAGGGTGGAGAATGCAGTTATAGGCCCAAACGAGGCCCCACTTCCCAGCCCTGACCCTGCCCTGCCTTCTTCTGCCATTCCGAGTTTACAACCCTCTCCCTCACAGTGCTCCTCCAATGCACTGATTTCTAACATTGCTCATTTTTACAAGCTTTAGCAGTTCATTTTCAAGTTTCTGATTTGAAAGAGAAGTTGGAAGCATCTGGGAAACAATCCTACAGGAAATCTCACACGTGTGCACGTACATATACAGCTATAGATATAGCTGTATATATGTGTAAACTTGAAAAATCATAAATATAAAATATACATAGAAAGAAGTGAAATATCTATTTTTATAAATATATACAACTATTTCACATGTACACATATACCATATATGTTCTATATGTCTACATTTCCAGATACAAATCAGGAAATACATATACTATACATATATGTCACTTTTAAATGGATATAATTAGTGTGGAAATGTCCCTGGGTGGTAGCAGAATCCAAATTAGGGGCAAAAACACAGGGCAGCAGCAACTTTTTACTCTACAAACCTGCATAGGCTGAAATTTTACTGGTTGTGTGGGGTGTGTGTATGTGTGTGTGAAAATATACATAACATAAAATTCATCTTTACCACTTTCAAGCATGCAGTTCAGTGGCATTAAGGACACTCACATTGTTGTGCAGCATCACCCCCATCCACCTCCAGAACTTTTCTTCTTCTCAAACTGAAACCCATTAAAGAATAACTCCATTTCCCTCTCCATCAGCCGCTGGCAACCATCCTCCTACTCTCTGTCTCTATGACTGTTAGTACTCTTATAGGCGTCTCCTATAAGAGGAATCCTACACCACAATATTGTAAAGTAATTAGCCTCCAATTAAAATTAATTAATTAATTTAAATTTTTTTTAAGCGAGAAAGGAATCCTACAGTATTGTGTGTGTGTGTGTGTGTGTGTGTGTGTGTGTGTGTATATGTGTGTGTGTGTCGGCCTGATTTCGCTTGTGTAGCTTTGGAAACAATAAAAAAAAAAAATCCACCTCTGGGTACCCGACATGACGCCTCTCGGCCACTAGAGGGCACTAGAGATCGCGAAATGTGTCCCAGGTTTTTTCGCGCACGGGGCACTGGTGCCCCGGCCGTGAAAGCGGGTCCTTCGCCTTTCTCCAGAGGGGTCCTTGCACTTTCCTGGAGGGGCACTAACCCTGAGCTTGCGGGGAGGGTTAGGCTTGGCCTGCAGCCCGAGGCCTCCTCCCCCGACTCCCTTGACTGCGGGGGTTTGGGGGAGCTGGTAGGCGTTTTTCTGCCAGGACCACAGCTTCACCCCCGTGGGTTCCACGCGCGGCGCGGACCCAGCGCAGAGAGCTGGAGCTTGGGCACATATCCGTGAGCAACTCAGTCTTTTCATTCCAGGGGGACCCTGAGAAGTTGGGGCTGTATAATGATAGTGGAGATAACTTCTGGCCTTTGAGTGGAGGAAGGGTAGAGATTAGAAATGACGGAGATTCAGCCTGAAATACATGTGTGTGAACCATTTATCTCTAATTCCCGGGCCCTAGACCCTAATTTGTCTGACACAGGGGTTCTTACCTGGTTAATGTGTTCTGAGTTAGGCAGAATCCAGCTACCAGGTGAATCTTGGTGCTTTGTTGTGTCCGGAATTGATCAAGAGTTTTGCACCCAGGTGGGAAACTGTGGCTAGAGGAGCAAGCAGCTGATGGAGACTGAGTGCCCCAGGCTTGGTCTGAATTTAGGGCTGTGCAGTCATATTCTGAGAGGACAAACACCGACCACTTCATTAAATCAAATATATGTATAAATTTGGGCTTCCCCGGTGGCTCAGAGGGTAAAGAATCTGCTTGCAATGCAGGAGTCCTGGGTTAGATCCCTGGGTTGGGAAGATCCCCTGGAGGAGGGCATGGCAACCCTGTCCAATATTCTTGCCTGGAGAATCCCCATGGACAGAGGAGCCTGGTGGGCTACAGTCCATGGGGTTGAAAAGAGTCAGACATGACTGAGCGACTAAGAACAGCACCTTTTATATCTTTTTACTTCTCTATATTACAGAAAGAGCATCATTTTAGTTTTCTTACTGGTATGTGTGAATAGGTTATACTGTCTATAAATTTCATTTTAGGACAGTTAAGAACAGTCTTTTAGATATTTGTGGTCTCCAGCCCTGTCCTTGCATTGAAATCATCTGAGGAGTTTTTTAAAAATGACATCAAATGGAATTCCCTGGTGGTCCAGTGTTTACGACTCCATGCTTCCACTGCAGGACACCTGGGTCTGATCCTTGGTGGGGGAAATAAAATTTTGCAAGCCACAAGGCATGGCCAAAAAAGTTAAGCAATAAAATTAAATTAAAAAATAAAAGTACTTTGGCCACCTGATGTGAAGACCCACCTCATTAGAAAAGGCTCTGATGCCGGGAAAGACTGAAGGCAGGAGGAGAAGGGGATGATAGTGGATGAGATGGTTGGATGGCATCACCAACCCATGGACATGAGTTTGAGCAGGCTCTGGGAGATGGCGAAGGACAAGGAAGCCTGGTGTGCTACAGTTCATGGGGTTGCAAAGAGTTGGACACAACTGAGTGAACAACAACAAAAAAATAAAAATGACATTAATGCTGCTGCCCCACTTGAGACCAGCTGATTCAGTTTCCCCAGGGTGGGGACGAGCACTAGTATTTCTTAGAAGCTCCCCAGAGTGATTGTGAAGCACCACAAGGATCGAGAACTGATTGTGAAGCACCACAAGGATCGAGAACTTTGGCTGCCAACGCCCAGTTAGTTCCGGGACCAGGGGCTTTCTACCTAGGTTCCCACTAAACCATTGGAGAAGCCGTAAAAAACACTGATGCCGGGTTTCCAAGGCTAGAATTTATGCTGTAATTGGTCTGGGATGCAGCCAGAAGACTGAGAGTTTTTTTAAAGATTCCCCAGCTGACTCTAATGCAGCCAAATTTGAGAGCCATCTCCTCCACTCACCTTCATGAACCAAAAATGAACACCAGCCACATCAACTTGGCCATGTTAGAAATTTTAAATCTGGGACCCCACCCCAGACAACAGAATCTGAACCTTTGAGCTGGAGTCCAGTTTCTGGATTTTAAAACCCCCTCCAGGTAATAATTTTGCATGCTAAAGTTTGAGAACCTCTGTCCCAGTTCTCACACAAACACAAATTCATCTGAGTCACAGCCTGACTTGTTTAACTTTCCACAGATTTCTTGCCAGTTGAAGATCTGTTCTCTAGCCACTACTTCTCTTTTTAATATTTGTGTGTGTGTGTGTGTATATATATATATATATTATATATATATATCTGGCTGCTCTGGGTCTTCGTTGCGGCACTCGGGCTTTCTTTATTTGCAGCGAGTGGAAGCTTCTCTCTCGTTGTGGGTCTAGAGTGCAGGCTCAGTAGTTGGTAGCACACAGGCTTCGTTGCTCTGCAGCATGTGGGATCTTCTTAGACCAGGGATCAAGCCCTTGTTCCCTGCATTGGTGGGTGGATTTGTAACCACTGGACCACCAGCAAAGTCCGCCACTGCTTTTTCACTTCTGTGAGTGCGTGCTAAGTCGCTTCAGTCGTGTCCGACTCTGTACCCCATGGACTATAACCTGACAGGCTCCTCTGTCCATGGGATTCTCCAGGCAAGAATACTGGAGTGCGTTGCATGCCCTCCTCCAAGGGCTCTTCTCGACCCAGGGGTCGAACCCACATCTCTTACATCTACCTGCCTTGGCAGGGGGGTTCTTTACCACTAGCGCCACCTGGGAAGTCCTTCATTCCCATACCAAACCCCATTTCCCATAAAATGAACCACACAGTGTGACCAAAGAGCTGCAGAAGGCAGAAAAATGAAGCATTGTGTAAAGATTTCCAGGAGGATGGGAGGAATCCATGAGCCACGTGAGATACTGATTCCACAAACTCAGCTGCAACAGGGAGAAATGACCTGAGGTAGGGAGATGACCTCAGGTCACCTGCGTTCAGCTCCCAATTTCCCAGGGCTTCAGTGGGTGCTGTTTCCCTGCCCCTGCTTCCTGGTAATCCCAGCAGCAGCAGGAGGGGACTTTGTGAGAGACAGGGGTAATGGCGACAGACACGGCCTTCTGCCCTTGTGAAAAAAAATTGCCACCGAGGATCCTGGGTAAAGAGAAGCAAGCTGTCCTCATTCCTTCCCTAAAGGAAGTGGCCCTTACTTATGACTGCTCCAGGTTGGTCCCCAAAGAGCTCAATATTAGGGTCGAGCTGCTGCCAAGCGGACATAGCTGCTTCTGTTTACTCTTGCCCATCTGGCACCAAGGAGATGCTCAAAGGTGGTCCAGAGATGTTGGCCTCATTTCACTGCAGCAGGGACAGGTCATGCACCTGTGGGAAGAGCTCTGAACTCTTGCTCCAGGTGCACAGGGTGTCAAATCCAATTTTGCCTCCCATTGTATCCCCAGGACCCAGCCCCATGTTTGCCCACCAATGGGTGCTCCATAATGCCTGAGTGGATAATTGGATTATTAGCATATGGTCATAAAAGTCTACCCTTTACTGGACACCTCCTGTGTGTCCAGCTCAGGGCTCACCGCTTCCCATACAGTTGTTTCGTTTAACCCTCCTGACATCTTCAGGACACACCTGTCAGCAAACAGGACAGGTAAGGACACTGAGAGCTCAGAGAAGTCAAGAGACTAGCACAGGGCTGCACAGTCCATCGGCAGGGCTGTGAGTCCCACTGGAGACAAGCTGACTCCCAAATCTGCTTTGGCAAAGGTTTTATAATGTAATTTTGTAGTTTACTGTGTAATTTTCATGAAACTGTCACTTACGTGATTTGTATCTCATTGCAATTTTATGATTGTAAATTTGTATAATTATGTAATTGTAATTTTACATAATTACAATTGTATAAATTCTAATGTAATTTGGGGGATGGCCTTTTCTTGTGAGGAGGTTGCACATGTGTACTTTCTGCAAAACACTTAAACGAGAAATAACTCCAGTTTTTTAGAATCTCTTCTGGAAAATGGAAGATGGTATATACTTCCACTCATCTTTTGAGGCTAACACAGACTTGATACCAAAATTCAGAGTAGAAGGAAGAAACATTACAGATCAATATTACACATGAAAATAAATGCAGGAATCCAAAACGAAAAAAAAAAAGTTAGCAATCTGAATCCAGCAACATAAAACAGGAAGATTTCTCATTGCTAAATTTAACTGATCTCAAGTATGCTAAGTTGGTTTAATGCCATAATATCAATATAATTCATCACATTAAAAGGATAAAACAAAAAATTTGTTGTGGTTATTTCCTAGATACAAAAAACTATTTGATAAAGTGTAATATTTATTTTGGGTTTCCCAGGTAGCTCAGTGGTAAAGAAAGTGCCTGCCAACACAGGAGATGCAGGGCACTCGGCTTCAGTCCCTGGTCCAGGAGGATCCCACACACTCGAAGCAACTAAGCACTTGGGCCACAACTACTGAGCCTGGGCTCTAGAGTCAGGGAGCCGCGACTACCGAAGCCCACGTGCCCTACAGCCTGTGCACCACAACTAGAGAGTGGCCCCCGCTCACGGCAACTAGAGAAAAGCCCAGCACAAACGAAAGCCCAGCGCAGCCAAAACCTGGCAGCCCAAACGACATAAAGAAGGCCTACATCAGTAAGGAAGATGGAAAATGCCATAGAAAAATGAATCAAAAATCACCTTGAATACACACTTCATGAATGGAATCCAAATCGCCAAAAGACATATGCAAGTTGCCCGCCCTACTAGTAATCAAAGAAATACAATTTAATATAATGCTCATATTAGCCAAAAACTGAAACAATCCAAGTGTCTACGAACTACAGAGTAAATAAATTGAGATACAGTCATGCAATAGAATACTATACAAACAATAAAAATAAATGGGCTATAACTGTAACACAATAATATGAATGAATCTCAGGAGCATAATATTGAGTAAAGAAAATGCAAAATAATACAATGTGTAGTTCTCTTTATAGAAAGATCAGAAGCAGGCAAAAGAAACTACATATTCAGAAATTAATATTCAGTTGATGAAACTATGAATAAAAGCCAAGAAATGATCACACAGGAGTCAGGTGAGTGGTTACCCGGGGAGTGCTTTTCAGGAAGGTGAATGCAGGTTCTCCTGGGGGCTGACAGTGTTCTCTGATGTTGTCTACTGAAGTATGGTGATTACCTGCGAGTTTCGCTTGTCTGTGTGGTACATTTCCTAATAAAAATGTTTTTAAAGATAGAACAATACCATGATGAATATTCTCATGCCTGCCCCCTGGTATGGTATGCAAGAGCTTCTTTAGGGCATATGCAGGGAGTGGAATTGCTGGGCAAATGCAGAGTTCCTGTCTCCAAGATGGTGCCGGGTGATTTACCAAGTGGCTGCATCAGTGTATACCCCCACCAAGCAGTGTTTGACTCATTCTCAGCAAATCACGTCTTCACCAACATTTCATGTCAGACTCACTTCACTGCTCCCAGGAATACAGAACGGTATCTCGTCGTCATCTAAAGAGATGTCATCTCATTGCATTTCACTGGTTACAAATGACCTAGAGAATCTTTTCCTGATTTTCGGTTCAGTTGCTCAGTCTTGTGTGACTCTTTGCGACCCCATGGACTGCAGCACACCAGGCCTCTCTGTCCATCACCAACTCCCACAGTGTACCCAAACTCATGTCCATTGAGTCGGTGATGCCATCCAGCCATCTTATCCTCTGTCATCCCATTCTCCTCCCCTTCTCCTCCTGATTTTCTTCACCTATAAATCTTTTTTCCCAGGGATGGGACTATTGTGTTGTGTAAGAGAATCCTACCTACCCCAAGGTTAGACATCCTATAACTTTTTGAAAAGTGTTTGTTTTAACTGTTTTCACTTTTAAGTTTGAGTAGGTTCTGAGAAAGGGTTCACATTTCTTTTCTTTCTTCTTCTTCTTCTTCTTTTTTTTTTTTTTTTTTTTTGTTATATGGACAAACAATTGGTACAGCACCATTAGTTGAATAATCCATACTCTTCCCAGAGATCTGGCCTATCTCCAGTTTCTATACATTAGAGGTTCTGTTTCTGGACTCTGTTCTGTTGGTCTATGTCCTACTGCCAATAATCACACTGATAAATTAGTTTGGTGATAACTGTTGTTACCTGGTAGATCAAGTTTCCCAAATATTATTTTTTTAGGAGCATCTATCTTCCTAATAGTAGGATTTTGTGGTTCACGGGTAGCCCTTGAGGAAATGCTTCCAGATTCTTTTAGAAGTATCTAGAACATCTCTGTCTTCTAGAGAACAAATTACAGCTACCTTGAAGCCCTTCAGAGTTGACTTGATCCACACAACAGCCATGTATCACTGAGTCAGTGATACCCCAAGGGCAGGGCTGGGGGCCTTGTCCGGGGAAAACGTCAAAGCACCGAGACTGACTAAAGACCCTCTGCTTTCCATCATCGTCATGGCCCAGCAGCTCTACACAGCATCCAGAGTAGATGACTCCTCTCCGACAACAAAAAGTGTCTATTAAACAAACAACTGTTGTTATTGATGAGCTTTAATTTCCTATGTGTTAAAAAGCAGAGGCTTCACTTTGCCAACAAAGGTCCGTCTAGTCAAGGCTATGGTTTTTCCAGTAGTCACATATGGATGTGAGAGTTGGACCATAAAGCAGGCTGAGTGCCGAAGAATTGATGCTTTCAAACTGTGGTGCTGTAGAAGACTCCTTTTCCAAATAGGAAAAGGAGTACGTCAAGGCTGTATATTGTCACCCTGCTTATTTAACTTAGATGCAGAGTACATCATGAGAAACGCTGGGCTGGAAGAAGCACAAGCTGGAATCAAGATTGCCAGCAGAAATATCAATAACCTCAGATATGCAGATGACACCACCCTTATGGCAGAAAGTGAAGAAGAACTAAAGAGCCTCTTGAAAGTGAAAGAGGAGAGTGAAAAAGTTGGCTTAAAGCTCAACATTCAGAAAACGAAGATCATGGCATCTGGTCCCATCACTTCATGGGAAATAGATGGGGAAACAGTGGAAACAGTGTCAGACTTTATTTTGGGGCGCTCCAAAATCATTGCAGATGGTGATTGCAGCCATGAAGTTAAAAGACGCTTACTCCTTGGAAGGAAAGTTATGACCAACCTATTATACCAACCAGCATACTGAAAAGTAGAGATATTACTTTGCCAACAAAGGTCCATCTAGTCAAGGCTATGGTTTTTCCAGTGGTCATATATGGATGTGAGAGTTGGACTGTGAAGAAAGCTGAGCACCAAAGAATTGATGCTTTTGAACTGTGGTGTTGGAGAAGACTCTTGAGAGACCCTTGGACTGCAAGGAGATCCAACCAGTCCATCCTAAAGGAGATCAGCCCTGGGTGTCCTTTGGAAGGAATGATGCTAAAGCTGAAACTCCAGTACTTTGGCCACCTCATGCAAAGAGTTGACTCATTGGAAAATACTCTGATGCTGGGAGGGATTGGGGGCAGGAGGAGAAGGGGACGACAGAGGATGAGATGGCTGGATGGCATCACCGACTTGATGGACGTGAGTCTGAGTGAACTCCAGGAGTTGGTGATGGACAGGGAGGCCTGACGTGCTGCAATTCATGGGGTCGCAAAGAGTCAGACACGACTGAGTGACTGAACTGAACCAAGAAAACTCCTGAGAGTCCCATGGACTGCAAGGAGATCAAACCAGTCAATCCTAAAGGAAATCAACCCTGAATATACACTGGAAGGACTGATGCTGAAACTGAAGTTCCCATACTTTGGCCACCTGATGAGAAGAGCCTACTTATTGAAAAAGATCCTGATGCTGGGCAAGAGTAAAGCCAGGAGGAGAAGGGGATGACAGAGGATGAGATGTTTGGATGGCATCACCGACTCAATGGACATGACTTTGAGCAAACTCTAGGAGATGATGAAGGACAGGGAAGCCTGGAGTGCTGCAGTCGATGGGGTCACAGAGAGTCAGACACGACTGAGCAACTAAACAAGGACCAACAGCAACAATGTGTCTATAAGCTTCTGGGCTTCCCAGGTGGCACTGGAGGTAAAGAAAATGCCTGCCAATGCAGGAGACATAAGAGATGTGGGTTCGATCCCTGGGTTGGGAAGATCCCCTGGAGGAGGGTATGGCAACCCACTCCAGTATTCTTGCCTGGAGAATCCCATGGACAGAGGAGCCTGGTGGGCTACAGTCCATAGGGTCAAAAAGAGTAGGATTCGACTAAAGTGACTTCCCTCAAAAGCTCTGTAAGCCTTTAATTGGCCCATTTTTATTACTTATCTGCTAATGAACATTGCATTGTCCTCAGAAGCTGATCCAGAGAATTCTCGGTTACACTGTTGACCTCGTCCGGCGTAGGTTCAGTGGCAGCTATTCTGACACGGAAGTTGCTCAGCTCAGAGCGACTGGAGCTCACCACGCCTGAAGCCACATTCCAGCCTCCAGAGCCTGGGGTACCACATATTCATATGTCAACAGTAGATTCTAGATAAACCATCACTATCTCAGCACAGTGCTTAGAAAGGCAAAAAAGCAAAGCTCCTCATCCACGTGACTACTTGGAGTTTTTATTTATGTTTAAAATTGAAAACAATGAACAGAAGGCAAAATGTCAGGGGACTTGACTTTGGAAAGTGCGAGGTTGAGTTCATATCTGAAAAGCAGTACTAACATAATATCTTGAAAGTTAAAATTTGTTCTCATGCTTTAAATATTCATTTTAGGGCTAGAAAAAAAAATCAAGAGAATAATGACTAGCTCTGGTTTTTCCTTGGTGATCAGTGAGAGTAATCTTGTCTTTTAGAAAAACAGATGTCACAACTTGATATAGCAGATACATCTGGGGTGAACAGTGGCTGGAAAGTAATCACGCCTCCTGTTTCCACAGGGGCACTCTGATGGGAAGAGGGGAAGACGTGGGGACCCCAGAGTCCTGGCCAGACCCACACACCTTCCCAGGACCCTCCCAGGTCCTTGCAGTCCTCCCTGCTGCCCAAGCAGAGAGCCAGACTGGACCCACGACTCGGGTGTTGTCCAGCCTAGACCAGGGGCCTGGGCAGTGCTTGCCTTCCAGGCCAGTGTTTTGCTCCAGTGAACTCAGGGGGAAATAACTTATCTAAACACTGACAGTGGCTAAAATGCCTCGGAGTGGGGACAAGAGGTCAGAGTCCAACAAGGTGCAAGGTGAGATGCAGTCAGCTGGAAATCTCAGCAGAGCCTGAGTCTTCATGCTGTTTCTGGTTCTCAGACCCTGGGGGACCCTGTCTTTCCTCCACTGCATTGTCCCCAATCTGTAGCAGTCATGGTCTCATGCTGCCCATATCCTCTGGGCTTTTGCACAAGACCATGACCTACATGTCACAAGGTATCACACTCCTGCTTCCGGGACCAACTTCCAGCCGGAACTGACTCAAATCTAAGCTCCTCCTTCTGGATGCCATCAACTCACACTCTGTCTTTCCTGTCCAGTTCCCAGCAGCTCACAACATCGTTTCCTGCTTTCTTCATTAGGAAGCCCCTCTTCCAAATATATTTTGCAACTCTCCACAGAGTTTGACCCGTCGGAAGCAATGGAGGGTCTGAAGCAATGGCTGGTCTGCAATCCATCCTGCTACCCAATTGGCTTGGGTATTTTAGTGACTGTTTCCACCCCTATTCGCGAGCCCCATATTGGACCAGATCCATCTCTCTGGGATTTAAAGGGGATGGGTCTGAGATTTTTTTCCCTTTGTACCAAATAAGGAAACTAGACTTAAGAAAGCAGAGTTTCTCCAAGGCACCCCAGCACTGGGTCTTCCACTGCAAGCATTCAGGACCCAATCCAGTGTGTGTACCACTTCATCAGGGACACCCAGGGGCACATAAAATCATTTCTCAGGTTCCTAGAAGAAATTTTTCTTGGCAGTTCTTTCCTTATTTTAATGTGCATTAGAAAAGCAGCTCAACTGCCCAAAATTCAATCAGTGATTTTCAGGATCCTATTGTTCAGAACAAGCACCCCGTCCCTCCCCCAACAGACACACATGGCCTGCCTGAGCACACCCACAGCCTCAGCATCACCTGGGAACTTGTTAGAAATGCAAATTCTCAATCTCCAGAACCCTGGGGGTGAGGGGAAAGGGGTGTCAGAAATCTGTGTCTCAACAAGACCTGCAGGTGACAGATACGCAGTTTGAGAACCACTGGCTATAGCAAAGTCAATAAGAAATTAAAATCTATTAATGAAAAATACAAAGTAAACATAGGCGATTTGTGAAAATAGCAGAAAGTTCATCAGTTGCACAGGAGTGACTGAATTTGAGGAAGAGATATCCTACAGCAAGAGCCTCCAGGAGTTTAAAGGTAAAAAGGCCTACCCCACCCCAAGCAGATTAATCCCATTCGGGTCCTCCAAGAGTTCCCCAATACAGCAAGGTCGGGGGGTAGGGAGAGAGGGCCTTTATCACTTGTTTGTTTGTTTGGCTTAGAGTTTAAATGCTTAGACTCTGGTCACTTCCCAAGCCTTACTAGGAAAAGTTTGGAAGGGTCCTCTCTTTTATGATGGTCTATCCTTATCGTATGATATTGCTTATGTGAGGAATATAAAAAGAAATGATACAAATGAATTTCTTTACAAAACAGATACAGACTCACAGACTTAGAGAATGAATTTATGGTTACCAGGGGAGAAGGTTGGGGGAAAGGGATAGATTGGGAGTTTGGGATGGACATGTATACACTACTGTATTTAAAATGGGTAACCAACAAGGACCTACTGTATAGCACGGGGAACTCTGCTCAATATTATGTAAAGACCTAAATGGGAAAAGCATTTGAAAAAGAATAGATACCTGTATATATACAACTGAATCACTTTGCTGTATACCTAAAACTAACACAATATTGTTAACTCTACTCCAACATAAAATAAAAAGTTAAAAAAAAAAAAGAAGATGGTCCATCCAGATGACTTTGGGCTTCCCCCTCATTACAGACAAAGAAACAGGCTTTGGTCCCAGAGATGTGAATACTTCCCAACAAGGAACAGCGGCTGTTCACCTTGAGCACGCAAGGCCCAGTGATGATCCCATGATCACGTGGGTAGGGTGGGCCTGAAAGGGCTTCACAATCACAGAGCATCCTTGCAACCTTGAACACTGATTCTTAAGGACGACCAGGGACCCACGTGGTTTCCCTGATAATGAGAGAGTGGATTTCAGGCGGGGCCCTCAGAATGCTGGGGGCTGGGACCCCACCCGGGCCTCGGGTCCTGGTGAAGTCTGACGCTTCCACTGACGACAGCCTTGACCCACATCCATGAAAATCATTGTTGCCGCCGTTGGGCCCACCTTCCCGCTGAATAGGTGATCCAAGTGCTTTGTTTCAACTCCCTTCCTTAAGGCACCGTCTATTTTTCAACCACGTCTATGTGGAATTCTCTGACATTCACAAGAGAGCAGACTTGCATTTACTGAAGGATGAGAGCTCATCACAGCTGTGTGCCCACCCCCAGTTCCAAATGCAAAAATGTCATGAGCATAAAAGCTCTCAAGAAACTTGAGTCGCTGGCAAGGGCCACAGAAAACCCAAAAGAAACTCTCCAGATGGGGTTCATCTGCCTTAAGCCGCAAAGACACAGAGATGGTCTTAGAAGACATTTTATATATTGTATGAAATTGTGTGAAAACCATGAAAAGCATCAGCATTTCCCCCCTTCATAGTCTATTTCATTTTTTTGTTGTTATTTTACTTTTTTTTAAATTGTGGTAAAATACACAGAACATAAATTTACCATCTTAATCATTTTTAGAGCAGTTCAATGGTACTGAGCACTTTTATATTGTTACACAGCCATCCCTACCATCCATGGCCACAGCTCTTTCCATCTTGCGTACCTGAGGCTCTGTCCCCATCAAGCTAACTCTCCAGGCCCCTCCCCTCGGCCCCTGGTAACCACCACTCTACTGTCTGTCTCTACGAACTTGAGTCTGCTTGAGTGTGACATTCCCAAGACTCATTGCTGGGTAAATCCTGATAAGAGGAAGAATGTGTCACCCAGTCAGCAAGTGAGTTTGGAGTTCTCAGTGTGACCTGAAGGAAATTAACAAAAGAGGGCCACCAGTGGGGTTTTCTCCCCTGTTTTCTTTTTTTAAGATTTTTTTTGTATGTGGATCATTTTTACTTATTTATTTTTGGCTGTGCTGAGTCTTCATTGCTTTCGTCAGGCTTTCTCTAGTTTCGATGAGTGGGGGCAATTCACAAGTTATGGCTCATGGGCTCCTCATTGTGGTTGCATCTCTTCCAACAGAGCACGGGCTCTAGGGTCCTTGGGCTTCAGTAGCTGCAACATGCACTCAGTCATTGTGGGGCGCAGGCTTAGCTGGTCCATGGCACGTGGAATCTTCCTGAGCAGAGATCAGACCAGTGTCCCTTGCATCGGCAGGTGGATTTCTTATCCACTGCACCACCAGGGAAGGCCTATGCAGACCATTTTTAAAGACTTAATTGAATTTGTTACAGCATTGTTTCTGTTCTATGTTTTGGCTTTTTGGCTAAGAGGCATGTGGGATCTTAACTCCCCTGCTAGGGATCAAACCCCCATCCCCTGCATTGGAAGGTGAAGTCTTAACCACTGGATCACCCGGGAGTCCCACCCACTTATGTTACTATTGGCATTTCCCTGGTATAGGGGCAGGGACATTAGACTTCCAGTCAGATTTGGGGTTGAAAACCCAGTACTGTTACCTGGGAGATGACACATAATCTCTGTAAATCTCTTAAACTCGGTTTTATTTTTAAAAATCAAAAGATTTCATATAAAAAAATTTCTCAATTTCTGATTCTCTTGAAAATTCCAAAGAACTGGCATCAAAACAAACACCTCAAGGTTTTTAAACGGGGAGTAGATTTGAATAGACATTTACCAAACAGGATATGCAAACAGCCAATAACCCCTCTGAAACAGGGGCTCAGCATCATTAGTCATGAGAAAAATGCAGAATAAACTCATGGTGAGATCCCACTACACTTATATTACAAGACGTGAAGTTAATAAAATCTATAACTCCTACTGCTGGTGAGGGCTTCCCTGGAGACTCAGATGGTAAAGAAACCGCCTGCCAAGCAGGAGACTTGGGTTCCATCCCTGGGTCGGGAAGATCCCCTGGAAAAGGAAATAGCAACCAACTGCAGTATTCTTGCCTGGAGAATCCCAAGGACAGAGGAGCCTGGTGGGCTACAGTCCATGGGGTCTCGAAGAGTCAGACATGACTAAGCATGCACATATACACAGCGCTGGGGAGGACCCAAAACAACTGGAATTTCATTCATAAACAGCTTGGCAGTTTTTTATCATGTTAAACAAATACTTATCATATGATCCAGGTTTCCCTCTTAGTATTTACCGGTGAGAAATGAAAAATTATGTTCACACAAAAACCCACACACAAGTGTTCACTGTTCAGTTCAGTTCAGTCGCTCAGTTGTATCCGACTCTTTTCGACCCCATGAATCGCAGCACACCAGGCCTCCCTGTCCATCACCATCTCCCGAGTTCACTCAAACTCATGTCCACCGAGTCGGTGATGCCATCCAGCCATCTCATCCTCTGTCGTCCCCTTCTCCTCCTGCCCTCAATCTTTCCCAGCATCAGAATCATTTCCAATGAGTCAACTCTTCACAATGTTCACTGTAGTTTTTACTCATAATGATCAGGGAACAACCCAAGTGTTCTACAGGTGAATGAGGAACAAACTGTGATCCAACAACACCGTGGCAAATGACTCAGCAATTAAAAGAACAAGTTAGCTGTGCACTCAGCAACTTGAGTGAATCTCAGATGCCTGGGGCTAAGTAAGAGACTCTCCTGGCTCTGTACAGTATGATTCCATTTCTGTGACATTCTGGAAAAGCCACCTGCAGATCAGAGGTCACCAGGGGCTGGCGTGGTTGGTGTTTCACTGGAAATTGTCATGAGGGAATTTTCGGGGGTGATGGGACTGCTCCATCACTGCAGATGGTGATTGTAGCCATGAAATCAAAAGACGCTTACTCTTTGGAAGGAAAGTTATGACCAACTTGGACAGCATATTAAAAAGCAGAGACATTACTTTGCCAACAAAGGTCCATCTAGTCAAGGCTATGGTTTTTCCAGTGGTCATGTATGGACGTGAGAGTTGGACTGTGAAGAAAGCCGAGCACCGAAGAATTGATGCTTTTGAACTGTGGTGTTGGAGAAGACTCTTGAGAGTCCCTTGGACTGCAAGGAGATCCAACCAGTCCATCCTAAAGGAGATCAGTCCTGGGTGTTCTTTGGAAGGAATGATACTAAAGCTTTTCAGCTACTCCAGTACTTTGGCCACCTCATGCAAAGAGTTGACTCATTGGAAAAGACCCTGATGCTGGGAGGGATTGAGGCCAGGAGGAGAAGGGGACAACAGAGGATGAGATGGCTGGATGGCATCACCGACTCAATGCACATGAGTCTGAGTGAACTCCAGGAGTTGGTGATGGACAGGGAGGCCTGGCGTGCTGTAATTCATGAGGTCACAAAGAGTCAGACACGACTGAGCAACTGAACTGAACTGGGACTGCTCTGTATCTTGATTTTGGTGGTGGTTGCATAACTAATGTGTGCATTAGTCAGACATTCATTGAACTGTACACTAAAAAGAGTGAATTGTATTGTAAAAAAGTTATAATAAATGTGACCCAAAAATCTTAATAAAACTACAAGCATCTGGCACCCAGGACATACCATCTGCCTGGCCATGGCTGACCTAGCAGGTAGATAGAATTGAGCCTGTGAGTTCACCTTCTGCACCTGTCTTCCTTTGGGTCCCCAAGCAGCTCCAGAGATCAGAACTTGGGTGCAGGCAGTTCACTTGGTAAAGGAGGCAGTCAGCTTGGTGCAGGCACCCCACCCCTTCCCACGTGGAACTCTCACCTGGGCCCCCCATGCAGCTCAGTAGAGTGTGAGAATTAGGTCCTGATGAGATAATTCTTATTTACAAAATTATTTATAAACACTGCAGGGAGAATAAGCGCTAGACCCCAAATTATTAAACTAGGTTTATGGATGTGGTTCTTCCCAAAATCTTCTGAGACCCTGAGTAAATCATTTCACCAACATGGATCTGGGTTTGCTCATGGGTGAAATGAAGAAAGATAGATAACATCTATCAGGAGGTAAGCTCTCCAGGCCCTCCATCCTTAAAATGCTGTTCCATCCTATCTCAAAGAGGGCCTCCCCTTGCAAAGCAGTCCATTTAGGAAACCTTACATTAGATCCACTCCTGAAATTATCCAGAACCTTTCAAAGCTTGGAACATGAGCTTTTGAGTATCTTCAGTGGTGAAGCGTCCTGGTCTAAAGGAGGGACTCGATCTTGGATTTGGCTGTTTAGGAATCAAAGGGAAATTAGACTGGAAATAGCTGGATCCAAAACCAAGTATGAAGCACTGATTCCAAAACCCCCTGAGTCAGGTTGGCTGGGGAGCTCATTACAGAGCGAATGTGCAGAAGTGAGGGAGAAATTGCAAAATAACTGGCCGGAGCTGGGATTCAGTCACAGGCACATGCTCCCTTTCTTCAGCAAGGAGGTTGGGAGCTTGTTGAGAAAGGGCGCTGGGCTATGACACTGAGTATTTGGATAACTTCCACGCGGCCTGTAATGCAGTTCAACAACTTCAGACAGTGGGCCGAGGACCTTCAGACCTGAGAGGCACTGGTGTGGCAGATACAAAGGCGAGGACAGAATCTTTATACATCCTCAAGGGAGCTTGGAAAACCATGAAGCAGACATCCTGATGCCTGAGGAGGGGGTGCCCGGGCTGAAGGGGCAGGAAGACATCATGTTTCCCCCAGGGGAAGGACCGGTCCCTGAGGGAGGTGGCATTCGAGATGGACTTGGGGGTTGGAGAAGATTCTTGAGTCAAGGCCGCAGGTGATAGGAAAAGGCCAAGTTATGGCAGAAAGGAAGCTGAGAGTGTTCATGTCGATCTGGGAGGCAGTGGAGGAGGAACCCAGAGCCAGGACTGGGGCCAGGCCCTGGGGTCTTGCTGTTGGAATGAGAGCTTGTCACTGTGTTTCGGGGAGCAGGAAGGACTCTGGGAGGGGAGCAGCTATAACAAGGCTGGGCTTCTAAAAAAACATCTTCCGGGCTGCCTGAGAACGCCTTGCCTCAGTGTCCCCCTCTCCTTCCTAGATCTTGCCCCTCCACCACTCTGCTTGCTTCCTGCTGGAACCCACTGGGCCTCCAGCCTTCAGCCCATCTTGCTCCCTTGAGTTTGAGGCCTCAAGAAATCTGTGAGCACCGCCATGTCCCCAGAGAGAAAGGGGAGAAGGCAGAGGGCAGCCCTGGATGCCGCTTGCTTAATGAGTTGAGAGCAGGAAGGACCAGACAAGTGAAAAGAAAGCCTGCAGGGGTGAGAAACAGGGGAACACTCTGCAGAGAGGGTGGCTTGTTCTTTGGGGTTGAAAGCGTGCAGTTTTCTGCAGGTTTATGTATGGGTCGGCCCAAAGGTTTTGATTCTTTGAGGCAGAGAGAAGACCTTTGTGAGGTCTTGGGTACCGTGTCTAAAGCCAGAAGCCATCTAGCTGGCACCAACTTTGGTCTCCAGGGACCAGGGATACATGAACCAGAGGAGAGGAGGGTTTCTGTGATTTTTTTCCGTACCCAACTGTCCGTTGATTCTAAAGAGGGGCAGGAAGTAACATGACCAAGTCTCCCCCAAGCTCAGATGTCCTCTCCTTTCACTTCTGTCCCCTGCCCTCATTCCTGTGACCCTTGGGAGAGCCTCCACTTCACACCCATCTTTGCAGCAGACTGCAAATCTCAGCTCAAGTTCAAAATCACTTGAGTCCTAAGTGACTCCATCTTGAAATCCTTTCCTCTAAGAGCAGGAACCCTGGGAGACAGAAAAGACCACCCAGCCTCCTTCTAAGGCTCAGGACTGAGTAGGGCTGCGTGTCTGCCCTGCACTGGGCCATCGGCAGAGCATCCAAGCAAGTGCTTGGTGTCAAAGAGCCAACGGACCACTGCTCAGGCTCACGGCTGCGACCCCTGCCTCTGCATCCTGTGAAAATGATTAGGAGGTGAGTGTCAAAACCAGACAGCATTTGGCCTGAGAGAAGAGGCGAGAAAAACAAATACGACAGTTCAATTTTATTTCATTCCACATTCTCTCAATTTTAGAATATAAACACCAAGAAAGCCGGAAGGGAGAGGAGAAGCCATTCTGGGCGCAGCTTAAACTTTCAAGATCACACTAGTCGAGAAACAGCCTTATTGGGGAGGAATAAATAAGGGTAAAACCAAGCCAGATGAACTTAATGCGAGTGAGATGCTTTTATGGAATCACAGGCGTTTGCATTGTTTGGCCTGAATTGCCCATATTTTTGTATTCATCGCAGACAATGAGTTCCTGTGACATTCTGGCATACATTAGAGGAGTGGGGGGAGAAAACCCAACCTGCATTATTTGTTCCATTTTCTGCTTTTAGACATAATGGAAATGTTAACATGCTTAACATCCGTGGCCTCTCATAGAGCCTCGCGTCACTTTTCTTAGTCATCCAGGGCATCGGTGAGGGTAGATTCTGCCTGTTAATGCAGGCTGTAAAGCCGGCCAGCTACAAATCCTTCACCACGCCAACTCTCTCTGTTCATCCTTCTAAAGACTTGCACGCATATAGTCTCCATTATGATTAAAATTATCTCCACCGTCCTTCAGAAAAGAATGGACGGCTTTTGACTACGTGAACCAGTTCAAGGAAAATCTCCCTGGAGTACAGGACAGGAAGATCATGTTGTTGAACCCCTTTTATCTGCATTCAATTCTCCCCCCAGGGGTTTCGAGCCGGCTCACTCCCCTCGTTGGATGGTTTTCTCTTACATTAATTGATAATGCTGTAAGTGTTTAATTTAAAGTTCACACCTAAGGTGAGAGCTGGATAAATAAACTCATTCAGCTTCATGGGAGGAGGAAGCAGGAAAAATACTCTTTTCTTAAAAAAAACCCTTTTCAGGACTAAGAATTTGTGAGAGAATGGCCATTCCATTTCAGGGGGCTTATTTATCTAAAGAGGTGTATGTGGATTTAAAAAAAAAAATGTACTCAATCACTACATTTAAAAAAGAAAAGGAATTCCCACTTCATAATAGATATTTTCCTTTACAGCTGCCCTTTGCACCTCTCTTTATCATCTCTGTACTGTAACAAACCACATTACCACCACCCCAAAAAAGACAGAGGCCCTGTTTACAGAAAAACCACACATGTTTGGCCTCTGAAAGGGTTCAGGGGACACCCAAGGGCACCTCTCAGCCCAGCAATCCTTCCCGATGACGTGAGAGAGGAGCACTGGTCTCCCTTGGGGACCCAAGAGGCGCAGGTGTGGACAGAAGTGAGAAAGGTCCAACAGAGTGTGATGCTGCTGTTTGGCAGGTTGGGGCCCTCAGGCCATGAGATTTCCCATAAGTTCTGTCTGGGGTTGGGTGTCACACACACCCCAGTCATCTCCACCAACTCACAAGGCCTCTGAGTCCCCAAAGGGGATGCAAAGAGTAAACAGGAATATTATTCAGCCTTAAAAAAAAAAAAAAAAAAGAGGGAAACTCTGACACAGGCTGTAGCAGGCATGAAGCTGGAGGACATTCTGCTGGGTGAAATAAGCCTGTCACAAAAGGACAAATACTGTATGTTTGCACTAACATGAGGTACCTAAAAGGCAAACTCAGAGTCAGAAAGTAGAACGATGGATGCCAGGGCTTGGAGGGGGTGTAAGAAATGGGGATTTGTTGTTTACCAGGTACAGAGTACAGTATTCTACACAGTAGAATAATGAGAAGCGTCGGGAGGAGGGCGGGGGTGAGAGGTGGACACCAATGTGAAGATAAAATGTATAATGTTAGGTGGTGAGTTTTATGTTCCATGCATTTTACACAGTTAAGAGTAATTGTTTTTTTTTAAGAATAGAGAGAAGCGGTAGCCAGCCCCTAAAAGGTCTTTTTAACAGTACTCATCATGGCATCTGAATCCCAAGTATGAATCTATTCCTTTGGGATGACACACAGCTCCAGCCTCAGAGGGCATCTCAGGCCTTGAAAATCAGCCAGAGCTCAGCAAACGCCACCTGTAGGAATGTGGCTGGACCCCGGAGCCCCATCACCGTCTCCGTCTCATTCATCCCTGGGACACTTGGCCCTTCACTTCCCGAGCGCGCCTTTGCTACAGACCCTCCAAAGTCCAAGGCTTCTCTCTCATCAATTCACCAGAATTATTAAACATCCAGTGGACAAACAAGATAGAACAGTATTCTTTTCTGTGTGTGTGTGTTTTTTTCCTGTAAGAGCTCTTTACAAAAAAAACAATTTTTTCGTGTGGTGTTTTGTTTTGTTTTGTTTTGTATTTAATGCTATGAACTGGAAGTCTTTCTATTTCAGTACATAAAGAGTTTTCAGATTCTTTTTTTTTTCCTAGCTTTTTAAATATAATTTATTTTAAAATTTATTTTTAGTGGGAGGATAATAGCTTTCCAGGGGCGACAGTTGGGAGGAGCTACCCCATGCCCCTAAGCCCGAGGCCATGGGCGGTGGAGGGGAGGAGCAACCGCACGACCGAGGCCAGGGGCGGTGGCCAGGAGGACCAACCCCACGTCCAAGGAGCCGTGGCTGCGCGGGCGCAGGAGGGCCTAGAGGAGCTATCCCACATTGAAGGTCAGGAAGGGCGGCAGTGAGGAGATACCCCTCATCCAAGGTAAGGAGCAATGGCTGCGCTTTGCTGGAGCAGCTGTGAAGAGATATCCCACGCCCAAGGTAAGAGAAACCCAAGTAAGATGGTAGATGTTGCAAGAGGGCATCAGAGGGCAAACACACTGAAACCATACTCACAGAAAACTAGTCAATCTAATCACACTAGGACCACAGCCTTGTCTAACTCAATGAAACTAAGCCATGCCCGTGGGGCAACCCAAGACGGGCGGGTCATGGTGGAGAGATTTGACAGAATGTGGTCCACTGGAGAAGGGAATGGCAAACCACTTCAGTATTCTTGCCTTGACAACCCCATGAACAGTATGAAAAGGCAAAATGATAGGATACTGAAAGAGAAACTCCCCAGGTCAGTAGGTGCCCAATATGCTACTGGAGATCAGTGGAGAAATAACTCCAGAAAGAATGAAGGGATGGAGCCAAAGCAAAAACAATACCCGCTGTGGATGTAACTGGTGATAGAAGCAAGGTTCGATGCTATAAAGAGCAATATTGCATAGGAACCTGGAATGTCAGGTCCATGAATCAAGGCAAATTGGAAGTGGTCAAACAAGAGATGGCAAGAGTGAATGTCGACATTCTAGGAATCAGCGAACTGAAATGGACTGGAATGGGTGAATTTAACTCAGATGATCATTATATCTACTACTGCAGGCAGGACTCCCTCAGAAGAAATGGAGTGGCCATCATGGTCAACAAAAGAGTCTGAAATGCAGTACTTGGATGCAATCTCAAAAATGACAGAATAATCTCTGTTCGTTTCCAAGGCAAACCATCCAGTATCACAGTAATCCAAGTCTATGCCCCAACCAGTAACGCTGAAGAAGCTGAAGTTGAACGGTTCTATGAAGAACCGTTCTACAAGACCTTTTAGAACTAACACCCAAAAAAGATGTCCTTTTCATTATAGGGGACTGGAATGCAAAAGTAGGAAGTCAAGAAATACCTGGAGTAACAGGCAAATTTGGCCTTGGAATACGGAATGAAGCAGGGCAAAGACTAATAGAGTTTTGCCAAGAAAATGCACTGGTCATAACAAACACCCTCTTCCAACAACACAAGAGAAGACTCTATACACGGACATCACCAGATGGTCAACACAAAAATCAGATTGATTATATTCTTTGCAGCCAAAGATGGAGAAGCTATATACAGTCAGCAAAAACAAGACCAGGAGCTGACTGTGGCTCAGATCATGAACTCCTTATTGCCAAATTCAGACTTAAATTGAAGAAAGTAGGGAAAACCACTAGACCATTCATGTATGACCTAAATTAAATCCCTTATGATTATACAGTGGAAGTGAGAAATAGATTTAAGGGCCTAGATCTGATAGAGTGCCTGATGAACTATGGAATGAGGTTCGTGACATTGTACAGGAGACAGGGATCAAGACCATTCCCATAGAAAAGAAATGCAAAAAAGAAAAATGGCTGTCTGGGGAGGCCTTACAAATAGCTGTGAAAAGAAGAGAAGCGAAAAGCAAAGGAGAAAAGGAAAGATATAAACATCTGAATGCAGAGTTCCAAAGAATAGCAAGAAGAGATAAGAAAGCCTTCTTCAGCGATCAATGCAAAGAAATAGAGGAAAACAACAGAATGGGAAAGACTAGAGATGTCTTCAAGAAAATCAGAGATACCAAAGGAACATTTCATGCAAAGATGAGCTCGATAAAGGACACAAATGGTATGGACCTAACAGATAAGAAGAGATGGCAAGAATACACAGAAGAACTGTACAAAAAAGATCTTCATGACCCAGATAATCACAATGGTGTAATCACTGACCTAGAGCCAGACATCCTGGAATGTGAAGTCAAGTGGGCCTTAGAAAGCATCACTACGAACAAAGCTAGTGGAGGTGATGGAATTCCAGTTGAACTATTCCAAATCCTGAAAGATGATGCTGTGAAAGTGCTGCACTCAATATGCCAGCAAATTTGGAAGACTCAGCAGTGGCCACAAGACTGGAAAAGGTCAGTTTTCATTCCAATCCCAAAGAAAGGCAATGCCAAAGGATGCTCAAACTACTGCACAATTGCACTCATCTCACACGCTAGTAAAGTAATGCTCAAAATTCTCCAAGCCAGGTTTCAGCAACATGTGAACCATGAACTTTCTGATGTTCAAGCTGGTTTTAGAAAAGGCAGAGGAACCAGAGATCAAAATGCCAACATCTGCTGGATCATAGAAAAAGTAAGAGAGTTCCGGAAAAACATCTATTTCTGCTTTGTTGACTATGCCAAAGCCTTTGACTGTGTGGATCACAATAAACTGTGGAAAATTCTGAAAGAGATGGGAATCCCAGACCACCTGATCTGCCTCTTGAGAAATTTGTATGCAGGTCAGGAAGCAACAGTTAGAACTGGACATGGAACAACAGACTGGTTCCAAATAGGAAAAGGAGTACGTCAAGGCTGTATATTGTCACCCTGCTTATTTAACTTATATGCAGAGTACATCATGAGAAACGCTGGGCTGGAAGAAACACAAGCTGGAATCAAGATTGCTGGGAGAAATATCAATAACCTCAGATATGCAGATGACACCACCCTTATGGCAGAAAGTGAAGAGGAACTCAAAAGCCTCTTGATGAAAGTGAAAGTGGAGAGTGAAAAGTTGGCTTAAAGCTCAACATTCAGAAAACGAAGATCATGGCATCCGGTCCCACTACTTCATGGGAAATAGATGGGGAAACAGTGGAAACAACGTCAGACTTTATTTTTCTGGGCTCCAAAATCACTACAGATGGTGACTGCAGCCATGAAATTAAGACACTTACTCCTTGGAAGGAAGGTTATGACCAACCTAGATAGCATATTCAAAAGCAGAGACATTACTTTGCCAACAAAGGTTCATCTAGTCAAGGCTATGGTTTTTCCTGTGGTCATGTATGGATGTGAGAATTGGACTGTGAAGAAGGCTGAGCACTGAAGAATTGATGCTTTTGAACTGTGGTGTTGGAGAAGACTCTTGAGAGTCCCTTGGACTGCAAGGAGATCCAACCAGTCCATTCTGAAGGAGATCAGCCCTGGGATTGCTTTGGAAGGACTGATGCTGAAGCTGAAACTCCAGTACTTTGGCCACCTCATGTGAAGAGTTGACTCATTGGAAAAGACTCTGATGCTGGGAGGGATTGGGGGCAGGAGGAGAAGGGGACAACAGAGGATGAGATGGCTGGATGGCATCACTGACTCGATGGACATGAGTCTGAGTGAACTCCAGGAGTTGGTAATGGACAGGGAGGCCTGGCGTGCTGTGATTCATGGGGTTGCAAAGAGTCAGACACGATTGAGCGACTGATCTGATCTGAATAGCTTTACAATGTTGTGTTGGTTTCTGCTGTGTAACGAGATGAATCAACTACAGTACACGTATATCCCCTCCTCTGAGGTCATCCTCTCACCCCCCAAAATACTAATTTTATATGATAAGGACAATAAAATATAGTAAGCACGTGTGATTCAGTGCATTAACAATACATTAAGATGAAAAGAACATACCAGGCTGGCAGAAACATTTTAAATCCCACTGTGCTCATGCTCAGTCGCTTCAGTCATGGCCCACTCTGTGTGACCCCATGGACTGTAGCCCGCCAGGCTCCTCTGTCCATGGGATTCTCCAGGCAGGAATACTGGAGAGGGTTGCCATCTCCTCCTCCAGGGGATCTACCCGACCCAGGGGTTGAACATGCATCTCCTGCCTTGGCAAGTGTGCTCTTTACCACTAGCAACTAATCATGGTTTAAGCCTTTCTGGAGGGAAATTCGACAATATGTGTAAAATAGCCTTAAAATGTGGCATACACTTTGACCCAACACTTTTTAGAAATATCATGTAGGCATTGATAGTGGGAAAATCATTAGAGATTTTTGCAAGATTTATATACAAGGGTGATTGTTCGAGTGCTATTTATAACTGGTAAAACAGAAACAGGTCAAAGATTTGAAGTAAGTGATTCACTAAATAAATTAGAACAGGTCCAGTGACTATTTTGAGAGCACTCTATTGTGTGATATTGGCCAAATTAACCCCTAAGTTAGTACCATTACCATCATATTCTGCAAGGAAAAGGGGGAACCTTAAGATGGCTCTTGAACACTCAAGTGCCAGAGGAGACATGATTTCTCCTAAGGTATGATGTGGAAGGCATGTCCTACTAGGTATCAGACCACGCCACAAAGTTACTATGATGGAAGTGTGTGCTCCCCTAGGAACACATACATGGTTCAATAAAACAGAACTCAGAAGAGGCTCCTCTGGGCAGGAGTACATCATGGGACAAAAGGGACGGTGACCCTTGCTGAAATATTAGCCAAGCACAGTTCTGGCCTGTGGGGTGGAAATGGGAGTCAGCCAGGGCTGGCTGGGGAAACGCTGCTCTCCTGATGCAAACACAGCCCCTGACTCTTCCGTTTTCCTGCTGTGAAACACGTGAAGCTGAAGCTGTTCAACTTCTTGTCCTAGGAGGCAACAACATCAGGACCAAAGATGCATTCTGAAGGCTAGAGGATGCAAAACTGATGGACCCATGGAGCCTGAGCTTCAGCCCCAACAGCCTCCCTCCCTGTGGGATATGGAATCACTCCCGGGTGACACAATGGACCAGCCCGCCAAGCCACGATGTACTCTGCTCTTCAATCCTTGAACATGTAGACTGTATCCAATTTTTATACTATAATTGTGGTTTGCGCATCTTTGAGCATAAAGTATTGGGCACATCTCTCATTAGAGTAAGTTCCTAGAAGTTGAAACCACTGAATGAAAAGAAAAATTTTTTCATTTAAGACAAGCGTCAAGATACCAATTTTTATATATAGCAGTTTATGAGGATGCTAAATTCACTGCTTCCTTGCCAGCACTAGCTATTAACACACTTTTCTTTCCTCATTACCAATTTTATATGCACATTGGTCCCTGTTTCTTTATGTTTTTGATTAAGGTTATTTCTTTTATTCAGTGGTCAAATGTATTTCTCCTTTTGCCCATTGAAAATATAATTTTTTTCAATTTCCTTTTTTATGTTGAAAATTCTGACAAATATCTTTTACTTGTAAAATCTGTTTCTATATTAAGGCTCTTAACCTTTTGTCTATCATCCATTCGTGTATTTACATGTTGCAAAAGTTTCCCTGATGAGGCCAGTTGCTTTTTAATTCATCATATGATGGTTTTATGTATCAGACCCTGTATTCAAACTGTTTAAGTAAGGAAATCTGTCCTACTATGATGATTGTTGTCCATTCAGAGAAGAGTACAGTCATAATTTCAGAATCCAAGCTCTAGAGTTGGAAAATCCAGGCTCAAATCCTAGCTTGGTCATTTTCTGTGACTTCAACAACTTACTTCACCTTCATGGACCTTAAGGTCCTCATCAGTAAAGACAACAATATCTGCCTCTAGAGAAAATGTGTGAAGTTAAATGAAGTAATGCTCCAAACATGCTTCTCATTATGCTTGATACATTGTGGGTGCTCAAAGAACATGTCTATGTTAGGATACTCTCAAGTCACAGAAAGTCCAACTTGGCTCCAACAATAAAGAAAATACATGATCTCACGTAACAAAAGATAGGTCGCTTCCAATGTTTGTTCCTTCAATAATAAACAGGATTTTTTCTTTTTTTAAGAGAAAGGAAAATTTCCCTGCAAAGCACCCAGCCCTGCCCACATCTCACTGGCCCAAGCGAGGTCACCTGCTTGATTCTTAGTCATTCTCAGGCAAATGGGATCAGCTTACCATAATCAGGGTTTATTCCTGATCTACATTAGGGATTTTTATACTCAAAACCCACCGAATATTTTGCAGTTACATGTTAGTGTCCAGCCAGAGTGTTTCAGCTTTATCAGCAGGGGGGTATAAATATAGGTTGCCCTTGTGCCTCAGCTGATAAAGAATCTGCCTGCAATGCAGGAGATCTGGGTTCGATCCCTCTGTTGGGAAGAGCCCCCAGAGAAGGGAATAGCTACTCACTCCAGTATTATGGCCTGGAGAATTCCATGGACTGTATGGTCCATGGTGTCGCAAAGAGTTGGACATGACTGAGTGACTTTCACTTTCAGTATAAGTAAGTAAGTAAGTGAAGTCGCTCAGTCGTGTCCGACTCTTTGCGACCCCATGGACTGTAGCCCATCAGGCTTCTCTGTCCATGGGGTTCTCCAGGCAAGAATCCTGGAGTGGGTTGCCATTTCCTTCTCCAGGGGATCTTCCTGACCCAGGGATCGAACCCGGGTCTCCTGCATTGCAGGCAGACACTTTAACCTCTGAGCCACGAGGGAAGCCCGTATAAGTATGTATAAATATGGTCAATTTATTAATAGCTAAAAAGCCAAATGTATAAGGTGTCCACCAAGCCCCATCTGCGTGGCTATAGAGTTCCCCTTCCCAAACATACTGGAACACACACATGCACACACACACACACACAGGTAACCCCCCAACCCCTGGTCATTTCCATGTGCTCACACATCCATTCTCCAATATAAACATCTTGCACTCAAATCTTTATTTTAGGATCTGCTTCCTGGATGCCCGTGAATGCCCTGTGAATTCACAAAAAGACTGTCTTCCTTTACCACTTGAACCTTTGGTCCCATATGCATGAATTACTACACAAGAGACTAGCAGACAGCAATAATAGGAATACTTTGTATACTTTACATAAAGTATAACAATAAAATAAATTCTTTGTATTTAAAAAATCCATAGTTCTCAACATTATTTGTGAACAGTAATAGGCAACATGGGTCATGATGCTACGAAGAAGCATTATGGGAACTTTTCCTCACTGGTTTTCTTCTCCTGCACCAAGCTCAGTGCCCAGTACACAGTAGGTGCTCAATAAATGTGGATACAGTGACAATTATTTAAAATAATGCATATACCATATACCTGTATTTTGTGTATATACAAAATTTACAACTTCTAATAGCTTGAAAATGGGTTGCAAAGGAGGTACACCTAACCGCTTTTACTATTAGAGCAGATAGTCCTTAACTAAAGTGAAGCATCACAGTTGTTGAAGCAGCTTCATGCACATACCTCCTTCACTCTTTGACTAGGATGTTACCATCACATTCTACGAATGGGGAAACAAAGGCCTCAGAGATTTAGTGACTAGGGAAAAACATGTGAGACTGAAGGCTCCTTAAAATGACTTGTTCATGCAGCCTAGCCAACCAGCTCTCCTGACAGCCTGGGAGCTGGGTCTCTGCTTCCTCCTAAGCAGCTCCAGCTCTTTCTAGATTAAACCAGCCAGAGCCTGGTTTCACTTTGGCCACCCCAGTTGTCTGTCCCTGCGCAGTCTGGCTCACTGCAGCAGTAACTGTGTCCCTTTGAATTCCCTTTCTTTCGGCAGCACGAGTTACTTGGCCTCCCTATTCTCCGTACTTAATTTGAGAATATTTGTTCAATTTGAGTATGTTTTTGACCTGCCAGGTATCTGTGAAACAAAATAGCTCCTACTGATAGCTTCTTATCAGAAGTAATTTAAAACATCCATCATCTACTGCTGAATGTCAAAATAAAGGTTGAGAGAAATTCCTGTTTCCTTAAATATGTTTTCTTTTCACTCTTGTCAGCATCATTGTCAATCCTGAAATTATAGTGTGCCATGGAAGACCTCGGAAATTGAGTCTTCAGAATGGTTACAATGAGAACATACAAATCAATCTGTGGTACAAAACTGCCCCAGCAGATCGGCCGGGGGCCCACCAATGCCAGCCAGCTCTTAGGGTTGCTGAGGGTTCATTAGGATCCATGAGCACCCTGGGGAAGCAGCTGTCCCTCCTCCCAATCCTGGTTAGAAGTTTAGCCCTAAGTTAGTTATTCCAGGCTTTTGTCAACATCCAGACCATTCTCTGACCCTCCTGACAATGATTAAGCAGAATGAGAGACAAAGGGACAAATACACACTAATAACCCCGGCTATTTAAACAGCCCTGTGAATGCAGAGGGCATCAGATGAAAGGCAGAGCTTGTGTTTTTTTGTTTTTTACTTCATTCTGTCACCAAGTCAGCTACTGAGTATATCTGGGTGCACCTGCCGACAGAGACCCAGCGAGAGATGGAGAGAGAGAGATGTGAGCACAAAGCATCAGCCTCTGGAAGCAATTTCCATCAAGATGATGCTACTGTCTTGGCCACATTGAAGAAAAGGCAAATGTCCCTGTGTTCCAGCAACCGCTGTCCTGTTGCCTCTTCCCAATGACCAGCCCTGGAACAGCCTGGAATGATCTTCAGACAAGAGAGGAAAGAAATCCAATTATTTCTAAAAATCAACAAATACATATTAAGCACAAACTAAGTGCAAAGCCATGTTGTGCTTGTGGGTAAATAACTGAAAGTCACTCAGTTGTGTCCGACTCTTTGCGAACCCCTGGACTTGTATAGTCCATGGAATTCTCCAGGCCAGAATATGGGAGTGGGTAGCCTTTCCCTTCTCCAGGGGATCTTCCCAACCCAGGGATCAAACCCAGGTCTTCTGCATTGCAAGCAGATTCTCTATCAGCTGAGCCAAGAGGGAAGCCTATGGGTAAAGAATGATATCCAAAATGTCCTCTGTCTTTAAGAGACAATTAAAGACAATGAGGGTAATTGTCATAAGCAGGGCCT
The DNA here is from genome assembly GCF_029407905.1 of Bubalus kerabau. Lineage (NCBI taxonomy): Eukaryota > Metazoa > Chordata > Mammalia > Artiodactyla > Bovidae > Bubalus > Bubalus kerabau. The sequence goes on along the minus strand of NC_073636.1, from coordinate 41,067,633 downwards.
GGGGAGCAAATGGTAGATGCAGGCTCGCTTGGAGCAGCCCCACGAGCATCCCTAATATCAGACAGAGCTCCGTCTCTGGTTGTGATTGTCTGGGAGACAGTGGTATGCAGAAGGTGCCCATTATATGGATATAGACCACCTTGAGAAGGTAACTGACTATGGGGGACATGCCAATTGTGGGCCAGCCCACCCAGGACCCTCTCCTCCCAGCTGCTTTGCAGCTGGCAGGGTCAGAGGACTTGGCTCTGATGCTGGCCAGTGAGAGGTCTACCAGATGAGGCCTTTAGGAAAGTTGTACCTTTCTGATGAATACACTTTCTTTGCCCCTTGGTGAGTCCGCCTTTCTCCTTGCCTGGAAAGCAAATGTTAGGCCTACAGAGGGGAGCAGCAGCCACTTTGCAACCACGAGGCAAGATGAATGAGTTCACAATCCAAAGGTGTGAGATATGGAAGAGGCCATGACTGCCAACACACTTAAGTTATTTATGCAACAATAGACAGAAAAGGAGGCCAGTGAAGAAACATTCATTGTTTTCATTGTGAGGTGACCTCCATAAGAAAATTCCCTATGTCTTCAGCTCTGGAACTTTGGGCCAAAGTAAGAGGCTTTGCAAATGCTCAGGGCAAAAATTGACAAAATGGTTGGCAACGGTAAGGTATTAATTTCATGACCAGCAGGTGGACCTGAAGGCTCTGAGCTCAGTGAACACCCACGCTGTAATGAGCTTGAACCAAAACAAGTCCTCCAACGCAGAGTGGCCCCTAACTGGAGGGCCCATCCAACCCCATAGGCTCTGTCTGGATGCCCTAAGATGGGAACCCGGCCTACTCTGGATATTGCCCACTCTCCTCTTTCAAAGGGTCTCCTGATGCCAGTCTCACCAAGAAGCAAGGCTCCCAGAGCTGAAGGCACAGAAGGAGTCCATGGGGGGAGCTGGGTTCTGCACAAGAGCTCTGAATGAGAGCCATGGGAAATTTTCATTCACCTCCTGCTGAATGCAGCTGCAGACATGAGCCCAGGGAGACCACCCAAGAAACTACCCAGCCCACCCTCAGAAGCATGAGAAACAACTTGCTGCCTCAGCTGCTATGTTCAAGGTGGTTTGTCCTCCAGCCACAGTTAACTGGGGGGCTTCCCAGGTGGCGCTAGCAGTAAAGAACCCGCTTGCCAATGCAAAGAGCCACAGAAGACACGGATTCGATCCCTGGGTGGGGAACATCCCCTGGAGAAGGGCAGGGCAACCCACTCCACTACTCTTGCCTGGAGAATCCCATGGACAGAGGAGAGTTGGACACAACTGAAGTGACAGCAGGCACACACAGTTAATTACAACTCTATGTGTTCACTAAATTCTCTTAATGCCCACCTGATATTTTTAAAGTTTGCTTTGTTGAGTAAATAACAGTATCTATTGTATTTTTTCAAAAAGGAAAAATGAACTCTAATCCTACCAAGAACTATTAACTATTACATTAATATATCATCATATTTGTCATTAATATTTTGTCACTAGTATTCCTTTGTTCTATACATAATTTATTTTCACTCAGTTGGGATCATATTATGTAAACCACCCAAGAATATTGTTTGTTTCTCAGGAACTAATATATTTGGTGCAGTTTGTTCAATCAAGCAGTATTTAGTGGGCATCTGCTAGTTTCAAGATTAAACAGCAGGAGCTTCCCTGGTGGTCTGGTGGTTAAGAATGTGCCTTGCAATTCAGGAGACATGGGTTCTATCCCTGGTTGGGAGCTAAGACCCCACATGCCGCAGGGTAACCAAGTCCACGCGGCACAACTAGAGAATCCATGCACCGCAACAAAAGATCCCACCAGACACAAAGTAGACTCTACATGGCCAAATAAATAGATAAATATTTTTCAAAGATCTATTAAAAAAAAAGATTAAAGGGAGTCTATTAAAAGCTTGGGATCAGACCCCACAAAATTCATTGATCCATTGTATTTACCAGAACTTGGGCAACTTACCTGGCTGATTCTGTTTCCTCATCTGTAAGAAGGGGATAGATGCTGTTCCCTGACTTACAGAATTGTTAAAATGATGAATGTGATCATGTAAGGAAAGTACAATGCTTAGCAGCTAGAACAGAAAAAAATATATATTTTATAAAGAATACATTTCACAGCATGGAGAAGCCTTCAGAGAAGAAAAGACAACCAAAGCCCTTCACCCAGAGTTGAATTCTCCTGATAACACGGGGACTCACTGCCTACAAGCCACATCTGAACAGCTGTTTCTGTTCAGAAGATTTTCCTAATACGAAGCTAAATCTATCCTCCTCAAATTTTCAACTATTTATCACCATTATTTCAACCCTCGAATCTAAACAAAGCAAAGATGTGGGAGCACGCATCTTCCGTGATGGGGCCCTTCCAGGGCTGCCCAACAGAAGTCCCAGTGTCAACGGCTCCATCCTGCATCTGAGTTGTCCAATACGACAGCCACTAGGCACTTATGGCCACGGACCATTGCACTGTGACTGGTACAATAAGAAACAGAATTTTTATTTTACTCAATTGTAATTAAGTTTATTTTAAATAGTGCTATGTGGCTAGCGGCTTTTGTACTGGTCAACACAATTTGCAAGTGTTAGTGATTCAATCGTATCCGCCTCTTTGCGACCCCTATGGACTGTAGCCCACCAGGCTCCTCTATCCATGGGATTTCCCAAGTATACTGGAGTGGGTTGCCATGCCCTCCTCCAGGGGATCACAAACAGCTGGACATGACTGAGCACCTTAGCATGCACGCACGCAACCTAATTGTAGTTTCGGCCCCTCCCAGAATGGAATTTTCTTTTTTTTTTTTCTGGCTGTACCAGGTCTTAGTTGCAGTAGCAAGACCTTTGGTTGTGGCATGCAAACTCTTAGTTGGAGCATGTGGGATCTAGTTCCCTGACCATGGGTTGAACCTGGGCCTCCTGCATTGGGAGCATGGAGTCTTAACCACTGGATCACCAGGGAAGTCCCCAAAGTAAGCCTCCACATTTAACTCTAAATATCCTTTTTGTTGATGTCCTGATGATGAAGAGCTAGGGGGCTTCACCATCAGGAGTTTCTTATCTGTCAGAAATGACTCCCCTTCTGGCTGGGCTCATGACCTGTCAGTGGACCGCTGTCCATCTGGGGGAGAACTGCCCAGCAGGTTTGCCCATGAGTCTCCTGTCTGGGAGAAGAAAAAGTTATTCCTTCACTGAATGGACACCCGGGTTCTAAAGAGCTCAGCCTGGATCCCAGCCCCACCACCCAGCTCCACTGCCTCAGTTCATCTGCAAGTCCACCCAGTTATACCACACATGGCCCCCAGAACTCAGTCTCCTGAACCAGCACTGCTCAAACTATCTGACGGGAACCACCAGGGGTTTCTTTTTTCAACTTCCAATCAGCCTCAGACCAAAATTTTTGTAAATTTTTGTTTGTTCGTTTTTGTATTTTTGTAAAATACAATAACAATGAATTATCGAAAAATAAAATTAAAAAGACACACAAAATACAAGTTGAAATTTTATTTTTAGATTAATCAGAAAATGGCATTTCAGTAAATACAATCAAGACAAACATCATGGGAAGAATAAAAGAATTATACAAACCGGACACGTTCTTTGGAAGGCTGTGTAGGGAATAGAAATAGAAAATTGCAACTATACTCGTGGGGTTTTGCCACTCAGCAGTTGGAACCGTGGGACACTCCATCTGGGCCACACTTTCTTTGACACCCCGCCCCCTGGGAGGTGGGACTGGGTCCCCAACCCCCCAGAGTGTGAGTAGGCTCTGAACCACACTGACCCACAGAATGTGGTGAAAGTAACACAGTGCCAGACTCAAGTCTGATCCTCAAGAGAGGGGGAAAATTCTACTTCCTGCTTCTTGGAGCACTCACTCTTGGAACCCTAAGCTACCGTGCAGGAAGTTCACTTGCTTGTTCAAAAGACCAGGGGGAAAGTTCCTGAGGCACCGAAAGTCAGGCCAGTGTCCCAGCCACACTCTCCAGGGCATCAGACATGTGAGTGACGAGTCTTGGACCTTCCATCTCAGAGCAGCTGCCGGTTAAATAGCTCCTGGAAGTCCCAGTCAATGTCCAGGGAAAGCAGAAGTGCCCACCTGAACCAGCCTGGCCCACCACATCTGTGCAAAGGGTGGGTACTTGGGGAGGTTTCATGTCCCCAGGCCACAAGAAAACTCCAGAACACAATGGCAATGCCCTGCCTCTATTGGCTGTGATACTAGCTTTTTAAATTCTGTGTAATAAATTACCACAAACGTAGCTACTTATATGAGACAAAGTTAAGCCAAGTATGGGTTGGCTGGGTCCCTCTGCTTGAGGACTCACCAGACTGAAGTCAAATGTGAACCTGGAACTGAAATTCTCATTCAAGGCTCATGGTCTTCTTCTACATTCACCGGAATAATTTAGTTCCTAGTGGTTGTAGGACTGATGTCTCTGGCCAGGAACCCAATGCGACTCCTAGAAGCCACTCAAGGTTCCTGACCATTTGCCACTTGGCCCCTGGACAGTTCCCATCATGGCTATTGGTTTCCTTTCTAGCAATGATACTTGCCTGATTAGGTTAGGTCCACCCATAATCTTCCCCATGAAAAACTCAAAATCAACTGAATAATAACCCATCCACGGGAGAGAGGTCTCACCATATTCTGCCCTACACTCAATGGCAGGAATCATACAGGGGCATTCAGCAGAGGGACTGGCATCTTGGGGGCCACTTTAGAATTCTGCCTACATGACCACTGAGGACAGAATAAATTCAGCCCTGAATTCAGCTTCACCAACTGGATGATTCTTGCCTGGAGAACCCCATGGACAGAGGAGCCTAGAGGGTACAGTCTATAGGGCCGCAAAGAGTCAGACATGACTAAAGCGATTTAACATACTCATACATATGTGGAAGGTTAAGAGAGGTTTAGAGTTTATACCTGAAAACCTAAGTATTTTTAAAATTCTTTAGGGAAAAAAAACAGCAAAACTCCCATGGTAATTTATCTTAAGAACATAATTGAAAATATATACATTAAGGTAGATACAAAATAATGGCTGAAATGTTTATTATAAAAGTAGGAAATTGGAACTAACTAAATATCTGTCAGCAGGGAACTAGTGAAATAAATGAGGGAAAATCATTTTTAATGCCAGATCTGTATTTACTGACATGGAAAGGCATCCTAGAGATCTAGTCAGATGGAAAAGCAGTTTATAACAGTAAATAGTGAACAACCCCATTTATTTTACTTATACATAGTGACTCATATTTGTGCAGTTAAAATTGAGACATACATGTACCAAATTGCTAACAGTTTTGATCTCTCTAGGGTAGAATTACAGAGGTGCTTCACCTTTTACTTTATGGGTTAAATTACTTTCAACAAGTATTTAATTTTCTTATAATTAACAACAAAAAATTAAGCTATTTTCACCTTGAGAAAAAGAGTAGGGAATCTTAGGGAAGATACCGGTTTTTTTTTTTTTCTTTCATCCTAAAAAATCCATCCTTTTGTCTCTCCATCTTCAACTTTTCATACTACCTTGTTGAGCAATACTAAATTGAGCATCTTTTAATATAAGGACATCTGATTTTCTTGCTGATGAGTGACAAGTTTCTTAAAAATATATCACATGTGAGAAACTATAGGACATGTGGAATAATCTGAACACAAAGGAAAGGAGCATAACATTTATTTCTAGAACAATATGGTGATAATCACAAGCTAAGCCAAAATCATTTATGTGCTACAAATGTATTCCTTGCTTATCAGTTTCTGATTCATTTACTTTTGAAATTTGCTTATTCCTTCTGTTAAAACCTTGCTCAAACCATCAGCCAGTTCATCTTTAAGAAAATGCACACTGACTCTTGTGTCATATTGATTTCTCAAAGTGTCATTACGGTTAAGTTATTCTACCCCAAACAATGCTAATACTCTGAAATAATAATAGATTTCAGCCTTGCTAGAGTATTAGCTTCCAACACGTGGCTGTCTTTGCATGTTAAGGATGAGTACAACCATCCAGGATCTTCTCATCACCTTGCCTCAGAAGTTCTCACACACAGGCTGTGTGCTTGTCAATCAGACTTATTTCATCTAAATAATTTTGCAGAGTAGTCATAGTTTGGAAGTGGTAAATTAAGTATTGGATTGGCCGAGAAGTTTTGTCAACTCTCTATATACGTGTGTATATATATATATTTATGCATATATATATACGCAGGAAGGGGAAGTCTGGTGGGCTGCAGTCCATGGGATGGCAAAGAGTCAGAAACGACTTAGCAATTGAACAACTATATGTGTGTGTGTGTGTGTGTGTGTGTGTGTGTGTGTGTGTATATATATATATATATATATATATATATATAGGCTTTCCAGGTGGCTCAGTGGTTAAGAATTTGCCTGCCAAGCAGGAGATGTGAGTTCAATCCCTGGGTGGGGAAGATTCCCCTGGAAAAAGAAATGGCAACCCACTCCAGTATTCTTGTCTGGGAAATCCCACGGACAGGGGAGCCTGGTAGGCTACAGTCCATGGGGTCGCAAAGAGTCGGACATGACTGAGTGACTAAACAACAACTCTATATGTTTTTATATATCTATAATGTTCCTGCATGCAGATGGCAACTCTGGCTGCTGTAAGCAACAGAGGCCCAAAATCCCCGTGAGCAGTAGCCATCGGTCCGCCAGGAAGCTGCTAACAGGAGGCATGAACAGTATCGGCCAGCAGGCCATGCCCTGGCTATCACCCATTCGTGGTCATTATATAAAAAGTGCTTCTGAAAGATCTCAGCTGTCCTCCCTTCCTCTCTGAGGAGCCATCCTCGATTCCACCAACATGGTGGCGCCCCTTCCGAGGGGACACCATGCCCTGTTTAACCGCAGTGGTCTCCAAGCTGGCCCTGCCCGTTCAGCTTGCCATTCAGCCAGGCTGCAAAAAGCAATAGCGCCGAGGCACCATCTGCTGCATCCAGGTGTGTGTGCTCTGTGGCTCTGCTGAGCTTGCTGAGTAAGGCGGGGGAGGGGAGCTAGTGTCTCAGCTCCTGCTGGGCTGCCATCGTCCAGAGTGCCTTCGGAGGGGCTGGGGAGTGGAGTTTGCTGCCAGGCACCCTGTGCCATCATGGGCCATTTGGATGGCGAGCAGCCTATGTCTATTTGTGCCTGGGACAAACACCATATTTCTACCTGAAATAACTACATCCAGGTGAGCTCAGACCTGGCCGAGGGCTGGCTGTGTCCTCTCCTGGCATAAGGAGCTCTGTGCCCAGAAAGTCCCAGACCCAGGCAAAATACCCTTTCCTTTAGGTTTGGTGCCTTCATGGACATTCCCACCTAGGCAACCAGAAGGGGTGAGAGTGAACATCTGGCCAACTGTAGAAACCATTCAAGAGTCAACTGGTCTGCAAGGTTCTCAAGCTGGCTCTCTTCTCCTGATTTTCTTTAAAGAAACATGTCTGAGCCAGCAGATGCTGTGCGGTAAGTATGAAATTCCATAAAACCTGCCTGGGTCTTTGTTTTTAAATGGCAAAGATAGGCACTCCATAGACTGTGTCATTTTTAAAGAAAGGAAGTCTAGATGGCCCATCAGACATTTCAGATGGAAGAAAAATGATGGAAAACAGAGATTAAAGTACATAAAAATAAACTTTCGGGTTAATTTGGTTAATATAGTTTGAGGCAACCAGCAGCAGCTTCAAAATTTCCCAGACAGCTTATTAAAAAGTCACATGAATTTTGACCTGCACTCCACAATAGAGCTGTAGTTTTCATATCAAAAAAATTAATGTTACCAACAGTTTAACACAAGGAGAAAGAGGAGCTTCCCTTACCTGTTTCTAACTGTGTAACTGGCAAGATGTTCTACTTAAGTATATCTTTGGGTTTTTGGAAACCTGGCCCCTGGTGCAGACAACCGGCATGGCACCTGGGAGCTGGCATTCAGGCAATTTCTCTTCTCCATTTGGGCTCTGCTGTGTTTTGAGAACCCAGACTTATTCACAAATCTTGCATTAAAACAACTCTTCAGAAAAATGTATGTATGTGTGAGGACTCACACACACACACACACACACACACACACACATGCCATACTGCTTGCTATAAATGATATCTGTGCCCAGGTAAAAAGCCTGCCAATAAATGATACTGGAGTAGCTTTTGAGTTAAGGATAAGGGAGCTCAAACCAAATGGACCGTATTGATCTCAGATCATACCTAATTACAGAATTGCCATCATCCTGTCTCCTGGTATTGTCACTGCCTTTACCTTTGTCATTTTTTTTCTGGTGCCTTCTATTCAATCTGACTGCTCCTACAATATCATTTTCTAAGCCCTCTGCTTTCCAGCAAACACCTCTCCCTTGGGTTCGTCACTGTTCCCAGCAACTCATACGTGAGCCTGGTCCTGGCTTCTCAGTCTCCAACCTCTCTCGGTTCCCCAGTGTCACATCCCCCCTGCGCTCTCTTGGTCCACGATTCCCCACTATTGGAGAACTCTCTCCTCACCTGAACTTAAGCCGAGTAGAATCTTGGCCCACCACCACCGTCTTCAGATCCTCTTCCTATGGGGAGCATTTAAGAAATGACTTTGAAGGGGCGGTGAAAGTTCTTGCTGTCTTATATACAAACCAGCAAAAATACAGAAGGATTGGCTGTCACTGGGCAAGTGCCCAGAGGTGTAGAAAGCAGATAACAACTACCTTCTTCACTTGCAATGCACCCAGGACTTTCCCTGTGGTGAATAAATGCTGGTCCAGGCCATGAAGAGAGTGAAAGTGTTATAAGAAGGAAGGAGGAGAGTTCTTTTCAAATGCTATGAAGAGATGTTCAGACACTTGAAGATTTAATTATTCATCTCTCTTAAGATGCACTTTCTCCAGGAACTATGTTATTGACTGGCAGCTGGATGCATATAAACAAATGCCTTAGATTGGCAGTATGCTTAAAAAATGTTAAAGACTTTTAACGTGGAAATTATTCTTCTAGAACACTATTTTGAATGAATACTCTCCTATTACTTCAAAGATTGAAATTAATAGGAGAGTATTCACATTCAAGGATTTCCTTGTGCAGTATTTAATACAGTGAAAAACTGGAAACAACTGAATCCCCTCATTTAGGAGTTAAGTTAAATAAATTAGGATGCATTTATATTGTGGAATATTATGCAGTCATTAAGAAGAATGAAGGAGTTGAAGTAAGCTAGACAAAGAAGGACAAATATAATATGATATCACTTACATGTGAAATCTTTAAAAAAAAAAGATACAAATCAACTTATTTAGAAAACAGAACTAGACCTGCAGACATAGAAAACACACTGACAGCCACCAAGGGGGGAAGGGATAAATTAGGAGACTGGGATCAATACACACACTACTATATGTAAATGACAACTGACAAGGACCCTACAGCACAGGGAACTCTACTCAATATTTTCTAACAATCTGAAAAAAATATGGAAAAGAATATATATGTGTGTATATTGAATCATTATGCTGTACACATGAAATTAACAGGATATTGTAAAGCAACTATAGTCAATAAAATAATAACCCAGAAAAAAATCAGAGGGAGAGATATGCAAAAATCTTCAAGATATACTGGTAAGTGAAAAAGGCATATTATATGATATGAGACATGAAATATTATACAGATAGACTATATGTGAATATATGTACATTATATATGTGTAAACATACATCCAGTGCTATCTATATGGGTTTTTTTGCAAACTAGAAAAGTCATCCTTCTTCAAAGTACTTTACTTCCATTTATTAGAGAAAACATCAAAATAAATTTTAAAATCTAAAAAGAAAAATGCATTTTCCTTTCAAGATTCTCTGGGAAGTGATATCAGAAATGAGGGTCATGGCTCCAGCGGAACTTAATTGAGCAGAGCTGAACCAACCAGAACACCAGGCGGGTTTTTGGCTGCCATCTCTCAGATAAAGGTGACTGTCCATCAGAGGGATGGCCTGCTCTGTTGGGGGGATGAAGAATCCACTTCTCCTGTTCCAAGGAGGGGAGGCCCAGGGTGGTCCCTAGATCAGAACACAGTCTAACCACCGACTCTTTTCATCTCTAAAACTGAACAGAAACTCCAGAAATTGCGAGATCTTAGACTACATCTTAAAATGCTCAATTACCTTTAGAATACTAAAATCACTTTGGAAGAACTTGGACAAATACATTCTAGAAGACTTCCAATTACATTAAAACAAAACAAAACAAAAATCATATTAGTTCTATATTAAATCAAAAGCATTGTAACCATAAACACCTCATTCCTCAAGCACGTATTGTGATTTAAAAGTTTACTCTTAAAGGGATGTAAGTTAGAAAAAAATAAACATTTGGTAACAAATCCCACTAACTGCTTCTAGTCTGGGTTAAAAAAGGAAAAAAAGATGTCTTTGTTTTTAAAGCTCTGAACATTTCAAAAAGTAGTTCGTGTTGTTGAGCTTCACACCATCTTTCTTTAGGAAAGTCACCTCGTAGGTTTTAAAAACTAATAATTCATAAACCATCTCACAGAGTGTTCATTTTCTCCCTCCTCTCACACTCACGGTGTCTGAGATCCGCTTGCCAAACCAGTATTCATTAACTGCCCTTAAGAAAAAGGCCATGGGGACACGTTTCAATATTTATCAGCCTTTGCTGTTGGAACATCTCGTCACCCCGTGTCCTTCATGCTGGGCCCAAACAGATTTTCTCTCCTTCTGGCCTCACCAGAGTTGCAGAGCAAGAGCCCCATCCTTCCTGTGGGTGGTCTTTCATACACTACTTGAAAATCACTTCTAAGTTCCCCGTGCCCCTCCTCCTAGAAAAAGAAACCCTCCATTGTAAAAAAGAACGTGGATCTAGGTTAAGTTTTCTGAGTATCCTCAAAAGCCAAAGATGGAAAGAGTAACCTACCTCCACCCTGCATGACACAAAGAAGCATCTGTTGTGTCCACCTGGACGGACAGAACCGCATGTTCTCCTGGACATCCTGTCCCTGTACATCCCAAGGGATGTTCTACATATGCATCCCCTGGGGTCTATCAATATTGATGCTGTGTTTATGAAACGAGTCATCATCGCCCAAAGTCGCTCTCTTCCCCCTAGTCTGCCAGGCTTAAATGCTTCTGTGTGGAGTTCTCAGAAATCAGTGTGTCTAACACTCACCTTGCACTCGGCAGGTGTCCATTCCTGCCATGCAGAGGCCTGCAGGAGGTAAAAAGACTGCTATCAGGCCTTTTCCACACAAAAACCTTGCCCCTCCCCACCTAAATGACCTTCCGGTTCTGCAGACATGGGCCCAGAGAAAGGCATGTTCAACATCTGGGTACAAACAACCCCACTGCTCGGACAATGAAGGGGTATTTCCCCCAGGATGGAAGCACGTGCTCAGGAGAATAAACAGACCTCTGAATGCTATCTGTAACAGCTCCATCTGCTGGTTCCCAGATAATGTTACAGATCTGACAGGTGGACATCGATCACATTGATCCAATAATAAACAGTGCATTATAATAGGAGTCTTGTCGTTTTTCTTCTGAATTCATCCAGAACTGCTTCTGCCCCAGACACCAGCCAGTGTACACATGGGATGCTAAAACAGAGCAGAAGGACTGCTTTGGAAGACAATCTAGCTCAACAGAGAACTCTCCAGAACAATGGAGATGACAAAGGAACAGGGCAGGGCTGCCCTCTCCATGGTGTCAAACAGCAGGTCCTCCTAGTCTCTTCCTCGGATTTTCCTCCCCCAAGATGGAAACAGTGAGACCTGCAAGTCAGGTCCAAGTGACGGTAAGAGGATTACAGTAACGAGGTTGTACTTGGTGAGATGTGAGCTCCTAAAAGTCATAAGTCATATAAAGATCAAGGTATTGTAATTACATCTTAATATTCACTGGCAGTTATTACAAAGGTCTAAAATCTCCCATTAATTCAGTGAGAATTAAGTGTCTATCAGAGACATACAGGTAGGTGCTGTGATATTTTAAAAAACTGTAAGGATGAGAAAAAAAATGACACAGTGCAAGTAGGCAGAGTTCAAATATATAAAATCTACCAGCACATACATGCCCATTTTCCCAGTGGGATTGCTATTTCACATATTTACTTTCATCCATTTCCAAGTCATATGCTTTGAATGCCCACCACACCCAAGTCCACACTCCTTATACTCAGAGGCAGGTGCTAGATCTAAACTCTGGCATCACTTGGGCAAGGTTTGGAGCTTTGGGAATCCCATGAGCCTCAGCAATCCCACCCTAAACCCATCCAAAGTGTTAGTTAAATCCTGGCTTTTCCCAAAAGTGTATATATATATATATATATATATATATATATATATATATATATGGTGAAATCCTAGCCCCTAGTACTTCAAAATGTGACCATATTTGGAGTAGGGTCTTCACTGAGGTAATCAAGCTAAAATGAGGTCATTGGGGTGGGTCCTAATCCATGTGACTGGTGTTCTTATAAGAGGGGGGAAATTGGGAAACAGGGACAGACACACACAGAGGGAACACAATGAGAAGAGGCACGAGAAGACGGCCACTCACAAGCAAAGGAGGGAGCCGAGGACAGGTCCTTGCCTCTCAGGTCTCACTTGGAACCAGTTCTGCTGACACCTTGATTTTAGTCTTCTGGTCTCCAGACTGTGAGACAACAAATGTCTACTGTTTAACTCTCTCAGTTTGCAGTACATGTTCCTGCAGCCCTAGCTAACTAATGCACAAAGAAATCACGCAGTCTAAGTAAAAACAAGGAGCTTGTTAATTGATGGATTGATTGATTAGCTGATTGAATAACTTTAGAAGAAATGAAGTTTCTCCCCGTCCAAAGGGCAGCATGGTCATGTCATTTCCTCTGAAGTGAAAACCTCACGATGTAAAAAGTGCATATGCAAACAATTTTAAACCTTAAGCCTAACAAGATTTATAAATTCTCAGATGATCTTCAAGTTGACAAGAGAAAAGAGGAAAACTTTTCCCTCATTGCCAAGTCCTTTATCAAATTCACTCCCATGATGCTGCCCATTGAAATTGAAAACTGTCAAAGAATCGTAGATTTATGATGAATTGCTTCTTTCCTCAACAGCAATATCAGCACCGGTTAAAATTTGACAGCTGTGATCTAGATGACAATGTTGTGATTGGGTCTGAATGTAATTTGTTCTCCCTCCACGGCTGTAATTGCTCAGACCTTATCACTTACTTTATGGTGATATCAGCCATGATACCTTTTGTCCCCAAAAGATCATCCAAAGAGCGAAACTCACCAGGGGCAGATAAGCATTAACTTCTCCAAGAAAACCCTAGAGGGCTCAAAAGGAAACTTGTGATTCAGCCAATGGATTGCCCGTCACTGATGGAAAGATGTTCAGGATGGGGCAGGTGTCACCTAGCATGATTTTCCATCTTCCTTTTCCTATTTCTACCATGTTAACATGTCAGGGAGCCAGTGACTATGAATCCAGAGTAATTTGGGGAAATGCCAATTCAGTCACTCTGTGTGTCTTGTTCTAGGTGGTTTGCTCCCAATACTGCAGTGAGGCCAGATGCCTTCTAGGGAAACCAAAGCCAGTTGGTTTTTCTCTGTTTTATAAGCCCAAGCAATGTGCCCTCCCTTAACCTTCCTTCCATAGTAGAGACCTCTCAGAACCCCCAGGAGGGATACAGGAGAAAGGAGAGCATGAGGGCATTGCAGGGAAATGAGTTAACCTGGGCTTCCCAGGTGGTGCTAGTGGTAAAGAACCCACCTGTCAATGCAGGAGACATGAGAGACGTGGGTTCGATCCCTGGGTGGGAAAGATCCCTGGTGGAGGGAATGGCTTCCCACTCCAGTATTCTTGCCTGGAGAATCCCATGGACAGAGGAGCCTGGTGGGCTACAATCCACAGGGTCACAAAGAGTCAGACACAAATGAAGTGACTTAGCATGCACAAAGAGTTAACCCAAAGAGCACCCACTGTGATGAGGGCCAAGCACCATACCTACCAGCTGGGCCCCTCCTAAACACAAGACTCAACCCAGATCTTCTGCTGCCTAGTGGCTTCCCGTCCAAGAGAGAGATCCCAGGAGAAAAACCCTCCAACCAAAAACCAAAGAATTAGACTTAACTCACACTTAAAATGCAATACCTCCCTCAGTTCAGCTCAGTTGTGTCCGACTCTGCGACCCCATGAACCGCAGCACACCAGGCCTCCCTGTTCATCACCAACTCCTGGAGTCCACCCAAACCCATGTCCATTGTGTCGGTGATGCTATCCAACCATCTCATCCTCTGTTGACCCCTTCTCCTGCCCTCAATCTTTCCCAGCATCAGGGTCTTTTCAAATGAGTCAGCTCTTCACATCAGGTGGCCAAAGTATTGGAGTTTCAGCTTCAACATCAGTCCCTCCAATGAACACCCAGGACTGATCTCCTTTAGGATGGACTGGTTGGATCTCCTTGCAGTCCAAGGGACTCTCAAGAGTCTTCTCCAACACCACAGTTCAAAAGCATCAATTCTTCGGAGCTCAGCTTTCCTTATAGTCCAACCCTCACATCCATACATGACTACTGGAAAAACCATAGCCTTGACTAGATGGACCTTTGTTGGCAAAGTAATGTCTCTGCTTTTTAATATGCTGTCCAAGTTGGTCATAACTTTCCTTCCAAAGAGTAAGCATCTTTTAATTTCATGGCTGCAATCACCATCTGCAGTGATTTTGGAGCCCCAAAAAATAAAGTCTGACACTGTTTCCACTGTTGCCCCATCTATTTGCCATGAAGTGATGGGACCAGATGCCATGATCTTCATTTTCTGAATGTTGAGCTTTAAGCCAACTTTTTCACTTTCCTCTTTCACTTTCATCAAGAAGCTCTTTAGTTCTTCTTCACTTTCTGCCATAAGGGTGGTGTCATCTGCATATCTGAGGCTACTGGTATTTCTCCGGGCAATCTTGATTCCAGCTTGTGCTTCCTCCAGCCCCGCGTTTCTCACCTTTTACTGGAATGCAACTGAACCCATGTGTGTCTGCTGTTTGTTTAGTCCCGAATGCCACCGATAGAATGGGCCACGAATCAAAGAGAAAGAAAACACACAAGGTGCAAGGGGGGATAAATTAAAAGGGAATGATGAGGGAAAAAAATAAGGAACTTCTGTTTTGGGTAAGGAAACTCCACAGCTGTCACTTGGTGACAAAATGTTGTGTCATGACCTCATGGTCAAGAACATGGCTTCTGGGGTCAGATAGACCTGGAATGGAATCTCAAATATTCTATAACCAGAGCAAATTATAATGATGGTAATGGAAGCAAGAAAGTACCAGGCATCTACCAACACACCAGGCACTAGCAGATCCCCTTTACACACACGGTCTCAGCTCATCCTCATGACAAACTCAGAATAGTTCTATTATGAGCTCCATTTTACATGGCCAGGAGATGAGGTTCCAAGAGGCTGAGTAATCTGTGGAGGTCATAAGAAAGAGGGGAGACTCAGGCCAGGCACTCTGACTCCAGGGTCTCTGTGTTTCCAGCCTCCTTAAACATCGGTTTCCTTATATTTAAAACTAAGGTAAAAAGTGGTGCTCCTTAACTGATGTGGTTAGTTTGAGAATTAAATCAAACAATACACATAAAGGACCTTAGCACACTGCCAGGAACATAGCAAACGTTCAATAAAATATATGCTGTTAGGATCCAAACCCCTACACTAGCCAGACATTAAATAGTTAACTATTCACAATGACCCAAAATTACAGTAGATTTCTACTTCATAGTTCTCATCATTCTCTTTTAAGTATTAACCCACTCTTAAGAATAGCTTTCCCCAAATTTGCATGGCTCTTGACATCCAATATCCTTATTGGGAAAGAAGGCAACCAGGTGGCCTTAAAAATGCCCCCGGCCTCCTAATTCGATCAGAAAATCAATACAGAGATCAACATTGTTCCAAAGTACACTGAAAGGCTAGGTTTACTCTAGGATGATGATAGAATTAGACATCTGTGTCGTCAGTCCTCACAGGCCCTCCAAATTCAAACCAAGTTCCTGGATCTTCCTCCTACCTACAAACAACTGGATAATTTTATGGGCTTCAAACAACTGTATCCTGGTCCCATGTATTTCTCTTACCATAACTGCATCTGATGTCCAGTTCAAAAGTCCAAGCTATAACGACGAGTATTTAACAGGAGCACCAAAGGATTGATGCTTTTGAACTGTAGTGCCGGAGAAAACTCTTGACAGTCCCTTTGGACTGCAAGGAGGTCAAACTAGTCAATCCTTAAGGAAATCAGTCTTGAATATGCATTGGAAGGACTGATGCTAAAGCTGAAACTCCAATACTTTGGCCACCTGATGCAAAGAGCCAGCTCACTGGAAAAGACCCTGATGCTGGGAAAGATTGGGGGCAGGAAGAGAAGGGGGCAACAGAGGACGAGATGGTTGGATGGCATCACTGATTCAATGGACATGAGTTTGAGCAAGCTCCAGGAGATGGTGAAGAATGGGGAAGCCTGGCGTGCTTCAGTCCATGGGGTTGCAAAGAGTCAGACACGACTTAGCATCTGAACAACAACAATAACATTTACCAGGAATGCCACAGTGAGAGGCCAGGTTGTTGCTAGGAAACAGGAAAGTTAAGATTTGTAGAGGAGGACACAGCATTGCGTGGCATCACATGGCTGCAGCTGCTCAGAAACTTAGCTCAAGATTTTTCACAAACACTCCTGGATCTTGGGGAGCAACTGCCAACATCAGTTAATCAGAGGATGTGATGGGTGATTTTATGTGTCCACTTGACTGGGCCATGAAATCCAGACATGTGGCCAAACATCATTCTGGATGTTCCTGGGAGGGTGCCTTTGAATGAGATGAACACTAAAACAGCAGAATCTGGTAAAATAGGTTGTGCTCCATAGCATGGGTGGGCCTCATCTAATCAGTTGAAGATCTGAACAGAATGAAAGCTGTGTCTCCCCCCCCATGAAACAAGAAGGACTTCTCTAGCCTGACAGTCTTCAGACTTGAACTTCAGCATCAGCTCTTCCTAGATCAAAACCAGCCAGCCCACCCTGTCAGCCTCTATAACCACGTGAAGAATTCCTTGAAAATCAATGTTTCCTTTTGTCGTGTTTTAATGGTGATACATCTAACTGAGGTACATTCAACATATTAGTTGCTTTTACCTTGTGACATGTTTGGACTTCCTGGAAATGTAGAACTGGAGCTTCTTTTTGTTGGTGATGAACCATTCATTGTTAGTCAGAAATATACACAGATGTCTTCCATGATAACTTGGGTTGCCCAAAGGTTCATGATCTCCCCCAAGTTTCTCAGCATTTTCTCTGCCCGATTTTTCCCTCAGACATTCTAGTGCATCACTGTGCACTGTACAATCTGGATAACTTGAGCATCAAAAGAATAGTGTTAATTGCTTGTAACAAATTAAAATGTTCACTCCATAAGTCCAAATTGGGGGCTGAGGGAAAGGAAACTCTTCTTTACAGAAAAATGCCAACAAGTACATGCAGAAGGAGAAACAGAACTCATGCAACAGACGCTAAAAACCACTGGATGAAAAGTTATTGAGGATTATGGGGAATGTTTACACAGTGACAAAGCGTTTTGAAACAATGCCAGAGTATCACTCACCACTGATTACTTACTAACCACTTGTCAATTCACATGGGACAATATAGTGATCACCACCTTAACCAAGTGATCAAACTCAGTTTCACTAATACAGGGACCTGATTTGCTTCGTAATGAGATGCAATGTGACATACCACCCACATGACATCCCCAACCATAAATGTGAATCGTGGACCTAATCCAGACTCTAGATCTAACATCCAGTTTGTGGCTGTTCAAGGGACAGAGGAACAAAGGAAAGGACACCAGGAGAAAATAGCCTGGCAAATCCAGGATGAGGGAGGGGGATTCCACAAGTCATCTGGGTTCTCAAAAGCCAAAACTGGAACGCAGGGAAAGAAGGGAAACCATGAAGATTGTTGTAAATTAAAAGAATGAGAATATAAAAGACTAAAATTACAAATATCAAATGCAGCATGTGAACCTTAAACAGGTCCTGGTTCTGGGGGGATAAAATGAACTGGCTATAAAAATACACTTTGTTTTGGGTGAAATTTGAATAAGGAAGAAATATCAGATAAATTATGGAATCATTGCTAATTTTCTAAAGCCTAGTAATGATATTGTGATTATGTTGAAGAATGTCTTTTCTTACAAGATATATACTGAAATGTCTAATGGAGAAGTATTGTGGTATCTACAACCTTCATTCCAAATAGTTCTACCAGAAGGAAATGCATTTATATAGAGTGATGAGCTTAAGTGGCAAAATGTAAATTATTGTTGAATCCAAGTAGAGGGTATACAAAGGTTCACTCTATTATTCTTTCAATGTTGTGTGTGTGTGTGTGTGTGTGTGTGTGTGTGTGGTGTGTGTGTGTGTATGAGAAAACACTCAGAATAAAAGTTGGGAAAGTTAAAAAAAGACAACTCTGAGGATCACTGGTCTTGCGCACATTCCATCCTCTCCTACTTTCTTGCCCCAATGAAAAAGGAGATACATTTGATGTTTTGAATGGCTTTTTTGAGATGTAGTTTCACATACCACACAATTCAGCCAATTTAATGTGCACAATCCAATGATTTTTAGTTATAGTCACTGAGTTGTCTGACCAACACCCCCATCATTCATAGAACTTTTTCATTACCCGCCCCAAGAACCCACCCCTTATCCATCACTCCCCAGTCTCCTCATGCTGCCTGACCCTAGCCTTAGGCAACCACTAGTTTAGCTTCTGTCTAGATGAATTTGACTCTTACTCTTTGAGGATCTGACACATGGTATCCAACGTCTTGGCTGCTTCCAGTGCTTTAACACGATGGTCTATATCCACTGTGTTTGCTCATGCTTGGTTCTGTATAGGACATGAGGGGGAGTTGGTATCATTTCCAGCCTCTGATGGCCCAAGAACCTCATCAGACCATGACTTCTGGCTCTACAGAGGGAAGTTCCTGAGGAAAAGAAACGGGTCTGCTTTCAGATAAAGTGGACTGGGATTTCATGTCAGATGAACTCAGTTGATACTTTCTCTGGCTGAGGATCCATCTGCAGTCTCCTGCTCACCCTATTTTGCACAATGATGATATTTGCAAATGCACCAAACTTCCTGACAGCCCCCCATTGTCAGGGGTGGTGGACACGGACTTTCCTCCGAGTCCATCTCAGCTCTCACCTTCATGGAGCTACCCTGCTCACCATGCAGGATGCCAACATAAGGTATAAACAAGACACCTGCCTTCCTAGACTGTCTAGACTT
Organism: Bubalus kerabau; assembly: GCF_029407905.1. Lineage (NCBI taxonomy): Eukaryota > Metazoa > Chordata > Mammalia > Artiodactyla > Bovidae > Bubalus > Bubalus kerabau. The sequence continues at coordinate 41,048,279 of NC_073636.1, read as the reverse complement.
GGTAGCAGATGAAGCAGCTCTAAGGGGCAAGTAACTGTCTCTGAGGGAGCCACTGTGTAGTTCTTCTCAAGACAATGCAATTATATCCTTCCTGGCTGGGTTCAAAGCACTATAAGGTTTTTGCTTTGGTTGATTTTTACTTGTAAGCACCAGGAACTGTTCATTCCCAAAGCATCATCCGGCAACTGATGATGCCTTTGGGGAACACTGTAGAGGAAGGTTTTTTTCCTGTGAATAAGTCCATGAATTCTGAGTCCGTGGGTAGAACAGAAATGTCTCTGAAGTAGTAACAACATAAAAACACAATGGAACTAAGAAAAGACACTGCATAAAATCTGTTTAGGGCTGAGGACAATTAAGTCTGCCAAGTTCCGTACTGGGTTGCTAGTTAAGCCCAAGGAGAGAATGCATGGGTTTACCTCAACAGTTGTATTTTATTACAACCCTGCTCCCCACTGCATTTCCTTTGTAATGGATTTTTATTATCAATTGCCTAGTTCATGCCCCAGTACATGTGCTATTTTTAATGAGTTTTTCCCCAAAAGGGAATCATAAAAAGACTGATGTGATGTACCCTCTGCTTCATGTCTCTCAGTTTTCCACCCGAGGCCACCAAACACTGGCTTTCCAAGCTCATTGTCTGTGTCCCTGTTCACTACATAGTGGTTATCAGGAAGAAGAACAAGGAAAAAACACACAAGCCTCTTGTTAGACAAAGATGCCCCTCCTGTGAAGACTACAGACATGAAGGAAACCCCCTCATCCAGTTTCGGGTGTGAAGCAGTATTTTCACCCAAAGAAGTGACTTACCAGGATCACAGAGTTTACACTGGGAGGTGACATAAACCCAAAAACACACTCTAGATTTTGTTTTGAACCATAAAGACTTAAAATCCAAGGGGAAAAAAAAGAAATGGAGCAGTAATTTTCCAAGATTAACAACTCCTGCAGGCTTTAGTGAAGCCCCAGAGTCCTCTGCGGTAACTAAAGGTTTCTGGGAGCTCACTGTAAAGCCCGGAAGAGCCAGTGCGGAGAGGCTTTGTAGTGCTTAGTGTTGAAGGTTAAGAGGTTCATTTGATAGCTCTTCTTTGCACCTGTTGCATGGGTTCCTCCCACTCCTTCACCCCACATCGCTTCTCCCCTTCTCTCCCACCCCTGTCAACAGCATCATTTTTCTACCCTTAACTGCCACTAAGGACAGTTATCCAGTGAACACGGACCCAAGGTAACTTGTAATAGTGAAGTCAAATGCTTATGTTTTTCCCTGCAGTAGGGCAACATTTTTCATCTCTGATTTTCCTTGGCCAAATGGAGGATGTCATTCAGGGAACCCCAGGTGTTTTGAAGATGAAAAGGAAGGTAGGGGGCCCAGCGCAGTGCTTATTAACCACAGAGAGAATTTGGTTCCCTTCAAGAAATAGCAAAGTAATGGCACAGGAGAGATGATGACTCTTAATGAATTCATGTGAGTAAAGTGTGAGGTGACCAGTTTGGGGACGTGCAGTCCAGAGGCCACCTTCTGGAGGAGAAAAACGAAACAATTGTTTTCTATTACTGCACCGTATTGACCTCCCTTTCCGGAATCACACGGGGCCACTTTGATTTCATGTCCAATGCAGAATTGCCTCTGTCTGAGTGCTTCGGCTGCCACTTAATTTAAATACGGTGGCTGACGTGACACTGCAGTCCACAGTCAGGCTTGAGGCAGGACTAATCTCAGGTGCTCCTTCAGTCAGTGGACTGTTCCACCTTCATCTCTGCCTCCTCAAAAACATCCTGCCTAGGGGGTCAGGAGACCCCCCACCCCCAAATCCCACCGACCTGCAGGGCCCGAACATCTTCAGCTTTCAAACACTACCTCTCCTGTTCAGACTAAAGTCCCACTGGAGGTATCAACCGTCTGGAAAATAAAACAGCCTCCCAGGCCAGATTGGAAAAAAAAAAAAAAGGAGCTGAAAGCTACAGAAATCAACTCCAGAGGCGGCGTCTAACCCTGGACAGGTGGCACCTTGGCACCAATGCATTGCAATCACTTTCTTCCTGAGCTGCAGGGCTGAACCCCTCTCCCAGAAAGACCTACACCCCTCAATCTGGAGTGGGGAGTGCGCTGGGGGGAGGAGCCAGGAGCCTGGGGCTAGAGGTCTGTGACCTCCCGCCGAGCCGTGCTATCGGCCTTGGATCGGCTATCTAGTGTAAACGCGGTTTCACACATAAATAACGTGCCACATCTGGCCCTACGGTTTTATGGCGTCTTAGCGACCGAGCAATTTATAGATGGCGACCTTGTTAGGCAGCAGCCCGGGCTCGCCTGGAGCTGAGGGGTCCGAGACCACGCTGGGGACGGAGGAGGGGCGAGGGAGAGGCGAGGCCTGGGGTCTCAGGTCTCCGTCTTCTAGGGGCCGCTCCGGAGAGGGACCACCCGCCTGTTTGGGGATGGGGGTCGCAGCAAGGTGGCAGCCCCCCTCCTTCCAAGCCGGCCATGTGGCAGCTGAAAGAGCCATCGAAGCCCAAGTGTGTTTGCGCTCATACCCAATTTATTACCGCTGAACATATGGCCAATATTTTGACTCACGTCAGTCGGGCAAGGAAAACAAACAGAGCGCGCGGCGCTGGGGAGCGGCCCCCTCCGCTGGGGCTGCGCGGCGGCCGCGGGGCCGGAGCCCGGAGGGTGGGGCCGCCGGGCCAGGAGCCGGAGCCGGGAGGGGGAGCGCTCGCCGCGCCAGTACCCGTGCGCCCGCGGCTCTGCAGCCGCCTGAGGCTTGGGATAAAGAGCGGCTGGGGATCCGCGTGCTCTGCTGGCCGGGGCTCCGGGCGCAGCTCCAGGTGAGCCTTCCGCTCGCGCGTGGTCCGGGGTGGTCGGGATCTCGGGGTGCGCTGCTGCTCGAGGAGCCGTACCGGAGCCCGGGGTCGCCCCCACCCCCGCCCCCAGCTGTCGCGCCAGCAGCCAGCCCGGGCCTCCGCCGCCGCCGGGGACCCGAACGCCTCGGGGCCGGGACCCTGACGCGCGGGCCCGGGGGGTCTCGGGGTCCCACGCACAACTGCCTGAGCGGCCCCGTCTCGCGATTCTCGCCTCGGCTCGGGGGTGGGGTGTGTCGGGAAGCAGCAGGTGGCCAAGTGCCGGGCGTCTCGGGTCCTTCGCCGGCTCCGCGGGTCACGAGGGGGGCGCTCGGGGAGGGACTGAGCCCCGCCCGCCGCGCCCCCCGGTAGGGAAAAGTTTTACCTGCCGCCAAGGCCAGGTGTTCCGACCGCGGCGCACTTTCCAGCCCGCCGGAGAGCGGGACCTCCGGAGGCCCGCAGGTGCGGGCGCCGGGGAACGCGGGGAGGAGCGGCGCGGCGGGGCTCGGAGCCCCGCCCGGGAGGGCGCGACGGGGGAGGGGCGCCGAGGAGGGGGGTCCCGGGTAGGTGGGGGGGGGGACTAGATAAAGGCTCGCCAGGAGATTCGGCCGGGCTGTCGCCGCGGCGCCGGGAGTGGGAGGCGGAGCGGGCGCGCAGCGCGCCTCGGGCCCCTCCCCATCGCCGGCTCGGAAGGTTCCCGGGCCGCCCCAGCCCCAGCCGGGAACGGCGCGCCTCTGCCCTACCTTCGCGGGTAAGTCTCCCCGGTGCGCGTAGGGCGGAGGCGATATCCCCCAGGCAATTTGGAGATGGCGCCTCTCGGAGAAAGAGGTGCTCTTCGGGCGGAACTGGGCCACGAGGTGGGGTGGGGGGTGAGGAGGAAGAGAGTGAGGGGCGGGAGTCACCAGCAGGAAGGACCAGGGATGGGGGACCGAGCAGGGGTCAGGGGGGGTCTTTGCGGAGGCGGCTCCAGCCAGGACTTTGAGGGGTCGCGCCAGGCGCCAGACAGTTCTCGTTTGTGTCAGTAGAGATCGCCAGAGGATCAGAAATGCGCCTCAGTGGGCTCTGCTGAGGCCCTGGTCTCCTAGGGGCGCCCCCTCTGCGCCCCCCTGCGACCCCCTCCCCAAACACACACACACTGCGAGGAGGCCCTTTGGCGCGCCTCTCGCACCTTCTCGATCTCGGTGGCGCTCGGGGATGGAAAGGCGGCGTTGCATCCAGCGGAGGTCTGTGGACCTCGGGGGCTCAGACTGGTGAAATGAGAGAGCCCCAGGACTCCCTTCTCTCTGGTGCCGGAGGGCCCTCGAGAGTTGGTTCCCCGCTTTCCAGGCCGAACTCGCAGGCTCTGCGCTGGCTGGAAGCGCGGCCTCCCCGTGCCGGCGAGGGCAACAAGGCGCCGAGCCTTCAGCGCAGCTCCAAGTGCCGAGTACTAACCCGTTTGGAGAGGCCGCTGGCTTTTCGAAGTCTTCTGGGAATGATTTTGTCACGTGTTAAGAAGTAAATTCAGATAAGAACGTGCTTTCGGCGTCGTGTTTTCTAGAGAAACCCAAATCTCCTGCATTGAAATCACCCTTATGGCGGGGGGAGGTCGAGCTTGGCTGGAAGAACGTTCCTGAAGGCAACACTGACGCTGCGTAATCTCATTGTAACATATTTAATCATTAGAGAAGCGCGAACGAATAGAGCAAAGGGGTGAGCCCGGGGGGACGTGGCGTTTGGTTCCCCAATAAACCGGTGACAATGGATTGGCTGAGATGGGCTCATTTGGCCTAAAGGGGGCTTAGAGCTACGTTTTTAAAGAAAATATTGGAGGAAGGCCCGTTCCATTTTGCAGCGCGCCCCGAGCCACATTTCCTGTTCAATTTAACATCCATGAAAGTTAAACGGCTTTTCTCGCCTTTTATTTTATTGGATGCATTTTCAAAGATCTCATTAAAGCACATTTATCAAAGTCCTAACATATGTCCGCCGGGTCTTACGCCCACACAATGAGGCTGATTAATAGAAAGAGAAATCCTAATTTCTATTACAGTTTATGTCCTCGGGAAATGTCTGCTTTTTTTTTTTTTTTTTTTTCTGAGGCAGATAATTGGGAAAGTGATGTCTTTCACCTTGTAGAAGGGGGTGGAGGAAGGGATCAGCTCTAGCCGATACCTGCACCCTACACCCACGATTAATTGCAGGAGGGACTCCAGGCTCTAGGTCCCAAAGATAAGCTCTCTCCAGGTCTTTATAGAGTTCTTGGGGCTCCAGGAAGAGGTAGGGAGGGGGGTTCAGATATAGAATCTGAGCCCTGTCTCTGGGCCTAGAAATCTTCTCTGCCCAACATCTTCTTTAAAGGACTGCCCTGGAAGGCGCCCTCATTCTTCCCCTCCTGTGGTACGAGTTAACACAATATAGATCAAAGAAAGAAAAAAACTTCACCTTTGACTTGAACCCAAAGTGGACTCGGATTTCCTTTCCTTCACACTAGTCCCTGCTTTCTGGTCCCACTGTCCGATGACTGTGGGTCTCTCCTGCTAGAGATTAGCACCTGTCCTGATCTGGCCTCACTGACAGGGCTGTAGTGCCCCCCAACCTCCTATCCCACACCCCCACACCCCCACCTCCACCCACACACCCCACACCTACCTTCACCACCCCCACCCCCGCAAGCTGCAGGGACTTCCAGGGACCTTGCTTCCTTCTCCAGGGGCATAACGTAACACCGGTTGGTGCTAGGACCCAATGCAGATGAGCCTACTTTTCAGTTTTCTGGTTGGGAAAGGTCCTGCTTGGGGTTGGTACCCTGGGGCTGCACTCCTGGACTTCCTTCCTCTGGCGGCCAGAGCTGACACCCCTGCTCTCTGCAGCACCCCCCACCCCCGGCCCCATTCCCCTACCTGGAGTGGAAGCCGCCACAAGCCACCTTGGAGGAATGCATCTTAACGGTGGGCATCTTGGTTGCCAGGCTTGGGAACCAGATTGGAAGGTATTTCCTGTCCCCGCTGATTTTGAGTGCACACCATGCTCTGAGTCTCCAACCTGAGCTAAAATAAACCTCACCCCTCCCACAAAACCTTTGTGTCCCTGTGGCTAATCCTGTGAGGGGGGAAGGAAGGTGCCACGCGCTTTGTTTCTGGAGTGAATGAAGACAAGCACTTAGCACCTTGGCGCTAACCAGACAATAATCCACTTGAAGGCTGTTATCTGAGATGGGATGTGCCAGGTGCCGGAGAGATCAGCCACGTACTGTACCAGAGACAGAGTTTCTTTCAACGTTTTTTCATTCCAAAAAAAGAAAAGTCAAATTAGTATTTACAAATAATGGGAAAGACCTTGTATTTTTAATGACTGGATGGGCTTTTGTGGACTGGGGAGGGCGAGGGGTGCAGCCTGGAGCTTCAAGGCTTTGGGGTCCTCAAGGTCGCCCTCCCTTTTTAGAGTAGGACTTCAAGGTACCCCCACCCCGGACTTTTTCTGCCCTGAACTCCTCTGGAGGAGGCACCTACCCAACAAGCTCTCACCGGCCTGAAAAGGGTAGGAGGAGTGCAGAGCACCTCCCAAGAGACCTTCAAGCCAAGAGGCCGTCAGCGAGAGGGAAGCACACGGAGTCGGGGCACTGGGTGCTGCCCCGCCCACCTCGTCCAGGCACACCAAGCCAAGCTTCCACACGTGGGTGTGACCAGGTCTCACTTCACTTTCCCAAAGGACCTTCCCGTCTTGGTTTGCGGCTGTTCAGAGCGCACCCCTCCCCCAACAGGGGGCGTCCAGCCGTGCACAGTGCAGGCACAGGGCGCTGGGGGTCAGGGTGAGCCAGGGTGGCCCCCCTAGCTCGGCAGCTCAGAAAAGGCGCTTGTGTTTGAGCTACCTGGGAAAGTAAACAGGTAAACACTGGGCCGACTTGGAGGACCACTTGTCCTGGAGTGGGGACACTTAGCCTGTGTACATTTGCCTCCCGCCCGGGCCTCCAGCGGTGGTTCAGCTCCCCACATGCCCTCTGCAGAGCCTGCCCCTCCATCCCTCAGACACCAGAGCTGAGCGGCCTGAGAAGTCTTCTAAGAAGATGCCTTCCAGCATCCAGGGAGAAAGATCCTCTCCGTCCGCTCCCCTCGCCTCCCCTTGGAGCCTGTAACACCCTTTGAGCAAGGGGAGGCAGAACTCAAGATATGTAAGGAAGTTGGAGCCCCAACACCCAAGCCTAATGACCCAGGGTGGGGGGCCTCTGGCTGCTCAGGTGACCCTGCAGGGGTCCGAGGTGGTGGTCGCACACCAGAGAGCTAAGCCCTGTCCCCCTCTGGCCCAGGACAGCTGCCATCAATCTTCCAGCACCTCTCAGTTTCTCCCTAAGTTCGCAGCAGACGGCCCAAGGCTGAACAGCTCAGGAGCTTCCCTGGGAAGCCTGGCAGAACCCAGAGCCCAAACCCAAACAAGAGGGGACCCAGGACACAGTCCTCTCCTGGGTGTGCGCGACGTCACCCGGAAAGAAGGTACTCAAGAATCCCAGGATGGAGAGACCAGCACATCCAAGCAGAGCTGGTTGACCAGAGGACCTAGGATGTTCAGAGCCGACTAAGTGGAAAGATGGGGGTATTTGTGAAGACTCTGAAAGGGTCAGGGGCGCAGGGTTCGGCCTTCTGGGTGGGCCATATCCCACCAGGCAGGAGACCCCTGGCTCAAAAAGTCCGGGCTGTGCAGCTCCCAGCGAGACCCCTTGGGGAACCCTTCGGATGCAATCACCTAATTTCTGTGCAGAGGTGTGGTTTAGTGCCTGGCGCCCCGCTCTTCAGGCTGCAGGAGATACAAGAGACCCTGGGCATCAGACCTGTCCCCCGGCCGCCAGCTGCTCCCCAGCCGGCCTCCCAGCATCCGCAGGCCACTCCTGGGGGACTTGAATTTTATGATCTTCCTCTAACTAGCTGAGTTTCTCCCCTTCAATTACAGGCCTCCCAGCGGTCTCCCTGGGCCTTTTCAATTGCAAATGTCAGTGCTTTGGAAGCGGACGCGGGAACCTCACCGGCAACAGAGCGCTGGGCAAAATGGATTCGTGAGGTCCCAGGAGGGAGACAGCGCAGCGGATGGGGCAGGAAAAACTACCAGGGGTGAGGGTGGAGCGGGGAGCAGAGACCCAGACCGCGCCCTGTGCAGACGGGGGTGTGGGCCCCCCCACCCCCGCAAAAGCTGCAGAAAGGGGCCCCTGAGACCCGAGGTGTGGGAGAACTCCCCCTATTGAGGCCGAGGGCCCTGGGCTGGCGGGGGGGCCCTCTCCGTGAACTGGGCCCAGGGTCCCGGGGTGAGGTGAGGGGGCCTTGTTTCTCAGGGTGCTGCCCGTCAGTGCTCCTTCTCCAGCATCAGTTTCCAGGAAGGTGGTCTCCCAGGTGCTCTGTGCCCTGTGCAGACCTGGGGGGTGGGCCCAGGGAGGGGATGTGATCCACAGTGGCAGCGCTGATGGGATCCTGGGAGAGGCCACCGTAAGGACGGAAGGGAGAAGTTGGGAGCGAAGTGGAACTAGGTGGTTCCCAAGTGAGGGACTGAGCAGGCTGGGTGCGGGGGGCGGGGCGGGGGGAGGGGGGCGAGGGTGGTGTCTGGGGGCACCCCTCCCAAAGATGGTTCAGGACATAAGCCAAAGGGACACACTTCTTGCCAAAAGGGACATTTCTCACCCAACCCAGCAGTTGGCCTGGTCCAACCAGACTCATTTCTGACCTTCCTGATGCTTACCCTGGTCCCGAAAAGACAACCCCCCTCCCCTTAGGACAGATGAAGCCAAGGAAGGGTCAGGACGATTTTTTTCTGCAAAGCTTGGGTTGAGGAACTTTTCCTCGCCAGTTATTTATTTAGCAGCTGAGTAACAATGGCCGGGGCAGGCCCAGGAGCCCTTGTTTCCAAACTCTGGGCCTCCCCGACGCCTGCAGACCCAACTTCCCTCCTCTGACTGGACGGGGCAGGGAGCTCCCGAGTGAGGGGGGAGGGGAGGCAAGGCGGGGGTAGGCTGGGAAAGGCAGACTGGAAAGAGAAAGGGGGAAAAAAGCACGAAAAGTAATGGGTTCGAGGAACAGGATTCAAACCAGTTTCTAATTCTTACGGGGGCGGGGGAGAAGAAAGGAGAAAGGGAAAAGTAGGAGGAAAAAGAGAGGAATGGGGAGCGTCGACATGAAGGGGTTTCCTTAATATTGTGGACGGATTCAGAAATGAATGAAGAGATAGTCCATTGAAAAGGGTTGAATGCCATGACAACTAGGAACAACCTTAGATTTATTCCAAACAGTTAGGACACATTGAAAGAGAGCGTCAATCATGTATTATTTCGCCACTGAAATAAATGCAAAAACCGAGCCGGGACAAAGGCTTCCAACGGGAGCGGGACATTTGTCTACATTTCGCTCATTGTCCGCAGCTTAGCAATCGGTTTGTATTTGTGTTTGCCCGGGTCCGACCACCCAGGACGCGCCGACGAGGGGCTCGCTCTAACCTGGGGCATTGTCACCCACGTCACATACTGGGGGCGAGGCAGCGAGGGCTGCAGAAAGCCGCCGAGCGGCTCGGGGAGAGGCGCCCTCGCCGGGCGCTGGCAACTCGGGGGCGGCCGGGGCTCGGAGGCCGCAGCTGCGCACGGGGAGGCCGGGCGCCCGCGCTGCGCTCGCGGCGAGGAGGCGGCCAGACCTGGACCCCCGCCGCGGCCTTCTCCGTTCCCCGCTCCCCGGGCAAAGCACAGTTCAGACGCTCCTCTGGGGTGGACAAGCATCAGGTAGCGAACCTGCCCCCCCTCCCCCCCCCCCCCGCCAAAAATACAAAACTGGAAGGAGGGGCGGGGCTGCGGCGAGGACTTTTCCTCGCCGGCCCCGGACAGAAGGTGCCTTCCCGGGAAAGTTCAGTACCAACCTCACGCAAGCTGGGAGCCTGCGGCGTGTCCTCGCAACACGCCCCTGAGGCATCCGAAAGGACTCTCTGCGGAGAAGAAAACTCCACAGAGAAATCAGCAGCACCTCCCGCCCTGCGACCCTCTCCCCCGCCGTTTTGGGGTCCTCACCCCCCTGGAGACCGCGCCCGCGCCCCGCCACCCCTCCCCTCTCTCCGCCCCCGCTGGAGGCTGCAGAGGGAGGCATAATAGGGGGCAGGGAGGGCGCGGGGCCGTCTGCCCTTCCCTCCACACGGAGGGCGCGGCCCGCGGGCCCGGAGGTGGTGGGGCCGGGGCCGATCGAGGCTCGGGGAAGACGTACGCGCTCCCCCCTCCCCCGCCCCTCCCCGGGCGTCCGCACAGGGCCAAGTGAACGGTGCTGTCCTGCTCGGCTGCACGGAGCTGGAGGGGGAGAGGGGAGGCGGGGAGACGGAAATAAATGTCTTTAGCAAATAAAGGGTGGCGGGCCGGGGTGGGGGGAGTTGTGCGGGTGTCGCTGGGTGGTGGCTCCGGCCGGCCTCGAGCCGATCCTTCTGGATTTCGGGCTCTTTCGGCGTTAACTAGAATCAATTACTTGCCTTGTCATTTCTGGTACTCATCCTTAAGCCTCAACCAAAATATTGACCTAGGAGGCTTACAGAAGTTGGGCTCTTGCCATTTGAACCGGATCTTGTTTAGGGAACCGCCAGCGATGGGAAGGAGAGATTTCCGCGACTCAGCCTGCGCCCCCTCCCCCTTTTCCAAAGGCGCCACAAATCGCCAATTTTCCGGCTTGCTGGGGGCGGGCGCGCGGGGGCGGGGAGGCAGGAACCCGTGAATGTTAAGGAGGACTTTTTTTTTCTTTTCCCTCCTCCTCCGGCTTTCTGTTTTGTTTTCTTTCCTCCTCCCTCGCTTTTTTTTTTTTTTAAGATGCAATTTGTTAAAACGGCACTTTCAAGAGTGTGGACTCGCGAGCGACGCGGTGGTCCTTTGTATGTAAATACTGGGTTAAAAAAAAAAAAGGCTTGCCCAGTCTTTGCAATTAATTGACACGTTACACCTCTCATCTTGCTCTAGAGGGCTGTTGGCTGGGAGCGCGGAGCTCCCCAAAACCCACAATTTCACATCTGCAAATACAGTCTTCATCCACTTGACTTCCAAGACCCGCCCACACGTGTCCAACCTTTGCGTTTTAATGTCTCCCCCCTCCTTTTTTTCACCCTTCTCTCGCTCCCTCTCTCGCTCCCCCTCCCTCCCTCAGTCTCTCTTTCCCTCCCTCTCTTTCTCCCCCTCTTCCCCCCCTCTCCCCAGGTTCGTGAGTGGAGCCCAGCCTTATATGGACTGATCGCTCGGGCAATGGCCCATTTTTTCCTCGCCACCAGCCGCCACCGCGCGCCGAGCGGCCGCCGGAGCTGACGCCGCCTTGGCACCCCTCCTGGAGTTACAAACTCGGGCCCGGCCCGCGGCGCTGGCGCGCAGGCCGCCCGGCACCCCGCGTCCATTTCCGCGTGCCTGTAGAGAAGACACCGACAACGCCTGGGGCTTTTTTCCCCCCTCTCCCCTCTCCGAGAGTTTCTTTCTCTTTCTTAAACATAATAATCTCTCTAATTAAAGCCCATCCCCCCTCCCCTCCCCCAACCCCTCTCCCCATACCCCCTCCCCCTCCCCTACTGGGAGCGCCACGAATTGATCAAGTGAAGCTACAACTTTGCGGCATAAATTGCGGGGTCCGGGCCATGTCGCTGACCAACACAAAGACGGGGTTTTCGGTCAAGGACATCTTGGACCTGCCGGACACCAACGATGAGGAGGGCTCGGTGGCCGAAGGGCCGGAGGAGGAGAACGAGGGGCCGGAGCCCGCCAAGAGGGCCGGGCCGCTGGGGCAGGGCGCCCTGGACACAGTGCAGAGCCTGCCCTTGAAGAACCCCTTCTACGACAGCAGCGACAACCCGTACACGCGCTGGCTGGCCAGCACCGAGGGCCTTCAGTACTCGCGTAAGTAGCGCAGCTGGGCTGCCGCGGCTGGTGACCGCAGCCCGGACCGGACGCAGGGAGAGGAAGGGGAAGGGGCCCCGTGAGCCGGATCCCTCACCCTGCGCCTCCGGAAAGATGCCTAACGCTTGTTTGGGATGCCCTGTTCTCTTCCCGCCTCGCCAGACGCCCCTTGGATGGGAGTGAGGGGGAGACACTTGGTCTCAAGTTCTTTCCAAAGAGAAATTAGGAGGAAGGGGGGGGAGGGGAGTACCTCCCAAGGGCCGGTTACAGACGTCAACCGGGACTGACGGCTCGGGCCGGGGCCCCCTCCCCCATTCCGACTGCCGGGGATGACCAGCCTGGAGCGGGCTAGCCTGCCTCGGGGTACGGGGAGAGGGTGGCCCGGGTATAAATAGCTCACCCTACCCCCCCTCCACGTTTCATAGAGGCTGCTTTGTGCGGTGCGGAGGGTGTCCAGAAAGTCGGAAAGCAGAAACGAAAGCCCCCAAAAACCTGCCTTAAATGGCCGACCCGATCAATGCCGGGATTGTGGGTTTTTTCTTTTAAAAATCTGCCCACGTCTCTCCGGAGAGGAAACTGCTTAAGGGGGCCGGAGCCCATAACCCGCGGTGATCTCTTCTGCGCGCCACTCCTCCCCGCCCCCCCCAAATACGCACCCATCCTGGGGGAACCCCTAGAAACCAGAGCCCCGAGCCCCTACTCCTGCCTCTTCTCTTTCCCCCAGGGAAGCGGGGAGACGCCGACAGTTCCATCCGGTGTGGAGCAGGGCGAGGGTCTGGGCGAAGGCAGCCGGGCCGGCCTGCAGGGCGCACGGGGCAGAGGGCGCGCGGAGGATCCAGGGCGCAAGGGGCCTACAGGCGCCTGATAGACTTCCCTCTCTTCCAGTGCACGGGCTGGCGGCCGGCGCGGCGCCCCAAGATTCAAGTTCCAAGTCCCCGGAGCCATCGGCCGACGAGTCACCGGACAATGACAAGGAGACCCCCGGCGGCGGGGGGGACGCCGGCAAGAAGCGGAAGCGGCGGGTGCTCTTCTCCAAAGCGCAGACCTACGAGCTGGAGCGGCGCTTCCGGCAGCAGCGGTACCTGTCGGCGCCCGAGCGCGAGCACCTGGCCAGCCTTATCCGCCTGACGCCCACGCAGGTGAAGATCTGGTTCCAGAACCACCGCTACAAGATGAAGCGCGCCCGGGCCGAGAAAGGTATGGAGGTGACGCCCCTGCCCTCACCGCGCCGGGTGGCCGTGCCCGTTTTGGTCAGGGACGGCAAGCCGTGCCACGCGCTCAAAGCCCAGGACCTGGCAGCAGCCACCTTCCAGGCGGGCATCCCCTTTTCGGCCTACAGCGCGCAGTCTCTGCAACACATGCAGTACAACGCCCAGTACAGCTCGGCCGGCGCCCCCCAGTACCCGACAGCACACCCCCTGGTCCAGGCCCAGCCGTGGACTTGGTGAGCGCCCGCCCCTCCCAGACTCGAGGCCCCAGGCCCAGGCCCCACCCCGGCGGCGGAGGCGCGGAGGACTCTCGGCCCGTACGGTGGTGATTATATTATTATAATTATTATTATGGAGTCGAGTTGACTCTCGGCTTCGTCGGAGAGGCGCCAAGAGTTGGCCTGCACCTCCTTGGAGAGGCAGTTCCACCCACCCAGCTCCGCCTCACCCCTCTCTCCGTTTGAACCATTGGAGATGGCTGAACCCTAAGCCGTGTTTACAGAATGTTTGCGCAGCTTCGCTTCTCTGCTTCTCCCCGGGGACCTAATGGTCCCAACGTTAACTTCCTCACTCGAGAAGGAGAAAAAGACCCCCCACCCCCGCGCCCTGCTTTTGTGAATTTTGTAAAATACGTTTGTGTGAGTAGCGATATTGTCAGCGTCTTCTTCTAAAGCAAGTGGAAAACACTTTAAAAATATAGAGGATTTTTTCTCCTTTTTTTTTTTTTAAGAAAATGCTAAATATTTATGGCCATGTAAACGTTCTGACAACTGGTGGCAGATTTCGCTTTTCGTTGTAAATATCAGTGGTGATTGTTGCCAAAATGACCTTCAGGAAGGGCCCGTACCCCTCCGGGCCCAACTCCTTTCTTTGTGGTTTGTTTTGGTTTGCTTCTGTTTGGTTACTCCTGCTTTCTTTTCTTTATATATTTTTAAATTTTGTTCAGTGCAAACATTTCTCAAATATGACAAAAGGAAAACATGATGTAGGCGAGCGAGAAGCCCCCCTGCCCCATCCTCTGGGGCCTGAGCCCCGGAAATTGGAGTTCAGCGGTTCCGTGCGGTTCCCCAAGAGCGCCGGGCGCTGAAAGCTTTCAATTTTTTTAAATAAGAATTTTAATAAAAATCCTGTGTTTAAAAAAAACCAAGCCCGGCCCTCCGGTTCTGTCTTACTTTGTCGCCCCGAGCCGGGCCTGAGGCCTCGGGCAAGGAGCCGGGCCAGGCCGCGCGGGCCGCGCGCCCCCCATCATCCTTTGGAGGCCGGGGCACCCGGGGCGCGGCAGAGGCAGCGGGAACAGGCCTCACCCGGGCGGGCGTGTCAGGCACCGCGCCTCGGCCCTGGGACACCAGACCTCAGGCGGGAGCGCCGGGCCTCGGGCCTGTGAGCGGCCGAGCGGCCGCCCGGGGTCGCCCGGCTTCTCTCGGCCTCGCCCCCGGTCTGCCTCCGGGCGGCTGCGTCCTGGCGCGGGAGGAAGAATGACTTTGGAAAACTCGAAGGCGAGAAGAGCAAACCTTCCTCGGTTGCCCAAATCTACGAGTGGCTCCTTCAGCCTGGGGAGCTGTTGATGCCACTACACTCGTGACTTTCACTTTGTTGCATTTGATTTAGCTCGTGCGAAGAAGGGGAGGGAGCGCTGAGGTTGAGACCGGTCGTCTTCTCTCCAATCCACAACCCCCTTGCCCGGGGTCGGGAGGTGGCCTAAGAGGAGGCTCCCAGACCTGGGCGCGGAGGCGTGGGATGGGTTTCGGGGCGCTCCAGGCTTAGGCTACAAGGAGGGACGCAGGGACCGGGGCGCGGGCGACAGGGGTGTGCGGTGGCCTCGCCAGGCTTCTAGCCCGGGGAGAGCCAGGCAGAGGGAGCCGGAGGCGATCCCTGCTAACCGGAGCCTTCCTTGCATCCCCTCTTTCCGCGTCTCCTGCCTGTCTCCCCGGACTGGATGCCGGGCCTCATCCCTTAGTAGCATTCGGCTGTGCGCGGTACCCCCAAAGACCAGCTCTCTGGCGTGAAGCTGAGCGAATTGCTCGCTAGAAAGTAGGGATCTGGGGTGGGGTGGTGCGCCCCGGCCTCCTGAGCTACGGTGAGGGGAGCGGGAGGTGAGCACACAGCCCAAGTTCGCCCGGGGGAGGGCGCCTCAGTCCTTCCCTCGTTAGAGGTCAGATTCCATCCCACCCTTGTCGCCGGGAGAGCTCCCTGAAGGACGCCGGCGCATACCCGGGGAGCATCGCAGAGGGCCCCGAGGACTCGGGGATAGGGCCTCCTATCTCCTGTTATCTCGCTGATTTCCTTAAACGCTCGAGGCTCCGAAGCTCAGAGCCCAGCCAGAGCTGGGAGACGCCTCGGGATATTGGAAGTCGGCCCCTTTCGGAAGCAATTTTTTTTTTCTCGAGCTCCACCTTCGTGGCTGGGGGAGAGGGGGGGGCGGACGCGGGGCGAAGGGGCAGAGCAAAAGGAGCCGGTCCCAGCTGACTTACTCGCTGCCTGTAGTTGATGATCAGATTTAATTCAATATCTAAAGCAAACATGATTATCCGTGTGACCAAATCGGCGCGTCAATAGCACTCAACGCCACCCGCCCGGGACGTGATTACACGCTCTTCCCGCGTTGTGCAGCCACCCCTGGATAATTGAGGGCGCTGGAGTCTTGCGAATATCCTCCTAAATGTCCTTTCTCCTCTCCAGGTTCGACTGGGTTCTTCCAGGTTTTCCTAAATGCTGGAAAGTCTGCCTTTGTTCCCCACCCTAGCGTGGAAACGTTTGAAGTTTTATATTTTGCTCTTTGAAAAAGCTAGGAGAATTCCCAAATCGTGTGTGCCAATGCCCAGCTTGCCCAACTACCAACCAACCACTCAACATTCCTCTAGTAACCTCCCTATAACCCCATCCGCCCGCCGGGAAAGTGAGAGTTCTCAGCCTGTTGGAGTAGGGTTGTCAGGAGACCCGAGGCACAGCCCCAAGACTTGGCTGCTTTTGACTGTTTCAGGACCCAAACTTCTGGAAGCCAAAAATGATCGTAGGCGCCTGCCCCCCGCCCCCGCCAGGCCTCCAGCGAGGAAGGAGGCAGCGTGGAAGGGCCAAGTTCTTGCAGGCTTCCACGTGTGCGCTTTGAGGGCACATTTGGGGCGGTGGCCAGGCCTCGGGCCTGCTGTCTGGGTGTGCGCTCCAGCGGCTCGGAGCCCGGGAGGTGGGCCCGACGCCCGCCTCTCTCTGTCCTCGGGTCCCCACGGAGTCAATAAAAGCGCCCGCAGAGCCTGTGTGGCCCTAACCCCAGCGCCCTGGGAGCGCACCCGGCGCCGGGTTCGCTTCAGCAGTCTATCTTCGCCCAATCTACAGCGGGGCCGCACAAAACGGCACAATGGGAGAGCTGGGAGCCGGGGATGTTAGAGGCGTGCATATTAAAAAGGGACAGAGAAAGGATCGCAGGGGACAGAGAGGGGAAGAGGGAGAAGGGGCCCACCCTCCGCCCCTCCACCCCGCACCATTCAGCGCGCTTATCGCGGGCAGTGAATCCCAGAGTCAGGCAGAAGTCTCCTTGGGGTTTTGTTGGGCCCGTCACTGGGTCCCTTTGTCATCCTCGGGCTCCATGCTGGATTCCATATGGCCAGCTGGGCCAAGGGAGCGCGAGGAGGGACCCGCACAAAACCCAAATTGTGTCCGGCTTTCAAACCCTGTATTGTTGTCTGTGAAAGGAAGACGCATTAAAAATTCGTGCTATATCTATTGGGGAGGAGGCTGGAGGAGGGGGAAACAGCCACCCCTGTCTTTGATGGCCTCAGAGGGCGCTTGCCCCGCCTAGGCCCCGTGACACTCTGAGAGCTGGAGATCTCTCTCTTTCTCTGTCTCTGCCTCGGTCCCTCTAGCAAATACTGGCGCTAAGCTGGGGCTCGAGTCTGTGTACGTCCGCGTTCAGGGTCGGGGCTCCTTGCGCGCGCTTTGAGGGCTCCGGGGAGCGCAGCTAGCGGCTAGGCCTCTCCTGTCTAGGAGCCTGGAGTAGAGGCCAGTGGACCGTGCCAGGCGCAGGAGGACACCGAGGTGCCCAGCGCGGGGAGAAGCGCCGAGGCCACCAGCTTCTTGGCTCTAGGGTAGATGAAGAGCCAGGTCTCTTGTTCCTGAATTGGACGCGTCCTGACGCCTGGGCGCACGGAGCCAGCCCTCCTAGCACTGCCGTAGAGGGTCAGGGACGCCAAGGGACTCTTTACCCTTGGATTTCCGCTGCAGCCGGTCTGAGCCGGCTTTCACCCTGCGGGACCCCTCAGTGACCAACCCCCTGTCATTCAAATTATGCACCGGACCCTCCTGGCATCTCGGTGCTACCACTGGAAACCGGTTTAGAAACTTCTTTAACGACCAGCACCTCCGTGCTGGAGGAGAAAGGGACTTCCTCTTTAATTCTCAATGTCTCCTGCATCGTTGTCTTTGGAAAACGGAGGCAGAGTGGGACTTGACTCACCTAGGCACTCCAAAGTTAGTGGGGGCGGTCAGAGAGCTTTTGGGTCATACCTTGTCCCTAGAGCCAAGTCAGAAATTCTCTTAAGGAGTCCCCAAACAAAAAACGTGTTAGACAAAACGAATTCTTGCTTAGGCTGTGCGCTGTATGGAAATAGAAATAGAATCCATCAAGGTTTCCAGGCAGAAATTCCAGCTCATCCAAATTTCAGGCGACCACCCCCTTTGTTTTTCTTTCCCCCACAACTGCTGTCATGTTTAGTAGAATCCTCTAACTTGATAAGAGTAGGAACCCCCCATCGCCACACTCCCCACCCCAGCCAAGGAAACAGTCTTTTCCTTACCTATTGACTATTGGGCTTAGTCGAGACCTGGTGTGGATTTCTCCAGCCTTTTCAAGAGCCTGGTCATTGAAAAGCTAATCCAATATTTACCGAGCATAAGGACAGTTCTCAGACGTATTTATTAAAGCCCTACACTAAGTGATACTTGGCCTGAAAACAAAGACTAGGGGAGGAGGGTCCGGGCGCACCCGATCCAGCCCGGGTGGGGTCTCCGGGGCCCAGAACTTTGGAGATGCCGAGGTTCCTCTCCCGTGCTTAAGTGCCGTGTGGATTAGATATTGTGTTGGCCGGTATTTCAGGAAATATGTACTTGTGGCTTCCTGAGAGGCCGAGCGCAATGACACTCTAAACTGTGTCGATATATCATCTTTTATCCAGGATCTGCAAATAAACCCCTGATCCCCCAGCGCATTATAGCCACCGCTATCTCTCCAAGGAAGCGATCTGAGTTTTATTGCTTTCACCAACGCCCCAATTTTCTCTCTCTCTCACACACACACACGCACACACACTTTCCTCTCCCATCTATCCTGTATGGTTTTTAAGGACTCATTTTTTTTCCCCCTTCCTCCCGGGGCATCACTATTAATAAAGAGACGAATAGGCCTCGGCGCCGCCACCCGAGCAAGTCAAGAAATGCAGGCCCGCCGGCCACCAGCTGTGCAGGGAACCCGGAGACGCACGGGCCGGGGTAGAGGGTAGGAGACCCCCGCGCGGGCCGCGCGCCGCCGCCAGGAGGCGCTCCAGCCCCTCGGCGTGCCCAGCCTCGCCCCCACGCCCCGGGAGAGCGCCGGGAGGCAGCCACGCCCCTCCTCGAGGTCCCCGACCGCCTTTCCACCAAGGCGCAACCAGGCCCAGTGAGGAGTCGGCGGCTCCGAACCCGGATTAGAGTGTGTAAATCGGCGGCGAGCTCGGCAGGTGCCGCTCGTCGATGGGGCCACCTACGTTTGCGGACCACTCGTTTACTCGATTGTAATTTTCCCTCCATCCTTCTCCCTCCAAGGACGTGCCAGTCCTCTCCCCAGTCTGCATTACATTTGGGCATAAACAGCAAAGCCGTCCTGCGGTCCAGGCGCCCGCTGGCCACGGGGAGGGCTCCGCGACGGGCCTCAGGGAGTGGGGTCCACCACCCCGAGACGACTTCTCGCACGTGTCAGTCCCTGTAAGGGCGGGCGAATGGTGGCTCCAAGTGGTTCAGGGAATAAAAGAGCGATGCTGAAAGGGAATTCCGATTTGGATGGAGGGCTGGAGCGCTGGAGGGCTGGGCTTGGGTGGGGGGCAGTGTCCTAGGAAGGAGAGACCCTCACCTGTCGCTCACCACCGAGTCGGGGGCTGCAGCCACTGCCGCTGGTCCTGGATCCCAATCCGGTGCAGGTGCGGCGGGCCGCTCCGCGGGGCGCACGGTGGGTGGTGAGCCCTCCGAGCCGCTGGCCGCTCCGGGGAACGCAAGGTGGGTGATGCAGTTGCGCCGTCCGGCCACCAGAGGGAGACGCCGTGCCGACGCCGGACGCTGGGGTCCGAGCGAGGGAGGCAGGACGGCGCCCCCCACCCCTGTTCAGAGCCGCCCCCGGCGCTGAGGCCCCGGTGGGAGCTCCGGATTCGCCGATGGTAGGAAGGGCGCCGGCCCCTGGGTGTCTCCTGAGAAGCTGGGTGCGGGGGACAGCGGGCTGGGGGCTGGACGGGTTCAATGCGGCCACGTCCGCCCGCCGAGCCCAGGGCCCGCAGCTGCAGCGCGTTTGGTTGATTGTCCCGGGAATGCCCGACGTGAAACTGCCTCCTGTCCGAGGAGCGCGAGTCTCCCACACGTGCGTGCCTTTACTTTCTGAAACCCCCCGCCTTCCACACCCGCCGCGAGGGGGGTGGCAAGTCGGGGAGGCGGCAGTGCCCAGGGTGTCCGCGGGGTGGCGCGATTGGATAAGAAAAGGCCGGCGGCGGGCGCCGTCCAGACTGTCAGGGCAGTGGAGCTTGGACACCCGCGGACAGGAGCTGGGTGGGTGAGGCGTCCTTTACGCCAAGGTTGGGGCGTGCGGGTGGGTGTGTCCACTTATTTGGGAGAAGGCAGGAAAGATTGCTCAGGCTTAATTCCAGAAACTTTGAAACTTTCTGCCCTTGATTCCAGAGAAGTTAAAACTCTCTGCCCTTGAACTCGGCGCCTGGAGCTGTGATAGAAGAGTCTAAAGGTATATCCACCCAGCCCAAGCACTTTTTCCCTTCCCCGGGCTACTGACGCCATCCCGGTGTCACCGCTACTCCACAATCAGGACGCAGAACATTTCCATCACTCCCAAAGTGTTCCTTCCTGCTGGGATATTTCTGAAAGGCTTAGGTGAAAGAAACCACCACCTCTTCCTTTGCTGCTGTTTCACCTTGTAGGGTGAATGGTGGGAAACTTGGTTCTCTGACCTCAGCCCCATACCAGGAGGTCGTGGCAACCACCGTTTACTGAGTATCCGCTGCTGCCTACTTCATCTTATGCATCTTATGCTGTTCTTCCTACATCATCTTATCTGATCATCACCCCTAACCTGTGCTCCTGCAGATGAGGAAACTAGGTCTCCAAGAAGTACCTACCCCTAGGAACCAGGCAGTGTCCTGGCAAAGAAGTGGTCCAGAGGGTGGAAGGAGGTTTAGCAGGTGCTCTGTGCTACTTCAGGAGAGGAGGGGCAGGGTGGGAGTGCCCGGAGGCTCCCTCCTGTTCCGCAGAAGATGGCTGGGTGGCAAGCTCCTCCACAGAGCAGAGTTTGGGGTTTCCAGCCCACAGCCAGCACTCAGGTCCCAGCCCCTTGACTCCCTCAGAGAAGCCAACACTGCAGCTCCCTCCCTGGGGCCATGCTGGGCCAGCAAGTGCACCCCAAGAACTGAGGGAGAACAGGCTGGGGGTCCTCCCTCTGAGTCTGTTCTCAGCTCCAGGCCTGTGGCCTGCCATCTCCCCAGTTCTGGTGACACAGTTCCCCTCTGCACACCGCCCCCCCCCCCCCAGACTGATGACAATTGCCCTGTACAAAGAGCAATTGATTTTCAATTACCGAAGGATCTTATCTTCAGGTTTCCCTGATAGCTCAGTTGGTAAAGAATCCACCTGCAATGTAGGAGACCCCAGTTTGATTCCTGGGTCAGGAAAATCCCCTGGAGAAGGGATAGGCTACCCAGTCCCGTGTTCTTGGGCTTCTCTTGTGGCTCAGCTGGTAAAGAATCTGCTGCAGTGTGGGAGACCTGGGTTCCATCCCTGGGTTGGGAAGATCTCCTGGAGAAGGGAAGAGCTACCCACTCCAGTATTCTGGCCTGCAGAATTCCATGGACTGTATAGTCCATGGAGTTGCAAAGAGTCAGGCAGGACTGAGCAACTTTCACTTTCATATTTGTATCTTTAAATGATTATCCGTCTTTTACCTGATGTGTGGGAAATGGAAAATAAGTTATGTTCTGTTGGTTCTGCTGCTGGTCTTAACCTGAAAAATTTACAAGAAGTATTAAAGGCATTTTACTTAAGTGTTTGCTTCCAGACCTCTCCATGTTTCTTTAACTCTGCAAGCTGCAACATAAAGGAATGGCCTTGGCATATACCAACATAAAAAGTTGGGAGGATAGGGATAGACATACAAGGCAAAGCCCAAGAAATCCAATTTTTGTTTCAGATACCAGATAGTCCAACTGTGAAAGCACCTTTCAGAAATAGCTGGCCCTTCTCCAGCAGTCATACAGCCAGCTCCTTCCAACCTGAAATGCTGCAGTTGAAGGTCCCACTGTGGTGGATTTGGATGGAGGGAGTGGCTCCAGGGACTGCTGCAGGGGCCAGCACCGCAGGTCACATGGGTGAGGCGTCCAGGTCATGTGGCAGGAGGAGCAGGAGGATGCTAGAGCCCAGGATGCCGGGCAGGCCTGGGGTCACCAGCTCCCTTTGGTGGTGGTCCACACAAGAAACCAGCCCCCTTCCATCTCTCCCACCACTTCCTGATGGTCCTCCCAGGGCCCTCTCCCTTATTAACTATTTGCACATGAATCTTTGTCTCAGGGTCTAATTTAGGGGACCCCACTCTGTGCTACCCTGGTGGCTCAGAGGGTAAAGCATCTGCCTGCAATTCGGAAGACCTGGGTTCAATCCCTGGAAATGGAAACCCACTCTGGTACTCTTGCCTGGAAAGTCCCATGGACGGAGAAGCCTGGTAGGCTATAGTCCATGGGGTCACAAAGAGTCAGACAGGACTGAGCGACTTCACTTTCACACTGCACTACACTTACTTGAGCTCTCAGGGTACCTTCATTCTGGAACTGGCATTGGCCTCTCGGGACTACCCTTGACCTCTGACTCACCTCAGTGGCCTCTTCCTTGGGGTGACCACCACTCATGCATCTTTCCATCCTAACTAGTTGTTAGGATGCCACCCCTAGAGTTTGGGATGGCAAGAAAACTGTGAGCCAGGTGACTGTGTAACGAGGGACCTAGGGACTAGATACCAGCTGTCCAGTCACTCTGGCTCCTCAAGGCCAAGCCCAGGGCAGCTGAGCAGAATGATGGCGGTTGTCCCCCTCAGGACCCATCCTCAAGACCAGCAACTTGGTCTCACCCATCAGAAAGCCTGACTCCCAGCATCTCTGAGCTCAGGCCACATTTCTGCCTCCCCCCTCCCCCACACCCCGAGAGGGGTCAGAGAGTGCCCTGTGGTGTGCAGGGTACCCACTGGGCAGGTTCTGGGGCTAAAACACCCGAGAGGCAGTTGGCTTCCAGCCTTCACAGTGACTCTTGGTCCAGGAGCGCAGGACACCATATGTCCACATGTGGCAGAAGCCGCTCATGATTCACAAGACGGCTGTGCAGATGGACCAAATAGTGTCCCCAGATTCACACATCGTGGTCCCAACCCCCAGGCCTCAGAGCATGACTATTTAGAGACTGGGTCTTAAAGAGATCATTTTAAAAATGAGATTGTTAGGGTGGGTGTTTGTTCAATATGACTGCTGTCCTTATAGGAAGAGGAAACCAGGACTCAGACATGTGCAGGGGGACAACTGTGAGAAGGACGCGACAGGACGGCAGCAGACACAGGCCTCGGAAGAAACCAGCGCTGCGGACCCCTTGATCTCAGAGCTTTAGCCTCTAGGGCTGAGAAGACAAACTTCTCTTGTTCAACACACACGTCTGTGGGACGTTGTCATGGGGGCCCGAGTGGCTGATCCGTGGAGACAGAGTCTCAGCCTTGTCATCTTTCACTTTGAATTTCACTCTGGCTTCATTAGACATTTTTATCCTGACTCCCACCTGGTCCTGTCTTCTAGGCTAAAATAGCCACTTCCAGAGGTTCTAATCTGATGGATTAGAACTGTCCAGTTCTTTTTTCCCACACATGGGAGACAGTGGGTCTCTCTAGGTCTCTGGAGGGCCCCACGGGTGGTGTCTCCTCAGGCCGTTTAGTGCCTGGCAGCCACGTTGCCCAGCATCCACCTGATTCCTGTGTATCCCACAGACCCAATTTCTGTTCCCAATTTCACAGGCATCACAGAGCCTCAGGGTGCACATAGGAAGGCCGCCCCCACCAGAAAGCTTCCATGGCAGCATTAATTAGATGGAAGAACGGGGCTGGGAGTGGATCCCAGAGCCCAAAGTGCTCTCTGAACACGCACTCACGTTTTGGGATGGATGTAGGAGGGCGTGGACTCCTGCACAGAGATGGGCTCAGACCCCAAGGGAACCCCCACACCTGACCCGCTCCCCAGAGCCAAACTGGGAGGATTTGACAAGCTCCCTGCGTCCACTTGGTCCCCTGGAGGCAGGTTTCTGTTGAGTTGCATTTGTCCTTATCCCAGGGTGTGGATGAGAGTTCTGCAGACTTTGAGAAAACCAATCCTCTGAGACTTTGGAGAAATGCAGCTTCTGACTCGGCAGGTGGGCAGGCTCCACGGGGAGGGAGACTGGAGCTGCTGCTGCAGGAAGTGGAGGCCTGGATGACAAGCCCAAGTGTGTCACCAGGTGAAAAGTGAAAAAGTAGCTCAGTCGTGTCCAACTCTTTGTGACCTCATGGACTATACAGTCCATAGAGTTCTCCAGGCCAGAATACTGGAGTGGGTAGCCTTTCCCTTCTCCAGGGGATCTTTCCAACCCAGGGATCGAACCCAGGTCTCCCACATTGCAGGCGGATTCTTTAACAGCTGAACTATCAGGAAAGCCCAAAGCCCCTATCAATTATCCATTATCCATTTATTATCCATTATCCAATTATTCTATTATCAATATCATGACCACTGGATGGGGGGGCTACCCCAAATATGAGGGCAGGAAATCTTAAAAATAGTCTTTGAATCATTTGAGAGAAGAGTAAAAAGTAATCTATACGTGTAAAAAGTTAATCCAAAGTTTCTGTAGACCAAGTGGAAGAAATCTTAGCCTCATTTCATAGCAATTCCCTCCCTGGAATTTCCAAATAAGAAGCCAAGGCCCAGGGAGGGAAGCATCTGCCCCGTTGCACAGCCAGGGGGCAGCGCCCACACACTTCCCACCTCGATCCACATGGCCCTCAGGGGGCTCCCCGTCTTTCAAACCAGGACTGTGCGACTGTGATGCATACACAGACTGTGAGGAGCCTGGACCCAAAATCAGGAGATGGCTGTGTCTGTGTGCAACTTCGGACAGGTTGGTTATTCTCTTGGGCCTGTTTCCCCCCTGATTATGGCTGACCTGCCCTTCTGAATCCAAAGGGCATCACAAGGAGGCCGTGAGGGTCACATCATTTGAAAACGGTAGAGCTGGACACCCAATGGGAACCATCGCACACAGCTCTTCATGCAGAGGACTTCAGCCAGGTGCAGGAGGGGAGGGTCAAACACACAGAGGAGTGAGGACCAAGGAGTTTGGAGAGAAGAGGACGAAATGGACGGACAGGGCTGGGCTGGGCTCCGGATGAGCAGTGAGCAGGGAAGATTCAGACCCTCTGTCCGGGGGGCTATGTGGGCAGCGAGGGCAGTGCCCCCCATCTGGTTCTCCAGTGTGGTCGTCACCAGCCACATGTTGGCTGTCAAGCCCTGGGAGTGAAGTTAGTGAGTCTGCGGAACTGAGTTTTCCATTTTATTTAATTTTTACCAATTTAAGTTTAATCACATGTGGCCAGAGGCTCCGTACAGGACCAGGAAGATCTGAACCACACCAATCTTCTGTTAGGAGGGAGCCGTACAGAGAAAAACATTTACCCCTTGATAAAACGCTAATTAACACTTCTGCTCTCCTGAAACCTTCCTCTTGCTCTGAAATGAATGGCCATGGCAGTAAGGGGTGGGGAAGGGATGAGGAAGGGGTGGGCATGGAGTGGGACTGAGGATGTGTGTTTATCCTTTCACACACTTTCTGCCTTCAGTCACAAATGCTACAGGCTAGGTAAAATTCCATTAAAGAAAACAGAGGTTTTTAAAATATATATACTAGGACAGTCTTGGCTGATTCCTGACTACATATCTGGCTGGGGTGGGCTGGGCTGGGCTGCGGTCGGGTGAGAAAGGACGGGGCACTCAGAAGCCCCCATTCTTCCTTGGCTGGAGGGTGGGCTGGAGCCCCCGCCCACAGGTTCCTGACCTCATGTAGACCAAAGGCCCTTTAGACAGGCTTCAGAATCCTGTAGAACCCTTCTCAGAAGAATGAATTTAGATTGTAAAATAAATTAGATTGGAATACAGTTCTACCTCTCAGGGATGAGGAACTGCAAACGAAGAGCTCCGTAATTTAAGCCCTTTTCTTAGCCACCCCTTCTCTCCTACCAGTTGTCCCCTTCATCACCTCAGGGGGAACCAGGACGAGACTAGTCAGGATTTGCCTTCTTCCCTGGAAGGTGCATCTGGTGACAGAGAGGGACAGCCCTGTCCCTGGCAGGATGGACGTGTGGGAGGGTGAGGGGCTCCCTTGTCAGCCCCTCCCGATTCTGCGTCACTCCCTCAGGGGACATGATGTCGTGGGCTGAAATGAGGTATGAGATCAGCCACAGGAGGGAATAACAAGGCAAACTGAAAGAGCACTCTTGAGGCAAACATCCTTGCAAAGTTTACCACCCTGATCCCACGCAATTAGACAAAGCAATTATGAACACTGTTGTCAAGTGCCCCCAACCTGGACAGGAGAAGTGCAAGCTCTAATGGAGACTTGGGCAATGGGGGTGGGGGCTCAAACCAAGGCGGAAGCTGGGTTAATTAATCCAGTGAAGAAATGGGATAAACATTCATCTTGCAACAATAACCTAAAGCGTCGAAAGCAGAGGGTGCAACATATACAAAGCAACCCTTTCTCCTCAGAATCCTTACTCCTAATGGCTGAGTTGGAGGAAGAGACTCTGACAGAGTTCAACCCTGCGGCTGAGAGGTGGGAGGCGGCAGTGCTAATGGTGCTTTTGTGAGGATCCCAGAATAATAAACCGGAGAAGGCAACGGCACCCCACTCCAGTACTCTTGCCTGGAAAATCCCATGGACAGAGGAGCCTGGTGGCCACAGTTCATGGGGTCACTAAGAGTCGGACACAAGGGAGCAACTTCACTTTCACTTTCATGCATTGGAGAAGGAAATGACAACCCACTCCAGTGTTCTTGCCTGGAGAATCCCAGGGACAGGGGAGCCTGGTGGGCTGCGGTCTATGGGGTCGCACAGAGTTGGACACGACTGAAGCGACTTAGCAGCAGCAGCAGCAGAATAATAAACAGGGAACATGACATCCAACAGGAATTTTTTCATTCTTTGGGTTTTTTTTTCTTTTTGTTTCCCCAGCATTTATACTATGCACATTGATGCCACAGTATAACCTTCATGGATTCTGATAAAGCTGGTCTTAAAAGCAAATTTATTTCTTTAAACATTCTCACATCAATTTCAAAGGTTCTTCAGATTTTACAAGGCATGAAAGTTATTCAAATAGAATTTACATGAATACTTTAATGTCTGTTTAGTAATGGCCACGATGAAGCTGTTCATGGTTGTGTCAGGTGCTAAAAACCTAGTTTTACATTAAATATCCACGTTGTAGAGCATTCTTCTGAAATTTTGATAAAGCCTGATCCTAAAAGCTATGACGTCTCACTTACGCTGAGTAAAACAGCACAATATGCCATTTGCACACAATTCAGGTTTTTTTTAAGCTTCACAATATGTATCCTTTCTAAGGAAATAAAGAGTTTTGATGTGGAACCAAAATCAGAGAGGGTCAAAAGTGGCAGGTTTGAGGAGTAGGACCAGGATATTTCAGCTTTTCTTTGCTCTCATCCCACCTTCAGCCAGGGTGGTGGTGACCCAGGGCAGGAGTCAGGGCCCCAAAGGCCCTCCACAGTCTGCAGCTGCTGCTGAAATAAAATGAGAAAGTGCTGTGAAAGCCACACAGCAGTGTGGGTATTGAAGGTGTTCATTTAATGTCACTCTTACACAGATCTTTAGCCATTGTCGTGACGAAAGAACTCTGAGGTGTGTTGACAATGAATCCAGGATTCTTGCGGGGGACCCAGACTTCTTCCTCCATTGGTTTTGTCACCTAACGAGTCTCATGTGACTGTGAGAGCTCTGGTTTACCATGAACCTGAGGAAGAGACTGTGCTCAGCTCTCCTGCAGGAATCGCTAGGGGTGAAAAGTGCAATCTTACAAAAGTCTCTGGACCAACTTTGTAAAAAACAAAATAGTTTCATGGAAACAACCTGAATGTCCCTGGACAGATAGATGAATAAAGAAGATGTACATGTATACAATGGAATATTACCCAGCCATTAAAGGAACAAAATTGAGTCATCTGTAGAGATGTGGATGGACCTAGAGTCTGTCATACAGAATGAGGTGAGTCAGAAAGAGAAGAACAGATATCCTATATTAATACATATATGTGCAATCTATTCATAGAAAAGTGGTACAGATGAGCCTGTTTACAGGGTAGGAACAGGGATCCAGAGGTAGAAAAAGGATTGTGGACATGGAGGGGAAGGAGAGGGTGGGACAAATGGAGAGAACAGCACTGACATAAATACATTACCATGCATAAAGTAGATAGCTCGTGGGAAGCTGCCGTACGGCACAGGGAGCTCAGCTCAGTGCTCCGTGATGACCCAAAAGAGGCGAGATGGGGGGATGGCGGGAGGGATGCTCGAGAGTGAGGGGATATATGTACACTTACAGCTGATCCACAGAGTTTTACAGCAGAAACTAGCACAGCACTGTAAAACAACTACACTCCAATAAGTAAAAACACACGCGTTTGCCTGTGTCCCTCAAGGTCAGTACCCCAGTGGGTGTTCAAGCTGGTAACCAGGTTGGATGAGCCTTTGCTCATCTTGTTTTCTGGAGTGAAGACAGCTTTAATGGAAGAAAACACTGCTGGGTTCTCCACAGTGCTTTCCGAAGACGAGATTTGGGATATTCTGTGACAAGACGTCTGTCAAATACAGAGTTCTTTTCCGCACTGCTGTGATGCACTTGACAATCCGCTAGTCTGGATACGTCCACCAATCAAACAATGACGCATTTTGTCATCAGGAAAGGCCTTACTTTCAGGGAGAGTTTGGGAGCATTTCCATTTGCGCCCGACCCAGATTCCTCCGAGGCGAACCTATCCCATCACCACAGGGTGATCAGCACCACCAGGAGATGAACGTCGGAACCAGACGCCCAACTACAGACTTTGCTTGGATTTCGCCACTTTTCCCACTAACGTCCTTTTTCTGGCCCCAGACCTACCCCAGGATCCCACTTTCCATGTAGGTGCAAGGTCTGCTATCTGAGCAGCTGCTCAGCCTTTGTCTTTCATGACTTTGAAACTTTTAGTTAAGAGTTCTGGTCAGGGACTTCCCTGGTGGTCCAGGTTAAGAATCTGCTTTGTTATGCAGGGGTTGTGGGTTTGATCCTTTTGTGTTAGTGTTACTCAGTCGTGTCAGACTCTTCGCAGCCCCATGGACTGTAGCCTGTCAGGCTCCTCTGGCCATGAGATTTCCCAGGCAAGAATACTGGAGTGGGTTGCCATTTCCTTCTCCAGAGGACCTTCCCAACCCAAGTATCAAATCTGGGTCTCCTGCATTGTAGACAGATTCTTTACCATCTGAGCCACGGGGGAAGCCTCGGGGAACTAAGATCCCACATGTCACAGGGCAACTGAGCCTGCATGCCACAGCTAGAGAATTTAATTTAAAAAAAAAAAGAGAGAGAGAGAGTACTTGTCATTTGCCTGTGAGTGTCTTCCGGTTTGGGTTTAGCTGATATCTTCTCCTGAGACTGAAATTGTGCCCTTTGGGAAGCACACGGCAGAAGCGGAGCTGGGTTCCCCTCGATTCAGAATGTCAGGCCAGGGGGACATGGAGTTGATGTGTCTCACCACTGATGATGACCATCTGGGTGAAGTGGGGTCCTCCTGGTGTCTCCATGGCCAGGTTACCATCTTTCCATTGGTAATGAACAAGCATCTTATTTGGAGGGGGGCATGTAAACATGGCAGTTATCCTCCTCGAGCTTTTGCCAGCAGATTTTGTCATCCAGTGAAGGATCTTGCCTATGAAGACTTTTACTGCGATGTTGGCCTAGTGGTGATTTCGTATTTCTCTCATTCACCCTGGACACCTTTGCATGGATATGCAGATATCTTAGAACAGAGTTCATGCACTTGGAGACTGAGTTCGGGGTGATCTCCAAAATTACCTCCAGGGTCGGCTCTGGGTATCCCTTCACCCTCCTCACCTGTGATCTCTCACGGTGGCAGTTTGGTCTTGATAAACCAAACGTTAAAGGCTACCCCAAAGATGAAAGTCTATAAGAGTGACGTGATGGCGGTGAGAGGGGCTGGAAGGAAGTGGAAAGCTGGGTGCTGGGTCAACCCCAGAATGCTTTTCCCTCCTCCTCCAGCTTTTAAACGTTTTTGAGACACGTATGAGATGAGATAAATGAGATAAATTTAAAATATGCTGTTTGTATCTTAATTTGTGGGTATTATCTTTGTGTTTATTGACTGGAAATTTATTTCAAAGGATATAGCAGCTGGTCCTCAAAACAACTAAGAATGTGCCAAAGGTGGCCACAGACCTCTGCTCTGCCCAGGTTCCAGGATGGCTCCAAATACTCACGTTCAAGGAGAAGACCTTTGTCTCCAGTTTCCCAGGAGAAATGTGGCCAAGGGGTGAGGGTCATTTCTTGGGACACAGGGTATAAGTAAGCTTCCACCTGGAAATAACAAAACTTTATAAGAAAGAATCCAAGTTACTCAAAACCCACAGGGAGAGCAAAGATGGTTTTGATCTTCATGAGCTGATATTTGGAAATGAAGCAGATTGAGAAAAGATTCACAACATGATCTGCCCAGGTCAGCTGAAATCCAAAGTCCTGATTCTGAAGTATCCTGTTGTTTCAGAGGGATCCTCACCTTGGCAAGGTGAGTTCTTGATATTGAAGAAGAGAAGTGATATGGGTGCTGATTTAAGCTTCTACATTGTGCAGGGGGCTGTGTCTTTTACTGTGTTTGTAAACAAGGGTGGTGAGGTCACAGGTCAATTTTAGATGACAACTGTTCATCATTCTTTGAAAAAAAAATAATTTTAATAATCATACTGCACATTTGTTTAGTATTTCCTATGTTCAGACACTGTTCCAAGTGGTTAATAGGTATTAATTCATTTACTCCTTACTACAGCCCTATGTGGGCTTCCCAGGTGGTGCTAGTGGTAAAGAACCCACCTGCTAATGCAGAAGATGTAAGAGATGCAGGCTCAATCCCTGGGTCAGAAAGACTCCCAGGAGGAGGGCATGGCAACCCACTCCAGTATTTTTGCCTGGAGAATCCCATGGACAGAGGAGCCTGGCAGGCTACAGTCCATAGAATCTCAAAGAGCCAGACACAACTGAAGCAACATAGCTTGCTTCACACATACATCCCTGTGTGGTTGGTACCACTTAGTGCACCCAGTTTACAGATGGGAAAACCATATCGTGGGAATTTTAAACTACTCACCTGAAATTGCATAGTAAATGGCAGATGTCGGTTTCAAACCTAAGAGCTGGTATCTTAGTCTTCCTGCTCTACTAGCCACAAAAGAAGTGGCTTATCAGGTTATACCAAATAAAAGGCAAATATTATCTTTTACAATGTGAAGTGTCAGAGAGGGATGCTCAGAAAAATCACCACCAGTACCGTCTATCAATCAAAAGTCCAACCTAAGTTGTTACAACTGTATCACATGAAGCATCATGCATGCTTCTTGGTGGGCTTCCCTGGTAGCTCAGACAGTAAAGAATCTGCCTGCAACAAGGGAGACCTGGGTTCAATCCCTGGGTCAGGAAGATCCCCCTGGAGAAGGACATGGCAACCCACTCCAGTATTCTTACCTGAAGAATTCCATGGACAGAGGAGACTGGTGGGCTGCAGTCCATGGGGTCACAAAGAGTCGGACACGACTGAGCAAATAACACTTACACTTTTCACGCCTCTTGGTGGACGGCTCCTCTAGGCCACACTGAAGGCACGAAGCAAACATACATTTCATACGTTTGGGCCGGCTCACCTGAAACACTACTCCAGTCCTCCCCCTCCCCAACCCTGCCGCCTTCCATGGAGGAGGGAGCGTGGGGACCAGAAAGGATCCATTTGTCATCAGCAGCTCAGTGTCCTGATTGGCTCCAGACAAAACCAATCTAAGCTAACACAAGGCCCGTTCTAATGAAAGCAAACCTCAAAGCAGGCAAAAGTTCTTTTAATGCAATTATTCTGGAGGATAGTTGTGGATAAGGGTGGGTTACAGTGATGCTACCAAAAGGAACATACATTCTTTACATGAGTCTGGAGTCTCTGGGAGGAATTTAATCAGCCCTGGCTGTGGCTAAGTGGGTTTTCCTGCAGGTGATCCTGGAGATCAGCTGCAGCATTGCTGTCAGGGAGTCAGAACGGGAAGGGCCGTGTCCAAGGCAGGCTCCCAGCCCCGGGACCACCACCTGAGGGCCCCTCACCCTCTGGATGAGGAGAGCCCAGGCAGGGAAAACCCCACAGACCTCTGCTGAAGAAGGAACCGCTGGAGTTTGCAAGGCATTGAAGTCTGGGACTCAGTGTCCTAGAGGACGAGGCAGGAGGGGAATGACAAAGGAGAGGCAAACAGAGGAGGAAAGAGGTGGGGGGAGAGGTTGCCTGCCACCTCCTTCAGAGGGTCCAACAAACATCAACTAGATTTCCACTTGTTGTCCTCTAAAATGTTTTATTTCCCCTAGAGTAGCAGCTCTGAATGTCAGGAGGAAAGCAGTATCATTGAATTAATTCGTATCATGGACAGAACACCTACCACTGAGAGGACTCCAGTTCTCTCAAGACCCTGCCCTGCGCTGGCACTCCAGCCCCTGAGTTCCTACCTCTCTTCACAGGCTTCTTCCCACCTTGTCAGCCCAGATTTCACTCTATGTGGACTATGAAAAACAAACAGGGACTTCCCTGGTGGTCCAGTGGCTCCATGCTCTGAATGCAGGGGACCTAGGTTCAATACCTGGTCGGGGAACTAAATCCCACATGCCACAACTAAGACTCGGCATAGCCAAATAAATAAACAAATATTTTAAAACAAACGAATGCAAAGTAACAAAACAAACCAAGCCAAACAAAAACAAATATGTAGGTATAGAGTATAGAGCAGTGGCTCCCAGGGCGGGGGGGATAGATGTGCACGAGGGTGAAATGAATAAAGGGGGTCAATTGCATGGTGATGGACAGAAACTAAAATTTTGATGGAGAGTACCTTAGAATGTATTGTTGCTGTTTAGTCACTAAGCCATGTTGGACTCTTTTGCGACCCCATGGACTATATAGCCCACCAGGCTCCTCTGTCCATGGGATTTCCCAGGCAAGAATACTGGAGTGGGTTGCCATTCCCTTCTCCAGGGGATCTTCCTGATCCAGGGATTGAAACCACATCTATAGAAGCACAAATATAATGTATACATGTAAAACATATAAGCCAGGGTTTCCTCAACAATAAAAAAGACACATTGTAAGTGTATGACTTGATGAATTTCTATGAGGTGAACACATCAATGAAACCAGTATCCAATCAACAAAGGGAACATTCCCAGCATCCCTGCAAGCTCCCTGGGCCCTATCAGTCACTACCGCCGCAAGGGTGCCCACTATCTTGACCTCTAACAGCAAAGATTAGTCTTGCCCAGTTTTGTACTTTATATAAATAGAATTCTATGGTATGTATTTTCCTGTGTCTGGTTTCTTCCACTCAAGATTATAACTGTGGGGGATTCCCTGATGATCCAGTGGTTAGGACTCCATGCTTTCACTACAGGGGGCACAGGTTTGATTAAAAAAAAAAAAAAAGATTGTAATTGTGAACTTCATCTACATAGTTACACGTGGTTGTGGTTCATCAGTTCCACTCAGCTCCAGACATTCACCCAGCAGATGATACCATCACCTCCCTTCTAAATGCAACACCTGTGTAAGGCTGTTCTCAGCAGCAGTGCTGGTAAGAACAATCGTGGTGCTCACCAGCAGGACCCTGGACAGCTCCTTAAAATGGACTATTACACTGCTTTAAAAAATAAGAATGAAGAGGCTCCCTGTGAATTAACATGGAAAATCTGTAGGACACACAATGAAGTGTAAAAATGCAAGTTGAAGGACACCACAGAAGGAAGATGTAATATTTGTTTGAATTTATATATCAGGTCATCACTAACGCCATGGACATGAGTTTGAGCAAACGCCAGCAGATGGTGAGGGACAGGGAAGCCTGGCATGCTGCAGCCCAGGGGGTCACAAAGAGTTGGGCACGACTGAGAGACTGAACAAATATACCAGGTCCACACAAGACACAGATAACTGTACTGGACGGTGGGAAGGAAAACGTGGGGACTGGGAAAGGGGAGATGAGCAGAGAATGTTCACTAAATATTCCTTTTGGTAAATGACCCCCGTTGATTTATGAGGGGCAATGTTTATGAGGTAGGTGATATTTTCTGTTAAGAAAATAAAGTCCCCAATTTTTCCAATAAGATTACATTTCACACAAATAAACACTTCTGCTCCAGAAAGGAAAGAAGGAATGGAGAAAGAAAGAGATGGATAAAGCAGGTCAGGGACAGCGTAGGGGCAAAGGGGTCAGAGGGAGAGATGGAGGGAGAAAGGATAAAAGGAAAAATAAATGAGCAAGACCCAGAAATGAGTCCTTGCTCAGCCTCTGGAGCGGCCATCCACATCCTGAGTACAGAGTAAGTTCTTGAAACAGGGACTACGTTGAAGACTGATAAAGCTACTGTGAAAGCCTGTGCTTTTTTTTGTTGTTGTTTTTGCATGCTTAGTCACTCAGTCATGTCCAAGTCTTTGCAACCCTTTGGACTGTAACCTGCTAGGCTCCTCTGCCCTTGGGATTCTCCAGGCAAGAATACTGGGGTCTGTTGCCATTTTCCTTCTGTAGGGACTCTTCCCAACCCAGGGATTGAACCTGAGTCTACTGTGCCTCTTGCTTTGCTTGCAGATTCTTTACTCACTGAACCATTGGGGAAGCCCCACTAGGAAAGCACTGGCCTCACAAACCCCTCCATTGGTAATGGCAGGGCAAACACAGCGATGCCATTTGCCAAGTGGCCAAAAAGGAAAAAGAAAAGGAATTTTCATTCATACTCCCTATTCCACCATCTGAAATTCATCCTCACAGTCTCTGAGTGTAAGTCGTGTTGGCTCTGAGGTGACCGTGCTGTCTAATGCTGTCTGAGCCCAAAAGAGGTGCCTTGAGAATATTTGTTGCTGCTGCTTCAGAGGCTCAGAGCAATATGGAAACATAACAACCAAGAGTAGGTTTGTCTGGGAAGCACAGAAAATTCCAAATGACAGTAGCTTATATCAGATACAGATTTCTTTTTCTCCCTCATGAAATAAATCTGGAGGCAGACAGTACATGATGGCAGGGCTGCTCTGCACAGTCCTTGGGAGCCCAGGCTCTCTGGAGTTTTCTGTCCTTCTGTCCCTATAATGACCCTAGACCTCATGATCCAAGATGGCTGCTGGAAGGCCATCCATCACATCCATGTTCTAGGCCCACTGACAAAGTAAGGAACAGAGAAAGAGGTGCCTCTGCTCTTGAAGAGACCTCACACAACACTTTTACTTTCAACTCATTGGCCCAAACCAAGTCATATGGCCATGCCCATCTGGGAAGCTGAAAAACATCACCTTTCAGTGGATCACATATTTGTCCTAAGTAAAACTGAACTTCTATTATAAAGGGGGAAGGAAAGAAGAGGTCAGTGGTTGGTAGGTAAACAGCAGCCATCTGCAGAAGTCAACATATATGAAGAGTTTACAACAATTTTATCCTCAACACATATTTATCAATACTAATAGAATTAGTTATATATATATATATTTTTAAAAAAACCTCTTTATGACAGCTCTGTTTGGAAAAGATGCTTATAATTGTTTTGCTCTTAAACTGATTCTGTGGAGTTGAAGCCAGGGAATTGTCTTCATAACAGTACTGATAACAGTGAAGCTCAGTATCAGCAAAACCCTTATATCCCTCTACTGTCAAAGGCTCACGCAGGGAAATGTAACTTTGAGATTAAGGTAATATTGCTTTGGTCATGACTATGGCTTTAGCTGGTGGCACTCGTGGTAAAGTGGCACTCTTGGTAAAGAACCTGCCTGCCAATGCAGGAGATGTAAGAGACAGAGGTTCAATCCCTGGGTTGGGAAGACCCTCTGGAGGAGGGCATGACAACCCACTGCAGTATTCTTGCCTGGAGAATCCCATGGACAGAAGAACCTGGAGGGCTGCAGTCCACAGAGTTACACAGAGTCAGACAAGACTGAAGCGGCTTAGCACACACCCACGCATGACTTTAACTAGAACCCATTTTCTCCTGTGACTCATATGGTAGTTGAACAAAAGCCTAAATCAAGAGTTTCTGATGCTTTTCTCTGGGAGGCAGCCCTTGGTTAGAGTTAGCTGTAGCTTACTTTCCAGTAGCAGTTATTTATGATTCTTCCTATTTATGTTATTCCTCTTCTAAACTCTACTATTTAAGCAAATTTACTTTCAACTCTCAACTGAGTTCACCAAAGACAAGTAATCCTTCTGCAACTGGCAGGGCTGAAGTTTAAGCCACCCTGGGCAATTTAGCGTACCCCAAGGTTCAGCTGGTGTGCTGCAGTTTACATTAATGACAGGCATTTAGCAAGGTTCTGCAGCTTACACACCTCTCTGAAGAGGGATTTGTAGCCTTCATTAGCATCCTGTACCCGGCTAGGAAGCTGTGGCATACGCCGCCACCAGGCTGTGTCACAGTATTATGAGATTAGGGCTGCAAACTTCACCCTTCTGCCACCAGTGGAACCCTCTAGTACTTGGCCTCTGAGAGCAGCTGTGCCAGTTTTTGAAGGCAAAGCCAGAGAGGGTGCCAAGAAGGAAGCGCAAACAACCAGGGTTGATTAACACGGTTATGAAATTTGAAAATGGGTTTTGAATCGGGACCCTAAATGGGTACAAATGAACATGACTTTCAGGATGTCCAATCTGGTGTTTCTAAAAGGAGACTGCAAGTATGGTAGCAATATCCGTTAACTCTTACTGTGTAATAAATGTTCTCAGGGAAGTCCCAGTGGCATAAATAAGCACTCATTTAGCTCACAAATCTGCATCAACCAATCTAGCCTGGGTGTGGCTAGATGACTCAGCTGCCTACAGGACTCTCATTCTCCCCCCAGGGACTGGCAAGTTAGCCTAGGCAGTTCCTTCTCCTGATGATGGCGGATGCAAAAGAGCAAGAGCTCATGAGTGCTGTCCACGAGTTTGCTTGTATCACGTCTCCTGACATCCCATTGGCCAAATCAAGTCATCTGCCCAGAGCCAAGACACATGGAAGTATGTCCTGCCCTGCAGAGTTACATGGTGAAGAGCACGGAAACAAAAGGGGAAAAAGAAAGGAATATAATGTACCAGAGAGGACAAAGAGACTGGAAAAGACACACCTGATTAATGACAAAGAAAGGAAATGAAAAGCGAAGTCCCGCGTTTTTTAAAAAATTACTGATAGAAGACTGGTAGCTATATTTAGGACCTAGAAGGTCATGTAATGTACAGCTGGAACTTCATTAATTTAGAGTCATCTAAACCAGTGGTTCTTAGCATTCTTTGGGTCTGGATTCTTCTTACACAAGTGTAACAACATATAACATTTTGTAAGCCTTCTGGGGACTATCTGAAAACCATCTGTAAGCTCCTGGACATCCATAAGCCTCGGTTAAAATTGCGTTTTTAACCAGATCAAACCAGTCAATCCTAAAGGAAATCAGTCCTGAATATTCATTGGAAGGACTGATGCTGAAGTTGAAACTCCAATACTTTGGCCACCTGATGCAAAGAACAGACTCATTGGAAAAGACCCTGATGCTGGGAAAGATTGAAAGCAGGAGGAGAAAGGGACAACAGAGGATGAGATGGTTGGATGGCATCACCAACTCGATGGACATGAGTTTGAGTAAACCCCGGGAGTTGGTGATGGACAGGGAGGCCTGGTGTGCTGCAGTCCATGGGGTCACAAAGAGTCAGACACGACTGAGGGACTGGACTGAACTGATTCAAAATTGTGTTTTAAGTCGTTTGTTAAGGAAACCGTCTCTTGTGACAGGTGGGCAAATTGAGTTACATTCTTTCTTTATGCTTCAGAGAGATCTTTCAGCTGGTATAAAATAGGTGCACTTGTTTGGATTTGCTTTAAAGCCTCCAGAGGCGTTCCTTCACAGAGTGTGAAATCCCACCCATTCCTGTGGGCCTCAGGGCCTCTGAGAGCTGATACCTGCCCACTTCACAGCCCCACCTTCATCTCCTGTCCTCCCTACATCCAGCCACACAGCCTTCCATCCTATCTCCTGCACCTGCCAAGTCTGAGGCCTGTGCAGTTGATGTTCCCTCTGCCTGGATCACGTGTTTCCTGTAGATCCACACTAAATGAAGCGCTCCCTTGCTTCATTTAAGATGCTGAAGAGTCTGTCTCTAAATGCTTCATTTAAAGTGCCATCTCTCCATCACTCCTGCCTTATTTATAAGTCTAGTCATTCGTTCTCTCTCCATCTGGGGGTCAGATGACCAGAGGGCAGAGCCTTTATCCTGTTTCCCATGCATTCTTGGCATCCAGCAGCAAGCCTGAGATAGCAAGCACCCAGTCGGCATTAAATGAGTAATTTGATCTATTACCCTGTAAGTTACACATCCACAGAGAAACCAAGAGGAAACATGCCAGAATACATTCCACAACCAAACTGTAAGAGAGAGAGTTAATAGACTTGTTCTTATGAAGAAAGTGGAACCCTCCCTACTAGTCTTCTGGATGGTTTTCCTTTAAGAATTTCAAAGTTTAATATCAAAGAAAATAACGACGATTCATTAAATCAAACTATTAGCTGTAGCTGACTAGCCCTCTCAAGGATTATACAGGGTTTTTATTGAGTGATAGACTTGCTGGTACAAATGGGAATGTTGTCTGAATAAAGGTTTAGGGTATCAACTTGTAACTGACAGACCAAGGGGCATGCTGATCCCCTTACGGGAGGGTCCCATACAGCTCCATTTCTTGTATGGTTTTCTTCTGGATTATCAATTTGAAATTTGGAGCAAATTATGAAACACCAAATAGACATGATGAGTTGGCTGTGAGGAGGTTAGAAGCTGTCCTCAGCAGTGATTTATGGGAGCTCCGACTTCAGAGGTTAACAAAGATTTGCTTTGGGTTTATGTGCCATTTTCCAAAGTCATTCTGAGCTGAGAGATGAATATGTAGCCCTCTTTGCTGGCGCCTTTTATGGGTCGGTGCAGCTGGGTGAAAATCAGCTACAAAGGAGATCCTGGTGTTATCATTAATGGTGACTTTGTGTAACAGATGTTGTCTACATATTAGAGGAGGCTGCTTAATTTGTCTCTTGCAAACATGAAGCCTCTTAAAACTATTATGTACTAAACATTGTCGGGAAAATTCCATTCTTTTGAAACACAGTCCTTCTTCAGGAAGAGCAGCAGTTGAGAATTACAAGAATAAAAGCGAGACTCAAATGAAGGAATACTGCGCCATTACATTTGTGTTCACTGTGATTAGGGCAGAGACAGCCCAAGGGGGGAAGAAAGGCATTATAGCATTGCCAAAGGAGAGTACGTGTATTAAAAACAAAAGTCTAAATGAATAGGCCTTGGGCAAATGATGACAAATTAGGGCGGAAATGGGGTTTTGCCTCCTGCCATTTGCAGGGAGGCATGGCCATTGACTTCACTAGCTAAGGACAGAGTCATGACAAATACCTAGAAATCTTGCGCACAAATGGCAGGAAAGTGACTTCGTCTCACTCACCATCTGGTCAGCTGAGCCTGTCCTTCAGGCAGAAGAGTACCCTCTCGTTAGGTACATTAAGCCCCAACTCTCCACACTGCCCACCATGCACGCACGTGGACACTGTTGTGATGGTCCTGTACCAAACTTCTCCACCTTTTCTTCTCTCTGCAGATATGTACAAATTCCACTTTGATTTGGGGGCTTCTCTGGGGGACGTATCATGCATATCATCAAACAAGTTGCTTTCACTCTTTTCTCAGTAAATAAAAGGAGACTTTCATGAGACCAACAAAAGAAGGTTGTAGATGGTAGACTTATATACTGATTCAACCACTTTGGAAAGAAATTTGGCAATTTTATCAAGAACCAAAAAGACTTTAGTTTATAAAGCTATTGAACCACTGTCATATACCTGAAACTAATATAATATTTTAAATCACTATACTTCAGTAAAAACAAAAACAAAAAGACTTCAAACATTGTGACCCAAAACTTCACTTCTGGGAATCTAATTTTAAATAATTTAAAATAATAAAAAGATATGTCTCAAAAATACATTTTACCACAGCAAAAGTGGCATTTTTATAATATTAAAATTGGAAGCAAGTCTAAATCCTTACATTAGGTTATATTTAATAAATTACACTAAATTACCCGACAAAATATTTTTCAGCAATTACAATTATGGCCATCAAAATTAATAACATGGAAATATTTATGCTAGATGTTAAATTAATTAAAAATTGACAGCCTTGTAAAAATGTGAATACAAAAAAGACTCTAGGGAAATATACCATTAAGATAAACATTTTTGAAGAATCAAGAAAGATATAGAAAGGAAGCAGGGTGCAATCTTAAGAGTAATTATTTTCCTCAATAAGCAGCAGCTAGTATCTATCTTCGGAGAAGGCAATGGCACCCCACTCCAGTACTCTTGCCTGGAAAATCCCATGGATGGAGGAGCCTAGTAGGCTGCAGTCCATGGGGTCGCGAAGAGTCGGACACGACTGAGCGACTTCACTTTCACTTTTCACTTTCCTGCATTGGAGAAGGAAATGGCAACCCACTCCAGTGTTCTTGCCTGGAGAATCCCAGGGACGGGGGAGCCTGGTGGTTACCGTCTATGGGGTCACACAGAGTCAGACACGACTGAAGTGACTTAGCAGCAGCAGCAGTATCTATCTTAGAAACAGTTTTCTGCATATTAAACTACTTTATTGTTGTTCCTGGCAACACTTCTCCCAGTGGCCATATTTTCAGATTGTTTGTTAGGTCATAAGTGTAAACAAAGGAATAAATGTTTGTATTAACACTAGTTTCAGCACTAAAAACAGCACATTTGTTTCTTCTTTTGACTTGGAGGGAAGCGTGTAGAAGTCCCTCCCTCCTATGCCCAAGGAAAACATCCAAGAGTCTCAGAATAAAGGCTTTCCTGATGGTTCTTCGGTAAAAAATCTGCCTGCAATGCAGCAGACACGTGTTTGATTCCTGGGTCGGGAAGATGCCCTGAAGAAGGGCATGGGAACTCACTCCGGTATTCCTGCCAGGAAAAGTCCCAAGGACTGAGGAGCCTGGAGGGCTACAGTCCATGGGGTTGCAAAGAGTCGGACACCACTGAGTGACTGAGCACACAGGAGAGTTGAGGCAGTAAACTGTCTTTCATGGTTTCATCTAATTTATTCTTCAGAATAATGATTTCAGGGTGTGTAATTGCACTATCCACTCAATAATAAGGACCTTTCCACCTTGCAATCCCTTTCAGCATTCTAAATAGAGAGGTTGGTTGGTTGAAGAGATTAATAAGACTTCCAGAGGATTTCCCTGGCAACACAGTGGCTAAAAATCTGACTATCAATGCAGGAGACACGGGTTCGATCCCTGGTCTGAGAAGATCCCACATGCCTCTGAGCCACTAAGCCAGTTAGCCATAGCTGCTGGGCCTGCACTCTAAAACCCATGCAACAAGGGAAGCCACCGCAAGGAGAGGCCCGTGCACCACAGGGAGAGTGGCCCCCGCTCACTGCTACTAGAGAAAGCCTGAGCATGAAGACCAGCACAGCCAAAAATAAATAAATACATGATTTAAAAGAGGGGGAAAAAGGGCCTCCAGGACTGCTCAGTCTTAGAGGGGCAATTCAAAAACACCTGACACCCATGGGCCCTAACCGTTATCATGGCTGCAAGGAGCGCCAGTGACAGAGTATCTGTGGGCTCAGAGATGACAAGACTCTGAGTCAAACATAACCTTCTAAAATTATAGAGTAGCTTACTTCTTGTTGTTGTTGCCAGTGTTGGGTACTGTAAATAGCTTAGCTGAGAGATGTATTTGTTTTATAATAACCTCCCCCACCTCAGAAATCAGACCCTAGTTTAAAACGAACGAACAAAACCTGCATCAGCAGCAGACTAAGTAGAAATTAAATACAGCCCAGAAAGTAGGTGGGCAGAAGCCAGCTGGAGAAACTCTCCTCCAGAAAGCACATGTCTGAAGGTCCTCTTCTATGTCCAGCACAGAGCTGGCCTCTGGCTGCTTCAAAAGCATTAGAATCACCCCCTGCCCTCAAGCTCCTTAAAATCTGGGGGAGGGGTGTGATACATGAGTCACTGATGATGAAATAGTCCCTACTCGTAGGTCACGGAGAGAAATTGTTTTTTCTCCAGCCTCTGCTTCCAACCAGGCTGCATCAGATGCCCCTATTCTGGTCCTTAATGTCTTCAGTCCATCACAAAACTTCCCTAGTCCAGCCACCATGGAAAACAGTATGAAGGTTCTTCAAAAAACTAAAAATAGAACCACCATATGATCCAAAGTCTCACCCTGGGTATATAGCCAAGGGAAATGATAACAGGATATAGAAAAGATATCTGCACTCCCATGTTTATTGCCACTTTATTCACAACAGCCAAGATATGGAAACGACTGAAGTGTCCGTCAACAGACAAATAAAGAAGATGAATAAAACAGATGAATAAAGAAGACAGGATACACATATGTGTGTGTGCGTGCTAGGTCGCTTCAGTGGTGTCTGACTCTTTGCGACCCTGTAGACTGTAGCCCATAAGGCTTTCTTGTCCATGGAATTCTCCAGGCAAGAACACTGGAGTGGGTTGTCATGCCCTCCTCCAGGGGATCTTCCCAACCCAGGAATCAAGCCTGCACCTCTTATGTCTTCTTCATTGGCAGGCAGGTTCTTTACCACCAATGCCACCTGGGAAGTTCTGATAATATGTACAATGGAATATTATTCATTCATGAAAAAGAAGAGTAGGCTGCCATTTGCAAAAACATGGATGCGTGTTGAGGGCATTATGTTAAGTGAGTTAAGTCAGGCTGAGAAAGACAAATATTGTATGATCTCCCTTATATGTGGAGATCTTATAAAAATCTAAATTTTTGGAATCTAAAAAAGCCAAACTTATAGGAACAGAGTAGAATGGTGCTACCAGGAGCTGAAGGTGGTGTGGGGGAATTGAGGAGATGTGGTTCAAAGACACAAACTTCCAAATATAAGAGGAATAACTTCTGGGACACAGTATTATAATTATCAGTTCAGTTCAGTTCATTTCAGTTGCTCATTCATGTCCAACACTTTGCAACCCATGGACTGCAGCACACCAGGCCTCCCTGTCCATCACCAACTCTCAGAGTTTACTCAAACTCATGTCCATCAAGTCAGTGATGCCATCCAACCATCTCATCCTCTGTCATCCCCTTCTCCTGCCTTCAGTCTTTCCCAGCATCAGGGTCCTTTCCAATGATTTAGCATTCTTCAGGGCTGCTAAGAAGCTAGATCTTAAATGTTCTCTCCCCACAAAAAATGATAATTACGTAATGTGATGGAGATGTTTAGTTGAAGCTACAATGGCAATCATGTTACAATATATAAATGGATGAAATCAATGCATCTTGTACCTTAAATTTACACAACATTCTATGTCAATTATATCTCAATTGAAAAAAAATCTTACCCAGTTGCTTCTGATGATTAAACTCAGTACATATAATTCTATTGAAATTTCATTGTCCACGACAATTTCAGTTTTTTTATATTTGGCATTTGGTAAAATGCAAATATAATGTGCTGTATTTCTAATAAACCAAATCACGACACTTGCTGCTATGACAACAATAATGATAATACTGCAGCGAACAACCCTGTATTTCTGACTGAATTTTGGATAATTTGTCAGTAATCCTACTCTGGGTTCACATTGCCAAATCCTTTTCCAGATTATTTGTACCAATTCACTTCCTACCAGCCATTATGAAAGCCCCAATCTTAAGTGAAGCTGCTCAGTCTTGTGAGACTCGGCAATCCCATGGACTGTAGCTTACCAGGTTCTTCCGTCCATGGAATTTTCTAGATAAGAGTACTGGAGTCGTTGCCATTTCCTTCTCCAGGGGAACTTCCTGACCTGGGGATGGAAACTGGGTCTTCCACATGGCAGGCAGATGCTTTACCCTCTGAGCCACCAGGGAAGCCCCAATCTTAATTGAAGCCTCAATAACATCACTGATTTTCAATCTTTCATAATTTCATCAGCAAAATGGTATCTCATGGCTGTTTTGATTGACATTTCATTACAGATGAGTCTGAATTTTTTCACAAATTTATTTTTTACTTTTATTTTTTCATATTATCTATTCTTGTTCTTTAGCCATGAATTTATCAAGATTCTAATGTATGAACATTTTATAATTTAAAGTCATATTTGAAAGTCATATTTTTTCATACATTTTGCTTACTTTTAGTATTTTATCATTTCTTAAGCATAGAGATAAAAATTTATAAACTCAAAAATAC
The DNA here is from genome assembly GCF_029407905.1 of Bubalus kerabau. Classification (NCBI taxonomy): domain Eukaryota; kingdom Metazoa; phylum Chordata; class Mammalia; order Artiodactyla; family Bovidae; genus Bubalus; species Bubalus kerabau. Next base: position 41,004,509 of record NC_073636.1, on the reverse strand, counting down.
TGATATTTTCCCTTGTGATTTTTCATTATGTTTAGCAAATGGTCTTTTCTTCTAGTGATCAGTTACATATTTATCAATTTTTTTCAAATAGTATTACTTAATTTTCTTAAATATTTAATTCTAAATTTATCTGAAATTTATACATAAAGTTTTGGTAGAGAAGGAGAATCTATATTTTCCTTTGCTATTTCTGCAAATAGCCTGTCAACTTTTTCAAACCACATATTGAATTATTCTTCTTATACCTATTGATCCATGATGCTTCTCTTATCAAATGTTGTTTTCAAGTACAATTACAATCATGTAGCTAGCTGTTCTGCTACACTCATCTATTTGAATGCCTTAACCACTCTGTTTCAAATAGCATAGCTTTAACACATGCTTTTATATGGGATCTCCAATCACTGGCTTGACAATATCTGCCTTTTTATCCCTTTCAGATAAAACTTTAGTGTTACTTCCTCAAGATCCTGAAAAACAGACCTTAAATCGCCTTAAATAAATGATCTAATTTAAGAAGAAGTAAGTTTCATTACTCATGGCCATTAACCATCCTTCTCAGAAACAGTGTCTTCATTTATTTGAAGCTTTCTTTATATTTCCTTTTCATTACTGAGATTTCTTGTTAAGATTAGAGATTTGTTTTTAAAATTAAGTACACTAATCCCATTATCTGCAATATTTTCAAATTAGATGTTATGTAAATAGGCTTGAAGCTTTAAAGGGTAAAATGATTTTTTCCTGGTTGGCTTGCACGTATGTGCTTCCATATTAATTTTAATAATGTAAACCTCTAATCATCTTTTGGGTTCTATCTATACAGGCAAAATATAGTAAAGAAGCAAACTGAAAACCAAAAGAAAATTTGCATGGATATTTCAGATAAAAGGGAAGGAAAGGAGAGTGCAGCTTATTTCAACTGGATCATTGGTACAGGTCTTGACTTAACTTTCCATACATAGACAAAGCTTATTCAAAGATACACTACTGGAAATCCCCCGGGGTTCAGTGGTTAGGACTCCAGGCTTTCATTGCCATGGCCTGCATTCAATCCCTATTCAGGGAACTAAGATCCTGCAAGGCAAGCCATGTGGCAAAAAATAGAAAAAAAGATAGACTATTTAACTTTGCAGCGATTTGTCTAGCTTAATATTCATGCATCTGTGTAGAATATTATTTAATACAAGGTTAAATGTTCCAAGTGCTTGTTGAACATAACTTTTCTTCTGATGGCTTTCAGATCAGATCAGATCAGTCGCTCAGTCATGTCCAACTCTTTGCGACCCCATGAATCACAGCACACCAGGCCTCCCTGTCCATCACCAACTCCTGGAGTTCACTGAGACTCATGTCCATCGAGTCAGTGATGACATCCAGCCATCTCATCCTCTGTCGTCCCCTTCTCCTCCTGCCCCCAATCCCTCCCAGCATCAGAGTTTTTTCCAATGAGTCGACTCTTCGCATGAGGTGGCCAAAGTATTGGAGTTTCAGCTTTAGCATCATTCCTTCCAAAGAATCCCAGGGCTGATCTCCTTCAGAATGGACTGGTTGGATCTCCTTGCAGTCCAAGGGACTCTCAAGAGTCTTCTCCAACACCACAGTTCAAAAGCATCAATTCTTCGGTGCTCAGCCTTCTTCACAGTCCAATTCTCACATCCATACATGACCACAGGAAAAACCATAGCCTTGACTAGATGAATGTTTGTTGGCAAAGTAATGTCTCTGCTTTTGAATATGCTATCTAGGTTGGTCATAACTTTCCTTCCAAGGAGTAAGCGTCTTTTAATTTCATGGCTGCAGTCACCATCTGTAGTGATTTTGGAGCCCAGAAAAATAAAGTCTGACACTGTTTCCACTGTTTCCCCATCTATTTCCCATGAAGTGGTGGGACCGGATGCCATGATCTTCGTTTTCTGAATGTTGAGCTTTAAGCCAACTTTTTCACTCTCTTCTTTCACTTTCATCAAGAGGCTTCTGAGTTCCTCTTCACTTTCTGCCATAAGGGTGGTGTCATCTGCATATCTGAGGTTATTGATATTTCTCCCGGCAATCTTGATTCCAGCTTGTGTTTCTTCCAGTCCGGCGTTTCTCATGATGTACTCTGCATATAAGTAAAATAAGCAGGATGACAATATACAGCCTTGATGAACTCCTTTTCCTATTTGGAACCAGTCTGTTGTTCTATGTCCGGTTCTAACTGTTGCTTCCTGACCTGCATACAGATTTCTCAAGAGGCAGGTCAGGTGGTCTGGTATTCCCATCTCTTTCAGAATTTCCCACAGTTTATTGTGATCCACACAGTCAAAGGCTTTGGCATAGTCAACAAAGCAGAAATAGATGTTTTTCTGGAACTCTCTTGCTTTTTCCATGATCCAGCGGATGTTGGCAATTTGATCTCTGGTTCCTCTGCCTTTTCTAAAACCAGCTTGAACATCCGGAAGTTCACGGTTCACATATTGCTGAAGCCTGGCTTGGAGAATTTTGAGCATTACTTTACTAGCGTGTGAAATGAGTGCAATTGTGCGGTAGTTTGAGCATTCTTTGGCATTGCCTTTCTTTGGGATTGCAATGAAAACTGACCTTTTCCAGTCCTGTGGCCACTGCTGGCAAAGTGTTCCAAATTTGCTGACATATTGAGTGCAGCACTTTCATAGCATCATCTTTCAGGATTTGGAATAGCTCAACTGGAATTCCATCACCTCCACTAGCTTTGTTCATAGTGATGCTTTCTAAGGCCCACTTGACTTCACATTCCAGGATGTCTGGCTCTAGGTCAGTGATCACACCATTGTGATTATCTGGGTCGTGAAGATCTTTTTTGTACAGTTCTTCTGTGTATTCTTGCCATCTCTTCTTAATATCTTCTGCTTCTGTTAGGTCCATACCATTTCTGTCCTTTATCAAGCTCATCTTTGCATGAAATGTTCCTTTGGTATCTCTGATTTTTTTGAAGAGATCCCTAGTCTTTCCCATTCTGTTGTTTTCCTCTATTTCTTTGCATTGATCGCTGAAGAAGGCTTTCTTATCTATTCTTGCTATTCTTTGGAACTCTGCATTCAGATGTTTATATCTTTCCTTTTCTCCTTTGCTTTTCGCTTCTCTTCTTTTCACAGCTATTTGTAAGGCCTCCCCAGACAGCCATTTTGCCTTTTTGCATTTCTTTTCTATGGGAATGGTCTTGATCCCTGTCTCCTGTACAATGTCACGAACCTCATTCCATAGTTCATCAGGCACTCTATCAGATCTAGGCCCTTAAATCTATTTCTCACTTCCACTGTATAATCAATGGCTTTAGGTTCCTGAAAATAATTCCTATACCACAAAGTTTCAAAAAACATTTGGGTTTTACCTTATTTGAGCTGAGACAAGTCTGAGTTAATTGGACTCTCTAATATTAAAGCCACTGAAGAACACATTTCCTCCAAAATACAGGGGTCCATGAGGAAATATAACATTATATTATATGCTTGCCATTACTACTCTGTAGTCATAGTCCCCCCAAATAATTTTGCTTCAGGGAAGCAAATCCCCCCAGGGAAGCCCCTCAAACATTTTTTAACTCGAGAGAATACAATAATGTTTTCTTATATATCAGAAAACTTCCATTCTTCACATAGAAGAAACTGCCTTCCAAATGCAGGACACTTTCCATTTTGCTAAAGATGATGGCACATAAGAGAAAGTGTTTTATAGAGAACACTGGTTTTTCATTCCACATGTTCGTAAGTTTGTGTAACTTAATATACATGGGGTTTAACTGCTGCAGGACCACACTCCCACACGTCTCTTAATCTGCACTTGAATTTTCTACCTAGAGTTGCAGCAATCGCAACTCTTTCTTCAGTACTTGATCGTGGGGAGTGACTTTTGAGGGTTTTTAACAGTTTGCTTAAGTTTCCACTTCAGACATACCTCGAAAGACGTCTATATCAACTCTGCCCGCTTCCCTGTGATGTTTTCTTAAGGACATTCACAAGTCTCGATCACATCTCTGCTCCAGAGCTGGCTGAACATCAAGGTCATTGACCTAAACTCAGGAGATCTGGATGCTGCCCCATAGGGGTGAGTCCAGTGATGGTATTTTTTATCCAGAAGGCTAAGCAATTCTCTCGAAGAATTTTAAAGAGTCCAAGACACAAAGGTCTTCTTGTGAAGGCAGCCCTCCAACCACATTGAAATTCCAAGTCATCTTTCTATATTGGCCATACTGCTAATACCGTTTTGAGTATCTGTGACTAGTTCTTTGAATTTCCGCTTGATGAAAGTCTATTAGTTCATTTTCTTCACTGCACCATCACCTTAGAGTCTACAGCAACCACCCCATCTAGAAAAATTTCTTCCCAATAAATAGTAGTGTTTGGTAGATGGCCAGGGCAAGTTCCATGCATGAGGCAGGGCTCCCAAAGCCGGTGCTCTGGGACAACCCAAAGGGATAGGGTGGGGAGGGAAGTGAGGGGGAGGTTCACGATGGGGGGGGCACACATGTATAGCTGTGGCCAATTCACGTTGATGTATGGCAAAAACCATCACAATATTGTAAAGTAATTATCCTCCAATTAAAATAATTTTTTAAGTACACATAATAGACAAGGGTATAGAGTATGCATGCTATCTTAAGGCAGGAAACAGTTCTCTAATAATAGCATCTTCCTGATAGGATAATAGCCTGGCTTAAATGAATCGATTCATATAGCAATACTAACCACAGGGCCTGATATGTCTTGAAGAATATTAATAGGTTTTTGTTTTATTCTACATAAATGTTTTTGAAGCAGCTGGGAATATTAAATAGTCAAAAGTCATTTCCTCAAATGACCTTATAACTACAAGTCAATCTATATACAATTCCAGAATGAAAACATCTTTTGAGACCTCTTTCTCACTCAATGTCATCATCATCAAAACCATCAACAAGACTCACAGACATCTGTGCTGTGTTTCCTATGTGTCAGGCCCTATGGTTAGTATTTATATGGATTAATTCATTTAAGCCACACTATTATCCTTTCAGGAAGATGCTATTATTATTTCCATTTTGCAGATGGGAGAAAGGTTGAGATCTTGGCTTCTGGCAGGTAGGAAACTGGAAGTGGGACATAAGTCCAGGTGGGTGAATATCTGAGTCCTCAGTCTTCATCACACATATGCTGGCCAGCTTTCTGTCCTAGAGGTTCAGCGAGCAGCGAAGCTTTGAATCTCCCTTTCCTCTGCCCCCTCTCTTCAATTACTCAAGGCCAATGGAGTCTAACCTGGCTCTCAAATCTCCATCCTTCCCTTGCTGGGCTCACCCTAGCACCTCTCTTGCACGGCTGCTATTGCCTCCTGCCTCAGTGTCCCCTGACTTGAGTTAATCCTCTGCATGGGCACAAAGCAAGGACGCAGTCAGCCCAGGTTCCGCTTAACAAGGGCAGAGATGTGACGTGTCACTCCTTGCTGATGACAGAATCAGGTTTCAGACCCCGAGGATGCCCTTCGGAGCTGTGTGTTCAGGTTTCAACCCACCTTTCCTGTTGGATTTTCCACCACTCCTCCTGCCAACCTCAGATCTAGTGACCCGAAATTACCAATAATCACCCAGACGGGCCGGGGACTTCCCTGACTCTGTGCTTCTGAAATCTGTCCCTCTGTTTGGAATGTCCTTTTCCTCTCTCCTACCTCTAATCCCCAGTTTCTGCTAATCAAAGCCTATACCTTCCTCAAGGCCCCGCTCAGGTGCAGAGCCAGCCTTGACTCCTTGAGTTGGGAGGATATGCTCTCACAGAACTGTTTACATAAGTGCAGCCCCCATTCCTTTTTTCACAGCTCAGAAATGTAAAACACTTAGAAAGCCCCAAACTTCATTTGGTAACTTCCATGCAGACTTTTTTTGGTGGCCTCACCTAATCTGAGCTGACATGAGACTGTCATTTATAGTCAGTGTGAAATGTTACCTTTCTCTTTAGAAATGTTGGCTTCACTTTAGAAATAGAAACTGGGGTGATTACCACGTGCTGCCCCAGATTCTGCTGGGAGTGGTACATAACACATGGTCTATGCACCACATTGCCCTGCGTTCTGAACTCTATAGCACCTCTGGCCTCAGTGATTTCAGATGATGGATTGCAGACCTGTACTTAGTGCTCGCCACGGTGTTTGGGATTAACGGTAGTTGTTACTACTCATCCTGCCAGCCACCTGCGGTTCCTCTTAACAGAACCAGGGACATGTGTGGCTGACGTCACCACATCCCTCATGTCCCCAGTGAAGGGCATCAGGAATGAGTCCCTGAACCTCCTGATGCAGCACCACCACCCTCCTACCTTTTCTTCCCTTCTGGTTTCACACTGCTGAGTTCCCACACCAGTCTAGGACCAGCTTCTTCAATCTGCATCTTCATCCCACTCCTCCTTTAGACTCGATGGCTTAAATTACCCCCTATTATTCCCTATATTACCTACTGAGTCTTTTCATTCCATCTCTAAGAAAATTCATGTCTGCCCACCTTCTTTCTAAAAACCTTTATCCACACTGATATAAATAAGTTAATAGGAGCTCTTCTTTATAGTAATAAACCAACCAATAAATGCAGAAGGAATACATTTTTTTAGGAAAAAAAAACATTTTATAACCATCATAGTAATAACTGATTAAGGCAAAAGTCATCAATGAGGGGCTTCTCTGGTAATCCAGTGGCAAAGAATCCCCCTGTCAATGCTGGGGACATGGATTCCATCCTTGGTCCATGATGTTTCCACATGGTGAGGGGCAGCTACTGAATCCACGCCCTAAAGCCTGTGCTCACAACAAGAGAACAGCAATGAGCAGCCCACACGCGGCAACAAAGATTAACCCCTGCTCGCTGCAACTAGAGAAAGCCCCGGTGCAGCAAGGAAGACCCAGCACAGCCAGAAATAAATAAATAAATATATTTTTAAAATATCATCAGTTCTGTTCAGTTCAGTCGCTCAGTCATGTCTGACTCTTTGCGACCTCATGAACCGCAGCACGCCAGGCCTCCCTGTCCATCACCAATTCCCGGAGTTTACCCAAACTCATGTCCATTGAGTCAGTGATGCCATCTAACCATCTCATCCTCTGTCATCCCCTTCTCCTCCTGCCTTCAATCTTTCCCAACATCAGGGTCTTTTCAAATGAGTCAGCTCATCGCATCAGGTGGAGTTTCAGCTTCAATATCAATCCTTCCAATGAACACCCAGGACTGATTTCCTTTAGGATGGACTGGTTGGATCTCCTTGCAGTCCAAGGGACTCTCAAGAGTCTTCTCCAACACCACAGTTCAAAAGCATCAATTCTGCAGTGCTCAGCTTTCTTCATCATCCAACTCTCACATCCATACATGACACCTGGAAAAACCATAGCCTTGACTAGACGGACCTTTGTTGACAAAATAATGTCTCTGCTATTTAATATGCTGTCTTGGTTGGTCATAACTTTCCTTCCAAGGAGTAAGCGTCTTCTAATTTCATGGCTGCAATCACCATCTGCAGTGATTTTGGGACTCAAAAAAATAAAGTAAGCCATTGTTTCCACTCTTTCCCCATCTATTTGCCATGAAGTGATGGGACAAGATGCCATGATCTTAGTTTTCTGAATGTTGAGCTTTAAGCCAACTTTTTCACTCTCCTCTTTCACTATCATCGAGAGGCTCTTTAGTTCTTCTTCACTTTTTGCCATAAGGATGGTGTCATCTACATATCTGAGGCTATTGATATTTCTCCCAGCAATCTTGATTCCAGCTTGTGCTTCCTCCAGCCCAGTGTTTCTCATGATGTACTCTGCATATAAGTTAAATAAGCAGGATGACAATATACAGCCTTGACGTACTCCTTTTCCTATTTGGAACCAGTCTGTTGTTCCATGTCCAGTTCTAACTGTTACTTCCTGACCTGCATACAGGTTTCTCAAGAGGCAGGTCAGGTGGTCTGGTATTCCCATCTCTTTCAGAATTTTCCACAGTTTATTGTGATCCACACAGTCAAAGGCTTTGGCATAGTCAACAAAGCAGAAGTGAAGTGAAGTGAAGTCTCTCAGTCGTGTCTGACTCTTTGCGACCCCATGGACTGTATGGAGCCTGCCAGGCTCCTCCATCCATGGGATTTTCTAGGCAAGAGTACTGGAGTGGGTTGCCAACAAAGCAGAAGTAGATATTTTACTGGAACTCTCTTGCTTTTTTGATGATCCAGCAAATGTTGGCAATTTGATCTCTGGTTCCTCTGCCTTTTCTAAAACTAGCTTGAACATCTGGAAGTTCACGGTTCACATATTGCTGAAGCCTGGCTTGGAGAATTTTGAGCATTTCTTTACTAGCATGTGAGACGAGTGCAATTGTGCGGTGGTTTGAACATTCTTTGGCATTGCCTTTCTTTGGGATTGGAATGAAAACTGACCTTTTCCAGTCCTGTGGCCACTGCTGAGTTTTTCAAATTTGCTGACATATTGCGTGCAGCACTTTCACAGCATCATCTTTTAGGATTTGAAATAGCTCAACTGGAATTCCATCACCTCCACTAGCTTTGTTCATAGTGATGCTTTCTAAGGCCCACTTGACTTCACATTCCAGGATATCTGGCTGTAGGTGAGTGATCACACCACCGTGATTATCTGGGTCATGAAGATCTTTTTTGCATAGTTCTTCTGTGTATTCTTGCCACCTCTTCTTAATATCTTCTGCTTCTGTTAGGTCCATATCATTTCTGTCCTTTATTGAGCCCATCTCAGTGAATACTAAACACTAATGGTAGGTGAGTGTCTAATGAGAAGTAGGATATTTACATAGTCTCAAAGTATCTTTTCATAAATTACTGATTTTAAAAGGAAAATAGCTACTTCACAGTGGAGAAACATGGCAGACCCTGCATTATCAAGTGATCAAAGATTCTGTCCCTGATAAGGGAATAAGGCAATGTCACGTGCCTCCTGATAGGATGTTGTGAGAAAGACACATCGCTTCTGGGGCCATCCTAAAAAAATTAGAAAGCTTAATCGAGTCTTGAGGAAGCATAATCAAATCCACACTGAATGACATTCTATACAATAACTAGTCCATACTCTTCAAAAAGTGTCAATGTCATGCAAGATAAGGAAAGGCTTAAGAACTGTTTCATTTCAAGGAAACCAAAGAGATATGACAACTCAATGAAATACACAATCCCGGCTTGGATCCAAATGAAGAAAAAATAACTACAACAGGACTTCTTAGATAGTTACTGAAATTTGAATACAGAATGTATGAAACTATTCTGGTCACTTTACTATTGTAATGGAAAGTAATGTCCTTATTCATAAGAAATCTACATTGAAATGTCATCTACTCCCACTGCTTCCTCCTAAGCAGTTAATCCAGCCCTGGGCTCTCTCCCAAATTTCAGAACCACATTATCAATGGTCTATGAGCTTGTCATGGATGTTCCAGACTTTACCAAATTGAATTTATTATCCCTCTCTTCAAACCTTCTTCTGCAGCCCATGTCTCAGTCACTAACATTCCTAAGCACTTCGTCTCACTTGGAATGGCAAGGTGACTGTAACTTCTCTTTCCCTTCCTCTCTTGGGTCCCTCATTCTCTCTTCACCTATGGCCACTTACAGCAGCTAAGCTTGGCCACCTGGACACCTGATAGAGCAGCTGGTTGTGGCCCAGATCCCTTAGCATGAGAGTCAAAGCACTTCCCAGTTCAAGTCAGCCTCTCTTCCAGCTTCACCTGCTCCCACCTCTACAGCCTCCTTCTCCAGCTACACTCAGCCTCTCACTGGAACCAGGCACATCACATCATCTCGTTCCTTCACCCCTCTTCTCATGCTGTTTTTTCTTCTCCTCCCTAATCTTCCACCTGAGGATCCTACTCACCTGCCAAGGAAAGGCCAGTTTCAATACCAGCTCCATTACAAAGCCTTCCTCTATCCCTCCCAGTTTGGTTGAACCAGATTTAATTCTCCGAGCTCCCACAGCACTTGATTAGATGCTTATTTTAGTGCCATCTGCAAACTAAAGTGTTGCTGATTAGGGGTATATGTTATCTGTCCATCCACATTCTAAACTCCCAGGAGACAAGGCTACATGTCATTCACTTTTGGTTTCCAGTAACTCCCAAGCACACGGTAGGCTCCCCACCAGTGTTGGCATGGACTCTCATGCCTGTTTGCAGCAATGATGGTAGCTGCCCTGAGAACATTTCTAACAAACGTCCTTGGATCTTACTTTGAAGCGCCTTTGTTGGGAGCCTGTTAGTCAATTAATTACAGCTCCTCACTCCTTTCTCTGCTCCTCATTTTGGCTCCAGGCATAATCCTTGGCTTCCACTCTAGCTCCCACCCCTGCCCTGAATATCAGTCAGGCTGATGGCCCACATGTCCTGATGTCCCATCTCCCTCTTTCCTGCCCTCTTCTCTGGAACCTGAGCTTCAGGAAGAGGTGGGGTTATAATTTTACTGGAAGGATGCATAGAAGTAACCATGCAATTCTCTTCAGAGACTTTCACTGTGTTCTTTTGTCCCCATAACCAGCCCCTGCCAGGTGAGCTGTGTTCTGCTTTGGGTCACTCTGGGTTAAACAGACATTGACTTTAAGCTCCCAGCGAGACCCCACATAGCATCTGGTAGAAACCCTTCAACAAGCAGATAAGAAAATTGAGACTCAGGGAGAGAAACAGACTCGGCTAAGGTCATCTCGGCAGTTGCCAGCAGTCTTTTGAGGGCATAGCTTTCCCCAGTTTGCACCTGGGAAGAGGTTTACCTACCATCACTCGTGATTATGAAACAGTTTTCCCATAAAAGGCCATTTCACAGCACCGGCTTATCTTATTTAATACCAGGCAGTCATGTTCCAGTGTTTGATTGCTGAATATATTATATTTCTCTATGTTTGCTAAGTAGGTTTTCATGTATTGTAAATAACGTGCATGGACAAAGTCTCACAGATGGGAACTGACTAAATATTGGTCCTTATTTTGCCAGATAATTGTAAAATAATAACCACCTGGGAAAAAAATCAGATATAGTTTTCTATGCCATATTGTCTTCAATAACACCGGATTTGATTAACAAGGGGAAAAAAACCAAAGCTGAAATGAGAAAAATAAAGAGGGTTATTTACATCCTGCTTTGTTTGTGTGTCCTCAAAGAAGCTTTAATGCAGCACAATTTCAATGATTGTCAGAAAATTGGTAGTTCTCAGCAGCACCTAAGATTCTCCATTGACCTGATTGTTCCTAGGATTCATTATAAAAGAAAGATAAGGATAATTTTCCTGAAATTGTTGTCAAGCTTCTGATTGTATAAGCAACTACAATTTTCAGGTGTTTTCTGAGCCTAAAAGTACAACAAGCAGAAAGCAGTGATTATAAGAAGAAATCCACAAAACCGTGTTATATTCAGACCGCCTCGTGTATGTCTGTATCTGTTTTTTCTTTAGAATTCAAAAATCAAAGAAGGCAGAAACTATTTATTTTCAGTTTCATTGATATTTAATACTACCTTTCCTGTAGCTTATGTAAATGTTTTTTGTACTTAGCATGTACTAATTGCTTTTATCAAAAATGAAAATCTTCTAAACAATGCCTGAGCCATTTCCAAACTAAAATGTCTTTGCCAGCACTTGAGTACATTCAGTTACAAATGAGAGTTTAATGATGCCCAGTATGAGTTTAATTACCCAACTGTTGGTGTGATGACTTGTCTTCCTCACTCTCCAGTAAGTGCCATTAAGTATCAATATTAACAAACATTTTGGTTTGGCTTCCTCCAGAAAGCCAAGTCCTGAGCTGAGGATTTTAGCGCAAGTGGTTTATTGGGGGGTGACCCCCAGAAGCACCTCTGGGAGTGGGAAAGTGATAGAGAAAAGAAGGAAGTAAAAAGAGGATGTACTACTGAGTAGGTCACCACTACGGGCCTCTGGGTTCAGTGCCGCTGGGGGCGTCTGGAATGCAATGTGGAATGTGCCTCACCCTTGTTCCCCTTGGAGCTTTTCATACTAACCACCCCTGTCTGGGTAGCTTGAGGGCAGCTGGAGCGGGGAGGCATTAACTTTGCAGTATTTTTGTCCTGTGCTAAGTCGATTCAGTCATGTTTGACTCTTTGTGACCACATATTCTGTAGCCCTCCAGGCTCCTCTGTCCATGGGATTCTCCAAGCAAGAATACTGGAGTGGGTTGCCATGCCCTCCTCCAGGGGATCTTCCTGACCCAGGGATGGAATCTGCATCTGTCTCCAGGATTGGCAAGCAGGTTCTTTACCACTAGCACCACCTGGGAAGCCCCATTTATTTTGTCCTGAGGACAAATAAAACCTTCAGCAAAGAAGTCAAGATGCTGGTGTTTGCAGCCATAGTGTCAACATACACAGGGATGGTACAAGTGCAAAGGACATCTGGGCAGGGCATCCACAGCTGAGCTGTAATAGTTTATGCCTATTAAAAAAAAATCAATGGATGTGTATTGAATAGGTAATACACACATGGTTAAACCTTTTTTTTTTAACCTTAACCATTTGTTTTTCTTGAAGTATAGCTGATTTACAATATTGTGTTAGTTTCAGGTGTACAGCACAGTGATTTGCCTTTTTTTGTTTTGTTTTGGAGGTTATATTCCATCATAGGTTATTACAAGATATTGGGTATAATTCCCTGTGCTATAGAGTAAATCATTGCTTATCTACCCTATGCCTGTTTTTCATCATCACTGCATCACCTACCAGACAGTGTGCCATGTGGTAGGTGCTCAATGTGAAAGAAAGCAAGGATGGAAGGAAGGAAGGAAAAAGAGGGAGGGAGGGAGAAATAAATTGCCCTGCTAAATGTATATCCAATCTAAGTGTCACAATAAAACTGAATAATTGATGGATAGGCTGGAGAATCCCACGGACACAGGAGCCTGGTGGGCTACAGTCCATGGGGTCACAAAGAGTAGGACACGACTGAACGACTAACACTTTTTTCCTCAGCTGCAATGCTCATGGACAAGGCCACATCCTTCTCAGGGTATCACATTGGAGGCAAACAGTGTCGATCTGTCCCTTACTGGTGGACAGATGGCCAAGGCACTACCTGATTTCTCCATTTTCCTTCACTGAAATAAACCTGGGTTTATTTTTCACCTTCTAAGTGATAAGCAATCTGTGAGGCGATACGTTAAGATCCTACAAACATACTCCTCCTCATCAAAATTTCCCCTAGAGTTGGTACCCTTTGGTGATTCTTGTCTAACCCTATGTTTACTGTAACAGTTGAAAAAGGATGAGGCTGGCAGTGGTGAGGGGCAACCAGAAGGAAAGCTCCTGGAAGAGTCAGGCAGAATCTCAGTAACAGGACTTCTAGGAGTCGGGGGCTTCTGTTTCTGTACATCCATCCATTCAGAGTCATAGAGGACCAAAGGCTGTGGGACAAAGCCACGCTACTTCCCTGGAGCGCAGGGCACTGGAGAAAGCTACCACAGCTCAGTCACAGTCTGAGAGCTGCACATGCCCGTCAGCCACCTCCCCTGGGCTGGGTCTCAGGAGGAGGACAGAGGCCAAGCTATGGCAAGCATCCCCCACTCTGCTTCAGGACATTGAACTGGAACACAGTTGACCTTGTCCAAATGTAAGTAAAGGATACACAAATCCACGTGGAGCTTATGAAGAAATACCATGAAGAGAGGGAAAGAAAACTGCTTCTAAATGACCCAGAGGAAGATTCTTTCTCTGGGAATGATGTAGTTCAGTATACAGGAAAAAAAAAAAAAAAAAGGCTTTTAGTAATATTTTGTTGCTGTGCAAGAATCTATTACCTGTAGAGATGGTAGCAGAAATGTGTAAGGAAATAATAGGCTGAAATAAAAAGGCAACAGAAAGCGATGAAAAGACAGTGAAATAAAGTTTTAATAATGGCTGTCACTTATGGAGTATTTACTATATGCCAGGCACAGTGTACACATTATCTGACTACTGCTAAAAAATAATCTCTACTCTAAAAGACAGAGAGTTTGATAAGTGAAGTAACTTGCTCAAGATCAAGCAGTTGTAAATATCAGAGTAGTGATCTGAACCCAGGTTTGCCTGTCTGACTCTAATGCCATGATAATACAGGCTAACCAAAGGATAACTGCAAATAAATTATTAGAATTAATATATTCAGCAAATTTGTTGGATTTCTATATAGCTGTATTTCCATAATGAACTATTACTAGAAAATAAAAAATTTTGAATACTCCTTAAATAATACATTAAAAAATCATTATCCTAGAAATAAACCTAATAAAATATGTGCAAAAATCTTTACAAAATAAACTACTAAACATTGAGAAACCTCAACAAATGGAGAGATATATTTATGAACTGGAAAACTTATAACAAATAAGTCAAGCTTTCTCTCCATTTAGTAGGCTGTCTTTTCTTTTTGTTTATGATATCCTTTGCTATGCAAAAGTATTTTATTCTGATGTAGTTCCACTTATTTACTTTTTATTTTGTTGCATTTGCTTTTGGAACCAGGTCTAAAATAGTATCATCAAGACCAATGTCAAGGAGTTTACTGCCTGTGTGTTTTCTTCTTGAGGTCTTTTATATTTTAGATTATTTATTATAAATTTAACAGTTGTAACAGAGTTCTCCAGATGAAGAGAACTACTGGGATATATATAGAGAGGAGATATATATTATATATATATATATAGAGAGAGAGAGAGAGAGAAGTTTATTTAAGGAATTGGCTCACAAGATTGTGGGGTTGGCAAGTTTGAAATCTGTGGAGCAGGCGGCAGGCAGGCTGCAGACCCAGGGAAGAGTTGATGTTGCAGCCCTGAGCCGGAGTACAGTCTGGAGGCAATATTTTTCTTCTGAGGACTTCAGTCTTTTCTCCTAAGGCTTTCAATTGACTGAAACAGGCTCACCCACATTAAAAAGAGTAAAATGCTTAATAAAAGTCTACTGATTTAAATGCTAATCATATCTATTAAATAAACAAATACCCTCTCCACAGGTATTTGACTGGAGTTTGACCAAACGATTGGGCACAATGGCTTCACCAAGTTGACACATGAAATTGACCATTACACCAGTGGAGTTTTAGAGTTTTAGAATAAAAGAGAATAGAATTAGTATGGATTCTATATACTAAAAACATACAAACATCGTGGTACTCCTAATTCCAGCCTCTCCAAGTGCTTTACTATGCCATGCAATCACAAACTGAAATCTGATTCACTGATCAAGAGAAATATGTGATTATTTACTAATACAACAGTCCCTGAAAAAGGCTTCATGATTTATTAAGGACTCTTAAAAGGCAATAGAAACATTCTAATGGTAAGTGAGATAATATTAAATATTGCCATAGTATCTTATGGATTTAGGCATAAACTAGAACATCAAATAGTAATATTTGAAGATTATTATATCATATTAAAGTTTTACATTTTAGACACCTTTTCTTGGAAGGTATTTCTGATTACACCTTTACAGCATAATTTCATTATCATATTAGTAGTATGCCTATTTTCATAGGGAACAAGACATAGTTATCCTTCAATAATTGATGTGTAGTTATGCTGAATGTAATTTTCAGGGAAGATTATAATGGTTATGTTGGTCATGTTATAGTGTAACTGCTGTAAGGATTGTATTGTACTTGCTCAAATTTTTCTGAGTTCAGAGCTTAGTGATTTAATTCCATTTGACTAAAGAAACAAATCGAATCCATGTTAATGTTGACAGCACAATCTCTTTGTATTTTACTCTCAAGTTTCTGGTTTACAGGGAGCAAACATCACTCTTTTGACTGGAAGATTTTTGTTCCATTTTAAGGGAAAATATACTCAACATTTTCCAGGAAAACTGGACCAAGGACCCTTCCTATTTTTAGTTTTTGAGGTTTCTGTACTAACACTTTCTATATTTGTTAAATATGCCTAGTAAAAAATCCCTCACCTCGATGAACTTTATCTAAGTGTGAAATTCCTGTTGATCTCTCATAAATCTCCAGAATTCCCACAAGCAGAAACGTGGAATTTAAAGGATTTATGCAGTGAAAGGCACTTGAGTAATACCTCAAAAAAAAAGCAAACTATTTGTACATACAATAAAAACCTAAGTTGGAAGCATGGATCAAAGGATTAAAGAAGATTAAGTATAAAAACAAAAGGAGAAGATACAAACTATAAAAACAACTGCAAATGGAATTCATGACAAGCTTTCACAGAAGGCAAAAATTAATTACATAGCATAGCATTAAATAGTGGGGAAAAAAGAGTAATATTTGGTTTTTCAGTTTTCCCAACCAATCATGTGGGCCTTGAAAATTAGTATTGGACATAAAGCCCAATTTACCTCAGAACTAAATGTTCACAAACACATACATAACTAATCAAAATCAAAGAACCACTGACATCAAATGGCCATTTATATTATCAACAGAAGCAAGAGTATCTAAGAAATAGATAATCCATGATGTCAGTGTGTATTGTTGAAAGTGCTCACCAAGAAAGCAGAAAATCTAAAAAGCAAGTTGTCAAGGGCAGTAACAGCTGTCTAAAGAGACAGAATGAAATTACTGACAATGATGGAGTGATTTCAGGAGGAAATGAGAAAATCACATATCAACAAATAGAATTTTTACCAAAGAAAATAGTTTATCCAAGCTTTGATACTCAGCATACTAGAAATAAATGCACTGCTGACATCTGATTCATAGGATATTAGTAACTAAATCACCAAGTAATGGAAAAACTCAGGGCTGAGGCATTATCATCAGAGGAGTATAAGGTCATGTACATCAGTGTGGCTGAGGAAGTCATTTATTAATAAAATCTGTTTCAACATGAATATCTGGGCCATCAAGGAACCTGAGGTTAGATGTGATGAACACCCACAATGTGATTATCTGGAGTTCCAGACACATATTTTTAGCTTTCTAAAGGTGTTTGGCTTGTTGGCTATCTCCAGCTATCAGTAACTACAGAAAACACCTGAGTATGAACTAGAATTTTCTAGGGGTGAACTCTTGAATACACAAAGGTGCTCCCATCTTTCAGCACTTCCAGGAACCTAAGGATATGTAAATATAACTGTTCAGAGATTGGTGCTTAAAATAAGTATTGTGCCTTCTATCAGCTTTTAAGCCACTCTCCTCCCTCTGCTGAGGCTTAAATCACTGCAGACGGTGACTGCAGCCATGAAATTAAAAGATGCTTGATCCATGGAAGAAAAGCAATGACAAACCTAAACAGCATATTAAAAAGTAGAGACATTACTATGCCTACAAAGTCCATATAGTCAAAGCTATGGTTTTTCCAGTAGTCATGTACAGATGTGAGAGCTGGACAATAAAAAAAGCTGAGTGCCAAAGAATCAATGACTTCGAACTGTGGTACTGAAAAAAACTCTTGGGAGTCCCTTGGACTGCAAGGAGATCCAACCAATCAATCCTAAAGGAAATAGACCTGAATATTCACTGGAAGGACTGATGCTGAAGCTGAAGCTCCAATACTTTTGGCCACCTTATGAGAAGAGTTGACTCATTGGAAAAGACCCTGATGCTGGGAAAGATTGAAGTCAGGAGGAGAAGGAGATGACAGTCGATGAGATGGTTGGATGGCATCACTGACTCATGAGTTTGAGCGAACTCCGGGATATGGTGAAGGACAGGGAAGCCTGGCATGCTGCAGTCCATGGGAGCACAAAGAGTAGAGAATGAACAACAACCACCTCCCTCTGTTGACACCAGAGAAAGACAAATCAGGCAAGGCCCTGCCCACATGTGGGAACCTCTTCCCAGCCCCACCCCAGCCATGATAAACATGTGTCTCCTTTCTTTACACTCTGGAGCCATTCTGGACCTCCTTGACTACCTGGCCTTGCTCTCCCTAGAGACCTCCTATTAAGGACATAATTAAAACTTTTCATACCCTCTTCATGTGTGTGTGCCACCAACTCTTAACAACTGAGACAAATTTTGAGAGAGTGCCCATTCTGTTTCTCAGAGTGGCTGCAATGGTGTTGTTCAGTTGCTTAGTCATATCCGACTCTTTGTGAACCCATGGACTACAGCATGCCAGGCTTCCCTGTCCTTCACCACCTCCTGGAGTTTGCTCAAACTCATGTCCATTGAGTTGGTGATACCATCCAACCATCTCATCTGATAAGGGGAGAAGGGGACAATAGAGGATGAAATGGTTGGTTGCAACAGTAATTAATAACACATTGCTTAGCCAGGTTTCTTTCCCCTTATACAGAAAACTCTAGGCCAACTGGTTAGTGGTCTAAAATTATAAAGTTAGTACATATTTGGTCAAGGCTGGAATCAAAACATTCAGTTCAGTTCAGTTCAGTTCAGTCACTCAGTCGTGTTCAACTCTTTGCGACCCCATGAATCACAGCATGCCAGGCCTCCCTGTCCATCACCAACTCCTGGAGTTCACTGAGACTCACGTCCATCGAGTCAGTGATGCCATCCAGCTGTCTCATCCTCTGTCATCCCCTTCTCCTCCTGCCCCCAATCCCTCTCAGAATCAGTCTTTTCCAATGAGTCAACTCTTCGCATGAGGTGGCCAAAGTACTGGAGTTTCAGCTTTAGCATCATTCCTTCCAAAGAAATCCCAGGGCTGATCTCCTTCAGAATGGACTGGTTGGATCTCCTTGCAGTCCAAGGGACTCTCAAGAGTCTTCTCCAACACCACAGTGCAAAAGCATCAATTCTTTGGCGCTTGGCTTTCTTCACAGTCCAACTCTCACATCCATACATGACCACTGGAAAAACCATAGCCTTGACTAGATGGACCTTTGTTGGCAAAGTAATGTCTCTGCTTTTCAATAAGATATCTAGGTTGGTCATAACTTTTCTTCCAAGGAGTAAGCGTCTTTTAATTTCATGGCTGCAGTCACCATCTGCAGTGATTTTGCAGCCCCAAAAAATAAAGTCTGACACTGTTGCCCCTGTTTCCCCATCTATTTCCCATGAAGTGATGGGACCAGATGCCATGATCTTCATTTTCTGAATGTTGAGCTTTAAGCCAACATTTTCACTCTCTTTTTTCACCTTCATCAAGAGGCTTTTTAGTTCCTCTTCCCTTTCTGCCATAAGGGTGGTGTCATCTGCATACCTGAGGTTATTGATATTTCTCCCGGAAATCTTGATGCTAGCTTGTGCTTCCTCCAGCCCGGCGTTTCTCATGATGTACTCTGCATAGAAGTTAAATAAGCAGGGTGACAATATACAGCCTTGACGTACTCCTTTTCCTATTTGGAACCAGTCTGTTGTTCCGTGTCCAGTTCTAACTGTTGCTTCCTGACCTGCATACAGGTTTCTCAAGAGGCAGGTCGGGTGGTCTGGTATTCCCATCTCTTTCAGAATTTCCCACATTTATTGTGATCCACAGTCAAAGGCTTTGGCATAGTCAATAAAACAGAAATAGATGTTTTTCTGGAACTCTCTTGCTTTTTCGATGATCCAGCGGATGTTGGCAATTTGGTCTCTGGTTCCTCTGCCTTTTCTAAAACCAGCTTGAACATCTGGAAGTTCACGGTTCACGTATTGCTGAAGCCTGGCTTGGAGAATTTTGAGCATTACTTTACTAGCGTGTGAGATGGGTGCAATTGTGTGGTAGTTTGAGCATTCTTTGGCATTGCCTTTCTTTGGGATTGGAATTAGTTCAACTTAATAACAAGAGAATCATAGGTTCTACCTTTCATTTACTTATGAAGCATTTGGTATGCTTGTATTAACTTTGTAGACACAATCAATGTCATCAAACTGGGCTCTTGGTTCTACTCAACTTCTCTGGAGCTCATGAGAGTCTGTTTCAAAAGACCTGTCAAGAAGTAACTTTACACTCTCCTCCGCCATTCAGCCTGGGAAATCATGCTACAATATTCTTTCCTTTAACAAAACAGCTTCTCCATGCTTAAAAGATTTTTTAAAATCATTAATGGCAATGCATACATGAATGCTAAGTCACTTTAGTCACGTCCACCTCTTTTCAACCCTATGGACAATAGCCCATCAGGCTTCTCTGTCCATGGGATTCTCCTGGCAAAAAATACTGGAGGGGGTTGTTGTGCCCTTCTCCAGATCTTCTGACCCGGGGATCAAATCTGAGTCCCCTAAGTCTCCTGCATTGACAGGCAAGGTTTTTACCACTAGCGCCACCTGGGAAGCACTATTAATGGCAATAAATACAATTACATATTTTATAATCTTGGCATAGGAAATGAGTGAAAAACGAGAAGCCACAAAAGAAAATACTGACACAGTTGGCTGTATACAAATTTAAAGTCCATTTAGCAAAAGACACTAGAATCAAAATTAAAAGACAAACAAACTGGGCGAAAAACCTGCAATACAGACACAAGACAAAGAGTTAATACCTTTACCATATAAAGAACTCTTACAAATCAAAACAAAAAAGATGAACAGTATAGTAGAAAAAAAAACTGTTTAGTTTTGTTTAGTTGCTTAGTCGTGACCAACTCTTTGTGACCCTGGCTCCCCATCCATGGGATTTCCCAGGTAAGAATACTGGAGTGGATTGCCATTTCCTTCTCCGGGATGAAAAAAAGATATGAACAGGCAATTGACTATTACATATATGAAATGATAACCAACCCCATTAATAAGCAAAGACATGCAAACTGAAACAATAAAATACTCTGCCCTAATATAGGTACGGTCTGAGACAGATGAAAAAGAATGATGAAGCTCAATACTGGGAACAGTGACCCTTTCGTACTGCTGGGGAGAGTGTCAATGGTGCTATTTCTAAAGGGTGGTGTGTATCAACATATAAATGTTATTAGCGCCACCTCTAAGGATACACCCTAAGTCAGTCATCATCCAGGGGCACTGACGTGTACATACAGGGATGTTCAAGGGAGTGTTGTTCACAACATCTGAAAATCGGGGCAATGTGAACATCAGTCACTGAGGCTCTGGAGAAGCAAACCATGCTGTAATTATAGACTGGCATTCCATGCAGCCTACAACATGAAAAATGCCATACACACAGGGGTGAATAAAGAAGACTGCAGTCTGTAAGGTGTCTATCACCCCATGTATGTTTGCTTTTTTAAAAAAAATGCATAACATAATCTAGAAGACTACACACAACATTTTAAAATGGCTGACTCTGGGGGGTCATGTCCTGGAAAGGACAAGAGATGGCATGACTGAGGCCCTGGGATCATTTTCACACAGGCACCTTCCTGGAAGACTGAAGTTTGAAAAGCCAAATGGAGTGATGAAGGCTGCATATAAAAATCAGTTGCTTCACCTCCAGCCCTGGAAGACTGCTGCTCCAAGTCCTGAGCCATTAGGGCAGAGGAAGGTGCCGCCCACCAACAGCAGCCCAGCAAACAAGGAACCAGGAGCACGGGATGGGTGGGTGGCTGAGTCAGGAGGCTTAGCTGCATTTTCACTGACCACCACCCAGCTAGTTATTCCTGGCTATGCTGCCCTCAAGAAAAGGGAGATGAACGGGTCTGTTGTAGCTCTGGGGGGTATGGGGCTGGGAGCTGGGGGTGCTGCAAAATGCTAAGGAGCGCCATGAACTGCCTGAGGCTGGCTTAATCAGTGGGCTCTGATCTCAGCAGAGGGGATGGTGAGGAAGACGACCCACTTTATCAGGGAAGAGGGAAATATGTTGAGAAAAGGGCAATGGCTTGCTTCTGGGGACATGTTGGGGCAGAGTCCCTTCGGAGGCTTGCTGTGAGCTGCCGACTGGAAGAGAAAGAGACAGGCTTTGGCAAGCAGGAAACAGCACAGTTTAGTGGAGGCAACCAAGTGCCACTCACTGAAGGGGCAGTAAATGTCATTATCTGCAAGCCTAGCTGCAACATTCTGGAACCTGGTGCTCAGCCATGTGTATGGAGCCGTGTGGAAGGCCCCTACAGTCTGTGAGCGACCTTGCTCGTCCAGTGTCAAGGCAGAGGGGCATGTTTGCAAAGCTACAGAAAGCCCACTCAATGGCAGTTATAGAACAAGAGCCATTGAGGAAAACCCTTCCCCTCTCATTCCTCTCTTCAATAGACATGGGGTCCCAGGAGTGAGGACGAACTTAGACCCAAGACCCGGGAGGTGTATGGAGCATGGCTTTGAGTGGCTGGTGCTCTATCCTTTGCTTCTGTACCCACACCACCCCCGACAACAGAGATAAAATCTACCTAAAGCTAAATATGGACTTGGAGAGAGAGTACTTCAGAAACAAAATACCTGATGAAATACAGCTCTTGTCAAGAAACCAAAGAAGTCTTGCTTTGCACGTAGGCAGGGGAGAAGCTAGGGCCCTCACATCTTGATGCAAGCGCTGCAGTTCAAACTCAGGCAAGAAAGACGGAGTGAGACAAAAACAAAGCAACTGGAGTTCAAAGAAAGAAATAGTTCTACCCTCTTTGTAATGTTTTACTCTTGAATACTTTTAACATTGAAACAGATTTTCTAGAAACTAGAAAGTAATTATGGAACCAAAGACATATCTTAACCACATTAATGAATTTAAAACCTTTGAGATTTATACTCATGTAAATCAATAAAACAGAAGTGAGAGCTCAGAAATTTTAGATATACACATATGTGGTGAATTAATTTTCAACAAAAACAGAAAGGCCATTCAACAAATGGTCTTCAAATAACTGGATATCCACTTGTGAAAGAAAGGAACAGAGAAAGGAAGGAGGGAGGGAGGAAGGAGAGAGAGGGGAAGAAAGGGGAAGGAAGAAGGAAATAAATAATTAGATCCACACTTCCTATATTCTCACAAAAGTATCATAGACCTAAAAGCAAAATCTAAATCTTTATAAGGCCACAGTTGATCTTTTTTTGGTTAATGAAAATATTCAGTATTTTTATTGTAGTAGTGATTACGTGACTACGTGACTACATGCATTTGTCAAACCTCACAGAACTGAACACTAAAAGGGTGAATTTTAAGGTATCTTAATTATGCCTTAATTAAAAATTTTTTATAATTATGACTGCTAAGAGAGGATCACTTTATGTAAAATCTATCAACTCTGCCACTAACTATCAAAAGTGACTTGGGCAAAGCCCTAAATTTTCTGGGCTCAACTCTTCAGGAAATACACTGAAGTCAGCTTAAGTGGTTCCTGAAACATATAAATATGTTTACAAACATATCTGGGGTTGATTAGAGAAGAAAAAAACTGTATATAAATTACACAAAATTCAGAAACATCATTATTTCAAAATGATCTTTCTCAGCCCTTGAAAACAACATTTAAAAGATTTGCTTTATTTTTCAACATTTGGGAACATGATTGTTTCTTTAAAATAAAACAGTAAGTAGTAAAACAACCAACCAAGGTCTTTCTCTCCTTTGTCATTAACAATAAAGCTTTTAGTACAAAGGCAATACAAAACAGCTATATTGCACATAAGCTTTGTATTTTCAGCAAGCTTGCTACACACAGCAGTTTACAATGGAGTTTAGCAGTTTAGCAATGGAGATCACCTTTAAGACATCCTCAGCTTATCTCTTCTCTGCACATGCTGCTGCTGCTGCTAAGTTGCTTCAGTCGTGTCCGACTCTGTGCGACCCCATAGATGGCAGCCCACCAGGCTCTGCCGTTCTTGGGATTCTCCAGGCAAGAACACTAGAGTGGGTTGCCATTTCCTTCTCCAATGCAGGAAAGTGAAAAGTGAAAGTGAAGTCTCTCAGTCATGTCCGACTCTTAGCCACCCCATGGACTGCAGCCTACCAGGCTCCTCCGTCCATGGGATTTTCCAGGCAAGAGTACTGGAGTGGGTTGCCATTGACCTCCTGCAAAAGGGGAAAGTCACTTCATAGGAGCTTGTGCACACTTTCTCTGTCCTCTGCCTCACAGGTAACATGAGCAATATCACCACAGCCCAGCACTGCTGGGTTCCATGCCTAACCCTTAGCGGCAAAGCTGGAATGGGGTTTAGAGCACTGAACATCAGCATCCTCTGCGCCATCACCATTAAAAGTGTGTAAATAGATTGAAACTCTAGTTAGACAAAACTTTGGAAGAGAAGTGGACTTCTCCCCTTTTAAAGGACAGTGTCTGAGAAACAAAGACTCTCCCCATTGGAAGTTACATAGCGCCCCCTCTCATCCAAGATAGTTTATCTTTCATCATCAGCACCTGAAGCGTTGTCATTTAACTTCTGCTTTTACCTACTTACCTGGGGGAACAGAAAAAATTTAGTGGCATCCCCAAATCAATTCACAATTAGGAATGGATTTTAAAATTAGTAAACTGCCACCTATATGCCCAACATTGTTGAATAATTTTCCCAGACTTTTCTTATGTTGAATTAAGATCTGCCTACACACATAAAATTTCCACCAATAGATCTTAAAATTTTTTTAATTTAGGATTTAGTTGATTAGCAATATCATATTAACCAAATAGATCTTTTGATGCTACTGATAACAAATCCAATCTCACTTTTATAACTCTCTATTTTAAGACAGCTTTAATTTTATACTAAGCTTTTTTAATGTAAGATGGTAATTTTCAGAACAAAAAATAAAAATTTTAAACAAATACCCAAAATTCTACTGTCTAATAAACTGTTTACTTAGTGGCTACTAAGTGTTCAGCATATTTCACCTCTAAAAGTAAAGAGCTTAGAAGTCATCATTCTCTTTTTTACAACAAGCAAAATCTGGACAAACTGAAATATCAGTGGCCTTTCTTAGACCCATTAGAGAACTGAGGACACAAGGCTATCTGCTACCTTGAAATCTGGCAAGATGAGAGAGCCCTGGGAGTCACAGCTGAGATCTGTCTAACTGGAGTAGAAGTGCAAGAGCCATAAGCCAGTAGGGGCACACAAATGGCAAATGTGATGAATCGCTGGAGGCTGAAGGTAGAATAACATAAGAGTGAGAATCTCGTGGGGTGCTCAGCCTTAGACGGGTCCACACTTCTGTGGGTTTAACCTCCAAGAATCCCAAGTTCTGATGATAAAAAGCCAAGAAAGATCCCACAGGGTTATGGTAGGGGGAGGGGAGAGTAGCCATTGTGAAATGCACCCAGAGCGTTGCCCTACAAATGCCCATTCTCCAAGGGCAAGGACTTTACTGGAGACTTCTCTGACCTGGGAGAAGGGCCTTTCTCCAGTCCCAGCCCTCTCTAGCTTTTTTGCCTCTCTACAGGCAGAGGAGAACTAAAACACACTTGTGAAGGTCAAATCCAGGGACACAGCCCCACTGAAAGACTGAGATTTAATCCTAAGATTATAGAACACTTCTCCCCACCCCATGACTGACCACCACATCATAACTATTATGGTATAATAACAGTGGGATTGCAGTTGAAAGAGCTTTGAGACACAGGCTCTATTTAAGAAAGTCCTTAATGAGGCCCTAAAACAACAGGAGTGACAAAAAGTAAGGACACTGAAGAAATATGTCCTACAACTGCAGAAAACATTAAACACAGCATAACTCCTAACCAGATTATCATTAAAATGGAAATAGAAAAAAAAGGCCAAGGTACCAACACTTATATCACACAAAACAGACTAAGAAGAAGACATAACAATTGTAAATATATATGCACCCAACATAGGAGCACCTAAACACATAAAGCAAATATTAACAGATATAAAGGGAAAAATTGACAGTAGCAGAATATTAGTACAGGACTTTAACACTTCATTTACATCAATGGACAGATCATTCAAATGGAAATCAATAAGGAAATACTGGCCTTAATGACATATTAGACTGTATGGACTTAAAAGATATATATATAGAAAATTCCATCTAAATGCAGCAGAATACAAACTGTTTTCAAATGTACATGAAACATTCTCTAGGATAGATCACATGCTAGACCACCAAATGAGCCTCAGTAAATGTGAAAAATTGAAATCACATCAAGCATATTTTTGACCACAACACTATGAGACAAGAAATCAGGTACAAGAAAAAAATGTAAAAAACACAAATACGTGGAGGTTAAACAATAGGCTACTAAACAACCAATGTATTCCTGAATAAATCAAAGAGGAAATTTTTTAAAAATCTGAAATAAATGAAAACACAATGATCCCAAAATCTATGGTACACACCAAAAGAAGTTCTAAGAGATTAACTTTTAGTGACACAAGTCTACTTCAGAAATAAGAAAAATCTCAAACAATCTAACTGTACACCTAAAGAAACTAGAAAAACAACAAACAAAAACCCAAAGTTAGCAGGAGGAAAGAACTCATGAAAATCAAAGCAGAAATAAATGAAGTAGAGACTAAAAAAATAATAGAAAACATCAGCAAAATTAAGCTGGGTCTTTGAAAAGATAAAACAAACTTGATAAATCTTTAGCCAGATATATCAAGAAGAAAAGAGAGAGGGCTCAAATAAATAAATTCAGAAATGAAAAAGGAGAAGTTACAACTGACAGCACATAAATACAACAAATCATCAGATATTACTAAAGGACAGCCATATGCCAACAGAATGGACAACCTAAAAGAAGTAGACAAATTCCTACAAATGTACAATTCCCCAGGACTGAACCAGGAAGAAATAGAAAAGTAAGCATCTATCCTTCTCAAACTAATCCCAAAAATTTCAGGGGAAAGAATGCTTCTTAACTAATCCCGTGAAACCAGCATCACCTTGACACCAAAACCAGACAAAGATACTGCACACATAAAAAAACAACAGGCCAATATGACTGATAAGTACAGGTGCAAAAATCCTCAACAAAATGTTAACAAACTGAATCCAACAATACATTAAAAAGATTATGAACACAAAGATCAATGGGACAAAATTAGTTCAGTTCAGTCGCTCAGTTGTGTCCGACTCTTTGTGACCCCGTGGACTGCAGCACTCCAGGCCTCCCTGTCCATCACCAACTCCCAGAGTTTACTCAAACTCATGTCCATTGAGTCGGTGATGCCATCCAACCATCTCATCAGTCGTCCCATTCTCCTCCTGCCTTCAATCTTTCCCAGCTTCAGGGCCTTTTCAGATGAGTCAGTTCTTTGCATCAGGTGGCCAAAGTATTGGAGTTTCAGCTTCAGTATCAGTCTTTCCAATGAATGTTCAGGATTGATTTCCTTTAGGATGGACTGGTTTGATCTCCTTGCAGTCCAAGAGACTCTCAAGAGTCTTCTCCAACACCACAGTTCAAAAGCATCAATTCTTCAGCGCTCAGCCTTCTTCACAGTCCAACTCTCACATCCATACATGACTGCTGGAAAAACTATAGCTTGACTAGACGGACCTTTGTTGGCAAAGTAATGTCTCTCCTCTTTAATATGCTGTCTGCTGCTGCTGCTGTGTCGCTTCAGTCGTGTCCAACTCTGTGCGACACCATAGATGGCAGCCCACCAGGCCTCCCGTCCCTGGGATTCTCCAGGCAAGAACACTGGAGTGGGTTGCCATTTCCTTCTCCAATGCATAAAAGTGGAAAATGGAAAGTGAAAGTGAAGCCGCTCAGTCGTGTCCGACTCTAGCAACTCCATGGACTGCAGCCTACCAGGCTCCTCCGTCCATGGGATTTTCTAGGCAAAAGTACTGGAGTGGGGTAATATGCTGTCTAGGTTGTTCATAACTTTTCTTCCAAGGAGCAAGTGTCTTTTAATTTCATGATTGCAGTCACCATTTGCAATGATTCTGGAGCCCCCAAAAATAAAGTCTCTCACTGTTTCCACTGTTTCCCCATCTATTTGCCATGAAGTGATGCAACCAGAAGAGAGAGCCCATAAGTAAACCCACACACTTATTTCATTTCCTCTACAACAGAGGAGGCAAGAATATATAATGGAGAAAAGACAGTTTCTTCAAAAAGTGGTGCTTGGCAAACTGGATAGCTACATGTAAAAGAATGAAATTAGAACACTTCAGCACACCACACACAAAAATAAACCCAAAATGGATTGAAGACCTATATGTAAGACCAGATACTATACAACTTCTAGAGGAAAATATAGGCAGAACACTCTTTGATATAAAGAGTAGTAGTATCTTTATGAAACCATCTGCTAAAGTAATGGCATAAAAACAAAAATAAACAAATGGGACCTAATTAAAAGGTTTTGCACACAAAATAAAAAGGGAACATACAGAATGGGAGAAAATAACTTGCAAATGATGCAACTGACAAAGGGTTAATCTCCAAAATATACAAACAGCTCATACAGCTCAAAATCAAAAAAACAAAAATCCCAATCAAAAATGGGTAGACGACCTAAACCTTTTTCCAAATAAGACATACAGATAGTCAAAAGGCACATGGAAACATATTCAACATCAGTAATTATTCACACAGTTGTGTCCGACTCTTGCAACCCCATGGACTATATAGTCCATGGAATCTCCAGGCCAGAATACTGGAGTGGTTAGCCTTTCCCTTCTCCAGGGGATCTTTCCAACCCAGGGATGGAACCCAGGTCTCCTGCATTGCAGGCAGATTCTTTACCAGCTGAGTCACCAGAGAAGGCCAAGAATACTGGAGTGGTTAACCTATCCCTTCTCCAGCAGAGCTTCCCAACCCAGGAATTGAACTGAGGTCTCCTACATTGCAGGTGGATTCTTTACCAACTGAGCTACCACGGAAGCCCCAACTATTAATACTGGAGAAATGCAAATCAAAACTACAATGAGGTATCACCTCACACCAGTCAGAATGGACATTACCAGAATCTCTACAAATAATAAACCATTGGAGAGGGTGTGGAGAGAAAGGAACCTTCCTACACTGTTGGGGGGAATGTAAATTGGTACAGCTACTATGGGGAACAGTATGGACATTCCTTAAAAAACTAAAAATAGAGCTACCATATGATCCTACAATCCTACTCCGAGGCATATATCCAGAAAAACCATAATTTGAAAAGGTATGTGAACCCATGTTCACTGCAGCACTATATACAACCGCCAAGACCTGAAGGCAACTTAAATGTCCATCGACAGATGAATGGATAAAGAAGACGTGGTATATTTATACCATGGAACATTACTCATCCATAAAAGAGAATGAAATAATGCTATTTGCAGCAACATGGATGGACCTAGAGGGTATCATGCTAACTGAAGTAAGTCAGAGAATAAGAAATACCATATTATATCCCCTATATGTAGAATCTTTTAAAAAATGATACAAATGAATTTATATACAGAACAGACATAGACACACAGACCTAGAAAACAAACTTGTTACCAAAGGGGAAAGGTGGGGGAGGGATAAATTAGGAGTTTGGGATTAACATGTATACATTACTATACATAACACAGATAACCAACAAAGACCCACTCTGTAGCACAGGAAACTATATAAATATTTTATAATAGCCTATAAGGGAAAAGAACCTGAAAAAACATATCTATGTATTTAAAAGTAACTGAATTACTTTAACTTCTGAAACGAACATAACATTGTAAATGAACAATACTTCAATTAAAAAAAATTTTTAAGTACTTTCTTTATGCCTGAAGAGTCATGCTTTCTCCAAAGGGGGGATAATGTTATTCAACATTTTGGCTATAGAATGTCATGGGACAAGAGAAGAACTGAAGGAGAGATGTCAGGAGATGGTGAGAATACTCAGCCCTTAAAGGCATAAATCTCAACACAAGCCCATATCCGTTATTATACTAATGTTACTTCTCATCTATCTCCTTTGACATATTGTGGGTTGCCAACCTCTACAATACTACATGGTATTTCAGGAAATATGTCTTTCTGTTGTTCTCAGAAAGAAAGCAGTGAGTGAGAGTAAAATAAAGGAAGCAAGAAAAAAAGCAAATATTCTAGGGAACAGCTATGATCAGTGATTTCATCTACTATTTAAACCTATTTAAGCTACCCTTCACGTTTTTACAGCTGAGAAAACTGAGTTCAGAAAGTTTTAGTAAAATTTGCCATCTAGTTTTACAGTTCAATAGAGTAGGAATCAACTGAAGTCTAATTCTAAAGCATGATTGCTTTTTACTATGCCATATTCCTCTCATAGAAAACTAACAAGAATGAAAATTTGAATATATCAGAGCCCTAAGCTAAAATTTCTAGCTTGAATATTTATTTAAGAGTGGTTATTTCTGAATGTTATTTCAAAGGACTTTCCCTTTGCACTTTATGTATGTCTTGGTTAATTTTCTTTCCTTCTTTTGGTTTTTTAAATGAGCAATAGTAACTTAGTAAATAGAAGACTATTAAGGAAATACTAAGTTATGTATGTAAAACTGAACTAGACTGATTAAAAAACGCACTTTTAAATAATCATCCAGTGTTGGTGAGAGACAAAAAGTTACATCGCACATGGCTGATATGTAAACTGATACAGGTTTTTGGGAGGGTAATTTGGCAACTTCTTCCACAATGTATAATAAACTTATCCTTCCATCCAATTTTACATCTAGAAATCCATCCTGAGGAATTATTTGTACCAGTACACACAGATCTGCACGTACTCACTGCAGCACTGTTTGTAATAGTAAGAAACAAGTGGAAAGGGAGAGGGAGGGACAGAGAGAAGAGGAGCGGAAGAAAGTACACTCGTTAACATGAGACCCATGAAATAAAATACAGTAAAACTATCATGGACCATTAATAATTAGAAAGAGAACACCTACACACACTGCCATTAAAGCACATATTTGTACTGACGAGGAACGTATGTAAAAGTACTGATTTGCAAGCTGATATAAAATACAGTTAAGTGAAAAAATCAGAATATATATGTAATGATGCCATTATGTTTTTTAACTGTGAACTCATAAGTTATAGATACATAAAGAAATAGAACTACAAAATATACGTGTATTCATACACACCTAGAAAAACATACCCAGAAAACCCTCCATAGTGATTACTTCTGGAGATAGTTGTGGGACTGCATATTTGGAAAAATGACTTTCACTTTCAACTTGGCTGAGGTTGACCAACATTATCGTAAAAGCACCAGCAAGTGAATATTTAGACTAGTGGGCCATGTGGTCTCTGTTGCAACTACTGTACTCAACTCTGCCACTGATAAAGGTATGCTGCTCTGTTCAATAAAATTTTATTTATGAACACTGAAATTTAAACTTGATACAATTTTAAGTTGAGTTTCAAGGCAGCTTTTTCACTCTCCTCTTTCATCCTCAAGAAGCTCTTTAGTTCCGCTTCACTTTTCACAATTACAGTCGCATCATCTGCATATCTGAGGTGGTTGATATTTCTCCCAGCAATCTTGACTCCAGCTTGTGTTCCATCCACCCCAGCATTTCACATGATCTTGTCTACATATATTAATAATATTAAATAAGCAGATTATGTATTAAATAAATACATAGCCTTGTTTTCTCCTTTCCCAATTTGGAACCAGTCCATTGTTCCATGTCTAGTTCTAACTGTTACTTCTTGACCTGCATACAGGTTTCTCAGGAGACAGGTAAGGTGGTCTGGTATTCCCATCTCTTTTAAGAATTTTCCACAGTTTGCTGTGATCCACATAGTCAAAGGCTTCAGCATAGTCAACGAAGCAGAAGTTTCTCTGGAATTCCCTTGCTTTCTCTATGATCCAAAGAATGCTGGCAATTTGGTTTCTGGCTTCTCTGCCTCTTCAAAACCCAGCTTGTGTATCTGGAAGTTCTCAGTTCATGTACTACTGAAGCCAAGCTTGAAGGATTTTGAGCATAACCTTGCTAGCACAAGTGAAATGAGCACAAGTATACGGTAGTTTGAACATTCTTTGGCATTGCCCTCTTTGGGGACTGGAATGAAAACTGACTTTTTCCAGTCCTGTGACCACTGCTGATCTTTTCAAATTTGCTGACATACTGAGTGCAGCACTTTAACAGCATCATCATTTAGGATTTTGAATAGTTCAGCTGGAATTCTGTCACCTCCACTAGATTTGTTCATACTAGAGGGTAATGTGCTAAGTGAAATAAGTCAGAAAAAGACAAGTACTGTGTGAGCATTTACATTTATTCATTTACATGTGGAATCTAAAAAAAAAAGAATCAACACAGCAAAATATATAAACAGAGAACAAACATGTTTTCCAGAGTTAAGGGGAGTAATGGCAGGAAAAAAAATAGGTGAGGGAGATTAAGAGGTATAAACTTCCAATGGCAAAATAAGTGAGTCATGAATATGAAATGCACCATGTGAAGAATACAGTCAATAACTATGTAATGTCTTTGTGTGTATTGAATAATATATCAAAGCTAGACTTATTAATCGGAGAAGGCAATGGCAACTCACTCCAGTACTCTTGCCTGGAAAATCCCAAGGACTAGAGCCTGGTAGTCTGCAGTCCACAGGGTCGTGAAGAGTCAGACACGATTGAGTGACTTCACTTTCACTTTTCACTTTCATGCATTGGAGAAGGAAATGGCAACCCACTCCAGTGTTCTTGCCTGGAGAATCCCAGGGATGGGGGAGCCTGGTGGGCTGCCGTCTATGGGGTCCCACAGAGTCGGACACGACTGAAGTGACTTAGCAGCAGCAGCAGCAGACTTATTAATCAGCTTGAAATGTATAAAAGTATCAAATCACTATGTCATGTAACAGGAACTAACATAGTGATGTAGGTAAATTATACTTCAAAAACAAACTCAGAAAAAGAGACTGGATTTGTGCTTTAGCCTGGTGGCTCAGAGGTTAAAGCGTCCGCCTGCAATGCGGGAGACCCAGGTTTGATCCCTGGGTTGGGAAGATCCCCTGGAGAAGGAAATGGCAACCCACTCCAGTATTCTTGCCTGGAGAATCCCATGGAGGGAGGAGCCTGGTAGGCTACAGTCCACAGGATAGCAAAGAGTTGGACACGACTGAGCTACTTCACTTTCTTGTATACCTTAAACTTATACAGTGCTGTATGCCAATTATATTTCAATATAACTGGAAGAAAAAAAGTATTTTTTTCACTTGAATCACTATCACTGTTGATCACATTTTAAGCTCCCTTCTACTATAACAATCAAATGAGATAAGCACCTACAGTTCACGCATGTATAAAGCATATTAGTAAAAGATGATTGTTAGTGGGTTATAGGATTTTAGCCTTATCCCCACCTTACAAGGCTTCCCTGTTAGCTCAGTTGGTAAAGAATCCGCCAGCAACAAGTAGGATATGTTCTAAAAAGTTCATTAGTAAGTCAGTTGTTTAGAACCTGGCATGTATACATGTGTGTATACACATATATGTATACATAAGCATATGTTCATACATACATAAAACTTAAAATGATAAATAAAGTAATACACATATATGTACATATAATTTTAAAGTGCCACAGGACTGGAAAAGGTCAGTTTTCATTGCAATCCCAAAGAAAGGCAATGCCAAAGAATGCTCAAACTACCACACAATTGCACTCATCTCACACGCTAGTAAAGTAATGCTCAAAATTCTCCAAGCCAGGCTTCAGCAATACGTGAACCGTGAACTTCCAGATGTTCAAGTTGGTTTTAGAAAAGGCAGAGGAACCAGAGATCAAACTGCCAACATCCGCTGGATCATCAAAAATGCAAGAGAGTTCCAGTAAAACATCTACTTCTGCTTTATTGACTATGCCAAAGCCTTTGACTGTGTGGATCACAATAAACTATGGAAAATTCTGAAAGATATGGGAATATCAGACCACCTGACCTGCCTCTTGAGAAATCTGTATGCAGGTCAGGAAGTAACAGTTAGAACTGGACATGGAACAACAGACTGGTTCCCAATAGGAAAAGGAGTATGTCAAGGCTGTATATTGTCACTCTGCTTATTTAACTTATATGCAGAGTACATCATGAGAAATGCCGAGCTGGATGAAGCACAAGCTGAAATCAAGATTGCCAGGAGAAATATCAATAACCTCAGATATGCAGATGACACCACCCTTATGGCAGAAAGTGAAGAAGAACTAAAGAGCCTCTCAATGAAAGTGAAAGAGGAGAGTGAAAAAGTTGGTTTAAAGCTCAACATTCAGAAAACTAAGATCATGGTATCCGGTCCGATCACTTCATGGCAAATAGATGGGGAAACAGTGGAAACGGTGGCTGACTTTATTTTTGGGGGCTCCAAAATCACTGCAGATGGTGACTGCAGCCATGAAATTAAAAGACTCTTACTCCTTGGAAGGAAAGTTATGACCAACCTAGACAGCATATTAAAGAGCAGAGACATTACTTTGCCAACAAAGGTCCATCTAGTCAAAGCTATGGTTTTTCCAGTAGTCATGCATGAATGTGAGCTGGACTATAAAGAAAGCTGAGTGCTGAAGAACTGATACTTTTGAACTTGTGTTCGAGAAGACTCTTGAGAGTCCCTTGGACTGCAAGGAGGTCCAACCAGTCCATCTGAAAGGAGATCAGTCCTGAGTGTTCACTGGAAGGACTGATGTTGAAGCTGAAACCTTAGTATTTTGGCCACCAGATGCGAAGAGCTGACTCATTTGAAAAGACCCTGATTCTGGGAAAGATTGAAGGCAGGAGGAGAAGGGGATGACAGAGGACGAGATGGTTGGATGGCATCACTGACACAATGGACATGGGTTTCAGTAAACTCCGGGAGTTGGTGATGGACAGGGAGGCCTGGCATGCTGCGGTTCATGGGGTCGCAAATAGTCAGACACGACTGAGTGTCTGAACTGAACTGAACCATTTCAAGATCAGGATAAGGATGACAAAAATAAGTTTCCCCTTTCTGGTACCAGACAGGTTCCCTTTCCAATTTTCTAAAGCACTCAGGGCACTCTTGATAATCACTTGATAAATAGTAATCACTTGATAAATTCTTGGGTAATAACTGTGTATGTTCATTACAGATGTTTTTGTTCTGGGGAATTTTTCTGTGAAAAGGAGAGACATAGTATGATAATATGATTAATATAATACCTTCTTATATTTAGAGGGCTTTATGGGAGGAAACCAAACTTACAATGTGGCATCCAAGTATTGAACTGGACTGATACCTGCAAGTTAGAGGGTCATAGCCTCGGTATAAGAACTTTGTAATAGGGAAAGCATAACAATGTTGTGGTTTTTATGAAGTCTTCTTTGAAAGGTGTGGAGTTTATTCCTCAGCCATCAGAAGGTTACACATCTGGACCAGGCTGCTTACTTTGCACTCACACCTTGGAGTTACCTTAGTTGAGCTGGTGTTGAGGTCTCAAACTGTTGACGAATAGCCACTATAACAAGCTAACTTCAGGAAATAACTCCATCTGCTAGAGAACTATTAATAATTTTATATTCAGTGTTTCCTATGTGAAGCCCTCATGAGGAATTTCTTTCAGAGCACAGTATTAGGAAGTCCTTCTTTTCCTGAGGAATCAGAGGAGGGGGGTTGCTCTACCACCCCCCCTCCCCAAAAAAAGTTTAACTGGCTTTTCAGCTTACAACCAAGACTGAGGCTCAACTATAGGAACTCAATAGGCTTTATGGCCCATACAGTTGATACTTCTTTCAGCCACATCTTAGCTTCTTACTTTCATGAGTATTTATCTATATTCTTTTATTGCCTATGTACTTAAATGCAAGTACATATGGAATACTGAATAGGTAAAAGATTCTCCATTTCTCCTTTTGAAACAGCTATAGAACAGACACTCTGATTTGATCATTTAAGATCCATGACCAAATCATCTCTTTATGCCATATAAATATTTTTTTTCAAGAGCTGAGCACTTAAACAACACTTATACCTACTAAACCTGGGTTTTATGTGAAAATGATTTCAGAGGGCACTGGAAACCCCAGGTTTCTTTTCGATCCTCTGGTGTCTTTAGAAAGCAATTCCTAAAGCACCATTTCCATCACCCTTTTAATCTCTGCAAATTGTTCATAAGAGCTGCATCAGGCAGACTGTCATCAATTATGTTCACAGAGACAGCTCAATCATATATGCACTACCACAGATTATTCTAAAAAAACACTGCATTTAAGAGAACTAACTCCAGAAGAAATCTTCATACATACCAGACTATTTACAGAAAACTAAAACTTCGTATGTGAAATAGTTCTCTTTCAGATCTTTGAGAGTATTTTATATGTTTATAATGGTAAGTACATAAAACACAAAACAATTAGCACATTTTCCATCATCTAACTCCTAGAATGACTTATGCACAACATTCAAGCATAAACTACCCTTCACAGATCAACATTTATTTATCCCATTAAAAAGTGAACTTTAAACAATTAAAAATTCTATTTTAAATTTCTTTTACTTTGTAATTAAAAACAATCTTTTACTCACTAAAATTTGCCATTTTCCTATAGTTAAGATAGTTTTGTTAGCTTTCTAAACTATTTTGCGTGTACACATATGCTTTTTATTTTGGAAAAGATGATTTACTCCGTGAGAGAATTACTTATTTTTAAAGACTTGTTGTATACCAATGTTGCTTTCATTCAAGCTGTATTGATTTTCTCAAGTAATTCTTATGTGGCGTTTTTGGCCAAATTCCAACAGCTCTTGTCTCATGATACTTGTTTCCAGTATTACCTCTGTAATTCCCTACACAGTTACAAGATCAAATTTAGGACTTAATTTTCAAATACTTAATAAACACTAGTTTTACTGAAGAGTCGCCTCACTGTTAGTTTACTTTACAAACTGGTATTTTGAGTCAATATTTAGTAATTATCAAGTTCATCTGACAGGTTTGTTATAATTTAAGACTCATTTTACTAGATTTAAAAAAAAAATTTTTTTTTAAAGAAAACCTTACAAGGCAACTTTCATCAATTAGTTCTCTTCATGCCACTCAGTGTCTATATAAAGCACATTAATAAAGAGTATTTCATATCAAGCTTTATAAATTATTGAACCAGAAACTAAATTGCTTAAAATGTACCAAAAACTGATTTTGATTTATGACATGAACACCAGACTATTGCATCAAGTACAATTCTCAACCTAGAATGCAGAGACCTCCACATTTGTAGTACACAGAACAAACACAACAAAATTGGGCAATATTTTCTAATTATATTATTGTCATAGTTGTTTTTCTTTTAAAATATACATCTTGTTGTTTAGTTGCTCAGTCCTGTCCGACTCTTTACAACCCCATGGACTGCAGAACGCCAGGCTTCCCTGTCCTTCACTATCTACCAGAGTTTGCTCAAATTCAATTCATGCCCAAAAAATTTACATAGTAAAACTTTGTTAATAAATGCAACAAACAGTTTATCAAAATACCCCAAACTGAAGTTTCTTTTTCAAGTAAGTGACAATAACAAATAACCCCAGTACCTGACTCAGGTGGAAAGACAGATACATTCCTTGATAATCACAAATTAATCTGTAAACATAAAAAGATACATCTTTAATGGGACTTGTAGGACAGAAAGAGACTTTACAGTAAATTCAATGAACCTCTTAGATTTGGAAAAATTAAGTGCACATGAGAATAAAAGTTATAAAATTGTATTTTTTAAAAAGTTGTATGTAATCACTCAGGTTATGTGGAGAGATATAGTGCAAACTTAGACTAGCTTCTCACACAAAATAATAAATAGAAATACAATTTTGCTTAAAATTCAAGTAATTCTTTCTTCCTATAAAAGAACAATTCAATTACATTCCAAGACATGTAAAAATGTCAGATAATGTTCAATAGAAATGCTATTTTAAAGTTTAAACATTCTGTGTAAGCAAAATATACAAGTAAACTTGTTGCCGCAATAAGGAATATAATTCCATATTGCCTGCCCTTGTTTCCCATATCATGTATTTAATACTTACTCTAAAAATAATTTTTAAAACACAGAAAAATTTAAATTTCTAGCCAAAGCTTGTAATCCTAGAGTAGGAGAATTGTGCCCTAGTGGTCAATTTTCATATTTTTGAAAACTGACTAATATTTTTACACCTCTGATGTAGCATAACCTTATTCTCTACCTAGACTGTAAAAGTTAGTATTACAATTCAACACTAAAAGGGAAGACTTCGTTTTTGTGTGTGTGTGTGTGTGTGTGTGTTTAGGAATCATTTAATTGGTCTCATTATTAGGATTCCAACAACAATCACATCTTTAACACCTACTACTCTTTCTCACATTGTACTACTAACCACTTCATTTTAAAATATATTCATTGATCAGAAAAATATTTTCAATCTAAAAATCTGATGATCAGGCAACACTGACTCAAATTTTTTTAAATAGAGGAGTTAAACTGCAAGAAATTTGCATTTGTGAAGAAATTATGAAAAGAATGAGGTGGGGGGGGTGGTTCAAGTTCTCTAACTTCTTCTTTTTGTCCTCCCAAGGAGAGTCTCAGCCCTGGGCCCTAGTTGCATTTCAGGGCATCAGGGAGAGCAGAAGTAAGGAACCCTGGTGGGGAAGCACGAGGGTTGAGGGTGGGGTAGAAATAACAGAGTCATTCTGTTAGTAACAAAGGGTAAAATTAACACAAGAGACTCATAATAATTGAAATGAACATCTAAAACAAAGAGTCTTTTAGGAGGAATAAAAAGAGATCAAATTTCAGAAATTGGTGAAATTCATAAACATTTACAATTTTTTAAAACTTTGTGTTTCATATCTATAGCAATTTTGTTTCCTCTTTATAATCTCAATTTTGCTACAAAATATTAGTATCCTGACATATTCTTTTTGTTCCTTCCCTACTGCAAAGGTGATATTTTAAAGGCACTTCCAAAGAGTAAGAATTTTATTAACAACTATTTTAAACTAGTCACAAATGTGGCAAGTGTCTCATTTCTAAAAGGCATGGATCTTGAATATTAAGCAGAAAGTTGTATTTTCAAACATTATTTTCCTTTATAAGTAAATTCAGGACACACTAGATATCTACTTGCTACCTTAGAAAAACAACATTGCCCTTTAAGTAACTGACTGGTTTTGCAAGGTCTCTCAGGCCTCTTTCTCTGAGCTTCTGTTTGACAACAGCAAATCCCCTATTTGGGTAAGGCTCCTACCTCAGGACTGTTTTGCCAAATAATTGTGGCCCTAAGGTTAACTAATACACGAGAAATTTTCAACGAATACCACATTTTTGTCAGAAAGCCAAGAGATTCTATTAAATCTTTTTGTTTAGGTAATTTTTCTATGTCTGCCACAGTCCAATTATTAAGTTTTCAGTGGTGTGGTATACAAACGTACAAAAACCTAAGCTGTGAAAAAACCAAGGTATCAAACCACATGCCACCTCCCGTGTGTAAAATGGCAGCATGTTTCAAGATGTATAGACTCACCCAGAAGAATGAGGTAACCGTGCCTCTGAGGGGAAAGAAGAAGGCTGGAGGATGGGGAGGCAGGGCCATCTCTTTTCACCGTGTTCTCTTTGGTAGTATTTGTTGTTGTTGTTGTTTTTTGCTGAGTGCCAGCATTGTTTTTAAGAAAAGAAAAAAACCAACAGGAAAACATTTCTCAGAAATATATTTCCTGTGAAATCCAGTTTGGTCAACAGTATTTAACAATCTACTGAGTATTAATTTCCATACATAATTTAGGCAGACAATAATATGATGAAATGAATTTGATAAAAACCTTTAATGGAGTATCAATTGGATTATTCTAATTTGCATCTGTATATACACATCCTTACACATCCTCCAGAATACATGTTTTCAGAATCATCTGCACACTTCCAGTGTTTTCAGCACAAAGATATGCAATTTCTGGAACGAGACCCAGACAGTTGAGAGGAAGAACTGTTGAAGATTGTGGATATTTTCCATAACTGTTTACCTCTAGTAAAGGAGTACTAATTAGGGTATCAAGTTCCCAAGCAGTCAGGAAGAGACAGTCTGCAGAGAGCCTCCAGACACGATAAGGTGCTTTCTTTATTCAAAGGTGTGAGCTTTCTAGATGTCATTGAACTTGTAGCAGGAGCCACTACAGTTGAAAAACAAAATAAGCAACAACTTGTAGTTCAACCATTCAAGCGAACTGCTAAAGTTTATAAAAATATTACATGAGATGAAATGTATAGCCTGAAAACAGAGTAAATAATAACTGTCTGGAAAAAACTAATGATAAGTACTTTTGCAGCTTGGATAACTAACCAATACAAAGACTATGATAATAGGTTTCATTTTTGAAACATGTTTGAACTTTAAAGGTAAAACATAATGGTTCACAAATGACTTTTTCTGTCCATGGATGTTAAAACAACTATTTTTACTTACCCTGTTATCTTT
Source organism: Bubalus kerabau (assembly GCF_029407905.1). Lineage (NCBI taxonomy): Eukaryota > Metazoa > Chordata > Mammalia > Artiodactyla > Bovidae > Bubalus > Bubalus kerabau. Next base: position 40,964,456 of record NC_073636.1, on the reverse strand, counting down.
GAGGAAAGTTTGAAATGAAAGACTATTATTTTTTATTTAAGTGGATCAAGTAAACAATACATTTTGAATTAAACCAAAACTTAAAAACCAAAGTGCAGTTTTCAAGATTCCAGCAACTACTTAAATACATACATAAATGCTTCTCTGTAATTCATTAATTTAAAAAAAATTAAGTAAGCAATTCAACTGCAGGTAAGGAAGAAGACCCAGCCCAAATGTTTCAAGCTTAGGAAAGACCTGTAAAAGTGGCATGGTGTTAAAATTGTAGCAATACTAATACTGCTAATAACTGACATCTGCAAATAATTAATCATGGTACCTTGTCTTTTGTTCTTTCAGTATTTTAAAATACTAATACTCTACACACTTGCCTGGTTGACACTTTTTTCTCGTAGGTAAATATGGGTCCCTTCTCCCCCATCCCCCTACCCGTAGATTCTTTGCAAAACTCACTGAAATGAACAAAACAATGATTAAAACAATAAAAGCAAAACCATGGAAAACATTCCAATCAAAGTGCTGAAACCAAACAAGGAATAGGTAATTGTTCTTACCTTCAAGATGTGTCCTATTAGATTTTATGTTCTAATAGGTTAAACTGGAATTGTTTTCTTACATCCTGTTCTTCTTCTGTTTTAAACAATAAAATCTTGCGTAAGAAAGCACTCTCCCTGTTTTTCTTTCTCCTGCCCCAGTCTCCAGGAAACCTTAAAAACTGCATCTTCGTTTCCCTGGGTGTTTTAAGTGAAGGACTTTTCAAATTTTAGTCAATATGCCTCACAGACTTCTTTTGTCATATTCTTTGTCATGTTCAGCATTCATAGGAAAGTTCACAATGTCTAAGTTCTTCTATGCTATGTAGGTAAATTTACAAATCAAAGGATGACAAAGTTTTTTTTTTAATCATTTATCTACAGTTGAGTATCTTTCAAGTGAAAGTACCACTTTCACCTGATTTCTGTATCCATTTCACATTTTTTAGCAGATTATATTTTTTGAACAATAAAAGGCCCATTTCGAATAGCTAGAAATTTTGGACATTGGGGGTGTTTTTTTTTTAATTACTGTAGTGATAGGCCAGTAAACCCCAAGTTGGATATTTTCACTCGGGGGAGGTGGGGTGCGGGAGGAAAACAAAAGGGAAAGAAACCTGTACAGAACTTTACAGGTGCGAGCTGAACAGGAAACATGAGAACACATAAAAACCTAACCTCTTTCCCTTATCTAACCTCTATCCCCACAGAGCAGAAACAGAATACTTACAAATTAGCATCCGTGTATTTGTGTCTCTGTGTTTTCTCTTCTTTGGATTTGGATACTTTGAGCTAATTTGAAAGTGCCCGGTTGGTTGCCCACAAAATGATGCTTGAGAGGCTAAAGACGCATAAATTAGAAACCCTACAAAGGGAGAGGACGGTCATTGTACCTCATCTCTTTATGCGCTCTTACGGTGGGACCCAAGAGCTTTTTTTTTTTTTTAACACTTTAGATGATGGAGCAAGTGAGAGGCTGATAGCTGGAGAGGACTAGGCGAAACAGCCATCCGCTCTCAACTTAGCACCATTCTGTCCACCTCCCCCCCACCTCCAAATACACTGGACTTTGCTACTAAATCACTTTAGGAAACTGGGGTCTGATGGGCAGAGGCACGGAGTCCTTCACATCCAGCCTCGACGCCAGCCTCAGAGTTTCTGTTTCTGATGCTCCAGGGCTAGGGTAACAGGAAGTCTGGATGGAAGCAGGAAGGATGGAGAAAGCGAAGGGAGTGATCCTTTCAAGAAACATCCAACTGCCCCCTTTACCTTTTTGCCTCCTCTATGGGGAGTGGGGGTGGAGTGGGGGTGTTGGCGAGAGAAAAAAGATGTCAAGGACCATTGTTTGCTCGTTTGGGATGTTGCTCCGCCCCCCGAGTCTGTCGTAAACCCGGCGCCGGACTAAAATAAACCCCAGATCCCGCAGCTCGGGGGGCTCGCCGCGCCGCCGACTCCTGGTCACAGGCGCAGCCGCCGCGGCCGAGGTGGCGGCGACCCGCGCGCGCCCCGGGCCCCCCTACCTGGCCGCCCGCCGAGCCATGTCGTTGAGCCCCAAGCACACGACGCCCTTCTCCGTGTCCGACATCCTGAGCCCCATCGAGGAGACCTACAAGAAGTTCGGCGGCGCCATGGACGGCACGCCGCCCGGCCTGGGGGCACCCCTGGGGGCCGCCTACCGCGCGCCGCCGCCCGGGCCCTCCTCGCAGGCGGCGGCCGCGGCGGGCATGCAGCCCCCGCACGCCATGGCGGGCCACAACGCGGCGGCGGCGGCAGCGGCGGCGGCTGCAGCGGCGGCAGCCGCCACCTACCACATGCCGCCCGGCGTCTCGCAGTTCCCGCACGGCGCCGTGGGCGGCTACTGCAACGGCGGCCTGGGCAACGTGGGCGAGCTGCCCGCCTACACAGACGGCGTGCGGGGCGGCGCGGCCGCCGCGGCCACCGGCTGGTACGGCGCCAACCCGGACCCGCGCTACTCGTCAAGTGAGCGGGGCGAGGAGTGCGGGACTGAGGGCCGAGGACGGCGCGGGCGTTCCCCGCCGCAGCCCGGGGCGCGGGGAGTGCTTGGGAATCCGGCCGGGGGTCCGCGGGGCGTCCTGGGGCCCTGAGACACTGAGCGCGCGGGGCGTCCTGGGACCCTGAGACACTGAGCGCGCGGGGCGTCCTGGGACCCCGGGACCCCGAGCGCGCGGGGCGTCCTGGGACCCAACCGGCCCCGCCGGCGTCGCGGCCGCCGCGGTGTGAAGAGAGCGGGGCGGCGGCTGCTGACCGGTCTTCCCCTTGGGTCCCTCCGCAGTCTCCAGGTTCATGGGGCCGTCGGCGGGCGTGAACGTGGCCGGCATGGGGTCGCTGACGGGCATCGCGGACGCGGCCAAGTCGCTGGCGCCCCTGCACGCTGCGGCGGCGCCGCGGAGGAAGCGCCGCGTGCTGTTCTCGCAGGCGCAGGTGTACGAGCTGGAGCGGCGCTTCAAGCAGCAGAAGTACCTGTCGGCGCCCGAGCGCGAGCACCTGGCCAGCATGATCCACCTGACGCCCACTCAGGTGAAGATCTGGTTCCAGAACCACCGCTACAAGATGAAGCGCCAGGCCAAGGACAAAGCGGCGCAGCAGCTGCAGCAGGAGGCCGGCCTGGGCCCGCCGCCGCCGCCGTCGCCGCGCCGCGTGGCCGTGCCCGTGCTGGTCAAGGACGGCAAGCCCTGCCAGAACGGCGCGGCCACGCCGACGCCCCAGGCCGGCCCGCAGCCGCCCGCGCCGACGCCGGAGCTGGAGGAGCTGTCGCCCAGCCCGCCTGCTCTGCACGGGGCGGGGGCAGGCCTGTCGGGGCTGGACGCGGCGGCGGCGGGGGACTACGGCGGCAGCGCGCTGGGCGCCAACCTGCTCTACGGCCGGACGTGGTGACGGCGCGGCTGGCCGGGGGTCCCGCCGCCGCCCGAAGGTCTGCTCGCGCCGACGGCGGGGCCGCCGCTCGCGAGAGAACGGACGGATCGCGGAGAGGGGCGAGCGCCGGGCCTCCGCTGCGGGTGGGGACGCGACAAGCCCCAGGATCGAATCCTGAGATCGCGCCGGCCAGGAGGCTTTGAGGTGATTTCCTCCTTCCGGAGGTTCCTAAATTGTGTAAAAAGCCGGCCGAGTCCACATCCACCACCACGTTCCTAACCAAAGCTCTCGGAGTTTTAAACGTTGGAGACTTAGGTGGTGTTTGTAGCTCTAAAAGTCAACCCAGCTTTAACAAGGTTTTCTTCTTGAAGTGGAACTTACCTTGGGAGATTAATTTTCGAAACCCACCCCCCCCCACCGCACCCCCCGCCCCCGCTTAAGTGCAATTTCATTAATGTTTGATGGAAAGTAAATTGAATTGTAGCTCAAGATGGATCATGCACATGGCAACATTACTGCAGAGGAGTTATTACCATTTAGAGAAATGGAATAAACGTAATCAAAATATTGCTTATACGAATTGATATAGCTTTTTAAACTTAATGCTGTTTTTTAAATGTTTTGATCATGATTTGGCAATGAGTGTTTGTAAATTATCCTAAAAGAGGCTTTTCCTCCTAAGATGCAGCTCATCAAAAGAAAGGATTGTAAGCTACTTTTTATATGGAAACTGGTCTCCCAAAATCAACGGACAAAATAAATTATACCCTATTCTACAGACATGTTATTTACTCTTTCTAAGGTATTTGATTATCTGAATTAAAGTACCTTGATAAAACACTAGAACAAGTAAGCAAAATTGCTAAGACAGACATCAATTAATCTATTTTTCAAAGCATGTCAAGAAGGAAGAAAATAAGGTGACTTATTGAATGGTAATCAGTGTGTAAAGAATCAGTAAAATATTATTTTCTCATATTTAGAAGTTAATAGGGGTTACACACCGATTTTGTTGGTGTTTTCTTGTACAAATAATGTATTTACTCTTTAATATGCTGGTTTATATTTCCTATGTTTCAAAAGGATATTTAAATATAACTTAAAAGAATTCAAGTACTTTTTTTAGCAAATGTCAAATGATCATTTCTTTTTCACTACGTTGTATAGGCTTTTTTTTTTATACTAGTTGGCATGATGTGACAACACAGCTCAGTTTATTCATGATTTAAAGAACTGGTAGTAGATTAAAAATGCTAAAAGAAGGCTGGAGAAAGTGAGTTCATAAAATGAAGAAAAATTAAAGACATAACATGGATAATGCATGTTTTACAAATAACCAAAACATTTCCCAGAGACCCTAAACCTCTTCTACATTTTTGAAATTTTAGAATTATAGTTTGAAGTGAAACATTTTATTTCATTTCATTGCTTGGGTATTTTTCTGAACTGTGCAAAGTGTTTTTAAAAGTTGCACTTTCTCTATATTTTCTACAGTAAACAGTAATGATAATTAAAAACTCCAGTTCCTTTCACAAAGAGAAAAAAAACACTACAGAAGCAAGTGAATCAATCTTTATCAAGGGTCTGTGAATGCATTTTTGTAAACTGACAACTGATTTTTAACACATTTTACATAAAATTTGAGCAGAAAAAATATGAAAATGATGCAGTACACTTTCAGAAAATTCTCCCAGTTTGAGTTTTTGCATACTAATAAAATTGATTTTCAAAATGCTAGCCAGGCTAGCATAACTATTACTGATGTGCCAGATTTAAAAATGCTTCTTTATATTGATTCCTTCAACTTCTGAAATTCTACTTCTAGAAAACATGTTATAAAAGTTCACATGGTTTGTAATTTTTTTTTTTTTTTTTACAGCCCAATACTTAACAAAAACAGTAGCTTATGGAGTAAGGGTTCCGAGTAACATATTTAAAGAAAATAAATCTTCATGCACAGTTTTTCCCTTGATAATTTCTGGAACAAAAAAATCCCTTAGACTAAGTGAACTATCAATCAAAAAGACCATTAAGAAGAAACAGCCTTCTTTATACAATATTTCCTGAAAGTGTATTTGGTACAGGCATATCTTTCTCCTTTCAGTGTTCCTTTAAATAGTAAGGGACTCAAGCCAGAGGTAATTGCTGCAGAGAGCTTAACATTCTGCACCCAGAAATGTACTGAGTTTATGTGTGCACATCCAGAAATTAGGATAAGTTTTGCTTTTGAAACATTAAAATAGAAAATGTTTATACTGTAGAATTCCACATTCTGATTATTGTGAAACAAAAGCTTTTTTTGCTTCTTTTGCAATTAGTGCTTTGCAGATCTTTTATAAAAACACAAACGGCCAGACTAGGTGAAACTCATTAACTGAAGAGGAGGATAAGTGTCTTCACAACCAAGAGAGAGGTTGGCTCAGGGTTTAAGTGGGAACAAAGCCCCTCCAAAGTTTAGCAGAGGCCACAGCAAAACTCAGTTTGAGAAATGCTAACTGAGGATGTCACAGTTTCCTAAAGGTTTTTGGGGTTTTACAACACTCTAACCTATTTTTTCCCAGTTGAGGCACAGAAACCAAAATCCAGAATCCAAGTTGCAGAGAGGAACGGCGGAGATTGCAGGTACTTTTCTGAAATCTGTGTTGGGATGTAAATTGAAGTAGTGTGTGTGTGTGTGTGTGTGTGTGTGTGTAAATTGAAGTTGTGTGTGTGTGTGTGTGTGTGTGTGTGTGCGCGCGCGCGCGCGTGCGTGCGCACTTGCGCCCAGTGTTGAAAGATACAGGAAGGGTGTTTTGTACATGGAAGAGGGGGTGTAACCCAGTTGTCTTCTGTTTGAGGCTTTGCTTAGAACTAAAACCTAACAATCAGAACAAGTAAGTCAATCAGACTTTTATCAACACAGATGTTGTGTCCAAACTCCATTCTGCTATTGACTGTTTACTTTCAATTTAAAGCAAATCAGAGACACAATCCTGTTCACTAAATGCAAGCACCTTCCGAAGACTTGCTTTGTTAGCTGCATTTCGCAATGATGACTTTTAGAAAGACTTTTAAATTGGTGAACCATAATCACATAAAGACCCATGACTGGATTTTAAGATATGAATTTGTGCATAAGATAATGCACAGTGTAAGGGTGATAAAAGTTTCAGATGTAGTTGAGAATACGAATGATACCGCCCAGCTCTTTAACGTTAACATTAATATGTGGATAAAACTCTGTAAATTACTCAAGTCCAGTTTTTAAAAATACTGCCACTTGCCATGCTCAAATCCAATGAAACAGGGCACTAGGATACATTTTATTAAAAATGAATTAAATAAGTAGACTTTTGCTGCTAGTGAAAATGGGTGAGCATCTGGAGAAGATTCAAAGAAGACGAAGTCGGGAGTCACTCTCTCCAGTAAGTATTGAGATCACTTTGTGATTTTAGGATCACTTTTATGTCATTATTTTTTGAGCACGGAGATTTGGAAGCTTCTGAGAGAGGTGTTTTGGTTTCCTTTGTTTTTGCTTTAGAATGTTGGAATGAAATGCCTTTTATTTCAGTTTCTAAATTTCCATGTAACCTCTTTCAGTAGTTGCTTAGGTGATTTCTAATAAAAGTTTAATCACAAATATTACCTAAGTTTAAGTTGTGCAAACTGTTTTGCGGTAGTAAATGGTTCCATTCCCATTTCACACACACTAATTAAAGCCTGTTACCTCTGGTCCTCGTGCCATACATGCGGTATCAGATAACTAGCAATGCAGATGTTCACCTCACCCTGAGTGGAGAAGAAATGCGCCGAGAATGGGCCGCTTGCTAGTTAATTAGTTTTGGCGCTCGCGGGCCGAAGGCTAGCGGATCTGCTCCAGGCAGCCGCGGAGCTGGACGAGCCGGATGCAGGCCACGCCCGGGACCGCGCCGCCTGCTAACCCGGCTTCCAGGTTACGTCGGAGAACGACTGCATTCTGATTTCCAAGCCAAGCGAAATTCACTTACCCTGAGGCTTGGAAGTGAAAAAAACAGCAGCCTCGGAGAAGACCCTTTCCGCTGCCTCCTTCCAGGGCCGATGATCGCATCCGTGCGGGGAGCCAAGACGACGCTGGCCGGCGGCGAAGCTGCGGCGGGGACCCAAGGAACCCAGGTGATGATGCCGCCGACGCGCGCCCCCCTGAGCTGCCTGCCCGGCTGTGGCTCGGGGTCAGCCTGCAGGTCACCTCCCCACCTGCTTCCCCGATGCCGCGCGGCCGATGGACGGATGGCCGTGTGCTGCCCTCGACCTTACCCTGAAGACAGACGCTCACCACCGGCTCTCAGCGCCGCGATAAAGTCGGGCTGTCCCCAGGTTATATGCTTAAAAACCTTCAACATGAGACCTTGAAAACCTTGTCCCTATTCAAGCGTAGTAAGGTGGAGTAAACTACACAAAATCGACCCGTTGGCTTTATTTACTCCGGAATGTGGAGAGGGCTAGTTACAGTTGTAAAGGCGCCATTGAAAGTTCTAAAAAGCCTTTGTTGAAATAACGGGGACTTTTTCTGGAAGATTCAAACGTGGGGACAAGTTGTAAAGAGATGTCAGAGTAAGGAGAGAGAAGGAAGCAAGGGCTCACCACCTGCTATAGGAAAGCTAGGGGCTTAACTTTCCCATCAGGCTTTTGCTTAGATGTCTTTAAAACACTTAAAAACATTTTCAAACTTAATATGTTTTCATTAGTTATGTGCAGTGGTGCAAAAAACCAAGTCAAAATTACTTTAGATACGCTCATGAAAACTTAAAAAACTAGACCAAAATTAAAGATCTGAGAAATCTAGGTCCTGTAGAAGCGTGGCTATAGGGTACTTATGAAGCTGTATATCCTAAGACATGAACATGGGCTCCTTCTGAATATGCAATACTTGATTCAGGTGTTATATTTTTAATATTCAGCAGATAAACAGCATTATTCCTTCATTCTATTGTGATGGTAATATATAATGGTTAATTCCCAGCAGAGACTCTTTATCTCAACAATAAAGAACTCTGCTCTTATTCACCCATCATCAGCAATGAACTCAATAGCTTCAAAATACCTTCCTATCCAAGGTTAAGGTGGGATTTTTCCTGAATAGATTTAAGATTAACAAGTTGCCTTTGTTGAATATTAAAGCAAAAATGTCAAAAGTCAGAAAGACAGAAACCTGATTTTACAATCTGAGGCTAGAATGGAAAAGGGGATAAATCTTCATACATGTGTCTAAATTTGTTGTGGAAAGCGAAAAACACATATGGAAGTGCTTGTGTGTGACCTGCAAGCATACACTTAAGGAATGAGTGTACTTACTAGCAAGGAAAAAATGAGTACAAATTTAGAATCTATTGTGAAATAATGCAAAAATATACCAAGGAGCATAGGCAATTTAGCTAGGAATTAAACTTTTCAGGTTTTCTTTTTTAAATCCTTTATTTATTCATCTCTGGCTGTGCTGGATCTTCATTGCTGCGCTCTGGGTTTCTCCAGTTGTGGTGTGCGGATTTTCCTTGTTGTTGAGCACAGGCTCTAGGGCAAGTGGCCTTCAGTAGTTGCAGTGCTGGGGCGTAGTTGCCCCATGGCATGTGGAATCTTCTTGGACTGGGAATTGCATTGGCTGGCAGATTCTTAATCACTGGACCACTAAGGAAGTCCAAAACTTTTCAAGTTTTCTTCTTTCTTTCTGCTCTTCCGTTGTGGTTTTTTTTTTTTTTTTTCAACTAAAGTATAACTGACCTACAACACTGCATTAGTTCCAGGGGCATAGACTGATTCCAGATTTCTATACATTACTAAATGATCACCACAATAAATCTAGTTACCATCTGTTACCATACAAAAATAATATTATTATATTCTCCATGCTGTAAATTTCATCCTATGACTCATTTATTTTGTAACTAGAAGTTTGTTTATACCACAGTCTTCCTCACCTCTCTCTCATCACCACCCCCTGAACTTTTCTCAAACTTTGAGAATTCTCCAAGATTTAAAACAAATCTTTAAAACTGCAGCACAAATATGCATGAAATCTGTAAAATGTAGATAATCTCATGAAGATTTTATAATTTGCCAAATTAGTAGTGGAAAGGCATACGTGAGTCAGATGGGTTGTCTTTCTGACCATATCCTCTTAAAATCTACTTCATTGATTTTCTTTTGACATCTAATTGTAGAAAATTCTGATATATTGATAAAAAAAGAAAAAAAAAACAACCATACACTTGCCAAGATTTTCAAAGTTTAAATACTGTAAAACAACAAAAGAGACCAGAGTTCTAAGTTTTGCATTGTTTTTTACTAAAGTCCAGAAATTTCCATATGACAAGTACATCAATGAAATGTTCCCAAAGAAATACTGAACAATATACACTCTAGTTAGCTGAGGGTTCCAGCTCAAGAGTTCATACTTAATTCTTGTGCATTAAAAATCAGCATGGATCTTAGATGATCTAGAATACACTGTGTTTTGAAATCCACAGCTGGTTTGATTTTTAACCATAATGAAAAACCAGTATTCCTATTCCATCAAATGTGTTTTACAAGCAATAATAAATTCAGATCCACTGTATTATGCAACACACATCTTTGGAAAGCAACATAAAACAGTGAGATCGGATCAGTAGAAATATACAGTTAAAAGAAATACACAAAGTACTGTAGTTTTATTAAAAACTACTACTTGAGAAAGAAATCTTTCCACAAATAGCATAAAACTGTAGAATGATGAAAGGATCTGGGAAAGCTTTACAAAAGCCTAATTCCAACTGTATCTTCCTGAGGGTGGTGGCAAAGGGTATTTCCTTCCTTCTCTGGGATATCCCTGAAGGAAAAAAAAAAAAAAGGAAGTTTACTTTGTGGATTAACACTCCTGCAAAGAAATTAATCTTACTTCTCAATGGAAAAACACACTAAAAAGAAAGGGACTATTTCTTATAGGTATATCACATGGATGGTCTCCATAAACACGTGTATTTGGTTTTCAGCCTTTTCCAAAGCTGCACGCGAGTAGAAATTAGCATAAATGCTATCACTGACAACTAACCAAATCAGCCTTAACAAGAACCTAAGAAATTCCTTAAAATGTACACAAATGAAGGACAGTTAAGTGTCTTGTGTAAAACACTTGTCAGTCTCACCCACCACCAGCCCCCATGGTATTTCAGGCCACATTGTGGGAAGGTGCCCATGTCATCCTCAGACATATTAGACTAGGAAAGCCATTTTGCTTAACCAAGGCAGGAGCTTGCTGCCTCAGCTGAAGCCTTTAGGCGTTTTTGTTTGTTTAGCTATAAATAATAGTAGACCACATTAGGTTATTACATAATCAATTACAGGGAACTTTCATAACATTTCCTAGTATGCTTCCAAACACCATTTAGGTACAACCTAAAGATAAATGTGATGTGTCTGCCATCACAACTCCTCGTTTCTAGGGAGGATTCTAAAATGGACCCTTTTCCCCATACTGGCTCAGAGCACTTTACTAGTTCTCCACTAAAAATATACTGAAAGTATAGTTTTACTGGTTTTAACAGTGAGCTTCTACAATTTAACAGTGCTTCAAAATTCTAATTGAAAAAGAAATCTTTGCAGAAAAAAGGCTGAAAAAGAAATGTATTTCCAAAAGGTCCTAAATGATTTAGATCTCCTGAGTGAATAACAATTATACCTCCTGAACAGCAGAAAGCTCCTCTAAAGGGAGGGTCTCCCCTAAAGAAGGCAGGAGAGCCACTGAACTGGGGTCAGAAGTTAACAGGCACCCCCAGCTCTGCTGCTGAACAGCAGATCTGAGGTTTCAACTCCTGACTTGGAAAATGAGGGGACTGGATTCAAATTTCTCCAGAGCAACTTGTAGTTGCAGGTACACCTTCCTTTCACCTTGACTCGAGCAGCATAAAGTCTCAATCTAAAGAACCTGCTGATATCATCTGTAGAGATTCTGGGCAGACAGTATGTCAAGTAATATTATACATCTAAAGAACTGTTAACAAAATTCTCTCCAAGGACAACTAAGATGATTATTTTCTTATAAAGTGAACTGAGACTTTTAAGAGTACACCAAAAAAAGTGTGAAGAAAAGATTTTTCTTAGCTGGCAAGAGATTCTTCTCAGTTGTCAGAAGAAAGGGACACATGGCAAGAACCTGAGTTAGAAAATTAATATTCGAGGCACTGCAAAAGGCTGAGGTAACACAAGGTAAGCAATTTAATAACCACTTCACATCACCAACTCCACGAATACTACACACTCTGAATCACTGCGTTCAGACCCTGCTCTCTGGCAAGCACTGGATTAAGGAGCATGTAAATACTGGCCAGGGTGTCAAATGGCTGAGGCACAGACTGAGGCAAACAGACCTCAGGCTTAAATGTCGCTACAAATGGATGTATTATAAAGAGAAGGAAATAAAGCTTCCTCTTACTGAATCTGTCTAGGAATTACTATACTCATTCAATGTATAGCTGGTTTAAATTTAGTTTAACAAAGTGGGAAATTAGGAGAGATTTCATTCCATGAAGACACAAACGATAAATCAAGACAGAAAACTCCTAAGGGGAATAAAGGTAACAGCTGAAAAGGTGAGAGATTACTTTCAGCTTCTATAAAATTACCATTCATTTTGAGAGATCTAGTTTCTAATAAAACAAAAAGCAACATTATAAAGAGAAACAATATGTTTTGGTGCTGGACCATATTTGTGCTAAATATTGTACTGCTGTGATTAAAGGGGCTTTTGGTCTGAAAATTCTTCAGCATCTTCAAAGTACAACCTATTTAGTGAGGCAGATACTCACCCCATAAACATTTTTAATGAGAGATCCAAGGGAAACTGAGCTACTCTTAACAGTACTTACACAGAGATATTTTAAAACAACCAACCAACCACTGAGTCCCAAGAGGTACGGTTAGGACAAAGTGAGCAGTAAGCTTTCCACCCCAAAGCCCACACCACATCCATCACCTGTCTCCCTCCACGATCGTCACGTCTGGGTGGATACCCGCCTGGCCCAGCCAGCATCTGGTACTGGTTTGGCTGGAAGGCTGCATTTTGGGTTTGGAGCATCCGGTTCCATGGTAGCAGAGGTTCGGCCCCAACACCTCTGTGGAAAAGCATCACATTTACATTAAAGGTCAAAAATCTCGCAGGTATCATTTCCAAATTTGGGACAATCCAATGTGCCTGGATTTGTCGTATGGGATATATAGGATCAGAGTGGCCTCTAGGTCCCTCACAGCGAGTGTAGTGTAACATATTTCATGAAATATCAGCATTTGTTTAAAACTCAGTTGAATCAGAAAGATCTGACTTAAAAAAAAAAAATTGTTCATCTTCAATTGTAAAGTTTCCTTTTTAGTCACTAAAGTTTTGGACCCAAGATCACCAAGCTGGCTACATTTTAAGATGCTATCCAAAGAGTAAACATGCACGAGACAAGAGGATGAAGCTTTATTTTTAAAAATGTCCAGGCTCGTTCTTCGAGTCCATTCTTTCTAGTTAATTGCATGCTGCAAATGAATTCTTACTGCTGAGTATTTTGAATCTAGGGTAGGGGGCTTGGCTGTTTTTTCCCATCCATTATTCTGCTCAATATGTCAGAAGGTCTGATCAGGAGGAAACCTTTTCAAGTTCTATTGATGCAGCTTTCAATTGACCACGGTGACCTAGCAACATGAGCACTAATTGGCATGGACTGACTGGCATTTGGTGTACAGTTTACATGGGAACACAGATTCAAAAGCTATTATAACCCAGTTTGCTGGCCCGGATTACTGGTCAAAAGAAATGTTTTAATTGTTTTCAAGTGCCTATTTTAACTCTGCAGATACAAAACAACAGGTATGAAGTATTAAATCATAACAATTTAAAGCTGTCACATAAACAGTGTAGCAAAGATTTACCCTCTAAAGGCAATCACCCTGTATGACATAGCTTTCTTGAGGTATTTTCCTCAACTTCCATTTTATTCAACAGTCACTACCAAGAATAAACAGTAGCAAAATTCCCTAGTGTACTTCAGCAGTAGAAGCTTTGGGGGCTGTTACAGACATTGGGAGGAATTATAAGAAAACCTGAAATTTGCTAAAGCACTGAGTAGCTGGTATTAGCTATGACCACATCAGCATATGAATCTCACTGCCTAGGTCTTAGTGGGGAAAGCCCAAAGCTGGGCTCACCGGGTAATGCATTCTTCTCACAGCTATTCAAGCCTGAATCCATCCTCTTCACCCCCACTCTCCTTCCTTCACTTGGAGCTTGCTCTTTAAAAAAACAAACAAAACCAGCAAAGATAACTATTTTTGTGTGATGTCTCCAAGAAGTGCTCTCTAAAGAATCCTAGAAAGGCCAGTGCTATTCTTCAGTTAGTGGTGGGACCAGAACTCTAATAATATAATAATATAATCTGCTGTGAGTCGAAATAAACTGAAAAATCTGTACCTCAGAAAGAATATGCATATATTCGGGGCTTTTACTTATTTTTGAATTCACTAATACAAATATATTTCAGCGAGAATGGCTCAACTGTCAAGCAGGAACGGCTCTGTATGCAGAGAAGACACAGTCTCTTCCAGTCTCTGCAGGACTGAGCAGTTAAGGTTCGTGCTGTGACCAAGGAGGCTCGTGAAAATCGGGCCATTAATGCAAAACCCGCTTGTTTCACGTACAGCTCACACACTGTTTATGAGCTGTGACCATGTTTTCTCCACGGTTTTACAACGGTAAAACTCAGTCAACTGAGTTTCAGGAAAATCAGCTGGCATGGCTAAAATACATTATAAATGCACTTCTCCATTATTTTATGACCTAAAGACAGGAACAAGGCCACAGTGTAGGAGCACAAAGTTCTCCTTTTGGTTTAAAACGATTACCTGAAATGGGTTTTGACAAAAATATTTATAAAAATAATAATCAAACAGTTACAAAAATAATTAATTAAATGGAAAGAGCCATGTAAGAGGGACTTGTATGAACTACCCTCTTCTGCTTGGTAGTGGCAGAAAGGCCTTTATTTTACCTAAGTTTATCCTATTTCTATACTAATTATATCAGTTTGCAAATACTTTTACAAACTGAAATCTGCCCTGGAAAATACATTCTATATCTGAGATGGAAGTGCTGAGGCTGCCACATATTTTTTTTAATGAGTAGCTATTGATTGAAGCAACTTATTTGAGGCATTCCTCACCATGGATGGCAAAAATATTCATAAGTTTCTGAATTACTATTTTGGAAAGTAGCTGGCAGTATGACATAACTATATACTACTCATTGGAATATTTTAAATTTATAAATACACACACACACACACACATATATGTATATGACAAATCAGCTTTTAAAAATCTACAACTGAGCTTAGTACCTATTAAGTTAAAAAACTAAATGGCCACTTTGGATAAGATATGGCCAGAAAAGAGACTCCCCCACTGGCAAGGACACAGACAACAGGGCAGCACCCAGGGGAGGAGGAGGCACGAGCTGGACCTCGATCACCATCATGATGACGGCTAGGTTGTCCTTTTGAGGGGAGGCAAAGGTGGGAGCGGGGTGTTCCTGTTGTAATTTAAGTGAAATGAACATATGAATTATAAATACTATCTCAAGGTAGGAATTAATTCAAGAAACAGTGTAGTTTATGTTTAAAAAAAAAAGTACACTTAAAAAGTTTTCTTCTCTAAGAGGGTTCTCAACCAAACACTTAACAGTGCGGTGGAAAAGTACTGAACTAATGATCAGTGAAACCTGGTTCTAGCAAGAATTCTACTTACCAGTTGTGACATCTCAGCAAAGTCAAAGTGAGTTTGTCTTTTCTCCTCTATGTCATGTAAGGTCAGAAAGGTTAGACTGACACAGGCTACAGAAATGAGTGATGTATCTGCTGAAAGGCTGGCTAATGGAGAAGTTTAGGAGGCTAAATTCAAACTTTGTTTTCTTTAAGAATAAACAGTGTGTTTCTTAAATGACCACGCTCTAAGACATAAGAAAGAATTCTATTAAGCTCACACGTAACTTCTGCCTTATGGCACGGTTTTAGTTTCTGACTGAAAGTAAACCAAAACTCCAACAGAACACACCTCAAATCTGCTGGGTTCACAGAGTCAATCAGGAAGATACCAACTTGACTAGGGCACAGATCATAGATCAAAGAAAAACCCACGGATGTCAGGACATAAGTGACGATCTTAGGGGGGCTTAATGGGGAGAGGGAAGGAAAGCTGCAGGACTGAAGAAAGGGTGCCTCAGAAGGGGAAGGACTTCTCTGAAGTCCCTGTGGCTTCACGGGACAGGATGCTCAGAGCCAGTTTTCTGATGAGTTTTGCTCAGGTGAAAAGTTTCTTGGTAAAGAACGGTATGGAAGAGAGACCTCAGATAAGCTACTGAACTGTGGGCTTCAGTTTCCTCATCTGTAAAAGTAACAACATCTACTTCAAAGGGGTGACAGGAGGAAAAAATGAATTCATGTTTCTTTGGTGATTATTAATATCGGTGAGTATTTAATAACATGGGAAAAAGCAAGCAACAAAGTGGGGAAACCAAATCTTAAACATCAAACGTGACAAACGTTCTGCAGAAGACGGTCATCTAAGGTAAGATCAGTGTGAATGTGATAATATGTATTAAGAAAAATTCACCCCTCACTCATTTAGTGTGACGATGGTGCCACTCTGAGGGTGCTGAAGTGGCACATACCATGTGCCCTGAGCACTCACACTGAAAGCAGAACATAAACACAGGCAAGAGCAGCTGTTCTAAATTAAAATGCAGCTTGCACTAAGTAGCTGATACTATTAATAAACAATCGAATAACATAATTTCTTTTCTCTTCTTGAAGAAAATAATGAAATGAGGTTTTGGAGTCTCTAAAAAAGGAACTTTCTTAAAGGGGGTAGAGGTTATAACCCTGTTCAAATAACAACACTTCATTCATTTCAGATGTGAACACATCAGACTGCTAAAACGGCAGAGGAGAGGCGAACAAAACAGATCAGGACTGGGAAGGCAAAGAAGGAAGCCGTGCTAGGAGGAGGCTTAAACTCGTCTCAGCATCTACCGATGCGGGCAAGACCAGCATGAGACGACAGACTTTAAAGCTATCCTTAAAAATTATTCTTCAGATGTTAATATAATTATTCATAACACGCCTGGCTGCCTTGTCGTGCAGAGACCACCTGACTTAGGCGAGCACAACTTATCAATGAAAGAACACATGTCAAACATCCCTTGTTATTAAACCATGTCACATTCTTCCTCGTCCGTGGTACTTATTAGACTGCAGATCCCATAATCCTCTTCTGAGTCCCTTCTGCGTTTAATTCAGTTCAGTCTTAAGTAGTTGAAGAAACTGTTTTCAGTGGCAACTAATAACTACTGACCTACAGTGACACTGCACTACAATAAGCTTGTCAACCCTGAAAAAGTTGGACCACAGAAGCTGATTAGGACTTCAAGAGGTCTGCAGCAAGAATCAATGGTTGGTCTGTACTGACACTGTGTTGCCGGCAAAGAAATGATAAAAGTGGAACCCCATTAGTTATGCCTCATTAAGCTGCACAACTCTTCTAAAAAGAAATTTGTTTAGCCTGACCAAAACCTAATACAATTTTAAGCTCTCTGTGTTGCATTTTTCAGGGCATCTCAAATGCATCAATAAAGTAAAGGCTAGGAATCAAAAAAAGCAGGAAACTATATAAATACGAATCTTTTACTTCAATATGTTAACCATGTATTTTCCTAAAGAACAGGCCCAAAAGAAATTCTTTAGAGGGGAGAAAGTACATTTCATACTATAGAGAAAGCCCAAACCTCAAATGCTGGTGTGAAAAATTACTGAAAACTCATGTCTGCATTACCTGTCGAATCTTTGCTGCTGGAAAAGGGGAGGGGGACCTCGCCAGGAGTCCTGGGGCCTCACATCTGGAAGATAAACAGGAAAGGATTAAACAGCAGATTTTTTTTTTTTGGAAAAGTAATTATTATTCAGCTACCCAAATATATTATAATTAACAATTCTTGGGAAAAATTGAGACTGAATATACTAACTAGCATAATTATACACCATGGAAAGTGAAAAGATATGAAATCAACAAAGTCAACAAATTTGTCTGTAAAATTATTTCTCCTTTGATAAGAAAACATAGCTTTTAGTTTTAGAAGCCTTTCTCATTAAACTCACGTTTCTCTCTCCCTTGCTATGTGTGTACGTGTGTATGCAAAGACAAATGTATGTATTTTACATTCATATTTTAAATGCTGTGCAAAACGATGGAATTTTGGCTTTATCCATAAACAAAAACTGAACAAATAGTAACTTTAATAGAAAGCCTAAAATCTGCCCGTTAAACATGTCAACTGGAAAGCACCCTGACTTTCTGAGTGGTGCCAACAGGACGCAGACAGCACAGTCTCTCCAAAACAGGCCAGAGGATGTGCTTACAAGGGATCGCCTACTTTCCTGCTGTTTTCTGACAGTCAAACCTCTTCCCCTAACATGCAGCGAAGCCGGGAACACTGAACGAATGACAAGCAACAGGTAAGTGGCTGCTGGCCCTCTGTGTAAATGGGCTGCAGGGCACCCCCAGCGCAGCCCACAGTTGGTATCAACTGTCCGCCGCTCTGGCCCCCACTCTCGGCCACCTCGGCCACCTTCTGGCAGGGTCTGAGTGTGACCAGCTGTTCCAGGAGTTGTCTAATGAGGTCTCTGTGTGAGGACAGTAAGGCCTCCAGACTCCCAAGGCCCAAGGACAACAAGGCTTACCATAATGTATTCAAGCTCACATTTTAATGGAAACACAAACTAGAAACATGCTTTTCAAAATTACTTTCTTAAAGGAAAGAAGAAATGAAAGCTTATCTCTGGTTAGCAACCAAAAAGATGCAATCTGGGTTTACTTGAGGAGAAAAAGAAAGACAAGTAGAACGGTGTTTTAAAACCTCCTGCCAAGGAGAATCAGGAACAAGTAAAGGCACCTGGCTGCTCACAAGGGTTCCAGCAGGAAGCACCTGGCTGTTTCAGCTCTGGAAGCAACATGGCCAAGGTGCTGGCCCAAAGAAAGCCTCCGAGGTGGACAAACCAGCCTAGGGGAGCCACCCAGTCCCGGGCCAATGGCGCGTGCATGAGTGAGGCCTTCATCTCCATCACTCCTAAGCAGAATGCCATTCCAAACTGAAAGAGGGATGGCATTTCCAGTCAATCTGAATTATGCCTCCCTGTCATCTCTTTAAAACCAAACTGTTGTTTAGTTGCTCAGTTGTGTCCGACTCTTTGTGACCCTATGGACTGTAGCCCACCAGCTCCTCTGTCCATGGGATTCTCCAGGTAAGAACACTGGAGTGGGTTGCCATTTCCTTCTCCAGGGGATCGTCCCAACCCAGGGATTGAACCTGCATCTCCTGCACTGGCAGCAGGATTCTTTACCACTGAGCCACCCGGGAAGCCCTAAAAACCAAATTAGTAGCAGCCAAACCGAGAACAATGCTGATGACCTTTCTCTGTGGTCATTAGATATTCAGACCTGAATGGAAACTCAGGAAGTTCATCACCACACAATTCACAGGAAGCAGGGCCAGGAACCCTAGTCCGGCCCGGGCCGGAGTAATGTCTGAATCACTATGCACCATCTGGAAATCTAAATCAGAGGAGGTAAAACCAGAACTTCTTACAAGACAGCAATCATTTCACCTGTGTGGTTTATTTCTATAGAGAAATCTAAAATACACATACCCCAAAACACTATGATTTTCAATGAATTACGAAAAAGGAATCTACCAACAGTAAAACCAACACTTGGGCCACTTTTTCTAATCATTACTTTGTTAAACTTGTAGTCCATAACTATTCAGATACTGTACCAAACTTAAGTTTGTGAAAACTGGTAAAATGTTCCCAGAAGCATTACAGTTTAGTGTCTTATTTAAACAAAGTTAGCTAATATAAGAAACATCACCATGGAACAACTAAGCCCAAGGGCCACAACTATAAGCCTGTGCTTGAGAGCCTGGGAACCACAACTACTGAAGCTCACCTGTGCTCTGCAGCAAGAGAAGCCACCGCAGTGAGAAGCCCACACAGCAAGGAAGAATCAGTACAGCCAAAAAATGAATTAATAATTTAAAAAAAGATGAAAAGAAATACAGTCAATTTCATTCGGACCCCTGTCTAACTCTGTACTTTACACGTTCCAAAATCACTGTGGTCAGCCCAGAACCAGGCCTCCTTTTTAACAGACTTAATTCTGCGATTCGGGCTGCATGGTGTCTCTTTACATATGGTGTCATGGCAGAGGATGCACTCTCCACGGGACTGCCCCCTAATACGAGGAAAATTGAATGAAGATAATAAAAAAAATACATTCACATTAAGAAAAGCCTTCAGAAATGTTTATCCTAAGGTTTTATGAAAAGTAAAGGTAGGGAAAAAAAGCAGGTGTATTTCCTCCCAGGAACACTGTAAGTAGAGGGAAAGCCTTCAACATTCTAGAATATGCACTACATCTGAATATGCCACATTGTTAGACTAAGCACACCAATATTTCTAAGGAGAACTGGAATGTAAAGTTCACTGTGCACAAATGTTTTCTTCGGAGAGGCACAGCCCTTCTCAGTAGTCTAACTGTATCCCTATAAGTGCCCAGGAAAGCAGCCGGAGTTCCTACCCCACCAACTCTGGTATGCCAGGTGTTTTCCTCTGTTTCTCGTTCACTATTTCTTACCACCAAGACAATCTTCTTTCCAAACTCAGCACATGCAAAAACTATCGTTTTTTGTTAAAAACCTAAGCAAATTTTATACGACTTTTAAAAATTCCATCACACGACTCTTAAAATACCTCTTGCTCTTAATCAAAGAAGAAAACTAAAGAGGACTGACAAACTTCAAGGCTACCTTTAAACAAATCTCTTCATGTGGTTCTGAACAATATATATGGCCTGTAAGTGTTCATAAAACAGAAATACCTCCTGGCTGAGAAGTAATGAAGTAGAACGCAAAACAAACTTATTATCATTCATTTGTATGGCTCTAACAGAAGATCCATTAGAGAGGAGGGAAAAAAAATTCTGAGATACTAAACTGCACTTCAGAAAGGTAGAAGCACAAGAGAGAAAAAAATGAGAGCTAATTTTTTCCCGTGATCTTTAAAAACACATCCGTTTTCTAGAGCTCTACGGCCACAGAAACCAAGACTTTACCAACAGTTCCTCAAGTGACAATTTACCTAATCAGCGTGGCAATCACAGAAAAGATTTCATGTTTACTGATTGCCACTAATCAAAAATCACTTTTCAAATGCAGATAATTGACAAGTTTACGGACTGAAATGAAGAGAAGTAACATGCCATGTTCTCCAGGCTGCAGAAGCGAATGCTTTATTCATGCCGAGCACTCAGGGCTGCACTTGACTCCAACAGTCCCCGGACAATCACCCATCAGCCAAAAACTGACACATCAAAGACAAATCAAAGACCGACAGAGAGACGCCTGCAGCAGACACTTGACAGAAACTGGCTCTGTGACCAGTGGCTCTCCTTGATGGAACTCAGCACCACATGAAGAAACAGCTGTGATACTACAAATATTTTAAAAGACTGACTAACCAGTTTAGATCTCAATTTTACTAAAACTATTTCTACTGAAAACTCGAAGTTCAAAATTCTATAGAGAGGAATGCTATATAGAAGATCATTTATCACTTAATACTTTCATAGCACACACCATGTGCCAGGTACTGGTTCAAGTACTTAATAACTTAAACTCATTCACCATGGAATTTTGTGAGATGGGTGTTCTCTGTACCATTTCAGAAATGAAGAAACGCTGAGTACTGATCAAAGCCTGCCTGAGGTCACAGGCTGTCGAGGGGTGGAGGGGAAGCTGGGACCACGCCCACCACACCATGCCACGTCAGGGTCCACATGCACTTGCGCTGTTGGCTGAGGTGAGTCTCTCACGTTATTTTATGTCAGAAGCACCAGGAGAGCTGCCTCCTCAACCAGGGACTCAGAAGCTCAGGATCTCCAGGAGGCAAGACTGGGGATCTGCACACTACTTTCAGTATTTTCAGTTTAGAATACACACATCTAATTAAAATAGGAGGGGAAACAAGCACACTTCACACGTGCACTCTGGGAGTGAGTGTCTTGAGAACACAGACTCATGGGGAGAAAATAAGAAAAGATCTTATCACTGCTCCTCTTAAAAGGGTATCACCACCCTAAAACACTTGGTATTCAAAAAAGATATGAAAGTGTAAATGTAAAGGATCAGATACAAATCAGACAGGAAATATAGAGAGAGATACGGATGGATGGACGGATGGATGGATGGACGGACAGACTGGTTGGCATACATGGCAGGGACTAGGTCTGTCTGCATAAATAGAAACTGAGAGGTCACAAGTGGCCATGAGATAAATATGCCATAAAGATCTTAATGACAGTAAACTTAAAAAACAAAAGAAAGAAGGAAAGCCAAATCTTATGTTGAGCTGTGTGTGAAGAGTACTGGTGAGAACGTCACAGGACATGGGATCTCCTTTCCTGACCGCTGCAGCATTTGTCTGTGCTTACTGTACAAGTGTGGCCACAGATGAGTGCAGACTTTGGCCTCTCTCCCTAACCAGAACCACCACCAAGCCTTCCCACAACCGAGCTGTGGTTCTAGAAATGAGATGTAACTGTGCACTTTTCTCCTTTAAAAAGCTTCAAAAAGCTCTTGCAAAAAAAGAAACTCACACAAACCACTGAATTCTTCGAAGGATTAAGACATGACAACAATCTCACAGTAACCCTTACTAGAGAAATAAAAATGTAGGAAACACTTTTTAACTTGTTTTATGAGCCCAGAATGTATGAAGCTGTAAACTTGTCTCTCAAATCATAGACATGAATCAATATCCCACAAAATGCTAACACACACACACACACACACACACACACACACACGGATAAATCAACATTAGGCTCATTCCAGTAATGCCAGGTTAGTGTAATAGTCAAAAATCAGTCTGTGTCATTCACCACGTAACAGAAGAAGAAAAAATAAAAAACAAAGAAACAAACATTACCACCTCAAGAAATGGAGGAAAAGCAATTGATAAAATCCAACATCCATGAGAAACAAGGA
Source organism: Bubalus kerabau (assembly GCF_029407905.1). Lineage (NCBI taxonomy): Eukaryota > Metazoa > Chordata > Mammalia > Artiodactyla > Bovidae > Bubalus > Bubalus kerabau. The sequence continues at coordinate 40,941,929 of NC_073636.1, read as the reverse complement.
ATAGAAGGAAACTCCTCCAACCTAACAAAGGTTATCTATACATAAAAATTTTTAAGTTGTTAAAATATAAATTAAAATTTTACCTAAAAATTAAATTATAGCCAATATCATATTTAATGGTGAAATATAATAAGTCTTCCCCTGAAGACTGGGAATGAAACAAGGATGCCCACCATCACCACTTACGTTCAATCACACTAGAGGTCCTAGGTGGTGCAATAAAGCAAAAAAGACCAAAGGCATTAAGATCGGAAAATGAATACATAAAACTATCACTACTCACAGATGACATGAATGAAAAGGGCAAAATCCAAAAGAACATACAGACAAGACTTCAGAGTAAATGAATTTTAGTGACACTGTCAGTCAATATCCAAAAATCAACTCTTTATATATATATACAAGCAAGCAACTGGAAAATGATGTTTATAAGTCACCAGGCAGGGAGGGCCACCTGTTTCCTGCTCAAAGTGAATCCCTACTCTACAAAGCCTATTTCCTATTTTTAATTTTTATTTTAAAATTTTTATTTATCTTATTTTGGCTGCACCAGGTCTTAGCGACAAGAAGTGGGATCTTCCATCTTCTTTGGGGTATGTGGGATGTTTAGTTGCAACATGTGAGATCTAGTTCCCTGACCAGGACTCGAACCAGGACCACTTATACAGATTCTCATTTGGGTCTGTGATGCCCTGATAAGAACTACTACTGGGTAATACTTCCCAAGTGTGTTGCATATCACAGGTGATATAAAAGATGGTTTATTGGAGGTCCATGAAAAAGCCTGTTATCATCATGGTTGTACTCACTTTGATGTATATTTGAAAAAAATACATCAAGGACATCAAACCCAGAATGCATTGATCGATGATGGAAGGAAGCTGCTTAACACAGAGCCCGTGCTTTCTCTCACCTGTGTTATTCAAACTTGTTTTCTCAAACTTCAGACACTCTACTCGACACAGTGACCTCCGAAATTCCCCACAATCACAACCGTAGTTTTGAGAATGACTGACTAAACCAAGACACAGAGATAGATGGATTACACCTGGGTCTAGCATTTGCATCTCATTTTGTTCTCCTCTTGGGAAGCCGTGATACCAGCAGATAGAAGTAAACAGCTAAGAGCCACAGAAGAAAGGCACTGACGAGGAGCGTGTGAGTGAAAAGTAGGCTTTAACTAGCCGCCGGAGGTGCCCTCACCCACTGGTGAGCTTCCGGGGCACAGACAGCTCTTTCAAACTGATTAGATGCTTCAGTTGTATCTACATCCTGATACATACTCCACATACAGACATAAATGGAAATGCTAAGAAACACTATTTGCTCAATTTTGGGAGGAAAGTAGCTAAAGAAACTACGGTACCAAGCACTGTCCACAGCCTATTAAACGCCACGCCCTCTGTGCTTCCTTCACTGAACAGAACCGCTCAAGTCCACAGACTTTACGATGGAGGCAACAATGCTCCATTCACTATCATTAAGATGCACAGAGAAACATACAGACAGAAGAGTGAAAACAGAACCCTGAGAGCAGGAGACTGTCAGAACTCCTTTCTTACAGGGCTTCAGGTTATAAATGCTTTTGTAAATAAATTAGCATGAAATAATACTAAATACATGGCATAAATATTTCCCAACAATCATCACTTTAATCTGGTTCTTTGACAGGTGTAACTTTGATTTTAAAAGAGTTCTAAGGGTTCTCTGCAATAGAGTAACCCCTCCTGCTTTTTCTAAATTTAATGTTTCTTTGAAACATTCAGAAGAAAATTTAAATGATACCACACTTGGACTTAACAAAAATGTCAGCATCCTGCCACACTGTCTCTTCCCCTGCCACCCGGGGGCTGACTGGTTGGGAAGCAATCGGACAACCAGGAATGGAGATGCAAAGTCTTCATGAAGAAAAGTGGCTTTGAGAACCTGGTACATGGCCTGTATTTTCTAGAAAATTGAGCACAGCCTTGGAGCGCAAACGTAACATTAAATGGGGATACGAACTAAAATGAAGGCAATTATGCTGTTAGGTCCACCCTTTTAGCAACGCAGATCAGAAACCACCCTTTGTCGCAGTACTTAATCTAGGAGGTAGAACGCATTACGGATAACATACTTGACATGAGCTTTGGAATCTGGGCTTGTCCTCGCAGAAGTGGCCGGTACATGTTCCCCTGGAAAGCTGCAGGTGGTGGTGGTGCAGCATTGCTGTAGACGCCAGTTCCGGACGAGCCTCTCGGCATAACGTGGCTGTGAAAGGACCCCCCCAGCCAAAAAACAAGTTAGACACAGACATACCCATCACTATTATAATAAATCCTGGCAGCCATCTCGTCACTGCTAGACCTGACCAAGACAACGCGAAGTTGAAAGATTTATAATGAACAAAGTTCAAAACGTTACCTGATAATGGAGACAGCAAATGTTCATCTGTCACACCAAAGCTTCCTGATAATCATGTAAATATTTAGTACATTATGCAAAAAAATTTCAGTCTATTTCTCTTTTTCTGCATTGTATTTAGTTTTTCCCTCAAAGACCTATGCTGTTGCTATCACTATACAGTTGACCCTTGAACAGCACAGGTCCACTTATACGTGGAGTGTCTTCAACAGTAAATACCAGAGTCCTACACAATCCATGGCTGCAGATGTTCAGGGAGTGAGTGTCCCTAATCCCACAGTTGTTCAGGGGTCACCTGTATATACTGCTACTCTGTGTTTTACTATTTTCAGTTTATTGCATCAAACATTTCCCTATACCTTTCATAGTCTTCCTAAGTGTAATGTGTATTAAGTATTACAGAATACTTACATGTTAGTGTCTCATACATTACTAAACCTGTCCACTCATTTAGTACTAGTTAGTACTAGTAGTATAGACAGCAATGCCTAGAGACATGGGTGTATAACTAGGCTCCTCTAAAATATTTTCTCAGGATAAATTCTAAGAAGTAGGAATCTGGATCAAAAGTTCAGAGGATCCTCAGAACTTAACACCCTACTTAGAGATACTTCAAAACCCTAGAGATACTTCTACGTTGCTTTCCAAAGTGGCTGAAATAATGCAAAAAAGAAATCTAGAGAGTATTTTAGACTTGCATTTTCTTTTTTTTTTTTTTACTATTAAATGAAGACTTTCAAGCAACCTGCCGAATACCTCACGTTTATACAGTGGTTTAGAAACTATCCCAAGCAGTTAATCCCCACAACTTCACGAGGCTGGTGTGATTACAACCTCCATTTCACACACAGGAAACGGAGGCAGAGAGAGGTTCTGTAACTTTAACAAGAATATCCAGTGGTAGACAAAGTGTCTGATCCAGACACTCAGGACTCAAAGCCCATGACACCACTGTCCCTTACTAGTCACCGCATAAAGTACATGCTACTGATGGTAACCTACTGCCTAAAGCCCACTTTGAATCTTAAAGCTTTCCTATGAATTGGAAATATCTATTTATGAGTTACCAACATCAATTCACAGATGATAACTCATTAATACATGCCCTAGCACTTTGCTCTTTTTATCTCAGCTTTATGTGTTTCTGCTTCAAAGCTCCCTCTTTTATAGCCAAGAAAAAAGAAAATTTGAAGCTAATGAAAGCAAAGAATAAAAAACAGAAATTCACAGCAGAGGAGATACAAAAGGCCAGCAGACACTTTGAGAGGCTTGACCTCACTAACACGCCAGGAGATACACTCAGGCATCACGGAGGCCTCAACACATGGGCACGAGCCCAGGAGCTGGTGGCTCCTCATAGAGGGACTGTGACACCCAGAGGTTAACTCAGTCACAACTCTCTTGAGAGTAAAGAGCATGTTTCATTCTTTTGAAATAACTATGGTCAGAGACAGCAAAATCTCTTGAGAGAAAATAATGGAATTCTCAGGCAACACAAAGCAATAGATAAACCAAAGACACAGAATTGAATTTAAAAAATGAAGAAAAGCAGAAAAGCATCCAAGTCATTAAAATAGCTGCAGAACAGTTATATTTAATGATCTTGAATATCTGTGGTGTAAGTGCTGAAAATGACCATGGAAGATTCCGAACAATCAAAATACACAGAGAGAAAAACCTACCACTCACCCCAAAGCCCTGAAGGCTGCGGGATCCAGGTGGACAGGCCGCCGGTCCCGGTTAAAGCCAAGCTGGGGCTTCCACTGCCGTCCGTTGCTGGATTTCTCCCAGTCACTAGGTTTCAGGACCGGTGCGGGTTTTCTAACCATGTGAAAATACAATATTTAGTTACAGGGATGGACTTCACTTACACAAAATAAACTTGAAGAGTTTATATTTTCTAACTTGTACAGTTGTTACCTTGCTCCCGGAAGCATGACAGCTTTAAAAATGTAATCTTCAGCAAACTGTGGGTCTTTAAAATTGATACTAGAAGAGAACAAGAAACAATTTAATGATTTCACTAGATTAGCCTGCTTCACTACTACCATGTAAATTCAGGTACTTGTGACCTTGGTTCTATTTTTAAAGTTTTTTTATTTTTCTTTTTTTGGCTGTTCTGCATGGCTTGCAGATCTCCGTTCCCCAGCCAGGGACTGAACCCGAGCCATAGCAGTAAAAGCCTGGAATCCTAACCACTACACCACCAGGGAACTAGATACTGTGGCTCTTTAAACAGAATGACTACGATTCAGAAGTCTTCTCCCAAAATTATCTGAGTCAGCAGATTCTGCCAAACTGCCAAATGGCTATACACCTTTTTCACCAAACTGCCACTAATCCCCAGGATGGCCCTCGTGTAACTTTATATGCAAAGTCATGCTCCACCTAATTGTAGGTGATCGCAGAGAAAGAACAACAGACACAGCCCAACTCTTGAGAAACTCCGGTATGATACCAAACACTGGTACAAGAGGTTTGCAACAACAAAAATAAAAACCACCTTTCCTTTTGTTCGGTTCATGGCAAAGACCCTCCCTCGAACATCTTCAAGAAGATCAGAGCTTGTTGCAAGAAACAGTAGAAACATTTGCAAAATCAAAAACAATGAACAGATAATCCATAGGGAAAAAAACACAAAGCCTCCCTGTTGGAAGCCCCATATCCTGCTCGACTAATGTATTTCTGTGAGAATGTAAACAGTCACAACTTGAAACGATGTGATGGCTGTATATTCAGACTCAGACTTTTAATAAGTTGGGCCAAACTGCCTTTTTGAGTGTGTGTGTGGGGGGGTGTGTCTGTGTCTGTGTGTGTGTATCTCACCCAAAGCACACAAGTCTTCCTTCTGACAAAGCAATGTCTCTTCTAGGACTCTGGATATGCACCTAGTTTATATCTAAGGATGCTCATAACATCAGGATTCATAATGCTGAAAAACTGTAAAACCTAAATACATGGGCGAATAGTGGACTGGTTAAAGAAACTATGGTTCTTTCTAAAAATGGTATCCTCAGAGACTTCCCTGGTGGTCCAGTGGTTAAGAATCTGTCTGCCAATGCTGGGGATGTGGGTTCCATCCCTGGTCCAGGAAGACCCCACATGCCAGAGGCAACTAAGCCTGTGCACCACAACTGCTGAGCCCACACGCCCTAAAGCCTGTGCTCTGCAGCAAGAGAAGCCACCTCAATGAGATGCCTGTGCAGCTTAACCAGAGAGCAGCCGCTGCTCAGCTCAACTAGAGAAAGCCCACATGCAGCAAGGAAGACCCAGGGCAGCCAAAAATAAATTTTCAATTTTTTTAAAAATAATAAATAAATAGAAATGGTATCCTCAATTGGCATTTCTTAAAATGTAACAAAATACCTAATGACAAGGGGGAAATACAAGCAACAGACTAGACACACGTTCACCAGAAGGTTATTTGTACACACAACCATTTCCAGCCATTTCCTTTCCTTCTCTGTGCTTTTTTATATTCTCCAAAGATCCTCTGAAGATTACAGATTACAGTTGCAATCAGTGAAAAAGGGTTTTATTGAACTGGTTGACATTTTAGATAGCTAACTTTTTTTCTCTTCAAATAATGCCACTTAAAATAATTAGGGCCCATCTGTTATAGAGAAATTTTTGTTAACTGTATATTTTAAGTACATAAAAATGGTTCCATTTATAATAAAGATGCTATAAGCTCAAGAACAGCTGAACAGCACTTCATTGACTCAATCTGTTCCTCTTATAAACTCACTCTTCACCATGACTGTTTTTATCTCAGATGTTCTCTACTCCAGGTGGCTTAAGGCAAGGCCAGGCATACTAGGCAATGTGAAAGGTTTAAGAGGGTGAGAGACAAGGTGGTAGGTAGGTATGTGGATTTGCTGGGGCTTTCTAGACACAAAGTAAACAGAGAAAATTGGTAATAAAGCAGGGCCTGCAACTAAAGGATCTCAGAGCAGTTCTCTTAGTGTCAGCAGCCTTTTCGGCAGTTAACCAAACAAATTTTCAGCATGCCTGCTGTATACATGGTCTCACAGTGGGCGCAGAGGCACAAACAGTGCCCAACCATGGGGCCTGCCTCCTCTTCTAACAGGAGAGATAGACTGGAAAAGTGTAACAGTTTAGTAAGGAAGAAAGCGGAAAAGGCCACAACAGGCACAAGAAAGATGCTATCAAAGCCTGTCACTTGCCTTCCACATAGGACCTTGTGAGTGTGGGCTAAACGCACGCGTATGTGAGGCAGGGGGTCTTCACGGAGGGACCAATCTGGAGAGCAAGGAGGAGGCGTCCCTTCAGAGCTGTGGGGACCCAGATACAGAGCACGGCTCCACCAAACTATGGCAGGAACCAAAGGTCTCCAAGGGGTGGCCGTGGTTAAGAAAGATGAGAGAAGATTCAGTGGGAAGGTAGGTGGGATTTGGGAAAAAAATCAGCTGGGAGAGCACTACAGTAATCCAGGAGAAGAGAATACAAACAGGCTCACTGGGAAAAGCCAGATATGAGAAATAATTGGAAAGAAAGACGGTTCCAGAGCAGTGGTATCAGTACACGGAGTCATATACCATAAGAAGTTGAAGTTCCTAAGTCTGGGCAACAGGGGAACAAGAGGTGAGGGAAAAGGGGAGAGATGGGCAGGGAGGTGTGCGTGGGTGCAGGACACAGCAGCCAGTGTGGACACGGAGCCCGGGTGACACAGAGGGTGGCACCTGCTCCTCCAGATGGGAAGAAACCTGAGAATCAAACAGAGGTTTTATATATTTACAGTTAACGAAGAGTTACTGTAAAAATACCAGGCCTAAGCAAGTTACAATGGTGGAAGAAGAAAAGGATGAGAGAAATTCTGGGAGATGGCTCAGCTCTACTCACAGTTAAACTACTATGTGGAAAGATTTATGGAATCAGAATTGAAAAAAATTCCTAGGTCACAGTTGACTGTATTCTCTAAGAGTCCTTCCATGAATTTAAGACACTTCAATAACTTCTAAAATATATTTCCTCAACAACACAGGTAAGACCTAATGTGATGGGAACAGGAGGTGAGAGAAAGTCCACTAAAGTGGACTTTAAGGAGACAATTTCTCAAATACGGACTCCAACACCAGATGCACGCAAACAGAGAAGGGGGGAGGAGTCAACGTAGACAGGAATAACTGGCAGGGGACACTGGAGGCTGCATGTTCAGATTTTTTGTTTGTAAAGCAAGAACAACACTGGGATACAGAAGAAGCCCTGAAACAAACATCCAAAAAGCTAAAGTAAACTGCATCAGTCTCAGCATGACCCCTCAGAGAAAAGACTGAAAATGACCTCATAAGAAAAGAGTTTTACTTTTGGTCTTTCAGGCATCTCCAGGAAATAAACTTAATTTTATTATGAAGTTACATTCAATATACACCTGAATATCCAGCTGAATTTGAGATTTCTTTTATAAATTTAATAATCTTGTGAAAACAATGGATACCAAATAACACCAAAGGAAATTTCAGGCTCAGAAATCACCATCACCATCATAATTATACAAACAAAAACTCCAGGATTTGACAACTCTGGAACTCTTACTTGGGCAAGTCTCTGTCCTAATTAGAAAGTTAAGTAGAACTCACTATTTCTAGGGGGCTGTGAAGGAAGACCCTTGAAAACACACTGAGAAACTAAGGAGCACAGCAAACGTGTCAATCCGGAGAGGACTGGTGGCAGGAATCGGCCTGAAGGGCTGCTGCAAGCCAGGGACCCAGGGGTTAAACACGGAGTCCACACTGGCTCTGCCGGAATCAGACTGTTTGTGGTGGACACAGGAATCTAGCTTATGATTCTGAATCCCACCTTTAACAAAAGAACCAAAAGACAAAGAGCCAGAGCAGATTATACGCCAAGATAAACAAAAACCGTGGGTAAAGATAAAGGGTAAAGCAACTATATGCCAATACAAATTAATTTAAAAAATGATCCACCGGAAATTTAAGAATGGGGGTGGTGAGAGATGAAGACAATTAATCTAGCAAGATTTTTCAAATTCACAAAGGATTTCTATAAGTGAAAGCCTTCCTAGAATGGCAGCTGCTATCTAAATCCATAGATAGGAAAATAAACATGCTTATACTTCACAATGAGAAATCTAAATAAAATCCAAAATAGTCCCCGAGAGTGAGAGAAATAATAACATGTGGGAAAAGAGTATTCAGGAACAGCTTTTACAAAATCCTTGAGTTACTTGAACATTTGCCCTGTTCTCATCTAAAAAGGGAGGGAAACAACAACATAAACCTTGCCATCAAGATTAGGAATTCATACAACAGTTACACAGATGCGTAGTAAGTTTGCTGATTTTTATTCTAAAGAGCCATATTATATTTTACATACTTGGCAGAAAATGCTGTCACCACTGAGGAAATGAAGTATGAGTTTTCCACATAGCAGAAATTAGCCCTTTAAAAGTTTGTAACTGTTGATAAAAAAAATATTCCACAAATTCCTTCTATCTCATCTTAACCAAAATAAAGTATATTGACAGCTCTGTTTTTGAACTCTACAGGGCCACGAACACAAATACAATTTACATTATGTTACAATACCGTGAAGCCATGTGGGCCTCCAGGGCGCAGAGGTCTGTTTGAACCTACACAGCACACAACTCCTGGAAACTCCTACTTTCTACCTCCCACCTCTCTAATCCAGGAAGAATTAGAGGTTGTTAGGGGAAACCAGAAAGCAGAGAAGTAAGCTTGTTAAGTCAGTAACTTCAACAATATACATAATTTAAAGTCAAGAGGCTCTACTCTACTTGGAGGTCTGTAACACAGGGACTCTCCAAATATCAAAGACTTGCTGGAATAATAGTTACCATTTCCCTGTGAATCACAGGTCTTCTTAAACTTATTTGCAAGTTCAGAGCTGTACTCTGGGCAAATGTCAGGAATTAGGGGAAACTTACCTGATCACAGCATTGTGTGTCAGATCCTTTAACACAGGAATAGGAGAACATACTACTCTAAAAAGAAACAAAAGAACCATCCCTTTGTAAGTTGTAACCTTTGGGAAAAGTGGAAACAAAATGTTACTATGTTTCTTAGGCTTTGAGAGAGAAAAATCACTAAACCAATAAAAACAATATAATCATAGGTAACTTTTAAAGGGCCCTGTTTATATTTTCACTAATAGAAAACAATTATGAACAAGGGCTTATATCAGAATTTGTAAAGAATTCTGGTATAAGAATTCTTTATATTCTATAAACCAAAAAGGGGGCAGTGGGGGAACAGATAACTGAATAGAAAAATAGAACAGGTATTTCATAAGAAACACCAAACAGTTGAGAGACAGGTACACAACACGGTACACAACATCCTGACACTTTAATAAGATTATGAAAGTAATTTTGACCTTGTGGATCGCCTCAAAAGCTGGGCTCTGACCCCAAGTCCAAGGGTTTTATGTTGTTTTGTTTTCTCACTACTTTCTTATTATTTCTATAAAATGAAACATTTAGGCAACAAAGTAGAAATGCTAACTAAACATCCTCCCACCCCCTCAATTATATACAAGGAGGCTTACTGATTTGGAAGAACAGCTTCCTCATCCAAAGAAAACTTCCCTTGGATCCCATGACACAGTTCAGGTGGTACATCCACTAACTGTGGGGAAAAAAAACAACCCAGTCCTGATTATACAGGTGAAAGAATGCAAAGCAGGAACTCAAACATGTTTGTTCACCAGTGGTCACAGGACTACCATTCTTAGCACCCCAAAGGTAGAACCCATGCAAGTTCCCATCAACAGATGAGTGGACTAATGAAATGTAGTGTATACACAAATGAAGTATTATCCAGCCATAAAAGAAAGAAACACTGACGTAAGATGGCTAAACCTTGAAAATTCTGCTAAACGAAGTGGGAGGACAAATACTGTATGATGTGACCTAGGGGAGGTGTTAAAATTAGGCGACTCCATAAAATCAGCAAGTAGCAGAGGTTATGAGAGGCTGGGGGCAGGGAAGGATGCGGAGGAGTGTTTAATGCTGTCTGGCAGGTACAGAGTTTCTGATCAGGAAGATTCACAACTTTGTAAATGGTCTTAATGCCACAAAATTACACACTTAAAAATGCTCTGAATGGTAAATTAGGTTTATATTTGGCCAAAATTGTAAAAATGCATTCCTGATTAAATAATCAAATGAATATACTGTCAAGCAACGCATCATGATGGAAAAGAAACCATACCTCTGTGGAACCTGTCTTGTACAGCTCTAAAATGAAGTCATGCAGTGGGTGATGTTTCCCAACAAATAAGACATCGCCTCCAAGACTGTTTCTTCTGGCTGGGGGGAATGCAGGACAAGATCAACGTTATATCCGCAAGAGCACTTTTTATTATGAGACCAAAATTAGAAGATGCATCTAAATTTTTAAACCTTTATTATAGGGACTTCCCGGGTGGACCAGTGGTTAAGAATCCAGTTGCTAGTGCAGGGTGCGGGTTCGAGCCCTGGTCGGGGAACCAGCATCCCCACAGGCCGCAGGGGAACTAAGCCTGAGTGCCACAACTAGAGGGCCCAAGTGCTACAGCAAAAGATCCCGCATAATGCAACCAAGACCCTACGCAGCCAAATAAATAAATGAATGCTTTTTAAAAAACTTAATTATAGAGTTTGTGAGAAAATAACAAGAAGAGGCCTAAATTTAGGTGATATGCTTCTGCAGAAGAAAAAAAACTTTGAAGATATGGTTTCAAAAATCAATGATTATCAAAAAAAAATTTAATCTCAAAAAAACTTTAAAAATCAATGACTATTAGGAAAAGTCACTAAAAGATACCTGCATATAGAATTGCAAGATTTTATTTATGTAGAACTCAATTTCTTATAAGATATGAACATTCCCCAAGAAAATACAAATTGTATCATCTAAGAACAAAAATTATCCTAAGGATGGCTGATAAATTATTTCTATAGGTTTGTTACACTTATATTAAATTTTCCAGTTGAACCCAACCTTGCAATTTCCTAATATTTTAACTATCAGTATAATGACAAAAATCCCACTTGTTGTGAAAAATAACATTTCAAGTTAACAATCTGAGAGTAAATGCCTGCAACTCATCTTAACCTTCAAGCAAAATTATTATAATCTGGGAGGTGGGGGAAGATGAAGGGAAGAAGGGAGATGGAGGAAGTCAAACACTTATAACGTAAAAACTTTCAATTTAATTTACTATTAAATTACTACTCAATGTACAGATAGTATTAATTTTAAGAAACTAATTTTTGTTACAAAGAAGTAAAATCAATGATTTATGCCTCCTTTATGAAAACTTTGACAAATGAAAAAAAAAAAGATCTAATTAATTCTATAAGCAAACGTGAAGCCTGATTCACAGACTGTGCTGCCTGGTGGGCACGGCCTTACTCTCTTCAGGGGTGAGGTCTGGGTACACCTCTTCCAGGGCAGCACGCAGTCTCCGCTCGTCCACAAATGGCAACAGGGCCACACCTGGGGACACAAAAGCACACCAACCGCCCAAGTATTAGAGTCACCTAAATATCAACTGGTCCAAATGGACATTTCTAGTAGAATATTTCCACAAACATAAAAACATCTTGGAATTGAACTATATAGCCAAAATGCAAATGCAGAAGAAAAAAACTTCCAATTTTCCATTCTTAAAACAACTCTGTGATAATAAAAATTTTAAGTTAAAAGAACACTTAAGATAGCAGCCTGTTCTCATCTTCCTTATGAGATGGCCTTCGGCAAGTTAGTCAATTCCCCAAAGGGCTTGGGTTTATCCATTCATCATTCTAGAACGTTGGATTCTTTTATAAAACAAGATCATTCAACAAAAGTATTTAGAAGTTCTATCACATTTTAAAACCTAATAATTAACTTACACAAAAATTTTAGAGATTTGTTTGCTTAAATAACTTGGGGATGGTAGAAGAAATGTTAATTTTCAGGCTGCAAATTGTCCTCTGGAGTGTTATAGAATTAAGGTCATTGTTTTAGCTAGACCTGTGTGCATCATCTTCAAAGAAGCACACCAGTAAATGCAGGATCCATTACTAGAAAAACATATGAAGCTTCTGAAGCATAGTAAGCTATGAACATGAGTTTGAGTGAACTCTGGGAGATGGTGATGGGCAGGGAGGCCTGGCGTGCTGCGATTTATGGGGTTGCAGAAAGTCGGGACACGACTGAGCGACTGAACTAAAACTAAACTAAAGTTATGCTGCCTATAGTATAAATAGTATCTTTGCCAAATAAAAAACTTAAGATAAATAGCAAAAAGAAATGCTAAATGAAGCTAAACAGTTTTGAAACTGCCATTCAAAACTGCTGCATTTGTGATTATTCCCTTTAAAATGATTAGAAGTGGAAAGTTTCCAAAGTTGTCATTAATGATTTAGCTGCCATATTTTCAAAGTTAAGAAATGTGTTCAATTGTACTACCTACTAAGGAGAATACATATTTTTTTTAAGTTAAAAAGAAACTAAGTTCTAGTGTGAATTTCATAGGGCAAAACAGCTGATAAACACTTAGATGGAAAAAACCCTAGAGAGTTGTTTGAGTTTAGTTAGTGACACACATAAATTACCATGAACAGCTAAAACACTACCTGGCTTTCATTTTCTACCTACTAGATTCAGGATTTAAACAAATTATGAGAGACTTTCCTACAATATCAACTCCAGAAGCAAATAGTAAGCAATTTGCAGTGCTAATGACAGCAATATGGTTAATAAGTAACTAACAAGCCCTACAGGCCAGTGGAAAAAAGAACACTTTGCACCCAGGTATGAAGATGGTGGTGCCTGAGATGAAATGATAGTAAAAACGACAGCAGTGGTGACTTTTTCCTAAGCACTTATATTCAGTGGCTCGTTTAATCGTCTCAACAGCCCAGAGGCAGTCCAAATGGTGGTAGTATTTAGGTAAAAACAGTGGTCACACTTTCCAGGTTCTGGTCTTACTTCTGACACTGTGTGACTCTGATCAAATAACTTATATTCTCTGTTCATATAAAAAACACATTTGAAATATCTGTTATATTATTACATATAATATTTGTATGGTCAATAAATGTTGGAAATATACCCAGATAAGTTTTATCTTCTATCATTTTCAGTTCAGTTCAGTCACTCAGTCGTGTCTGACTCTGCAACCCCATGAATCGCAGCACGCCAGGCCTCCCTGTCCATCACCAACTCCCGGAGTTCACTCAGACTCACGTCCATCGAGTCAATGATGCCATCCAGCCATCTCGTCCTCTGTCGTCCCCTTCTCCTCCCTGCCCCCAATCCCTCCCAGCATCAGAGTCTTTTCCAATGAGTCAACTCTTCACATGAGGTGGCCAAAGTACTGGAGTTTCAGCTTTAGCATCATTCCTTCCAAAGAAATCCCAGGGCCGATCTTCAGAATGGACTGGTTGGATCTCCTTGCAGTCCAAGGGACTCTCAAGTCTTCTCCAACACCACAGTTCAAAAGCATCAATTCTTTGGCGCTCAGCCTTCTTCACAGTCCAACTCTCACATCCATACATGACCACAGGAAAAACCATAGCCTTGACTAGATGAAGTAATGTCTCTGCTTTTGAATATGCTAGAGGTACTCAATTTAGGCAAGAACTTAACTAAGTATTATCATTACCTTCCATAAGTTTTAAACACATGTATGGAGAAAAAAACTATACCTCCTAATAGTAGTAAGTTTTACCTCAAGAAAGATATATTCTTGGTACAGAGTCTACTAAGTGAAAATATTTATATAAGATATAAAAGTATTAAAGGTCTGAGTTAAGCCCATGCTGGGACTGCCCGGGTGATACAGTGGTAAAGAATCTGCCTGCTGATGAAGAAATGGGTTCGATCCCTGGGTTGGAAAGATCTCCTGGAGAAGGAAGTCAACCCACTCCAGTGTTCTTGCCAGGAGAATCCCATGGACACAGGAGCCTGGCGGGCTACAGTCCGGGGGGGTCCCGAAGAGTCGGACATGACTGAGCATGCACGCATGCAAACCCACCCTAAAATTCATTTGGAATCTCAAGGGACTCAAAACAATCTTGACAAAGAAAAATAAGTTAGAGGACTCCAATCTTCTGATTTCAAAACTTACTGCAAAGGTATAGTAATTAAAACAGTATACGGTACTGGCATCAGACAGACTTACTGACCAATGGAACAGACGGCCCAGGAATAAACCCCCACAAGGCCACTGAGTGGGGAAAAAGCAGTCTCGTCAGCAACCACCACTGGGAAAACAGACATCCACACGCAAAAGAAAGAAGCTGGACCCTTACATTACACCATATACAAAAATTAACTCAAAATGGTTCAAATGTCCTAAATGTAAAGAGCCAGAATTATCAAGCTTTTAGAAGAAAACATAACAGAGGAAGCTTCAATGACACGGGACCAGGCAGTGATTTCTTAAGACACCACAAGTAAAGGCAGGAACAACAAAACACTCCAACTAAAACTGGACTTCACCAAAATTAAGAATTTCTGTGCATCAGAGGACACTATCAACAGAGAGAAAAAGAAAACGCACAGAATGGGAGAAAATATATGCAAATCATGTATTTGATAAAAGATTAGAGTCTGGAACATACAAAAGACATCTACCATACAGTACCAAAAACCCAAGTCAAAAATGGGCCAAGGACTTGAACAGACAGTTTTCCAAAAAAGATACAGGAATAGCTAATGAGCACATGAAAACAATGATCAACAGCACTAATCACTAGGAAAATGAAAATAAAAACCACAATAAGACACCGTTTCACACCCATCCAGATGGCTACTATCAAAGGGAACAGAAAGCTACTGATGGATGTGGAGAAGCTGTAACTAATGCGCACCACCTGACCTTTCCTCTGGGTAATTTATACTACAGTAATAGCAGGTTGTCTGCATGTCTATGTATTTACTTACTTAACACACATTCACATAAATACAGTTATATTTTTATTTACTACTTCCTATTCTCCTGTCCCCTCTCCCTGTTACTCCTCTACAAAGCATCTTCAAAAGCAACCAAAATCCCAATCCATACGTGTAACACAATATGCCCACACAGCACTACACTTGCATAGCCCCAAGCAATGGGCTGCATTTCCCACTACCATTCTGTTTCAAGTTAATACGAAATTCCAGTTACTGCATAAGTCAACTCTTAAATCTCATAAAATAATTATTTCAATTGGTAAATTATTACTTATTCCCCTTTGTTCCACAATTCTCATTGAGTTATTTTATTGATCTTCTGCACCACAGAGAATAATCAAGGAAAAGGTGTGAAAAATGGTAGTACTAAACACACTTATCATTTTAGAACAATAATGGTGGAAGGAGAGGTTAAAATGACTTGTTGAAAGGGATTTTAATGGGAAATAACAGCTGGCTTACTGTGTTTGAGACTTTCTTGTGTTCTACTGTTATTACACATTTTGTGAATGCTAAATTATCAACTTAAATTTAATACTAATTTTTACTGCCCTTATTTCTACAAAGTCTGTGAACAGAAGGAATGAGAAAATAATATATAGATAAACTTTAAGTGATGATCAATGTTAAACATTTAAACTAAATGTCTAATATATTTTTCAAAAGAGTGTAAGTAAATCTCCACATGGATACTCTTGTGTTTCTATTAATACATCACCAAGCAACTTCATAAGGCATCAGTGACTAACAGGAGCCAAGTCCCAGGCTCCATTAGTTAATTCAAAGGAGATGAAAGATAAAATGATTAATCTGTCTCAACCTGATTTACTATTTATCATAATGTGACTATTAAAATTACATTAATCATGGCTAATCCCAATTTGGATGGCAAAACATAGAAAATTCTTTCATTCCATAAGTCATGTCCAGTTCAGTTCAGTCACTCAGTTGTGTCCGACTCTTTGTGACCCCATGGATTGCAGCACGCCAGGCTTCCTGGTTCATCACCAACTCCCAAGCTTGCTCAAACTCATGTCCATTGAGTAGATGATGCCATCCAAGCATCTCATCCCTTGTCGTCACCTTCTCCTCCTGCCTTCAATCTTTCCCAGCATCTGGGTCTTTCCCAATGAGTCAGTTCTTCACATCAGGTGGCCTTCAGCATCAGTCCTTCCAATGAACATTCAGGACTGATTTCCTTCAGGATCGACTGGTTTGATTTTCATGCAGTCCAAGGGATTCTCAAGAGTATTCTCCAACACCACAGTTCAAAAGCATCAATTCTTCGGTGCTCAGCTTTCTTTATGGTCCAACTCTCACATCCATTCGTGACTAGTAGAAAAACCATAGCTTTGACTTTTGTTGGCAAAGACCTTTGTTGGCAAAAACCTTTGTTGGCAAAGTAACATCTCTGCTTTTTAATATGCCGTCTAGGTTTGTCATAGCTTTTCTTCCAAGGAGCAAGTGTCTTTTAATTTCATGTAGTCACCATCTACAGTGATGGTGTAGCCCAGCACTGGAGCACAAGAAAATAAAGTCTCTCACTGTTTCCCCTTCTATTTGCCATGAAGTGATGGGACCAGATTCTATGATCTTCATTTTCTGAATGTTGAGTTTTAAGCCAGCTTTTTCACTCTCCCCTTTTACTTTCACTCTCCTCTTTTCACTATTTCACTTTTCACTCTCCTCTTTCACTGAAGAGGCTCTTTAGCTCCTCTTCGCTTTCTGCCTTAAGGGTGGTGTCATCTGCGTATATGAGGGTATTGATATTTCCCCCGGGAATCTTGATTCCAGCTTGTGCTTCATCCAGCCCAGGATTTTGCATGATGTATTCTGCATAGAAGTTAAATAAGCAAGGTGACAATATAAAGACTTGATGTACTCCTTTCTCAGTTTCGAACTAACTGTTGTTCCATCTGGCTGTAACTGTTGCTTCCTGACCTGCATACGGATTTCTCAAGAGGCAAGTAAGGTGGACTGGTATTCCCATCCCTTGAAAAATTTTCCAGTTTGTTGCAATCCACACAGTCAAAGGCTTTTAGCGTAGTCAATGAAGAAGCAGCAGATGTTTTTCTGGAATAAGTCATGTTAGTACAGTCTTATCAGAAAGAGAAAATTATTTTAACAAAAAGGAATACTGTCTAAATTTTACCTTGCCATGCATACCTCTTCCCATTCAAATCAATAGCAAAATCTTCAGGGTAGAAGTCAATTATACTAGAATCCTATAGCAGGGAGACAAATACAGATTCACAAAGTGAAGTCAAACATTTCTGTTATGAAAAATTTGATACAAAACTTTTGATCATGCTATCATGCCTGATAAGAAAACAAGCTTTCCTTTTAAAATAGTATTCTTTAAATTGCAGGTCCAGGGAGAAAAAAATCAACAATTTTAAAAGATAAAAATAAAAGATATTAACACAGAAGAATTTTAGAGTGGATATCTGTGCATCCAGTGTAGAGTGAAGATTTACAGAGAACCCTGTTTCCCAGCTGTGCCTCACTCCTCCTCACACACAAGATAAGCTAGGAGGGGATTCCAGCTGTGCCAGTCTTAGGTCTGGCAGCCACCACAAAGGCCGGAGCAAACAAAAATAATGGCTTACAGGTAGGCGGAGAACAAAATAACTGTTTTAAGAATTTCTTCAAAATACAAATGCATTTTATTTACTAAGTAGGGTACTGATAGCCAAGAAAAGCAGAAAAAAATAATAAAGTTGTGAAAAATATACAGAAGAACTCAAATACTTGCACTGTTTCTGTACTTCACTCTTTTAACTATGAACTGCAAATGCAACTGTGACTCATGTTAGTAAAGTGCATGACAAAAACCCAGTGCACACTCAGAACACCAAGACTCACGGCCAATATATCTCAGGATATATCGGATACATCATATTGAATTTAACATTAATACAGTAACATCTTGATAATATGGAATAATTTAAATTTGGCTAATTTTGTGAACAACTCCAAAGATTTACTCTCTCAAGCTAGACAGCAAAGTTTCTGTATCATAAGAAAAAAAACAAACCACCACTAACACCAATCAAGAAAAATTCTTAAGTTTACTATTTAGGTATTAAGAAGTTTACTTATTTAGTTAGCAGGTTGAAGAAACAGAATGCACCTGTTATTTTGCAAAATAATAAACGTGTCTAAGACTTGGCAGGGGCGGGTAGGGAGAGACTCACTGGATCACTCATGAGCTTCCGCCATGATGGAGGTAGAAAGTTACCACTAGCAGCTGGAAAAACCCCCATAAGTTGTTCCAGTGGTTTAAACTATTAAAAACAAAACAAACAAAAAACTTTAACATATGACACACAATTTTGATCTAAGCCAAAATTCTATAAATTTTATGGCTCTAAATAGCTCAGCTTACCGGTTTGGTACCCTTCTCAAAATCAGAAGGCATGTCTGCAATCCCTTCAAAGTCTGAAGCGAATGGTGCATAATGGAATGGATAATACCACTTCCAGGATGCACAGCCCTGGAATCATTCAAAACAGCAAAGCCACAAATCTATGTTAATGATATACACATAAAACCAAAAAATATTAGGCTATTAACCTATAATATTCTATTTATAAAACATATGATTTCTAGTAGATAGTCCATGTATTAATTTTTCCATGAGTCTAAAAGTTATTTTGATTCAATTTGAACCTTTCACTTCGTATCAATGGCCCCTTTATTTAAAAAAATACTGCAAATCACCTTTAAAATCAGTAGTTAATACCAAATTTTATATTCACAAACACAATTTGGTGAAATTTTTGTCCTTCAAATGTGTTTGGTGGCATTTCTTTACAACTCTAGAGCTTCCAGTTAAAATGAAGAACAAAAGTGTAGCTGACACTGAGCCTACAGATGGAGAAGGGACATCACCATGATTGACAGCAAAACCAGCAAAAGCTTCATTTGAGAATTCCCTAGATTTTCAGTGAGAACTTTCTTTTTCTTATAAAAATATTCAATGACATGTATTTTGACAATGTGCCTGGTGAATTAATCTCTGTAGGAATAAAACACTATATTAAAAAATTCTATAGTTGATACTTAACACATTAAATTACTTTCTACTTACTAATTTTAGATTACAACAAACTGAACTTGCTTCATTCTACAAACACAAAACCAGATACTAACTATGAGTTACAACCCCCATGTCTACCTAACCTCTCACCAATCTGACATCCCAATTACCAAAGGCTTTAAGTCAGACTTCAATAACATCATTACTTTACATGGAGGAAATGGTATCATTCAAATTCCTTTCCAATTCTTACTAGTATTTTCCAGGCTTTCTCTTTTGTTCTGTAATTTAGTGACTACCTAATAGTTGCTCAGTTACTTTTTTTCCTTCAATTCATTTAGTGACTACCTATTAGTTATTCAGTTGTTTTTTTATTCCAATTTAAAAATACACTAAACTGTAGTCATTTACAAGACAAAGCATACTCAACAACACTCCTTTATGTTGAAATTCTTTAACAACAAAAATGAGCTGTGTATACATTAATGAGCTTTATAAACAAATATTAGGCTAAATAATACACATTATTACAAAAATTATCTTTCTAAAATTATCAGCTAGAAATTTAGAGGAAACTATCCTTTGTACCTGGTAATAATATCGTAGAACCCAGCAGAGTCCTTCAACGTAAGACTGAACGACTTTACGTCTGAATTTCTCATCTGCTGCATCAACATCAAATTTGTTCTTGTAGTATCGCTGTTTCCAACCAGCTTCCCATAACCTACAAACCAGGCAAGATCAGTTTATCCTGATTCAATATGGTAAGTGTACACGTATTTATCACCCCAATCAACTTATTATATCTAATGTCCAGGTGAAATGTAAATGAGTTCAACAGTAATGCTAGCGAACACAGTTCATTTAACTATTTTCTAAAAACTCCACTTTCACAGGATTTATTACCAACGTAAACATATTTAAACATCAAAAATTCAAAACACTGATTCCAGTAAGATCATTCTAAAACTACATTTTAAAAAAGGATCATCACTTATGCTAAAGTAGACACGTAACAGGGCTTCCTGGGTAGCTCAGCTGGTAAAGAATCCACCTGCAATGCAAGAGACCCTGGTTTGATTCCTGGATCAGGACATTCCCCTGGAGAAGAGATAGGCTAACCACTCCAGTATTCTTGCCTAGAGAATCACCGTGGACAGAGGAGCTGGTGGGCTACAATCCATGGGGTCGCAAAGAGTTGGACATGACTGAGTGACTAAGCACAGATACATAACACTTGTTTGCTTGAATTTTTATACAATTTTACATGCTTTTGGACCGTGGAATAATTCTAAAACTACATTTTAAGATTCAAATACTGAATATATTTTTATATAGTTCAAGTTCCTCAGTTTATTAGGATATATCTAAACTGTACAAAAAAAGTCAATTAAACTACTTTGAAAAAAAAGATTTGCTATGGGTAGTTCTTTTAAAGGTAAAACACAATTTATAAAAGAATAATCTAGAAACCAGGCAGAAACTTGGTATAGCTAATCTATACTCATCATGCTTGGGCATCTTAAAGCTAAGAGTTAAAGGGAAGGACATGCATGCACATGTACATATGTATATATGCGTGTTCTGGTAAAACTTAGAAGCAGGCCAATCAATTCACTAAGTTATCATTAATTACTAAACATACAATGAGAAGAACCACAAAGTCCTGATTTCTCATTCTCTGAGAGATTAAAACATTTTCTTGAAAGAACACAAAGAAGCCAAAATAATTTTCTTTTCATCAGGACAGATCTCAAGATGCCTCTATATTAAGGCCACTTTCTACCATGTGCCAGACCTTACAAATTAACTGCAGTCATGTTTCAGAATACAGGTAAGCCCTTTCCAAAGTTCACTTTACACTACTTGGCTTGTGCAAAAGACCTCCATCAATGCCTGTTTTCCCTAAGTGAAAGAAGTGCAGAGACAATCTCATTTTTTAAAAAAAAAAGGCAAAAGTAGGAATCTTGTTTAGCACGTTTGTTTTCAGGGTGCACCCCAGGAGTGGGAGCAGCCCTGCCAGCTCCTTCCTCAGGAACCACACTCAGCGTCTGAGCATCAGTCGTCAGAGCTGTGAGCTGTGTCTGTGAGCAGCTGGGCCTGATCTCCATTTATTTTGTGCAGCAAGATGCGACCTGGGGTAACTGGTTCTTCACTATATGCCATTCTAGCTATGAAAGGTTTCATAGCTACACAAAGGATTCACAGAACACCAATCTGGAGAAATATCTCTATTCATGATGTAGATCACCATTATACAAAAGACAGTAAGAAAATAAATGCTAAGAATCCCAAGCATTTCTTGATAGAAGCATTTCTATCAAGATTATTCCCAGCACTAAAATTAAACAATAAAACACTAAATAAATCAAGTTTACTATTAAGCTAGCATTAATTAGTTTACTATTAAGCTAGCCAGATCATGATGACTTCTTAGTAAAACAAAAAACACTCAAAGAGGAAAATCCATTGTTATAGAAGCAGAGGACAAAAACTCAGGTAAGGTAAAAGTACGATGACACGTCATCACAGACTGCAGTATCTGACATCAAAGGTTGTTTGGAAAATGCAGAACCACACGACATTTGTGAGGTTTCTAATCATAAACACAAACACACCATCCATAACCTATATAAGAAGCATGAGCTGCTTTTGTGCATGTTTTTGGACCACTATTGTTCGCTTAACTTTGGACTATCTATTATTTTTCTAAATTATTAATGAGTTACATTTATTGAGACTGTTGGCCTTTTGTACTTGGGAGTCTAGGATTCAAGCTTAGATTTAATTATAAAAGAGGTTATTAATCTCTGATCTGGATAAATGAAAGAATCAAAGTTTCTCATCATAAATGTTAAGTATACAGTTAAAGGGAAACTCCTTTGTCATGAAATAGAACTGTGTGTACACAAATGTGTGGTTTTTAAAAATATACGTATTTCTTAACCAAACGATTTCTGCATATTTCATCGTGAGGAAGAAACTTTTCAGCTGAGAAGATTAAAGCAAACTATATCAAGTATCCAAGTGTTACTGAACTGGGTTAAGCAGCTTGAAAATTTAATCCCCACACAGTAACATTCAGATCACATAGTCAGAGCTAAACACCTCATGCCTAGCCTATCTAGCGCCTGGTCTCAGAGGGAAAGTGGCTTGGAGGATGAGAACCTGCACGCATACTAATCTAGATACTTAGGTTTAACAGCTATAGCTTACATATCTCACTGGAATTTACTGACTATCCTAACCCTCCACATTAATTACTGCTGGATAAAAAGATCACAGGCAAGCAACTGAAGGCACTGCTTCTTTGAGCTAAATAGCATTAATTAGACCACCTCTATTTCATCAATTTGCTAACAAAGTGCTACCAAAAAATGGCCTCACCTGACGTTATCCTCTGGCTCAGGTTCACTGTCACTGTCTTCCGCTTTTCGTTTAATTCCTCCTCTCGGAGATGGGGAGCCGTCAGAAGTGAAACTTGTATTAGGAGAGACTGAAGGACTCTGCAGACAATTATGACATTACAGAGGAAGGATTTAATTATTCATTTCACAAAAGAAGCTATATCCCACTGCTTCTACCACCATGCTTCATGGTAATACCTTATTTAAAGCTGTTATTTTTTAAACCTGTTAAATGGATACAGTGAATATATTTAGAAAGCATAAAGACTGATTTTGGCCTATTGTACTTCTCCCCAAAGAGAGTAATATGGAACCAAGCTTCCTATGCTTAAATGAATTTGAACGTTTTTAGGGCAAAAACTTCTTCAAAAGAAAAATTGAATTTTATAGATTTTTTAAATTATTAAATATTTCTTTTCTTCGCTGATTCCCTGATCTTACGAATTCGCAATCACTTTCTACTAATCAAACAGCAAAACTGTAAAAGGGGGAAAAGATAAATATATAAATTAACAATATATAAAATAGCCAAGCAGATGAAAATGAATTTAAATGGTACGTGTTCAACCTAGCATAGTATAATCACTCTGGAAAGCAACAGTTTAGTAATAAGACTCAGCCAGGTAACTATTAAATTATTAAATATTTTACATATACTGCTTTAAAATTCAACGTACAAATAAAAATCTATTGGTCATCTTAGAAAAATATACATTAGTATTTCAAAGACTTGGATACCAGTTTAAATTCAGTGTTCTCTTCTCTATGTGCTTAACTCAGTGAGGATAGGCACACCCTATCCTTTAAAAATTAAAATCTTCTGCAACTTTAGTTTTAAGTGACCAAAAACATATGCAGCAGAAAAGGTTTTCACAGTAAAGGTTTTGTTCTATTAGTGAAAATCTATTAGATATTTTGAGTAAATTGACCTTTTTAAATTGAGAAGTTCAGGAGGCTATTTTGATGAAACTGTAAAATCTGAGCATAAAAGCAGTTCAAACCATAGGTTAAGAAAGTCTGTTACAACAAAGCAAAATTCTGTTTCACATGGAGTTTATAACCCTTTCTTTTAAAAATGTAGAGCATCAACTTTACTCATGATACTGTACGGCCAGGTGTCACAGGTGACAAAGTTTAGACCTAATGCCTCCCTGATGTTAAGAAAACAGCACTCCATCATCAACATGGTGCTGCCAGTCACGTTCAGTCCATTCTGTGGGGACCGTAGCCACTGTGCTCTTCAATGACAAACATCAGCTTCTTCTGTCCTACTCAAGAGTCTCACTGCAATCCCTTTCACTGACCCTCTGCAGCTCACTGTTAATGGTGCAAGTAAAAAGACAAGAAAACAAACAGCAAAAAGAACAGATACATGTATATGTATGTACAGCTGAATCTTATTGGAAACCAACACACTGTTAACCAACTATACTCCAATATAAAATAAAAATACTACTAAAATAAATAAATAAATAAAAATAAAAATAACAAACCCACAACAGTAAGGCAAGCTTCTTCTCTTGGAAGATGCAAAACCTTGTTTTTTCAATTTCAAATCTAAGGTCCTAAAACTTCTCATTGTGAGTTAATGGGAATATAAATTCAGTCTCTTGACATGGCAAAAATTCCACATGTAGGGTTGCCATATAATAAAGAACTTGAACATCAACAGGATAACTAAAAGGAATAATAAAACTTAAATATCCAAAGTTACACAATTTCCTTGAATTCACCATAGTAAAAAGTTATATATCTTTTTTCCCTGTACAGAACTCTTTCTCTCAGGCCTGCTAGACTGAACTAAGCAATAGCTTTCATCATCTGCTGTCTGTCTATGTTAGCTCACGGTCTCTTCCCTCATCCCTGCTTGCTGTCTGCCATGTGCCCCAGGCTCTTGGGTCTTTTGTCAATACAACAGAAAGCTAATGGGCAGAGTACAGCCTTGCCGGCTGAGATGGTCCGCTCCTGCAGCCTGAATTACAAAGTTCAAACAAGGAGGGCTATCACAAAGCAAATCCATTTAGTTCCTGAGTTTACAAACAGGGAGCAACTAGAATTTCGGTAGTGAGAGCTACCTTAAAATAGATACTTGGATCTATTCTATGACTGAATCAGAGAGCTAGACTTTAGGCAGTAATGAGCACCTGTACTTAACAGACTGAGGAATACCATTCTGCAAAATGCCCACAACTGATCCCTGGAAGAAAGGGGAAATTAGGTAGCAAAACCCTCCCTCCTCTCTTGCCCCAGCTATGAGACATGTGGATGTCCCCTCATGCTTCCATCACCATCACCATCGTGCCTTGGGGAGGAGCTGGAAGCACTGAGGCCCATGTTCAGTACAGAAACACTGCAGCCACTAAGCCATCTTATTTACATGCATTTTTGTTCCCTTCACATCATTTAGGTATTTTCATATTTTATATTCACATTTAGATCATTTCATATTGATAAAGGTAGATTTAACAGAAATAAAAATATCCCAAGGCAAAAGACATTGAAAAAAGCTGTAAAACAAAAAACACCTCCAGGCTACATGATCTAATTCACACACAACTACAAGGGGCAGCTGGTAAGCCACCAGCCTTTCAGGCTATATGAAAAGTGAGTCCCTTACCAAGTTATTCTGCATCCTCATTTCATAAGCCGCTTGTCTTGGATTACTGGCCACTTGAGATCCTGGTGAGCTTCTTGAACCAAGGGCATGAGGGGTTAATATTCCACCAGGAGAGAAAGATGGTTGATCTCTCTAAAATAAATGAAGACAAACGAATGTAGAAATTAAAATGAAACCACAACACAACTGGATGACAGGAAAAAAAAAACAGGGCAATGGAAAGAGACCCCACTACAAGCATGGAAAAGATGGGATGTTCTGTTAACATTCAGGGCTGTTTACACTTTGATATGATGGTAACTCACCCTGTAAACAGTCTGTAATAGCAACTCTGCTCTAAAAGTACATATAATTCATTGTTCTGGTACATACATGGGAAGTTTGAGAATAGCCATCATCACATTCAGTTCCACTCTATGGAACTATTCGAGTCTCAGGCTGTTCTCTTACTTATAATTTCGCTACATGTTCAAGACATAATTCTAGTCAAATAAAAATAACAAATAACATTAACATTTTATTTTACCTTAATGGTTAAAAAAAAAAGTCAAGAGTTTGATTTGTACTTAGGAAATACAGCTTTTATTCACTCTTCACCTTGCTAGAATTTAACTCTTTATTGCCAGTCA
Source organism: Bubalus kerabau (assembly GCF_029407905.1). NCBI lineage: Eukaryota > Metazoa > Chordata > Mammalia > Artiodactyla > Bovidae > Bubalus > Bubalus kerabau. The sequence continues at coordinate 40,915,899 of NC_073636.1, read as the reverse complement.
GAGCTATGACAACAGCTATAATAGAGGACAGCTGTGACTGACAGATGTTTTAAAAACAAATACTGACTGAAAGAAAATAATCATACACAGTATGAACTATGATGGATAGAATAAATAGGCTGCAAGGATATACTGTACACCACAGGGAACACAGCCAACATTTTATAATAACTGTAAATAGATTATAACCTTTAAAAACTGTGACTCATTATGCTGTACACCTGAAACTTACATAATATTGTATATCAACTATGAGTGAGTGAGTGAAAGTCACCTAGTCGTGTCCAACTCTTTGTGACCCCATGGACTATAGAGTCCATGGAATTCTCCAGGCCAGAATACTGGAGTGGATAGCCTTTCCCTTCTTCAGTTATCAACTATACTTCAATTTAAAAAATTAATAAAAGAAAAAAGAAAGCAGTAACCAAACAGGCTTCTCCCCAGATCTAAGTGGTTTGGAACTAATTCAGCAATAAATTACTCTTCTGCTTTCTAGGTTCCTGAAATTGCTCAAACCCAATAAAATCTGAAAATAAAAGGCAGTCCCTCAACTCCGTTGAGTTTAAAATCGAGGAAGGATAACAAGAACCACCAGAGGTAAAGGAAAGGCCTGCTCAACCCAGGCACCAGCCAGGCAGCAAGGGAAGCCACGGAGAAGGAGAAGTGTGCACAGATGGGAGGAGGAACCTCTGGAGGAGCCAACAGGGGCCAGGCTAAAACAGCCTGGCTTGTTTAGAGGATGTTGAGAGGACAGGAAGGGAAGAGCTGGTGGCGGGCGCTCTGCAAGCCAGACTGAGAATGGACTCTGAGGGTGACTAAGAAGTCACTGCTGATTTCTGAGCAGAGAAACAACAAAACTCCAGGTAGCCATCCTATTCTGTGGGCTTCCCAGGTGGCACAGCGGTAAAGGATCCACTTGCCAAGCAGGAGATGTGAGTTAGATCCCTGGGTCAAGAAGATCCCCTGGAGAAAGGAAAGGCAACCCACTCCAGTACTCTTGCCTGGAAAATCCCATGGAAAGAGGAGCCTGGTGGTTACAATCCACAGAGTTGCAAAAAAAATAGGATGCGACTGAGCATGCATGCATCCTATTCTAGGAAGATTAACCTGACAAAGTTAAAGACAGAGCATAGTGACTTCAAGGGGTACCGAAGGTTGACTGCTTTTATTACAAAAGCAATAATAATAACTGATCATTGTAAAAAACTCAAATAACTAAGTACCACCTGCCCCTCCTGCCCATCAAGTATTTCCCTTCAGACTTGAGACACAGAGCTTAGATAGGACTCCTTTAAAATCAATACCAGGCAGGAAGGCAGTTGGGTGGGTACCATGTCTCTAACCAGATCCTACTGGGTAAAGAATAAAAAGCTACTGTAATGAACACGTTCCTCCCAAATTATAAACTTATACCACTGCCAGTCTTATGAGTTAAAACTCACCTTCATTCTCTTTCTTTTTTCTTTCTGTCGTCTTCTAAAACTGTCCTAAAAGTATAAAATCCACATATTCTGTCAAATAATTACACAAAAATGTAAGAGTTAAACATTACCAGGAATGATTTGAGAGACAATTAAAGTTTTAAAGGAAGACTCCAGAAACCTAGGTACATAATGAAACTAGGCAATAGACTGCATGTTCAAAGTGCTGCTTATCAGAACTGCACATGGCTAGAGGGCATTCTAAATTGGGTTTATATACAATTTAAATGGTTTCTCTTAATTTTTTTGCAGATAGTTTTTAATATCATTTCAGGGAAGAATGTAAGAGTTATGACAAAGACCCTTGGTTTTACCCTGGAGTGAACAGGCTGTCAGTATAGAGAAGATACACATAAGTAAGAAAACAATTCTTTCAGTTGTAGCTGAATATAGTTCATAATCAAGATGAAAATTTTAAAAATTCAACAAGACAATTTAATAATGAGCCTCTATTACCTACAAAGGGCTGGACAGTCCCTACCGTATCACATGTGTGGCACAAGTGATAAAGAGAACAGTGGGGCTCTAGGAAAACACTACCACTCAGATGCTCCCCTCAATGACCACCACCAAATAGACCCAATGAGAGAAGGAAGAAAAGACAGATGTCTGCACTGCTTATTCTGGGCAGTGCAGAATAACTGCCCAGAATATATATAACTCACAGGAAAGGGTCCAATCTGTCTTGATTCTTCCCTCCACTCATTTTTGAAATCTAGCCATGGTTTCAACTAGACAGGATTTAGGGCTGACCTTGCTCCCCACTAACTGAGTCATTCAAAGGCGTCCTTCCCCAGAAAGCACCCCTCCCATGCCCATGCCTGAGTGTCCAGGCACTGAAACGACAGTGAAGGTGCCCACAGCAGGTACTATAATGACCATCACCCTCCTCTTGGCACTTCCACCCTCCAAGGCAGTACTGCCACCCCACGAGAACGCTTAACAAGATGGGAGGTTAGCACTTTCTGCCAGGAGGGGCTGAATGCCAGATACATGCTGACTGACCACTTAAACCTCCTAAGATCCGAACACCGCCAATTTCCCTAACCACGCTCTGCTTACACAGTTAATAAGCCATCTCTTATCTGGCCGTGACTCCTCCTTCTGAAACCACGCTCTTCACCTCGCTGCCAGGACACCACACTCACCTGTTCTTTCACTCCTGCTGCTGCCTTCACTCGGCCCTCCTTCCACCCTCTGAAAGCTGCTGCTCCCCTGGGCCCATCACCTGGACCTCCCCACTTCTCTGCTCTCCTAACAATAATCACCTAGTCTCATGAGTCTCCAACCAGAGCCTCTGCCAACTCAACACCCCCACCTATGTGTCTCAACCCTGACATGTCCAAAACAGAATTGCCACCCCCATCTCTCCATCTCCCAGTCTTCTCTTCACAGCTACTCAGACCAGACCATTTTTCGGTTGTTCAGAAAAAAGTGCCTTGAAGTCATGCTTGATACCTTTCCTTCTCTCACACCTAGGATTTAATCCATTAGCCGATTCCACTGGTTCTAGCTTCAAAACCTATCTCAAATCCAACCATCTGTTACCACCTTCACTGCCACCATGCTGGCTCCCTTAGCATACTGCAGAGGAGCCTCTTAATTGGGCTTGATGCTTCTGTCTCTGCCTCCACACAGCAGCTCGAGTTAATGTTTCCTAGTTCGTGTCAGACTTTGTCACTTCTATGCTTCAGTGATGCAGACTGACAGCTGAAGTCCTGCTAATGATCGAGAGGGTTCTACCACATCCACCACCTTTCTGACCTCTTCTCCTATTCCCTTCCCTTTGCATCCTCTGCTCCCACACGGGCTCCTCACTGTTCTCAACATCCCATACGTGCTCCAGACCAGAGCCTTTTGGTGGGTGATTCCGTCCATCTGCAGTGCTCTTCCTGAAAACATCTGCATGGTCCACTCCCTGACATCAGCAAGGCCTTCTCCAGCCACCTTTCCTAGGGCTGTGACCTCCCCAGACACTTCGTCCCCTGCTTTAACTTCCTTCACGGCACGTGTCACTCTCTCACACCCTGCATACTACACTTCAGCTTTGTGTTAATTATCCATCTCCCACAGAAGAATGTCAGCTCCGCGAGCTAAGAAGTTCCATCTATTTTTTATTTTGTTTTTTTGTTGTATCACTAACCCTCAGAATACGAATACTATCAGGCACATTGTAAACAGGAAATGTATGCTGAATAAATGAATATTTTCAAGATAAAAGGCAAAGATCAAAGCTCATAAAATAAAAAAGACATTTCTGACCTAACTGTTCAATTTTAATAACAAATATCGATAGACTCCCATTCTACTATTTTGCTCTTTTTAAGGGAGGCAGCCACATAAGCAGATCAAATCTACCTGGACAGGACCTTACTGATACTTCATCTTTTTGTGTGTTATGAATTCCTTTGGAAATCTGTCAAAAGCCATGGACACACGTTCCTGGAAATTATATACACCCAGATACTTTTATGTTGAATTTCTGAGGGTTCATAAATCTGTCCAATACAATGCCCAACCATGCCAAAAAACATGGTAACAAGTCATGGACACCAACAAAGACCCAAAGCTGTCAAATGCCCTCTCTGCCAGGCCAGCCAGAAACCACATGATATACTGAAGTCTGAGCACTTTGGTTTCTATCAAATCCTACACATCCCAGTCTAATGCCAAATACCATCAATATTTAACACTACAGAGTCTGCTCAAGTCACAGAAAAAGACTTTTCTAAGATGAGATTTTATACCAAGTAATACAAAACGTGTGTAGTTTATTTCTTCAGCATAAAGAGCAGCAGTTCAAGTGGAGCCACTGTGACGGCTGAGGACTAGTTAAAATGGCTGTTCTGGTAGGTGTTTCATACCTCAGAGTGAGTTATTTCTGCTATTTGAATCTTACATGTGACTATTACCAAGTACCAAAGGCTTTGAAAAAATGCCTACAGGCCACTCACTGTTATACAAAATGGTACCCAAGATTCTAAAGAAGAGGCCATTAGCTACAATAGCAAAGCTGAGGAAAACACAAAATCTTATCAGATACAATAACATGTTTTAATCTTTGAGGAGATCAGAAAGTTATATATTGATATTATGTTGCCATCTGCTCATAAAGATCTGTAGGACTAAGAAGCTGAAGGGTCTCCTCCGTTTCCTTTCTGCTCCTCTTACCCACTGGCCTCCCTCCAGCCCACTCTGCCTCCAGGCTGCGGCCCCTCCCTCTAGCCTGAGGACCAGGGGCCCATCCATCCCACTCTGACAACCTCAGGCAGCACCAACAGCTTCGCCTCTCTCCAGGGGCTTCCTCCCCTGGCCTTACCTTCTCCTAAAATCTCTACACTTCCAGAGACCCCTGATGGAAAGCACTTTCCCTCTTTATAAGCTCCCAGGGATATCAAGTTTCTGCTCAAGATAGGAGCCATATCCTATCTGCTCATGGTTCTCAAATCTCCTTCTGAAGGATTTCTGACCTGAGCTCCACATGGATCCATCTCACTGGTTCATAGACTTCTCCTCTCAGGTGTCCTGTGGCCCCTCAATTGCAGCACCTCCAAAACGAAACTCATTTCGACCTTATCTCCACCCCATCTGCTCCACCTCCAGGGCTCAGTGCCTGGGTGAATGGCACCAGCAAACTTGCCACTGCCCATGCTAAGACTCACCCTATCCCACATAACTAATTCCAAAATGCTCTGCAACTTTATTTCCTTCTTTTACGCCCACATTTCTTACACCAGCTGCAACCCTCTACTTTGGCCAATGCAGTCAATCCATCCCAGATCCCCTACATTCTGCCACCAGAGTACGGAGTTGCAAAGTCCAGAGCATACACAGTGCCTATAAAACACGGCAGCCACGAGTTCAATTCCAGCATTCTTCTAGCTTTGGAACCCTCATTTCACAGCCCATTGATTAGGCAGGTATTTGGATTTATATCTTACTTGAGATTAAAAAGAGAGAAGGTACAATGCAACTCACACAGGGTGCAATACATAATTCCACACAGCAAGCATCACAGCCTTTATAAAATCATCAAAGCACTGACCACTTGTGATTACACTGGTATTTAATACACTACATTGATTTAACAGCGCACTCAGAGAGGTTAAAAGGACAATCACAGGATCATCACAGCCTATGAGAGACAGGAGCAATTGAGCTACTGCAAGAGAAACACTTTACCTCATCATCCTTTCTTTTTTTAAAAATGCTATCCTCAACTTCACCAACTGCTAACATGATCATCTGTACTCTCTGCAGATTGACATAACCACTTTCTGTAAGGTAACCCTGTAAGTGATAAAATACATGTAAAATGACCTTCTTACAAAAGCAAACACTTCTGTTTTGAAATTATTCAAGAGTGAACTTACCCCGGTTTTGTGTACCACATTTTTGTATATGTTAACCAAGCGGTCGATGGCACCTTCCCTGCCACCAGGAAACAAACATCAAGCATTAGGACCAGACTGCACTGAAAGGCCAGAGGGCTAAACAGGAGCTTGAGCACACAATCTCACACACACATACCTAATCTCTAAGGATGGCAGGTGAGGAAGGAAGTCGTTTCCCACAAAGAAGCACATGAAGACCCAGTCATCAATGCTCCTCTCGACATCAAATGTGAACGGCAGGCTGGCCATGGTGAGCTCTCTTTCCAAATACTGCGACCAAAAAGGAATGCTGTCACTAAAGCCATCAAATAGCAGTTGGCTTATTATTGGTGCACCCATGCCAACGGTCACCGCCACATACCTCACGGAGAACGCTGAGACGAATGAAGATAAACTCTCCTTCTGCACAAGGAAGGCTGTCTGCCAGTTCATCGTGCTGTAAGAAAGGGGGGAAGACTCAATGTATCTACTCCGAATCTTGGAACTTCCTTCATCCAAACAAATAGCACAGCTTTTTCTAAAGCAAGACCCATTTTACTATTACAAGTATTAAGTAAGAGCAGAATTTACCAAACAATTTTAAAAATAAAAATTACCCACAATCTCAATCACACCTAGACCAGGGGCTGAGTGCTCAGATGCACAGTTGTGTCTGAGTCTTTTGCAACCCCATGGGGCTTACTAGGCTTCTCTGTCCATGGGATTTCCCAGGCAAGAACACTGAAGTGGATTGCCATTTCCTCCTCTAAGGGACCCTCCCGACCCAGGGACTGAACCCGCGTCTCCTGCGGGTCTACACTGGCAGGCAGGTTCTTTACCATTGAGACACTGACTGAGCACACACATGTTTTTAACAGAGGGCGAGACACTAAGTATTTCAGCCTGCGGAGGGAGACATGTATGGTTTCTGTTGCATATTCTTTCACGTTTTATTTTTACAACCCTTTAAAAACAAAAGACCCTCTTAACTCATAGGTCGAACCTGGAGAGCTATAGTTTGCCAAACCCTGACCTACACCCAACCAATATTAACATTTTAATGTACATGCCTCACCCTTCTCTGTGAATATGTATACTTTTTACCAGTTTTCACTCAACACGTCTTTTAAAGAGGTACCATATTCTTAGACACCCTTTAAAATGGATATAAATGGTTAAATGGATATAACCAAGGGAACTCATAATAGGGAGAAACTAGGAGTTACTCAAAGGTATCAAGAAGTTTAATGGACTTGATTTACAGTTCCTTTTAAGAAGAATAACCAAACAAATCATGCACAATGGGCATCATTACCTGTGAGACCTCAGCCTCGTGCAGATGTAAGCTGTGCTAGGAAAGCGGGGAGGAGAAAGAATCTGACTGCATGCAAGGTTGTGAATGTGTGTTTAAGGAGTTTGGAAAGATACATCTCTGCGAGGGGTAACAGAGCAAGTAGATAAAAAATCAAATCAACCAGTCTTCTTTTTATCCATTTTTAAAATGAGGCATTTATATACTTAATGCCATTGAACTGCACATTTAAACATGGCTAAAAAGTGGTAGTTTGTTATGTATGTTTGATCACAAAAATAAAACTGAAAAATATTAAATGAGGCTACTACCATCCTGAAATTCTTACCTTTCCCTTCTTTTCTCTTGGCAAACCTTCACAGTCCTTGACATCATGTCCAAATTGATTACAAAGACCACAGGGTTTGGGTTTGTTTGGTTTGAATTCTTCTCTGATAATGGTAAAGTTGGGCTCATGTGTAGCAAGGCCAAGCATAATGAGATCAGCTATCAGTCAACAACAACAAAATACCAAACAGTGAGCATTTCCAGAAGACCCTTACTGTAACCAAAGGCAAGATATTATCATAACACAAGACGGCAAGGCAAAGAAAAGCCCCAAGGATCACACCGAGAGCAAAGCTGAAAAGCCTAAAACTTCCTAGTGGCCAAGAACAGGACCTCCAGAAACATGGGCCTAGAATATAACTACCACTCAGAAGTCAACACTTGGAAACTTTCCATTTTAAACATATGTGTGACCATATTAAAAAGTTGAAAAAAAATAAAAATAAAAATCAAGATAGGTGAATATTAAACACAGATTAAACAACTCCACATTAGTTCTCTCTCAAACATAAAATAAGCATGGCATTTTAGAATTTCCAGGCAGCCATGAATAATTCATTACTACACACCAATCCATGGACTCGCTACTGTTTAACCCAAGAGATTCAGATCCCAAAGAAGAAACTTACCATCTGCTCCACATAAGCAGTGATGAGTGTTTGGGTCATGGTTAGGCTGGGCTAGAGAGAAGGGAAATATATATTTATGTAAATAGATTTCACACTACAGGAATATCACATTTTACCAAACATTTTCTACACAATGACTTGTCTTTTTTTTTTAATAGAACATATAATCAACTATTTATATATGAATTTTACCTCTTTGTCTTCTAATGTAATCCATGATTTTATGTTCCCCTTCACCAGGAGCACTAGCATCAGATAAAATAACCTATAAAAAACAGTTTAAACATTTTTAGCTCATTCCCATTTTTCAAGCTCAAAAATCAACAGAACTGAACATTTTAAAATAAACTGGGATAATTCTATTAAAACAGGGTTACTAATTGGAAATTTTTCTTAATAAGGTGTGTGTTAGACATCAAAATTATTTCACTAGTTAACTGACTACTTGAAATAGAAAAAATGAAATGTTTGGGTCAAACTTAGCCATTAGAAAAACAGATCAGTTCACAAGTTTCTACTGTTCGCTGCTACTCAAGTATACAGCACTGAGCCATACAAGCCCTGAGACTAACTGGTAAGAGATACCCATTAAATACAGAGTACCTCATCTAATTAACAGGGAAACGGGCTTATGAACCCAAGATTATATAAACATTTTGCTTAAATTTTACTTAAATACTCAGGAGCACACAGCCATTCTTTAAAGGCAGCCGCAGGACTTTTATCTTGCTGTATTTTGATTTCTAACAACAGAAATTACTTTTATATATATGTATTTTAAATCATGAGTCCCATCTTACAGCTTCACGGCAACGGCAAGAGGACAAAATTGGCACTGAGAGAAAATTTGGCTGCTGGTCAGTGGACCATGCAACGTACCCCATCTCTAATAACCCTAGAAGCTTCTCTTTCCTCTAATAGTCAACCAGCATTTCATGGGGGGAGAAAAAAATAATACAAGTCCTATCAAAGGACATGACTTTGATATGACTCAAATTGTCACCCTCATCTTTTTGAAGTACCAAAATGTGAAACTTACTGTCAAATTTTTCCACCCAGGGTCATTATTTAAACGATCAGCTATGTAATAGCGAAGGCATTTAGCAAGATTGTCCATGAACTCAGTTCCCTAAAATGATAGAAAAAAATAAATTAACCTATCATTTAAGAGTTAGCAATAGCTAGCAAAGTATGAGACTACTTACTGGTGTAATACAGTTGCTGTCAAATCTTTCTTTTATTTCTTCTGGAGGAAGATAGCCACCTAGAGAAGAAGGGGCAATGCTTTGTTCTCCCCATAAACAGTGAGGTAAGTTACTCAATATTAGACCAGAACAACAAAAACAGAAAGTTGAAATATAAAGAAAGAGAAGTGTTGTCACCTGAGGAACAATGTTCCCCCTTTTCGAAGAAAATAAGATTTCTCCCTTCAAATTACATGAAGCTGCTTTAACATGACTGTCAAACAAGACATGGTACACAGAAGATACTCTATTGTTATGTAAAAATGGCATTCTTCCTAATGACCTGGCATGCACGTGTGCGTGTGCACACACACACACAGGGTAGAGGCTCTAATCCCAGTAACAGTTCTTAAGATGAAGGGGCCCAAGAAAAAAACTAAAAAGCCAAGTTTATCACAGCTTTATATCACTTAGTGATTTAGAAATTCTATTTTTTCCTCTGTATCACTGAAAAGCCTTTTCTTGAGCTTCTAACATCTTCAAGAAAAAAAGACATCTTTAGAAGCAAAGACAACCTGTTATAAATACAAACAGTAATCAGAATATTAATTACAAGCTGTTAAAATATGTATGTACTTGCACACTTCCAGCAAATTAAAAAACATTAAATGCACGGTAACTACAAGCCTCAGACGACTACACTACGCCTCTTTTTCCACCTGCCAGACACAACATCCTGAACCAATAATGGTGGCTCTCCTGGTCTATCACGTTGCCTCAGGTAACACAACAGCAAACAAGTCACCCTGCAGGCATCGCGCTTCACCCCACCTCACCCACAGGGGTCTTGGGAGAAGCGATCTCAGGGGCTCAGCACCCTGGTCTCCCTCCTCTCTGAGTCGCAGCCAACTCCTGCCTCTAGACCCATCAGGCCTTAGACAGACTGCAAAGATGACCCCATTCGACCCTACAAGCCCCTTCCTGAACTGAGGGAGCCCTGGGCACAGTGAGTGTGCACGATCCCAGGACAGCCTGGAAACATGGTGCCATCATCCCAGGCCTCTGCATACAGACCTGAGTGCTACGGAGAAGCAGCAAGCAGCAAGCCGCCAAGACTGATGGGAGGAAAACGCTTACAGTAGTGCGGCTTCCTAACAGCCCCCACAGCAAAAGGCAATAAGAAGCACTCAATGTATTTCTAGTTTACAGACAGATGAAACTGAACCGAAGGGCTGCACTCGCCCTGACAGAAGTTGACAATTTGCTCTCCCTACTTAATTCCTTCCTTTTGTCCACAAGTTTCCCTGGTGGCTCAGCTGGTAAAGAATCTGCCTGCAGTGTGGGAGACCTGGGTTCAATCCCTGGTTGGGAAGATCCCCTGGAGAAGGGAAAGGCTACTCTCTCCAGTATTCTGGCCTGGAGAATTCCAGGGACTGTAAGTCCATGGGTTCGCAAGAGCTGGACACGACTGAGAGACTTTCACTTCCCTTTTACTACAGAGTTCAGAAACGAACAAGCTTATTAAAGGAATAAACGATTCTATTAACTACTTTTCCTCAACAGTGAACATAAACTTCTCCTGGATATCCTTGGATCTTGATTAAATTAAAACCCTGCCTACTTGTAAGGAAAAGGCACCAGCCCTGCCCCCTCCACACAGTTGTGTAACACATCTAAGCCCAAGGTGCATGCTCTTTACCTTTCGCCAGTATCTCTTCCCTGACTCGCTGCTTCTCTATCTCTGCTTCCATGCCTTCTTTGGATGCTCGGAACCTCCTTGAACGTTGCTGGTTCATTTTAGCACGCGGTGCCTGAAAATGGGTATTTCATATTCACATACTATTTCAAACATTTATAACTATATTTATACATTATTTTGAACCAGCTACTCTGATAAAAATAGCACACTCAAATGGAAAAACTAAGTAATACGTCCAAACAATCCTTTCACCACATACAGTAGAACCTGAGGGCTTAAATTTGGACCAAAACCCTTAAACGCAGTGCAGTCAGGTGAACGAGTGAGGTGTCAATAAAGGACAACCCCTCTATGAGGCCACAGCACTGAGGGCCCCACAGCACAAGGGTGGGTCCAGGACAGTTCCACTAGGTTACAATACTTTCAGGCACCCCAGATGGAAAGCTCGCTTTACTCAGAGACTCAGCACACAGAGAGGGAGTAGTTGCCACAGAGCCAGGATCAGGAATACCTTCTCTGAGCCCACACCTAAAAGGAAGAAAGGTCTCCAAATGGGATTCACAAGACCATAATTATCACCCTGTCTCTATAATAAAGCACAGTGGGTAGAAAGAGAACACTTTATCTTCTATCACTCTAACCAAATGTAACTTCAATCACTGAGTAATTGTGAATGAAGTGAACTGAACTGTAAGGTTTTGCAATTACTGAACTGGGTTTGGAAGGGACTCTCAAGCCTCCTGTCTGCATAAAGTAAGCTATTTCATATTCTCTTTAAACAGTTAGTTCCCTTTCCTGTAAAATGAGACCACCTAATCTAACTCTTTCAAGTGCTATGATCTACATTTATATTTTTAACATAAACAAAAAAAAAGGGTTACAGACAAGAATGGGTACATATCTATAAACATTCAAATGTGCACATAACTTATCCTTGACCCAGCAGAAAAACACAGTGGAGTACAGTGAAAGGGCTTCTGCAAGAAACTTAGCTAATGTGAGCTGTAATCTGCTCCAAGAAAGACATACTCCTGCTCCCTTTACTTTTTTTTTTACTATACTTTACTTGTAGCTTAAGTTTTTAGGCAGCTAAGATTCTTTCCTTGAGTAAATAGAAAAGTTAATCTTCTTGAACCCAAAGCTTTCTGGATTTTCAAAATTATTTCATTCATTACTTTTAACTCTTCAAAAATAAATAAATAAATAAATGGGACAAAGGCCCGCTCCTCTCTATTGCCTCACTGCCATGTAGCACTGCCCACTCCACGCCCCAATGCCCTGCATGCGCTGCTGATGCTCAGGAAGACCCTGGGTAACTCACCTTACCCGTCTACCCCTGCCTCTGCCCCTGCAGTAGCAGCCACCAACACCCCCAGGACCTCACGGGCTCTGACACAAAACAGGCACACTCACAAAACACAGCTGAATGAGAGGCTGAAAGGTGAGACTTTCTTTCTCAAACTCATTATCGTCAACCATTCTTCACTTAGCTGACTTTCATTCTAGACACTGGGAACACAGCAAAAACAAACACAGGGGAACTGATTTTAAGTCATTCAGCACTTACCACTCCATCTATTGCCATGTAGAGAAGCCGTCTTGGTCTGACAATACTGAAGAGTCTGTCAATGTACTCAAAGATCGCAACCATCATTTCATCCTCGTTTTTTGGTGCTGGTCTACAATGACAAGCAAATAGTGTAATATCATATAGCACTCCTCCGTGACTTGTGCTATCAGCGACAAAAATGGGTTACGTACTTGTCTTCAGGATGCGTACAGGGGTGGATGATTCCATTCATATCCAAATACAGATTATCAAACTCCACATCATTGGGGTTAGGCTTACTGGCATCGACAGGAATCTTTACACCATTGCATTCTTTTGGCTATGAGGAAGTGATAATTAATAGTAGTTTGGTTTGACTGTTCAAGTCTGAAATTGACATATCCTAGGCTCAGTACGAACCTGTGCTTCATTTCTGAATTGGAAATAATATACTTATAGTCATCTTTAAGTTACAAGATAGGCTATTTTTACTCCTTAAAGCTTCCAGCACGACAAGTTACTCTTGACTACGTGGGGGATAGTGACCAAATTCCCAAGTCATTCAGCTGTGCAAGAGAGAGACCAGGGAGTCTTCCCAGAATTCTCTTCCTTACCACACCCATTTCAACTTAACCTGAAAGATGCCTCTCCATGCCACATGTTCTCACTCCTGCTACCAGCATCAGGCATCACTTCTCACCCAAAAGATCGGCCTTTGGATGGACTGCCCCACTTCCAGGCTCTCTCTTCTCTAGCCCACCCTCCATGCTGTCCGTTTTCCTTAAGTACAAGCGTGGCTGTGTCTTCTCTCGCCTGCATCTTCCAGTGCAACACAGCACGTGCAGATCCACGAGCCTGGCCCTTACCAGCCCTCGGTCCTGCCACAACGCTGCTCAGGCCACCCCACCTCCCCTGTTCCCAGAAGATGCCCTTCCATCTCTCAACGCCTCTGTTCCTCCTTCTCCCTCCTGACCAACACTCCTTCCTGACATCTTATTCCTTTTCCAAAGTCTAGACTCAGATCGAATGCCACCGTGTTATCACACCTTGAACACATCCCCCCAACAATTAACTGCTCCTCTTCTATGTCCTCACAATTCTTCTTATTCAGTGTTTTTCTACTTGGTTTGCCATTCTAACCCCCAACTACACTGCAAGTTCTTCAAAAGGTAAGGACTGTGCTATACTCAACTCCTGGAGGCTCTCAACTGTATTTTTGTGGTAAAGCATTATCTTTCTTTCTGCCAGAGCTTTAGCAAATTATAAGAGCTAGGTTTTTATTCTTAGTAATAGTAAAGGCACTTTAAAAATAACACATGCAAAGTATCATTTTTTTTAAAACGTGTGAACTTAAAAGCCCATCATATACATGCTACCTCATGGATGAACCTCAAAAACATTCTGCTAAATAAAAGCCAGTCACAAAAGACCACAAAAGATCCTATTTACATGATTCAGAACAGACAAATCTTTAGAAAGAAACAGATTAGCTTCAATCTGCAGTGGGGGCGGAAAGGAAGGGAGGAGATAGGAAGTGACAGAAAATGGTTACATTTCTTTTGGAAATGAGGAAACTATTCTAAAATTAAGTAATGGTGTTGGTTGTACCACTGCATTCATACTAAAAGCACTGAACCATATCATTTTACCGGTGAATTATATGGTACATATTGCAATAAAGCTATTTTTAAAAGATATAAAGACAAAAGGTCAACTTAATGAGAAAAAAAACAGGGCCCACAGAAAGGACTGATGAAACCGTGGTACAACCATATACTGGAATGTCTGACAAAAGTACATTCCAAATGTACAAAAGTAACAATAAGTACAAATGTTACAAAAGTAACATCCAGATGAATGGTCACAAATATCTTAAGCCAAAAAAGGAGGTGAAGAAAAACACATCCTGTATACCACTTACAGGAAATTATAAACGATCAAAACAGTACTAGGCACTGTTCAGGGATGAACAGAAACCACAGAGAAGAGCAGATGAAGGATGAACACCAATCTCAGGACAGTCGTGATCCTCAAGAGAGAAGAAATGAGATTGGGCTTCAATTTGCATTTCTAATTGGAAGAACTGGCTGTCAAAGAAAGAGGCTATCAGAGTTCTGTGCAGACACCTGTGAATCAGGAAAGAGGGGCTTGATCAGAAGCAGTGAACCAGAAGGAAAGCAAGTCAATTTTAGAGGTCTATCAGAGAAGATCGTCTGATGACTCCCAAACAAAAACAAGCTCTATAAAGGCAGGAGGCTGTGCCGCTCCACTTGCTCTACACTTAAGGTCCACACCTCCCTTCCTCCTGAACCAACCAGACACCACACTCAGGAGAATCCAGACCCACTTTCTCTATGATTCCCAAGAAGTCAGACAGTTAAGTATTTTTGACTTGTTGACCTATGACCTCAGTTGCAACGACTAATTTTCTGCCTTTATAAAATTAAAGCACCCCTAAACAATATGGACATGAATGAGTATAGGTGTGTTCCAATAAAGTTTTATTTACAAAAACAGTATAGACCGCTGGCTTGCTATATTGCAGCTTTTCAACAAATGCTGAGTGTAGCTGATGAGTTTCCACTTCCCCTGCCTAGAAAGCAGAGCCTAGGGAAGAAGGTGTAGGCGGGTCCTGATTTTGAGAAAAGAGCGCCAGGCATTCCCAACAAGAAAGACACACATTTTCCTCTTGGGAGTTCTAAGGATATCTTCAACACATTAATTACATAAACCTAGAGTTTCTTTCTTCAGGAGAAGATTCTCAACAAAGGAACTCACTCTTCAAGAGGCTGGCCATTAACTACAATGTGAGTGTATCTGCTGCTGGATTCGAGAGATTCTTAATCAAAGAGTAGCTACATGGAGAGCTACTCTGAACACGAAAACCAATTCATCTCAAATAGCTTTTCATTATCTTTGGGGGTTTCCAGTAATAAACTGAGCACACATCGCAGCCTTCCCTTTCTATCCCCGGACCACATAAAAGACTAAAAACATCCCACCACAACTACAGAGCTGTGCTAGAAAACCAAGAGAAGAACCGTCGGTGACTGGTAAATCACAGGGGATGCCCGAAACATGGAAAACTAGTAGATCTGATCAGAGGACCTGCCTCAAACATGCAGATGTGGGAGAATCTGAGGGCTCCGGGCCCACAGGGGGCTCACATAAGAGCCTCTGGAGGATCCACAAGCAGCAACAGCAGGAACAGTCCAGCTGGTCAAACTTAGCACTCTCCCCTCCACTCACCGTCTCAGGCCCCATGAGAACCAGGCACCTTGAGACCGTTATTCTCAAAGGACAAGGGTGCTTGCGGAGGAAGGGCAGTCAGCACCCTGGCTGATGGAAGGCTGGCTGTCAGGGCAGTCCTACCCCGTGGGAAGCCCACTTCTCCACGGCCCACGGCACGAGGGGAGGAAGAGCTATCTGTATCCCAGACAAGCAGCTGAGAGATCACCCTGTTTCTGGACAGGCTGATAAAGAAGGTATGTGAAAAAGTAAATATGGTCCACACACAAATAGTGACTCTGTATAAAAATACACTCCATAGTATTTAATGCAAAACCCCTAAAATAAACTCCACACCAACTTGCTGTTCTAGTCAACGATATACGACTTTCTGGCTCTTCACATGTAAGGTAGAAACCCCAACTATCAGTAATATTTAAGTAAATGCATTTTTTGTGTAAGCCTGCACATATTTCACAGCAGCATAACGAACCCACCTGCAACGCAGGAGACACAGAAGATGGGGGTTTAATCCCTGGGTTGGGAAGATGCCCTGGAGGAGGGCATGGCAACCCACTTCAGTTTTTGGTCTGGAGAATCTCATGCACCAAGGAGACTGGTGGGCTACAGTCCTAAGCATCACAAAGAGTTGGACATGACTGAGCAACTAAGTGTATAGCACATGCAGACACACAGAAAAATCAGGACTCACGCCTGAGGTTCTGCTGCAGTAAGAGCTCCCTCCATTTAATGAAAGTGAAGTGAAATGGCTCAGTCGTGTCCGACTCTTTGCGACCACATGGACTATACATATACAGTCCATGGAATTCTCCAGGCCAGAATACTGCAGTGAGTAGCTGTTCCCTTCTCCAGGGGATATTCCCAAACCAGGGATAGAACCCAGGTCTCCCACATGGCAGGCAGATTCTTTACCAGCTGAGCCACAAGAGAAGCCCAAGAATACTGAAGTGGGTAGCCTACCCCTTCTCCAGGGGATCTTTCCAACCCAGGTCTTCTGCATTACAGGCAGATTCTTTACCAGCTGAGCCGAAGGGAAGCCCAAGAATACTGGAATGGGTAGCCTATACTTTCTCCAGCGGATCTTCCCGACCCAGGAATTGAACTGGGGTCTCCTGCATTGCAGGTGGATTCTTGACAGATAATATATTGTAGAACTTGGTTTTAGATTTCCCTTAAAGCAGCTCAGAACTTACAAAAAAAAAAAGCAGCTCACAAAAGACTAACAAAACACAGGTGATATTTTGGGGAGAAAGGGTCACAAGGCTACTGAAAAATTTAAATTACAGTATTCTGGTTAAAAATCAGGCCATAAATTTTGATGTAGTTGCCAAATAGAAAAACTTCATATTTTTAGTGATTAATATTTTTTCACATAGTATGTCAGCTCTCCATTTTTATATGGTGTCAGTCAACAAGGACTACTAATTACCACCACCGTTTACAGAATACTTAAAATGGGACAGGCACTGTTTTCAGGGCTTTTACTCGTGGATTATTTCCCTCTTTTCTCACAACAACCCTGTGAGGTACCGAGCATCTCACTTACTAATGAGAACACAAATGCTCAGAGGGGTTAAGTGGCTTTCCAATGTCATACTTCTGTCAAGTTCAGAGACCAGGATTGAACTCAGTCATCTGAATTCAGAGCTGGTAACTTACGCCATATGTCAGGCTGATTAATCGCAATTTCACTAGATTCAGCATGAACTCAACACCTGTAACGTGCGTCAAGGACCACAGCCAGAACTATAGGGGACACACAGTATGCTGATGTGTGAACCTGATCTTCACTTGCCCAGAGAGCATACTGGTGAGGAGGGCTGCCAGCATGACAGCATGAGGACTTCTGCTGCTCACCTGCTCTCCAGCAGAACTAGTGAGAATCTTTTGAAAAAGACAAAAGCATTTAAATTTGAAGCCTTTGGAAACAGTTTAGAGGCAAAGAGCAATCTAGTCAAGAAAACCTTTGAAAATTCAGAACTCACTTCATTTGTGACAGAACGTGGAGAAATTCACACCCAAGGGCATTCTCAAGAACTGTGTAAGTTGTGGCGAAAAGGGACCAAGAAAAGAATCAGGGACCTAAGGAAGATACAGCTTAGACCACAGACTAGCTAGTCTGTGGGAGAGAAAGGGGGGTTTAAGACAGCTGGGAGGAGCTGCCCTCCAGCTGGGGTTAGAACAGATACCAGACATTAATCTCAGAGGTGAAGCCTTGCAGGTGTCACTGCATTAGTCTGTAAGAGACTTCTGTGGAACACTCAACGGACTAGATACATTCTCGACTGCATGTGCAACATTCTCTGGGATAGACCAATCAATCGCAGGGCCATGAAACAAGCCTCAATAAATTTACAAGCATGAAAGTAATACAAAGTATGTTCTTCAACCACAACAAAGTAAATAAAATTCGAGCTCAATAACTGGAGAAAAGTTGGCAAACTTGTAAACATGGGCAATTTAACAACACACTCACAAACAATCAAGAAGAAATCAGAAGGGAAATCAGAAAATGATTTAAGATGAATGAAAAACAGGATACGACATATGAAAACTAACATTGTAAAGCCCAAAAGCAGTGTTCAGAGGAAAATTTATAGCTATAAATGTTTGTATTAAGAAAGATCTCAAGTCAATTACCTAACCTTCCAACTTGACACTGGAAGAGCAAAATAAATCCAAAGCAAGCAGAAGGAAGAAAACAAATATGAGAGAAAATGACACAGAGAATAAAAAGGACAATTTTCTAAAAAAATCTATGAAACTAGACTTCCCTGGTGGCACAATGGATAACCCACCTGCCAGTGCAGGGGACCCGAGTTCGAGCCCTTATCCCGGAAGATCCCACGTGCCACAGAGCAACTAAGCCTGTGCGCCACAACTACTGAGCCTCTGCTCCAGAACCTGTGAGCTGCAAGTCTGAGCCCTTGTGCTGCAACTACTGAAGCCCATGTGCCCAGAGCCCAAGCTCTGCAACAGCAGAAGCCACTACACGAGAGGCCCACACACCACAACTCGACAACGCCCTCGCGCAGCATCAAGACCCAGTGCATCCACAAGCAAATAAATAATCTATGAAACCAAAAGGCAGTTGTTTTACAAGATCAACAAAATTGACAAGTCTGACCAAGAAAGAAAAAAGCAAGGTGGGAAACCTAGATTTCACTGCAGGCAAACAGCACAATTCTATACGACGCAATGCTACTGAGAACTAGACACAAAAATATCTCCACTTTTACTTGGATATATAAACTACCAAAATTAACTTATCAATCAGTGCAAGGCACTATTCGAAGTTGTTAACTTGGATTTACTGACTTAATCCACACAACCAACTTATGTGGTGCACATACAACTGGTCATCTTTATTCACGAATTCCAATTTGCGAACTCAGCTGCTCACTAAAATTTTATTATACCCCAAATTAATATTGTTGCAGTCTCGAGGTCATTCACAAACACAAGCAGAATGGAAAAATTTGAGTCCACCGACACACACACTCCCAACTGATGTTAAACAAGGCAGCACTCTGTCCTATGTCAGCTCTCATATAGAAATGACCAGAGCATAGACTGTAGGAATGGGGTTGTGAAATACAAGCAACTCCAGTTTGCTTATAAATACGGCATATAAAGGTTTCCAAAAATCCTGGAAAAAAAAAAAAAAAAGAAATTGATACATGCTGAACAAGGATGAATCCTAAAAACATTATGCGAAATGAAAACGTGAAATACACCAGACACGAAATAACAAATATATGATTCCACTTATATTAGTACTTAGAATAGGCAAATTCATAAGACAGAAAGTAGGTTGCAGGGGAAGCAGAGAATTGTTTAGGTGAGTACAGAATTTCTATTTGGAATGATGAAAAAATTCTAGAAATGAGTAGCAGTAATTTGGCAAATTGACTCCCACGTATATAAAAAAAATAGTACACCATGACCAGGTGGGGTTTATTTACCTGAAATACCAGACTCATGTTAACATTTAAAAATCAATGTGATTCACCATTAAAAAAAAAAAACTAAAAAAGAGAAAGCACAGCATAAAGTGTAATTTTATAACAGTATAATTTTAAAAACTCTTAAGAAAACATAAGAAAAATCTCAGTGACCTTGGCTTTGACAAAGATTTCTTAAACATAACACAAAAAGCAGTAATATAGAGAAAAAAGAAAGCAGGCTTTACTAAAATTAAAAACTTTTGCTCTTATTTGCATGAAAAAGGAAATCACAGATTATTTACCAAAAAAATCAATATGTAAAAAACTCTAATTCAGTAAGACAAACCATCCAACTTAATAATGGGCAAAAGGGACTTCCCTGCTAGGACTCTGCTTTCACTGCTGTGTGTCTGGGTTCAATACCTGGTTGGGGAACGAAGATTCCTCAAGTCTCATAAAAGGAAAAAAAAAAGTCCTTACTCTTAAAAAAGGGGGGAAGGGGAGATCTGAACAGATACCCAACTCAAGAAGATATATGGAAGGCAAATAAGCACCGAAAGGGATGCTCAGCATCATCTGTCATCAGGGAAATGCAAACTGAACTCACACTGCAGTAGCACTGCACTAGAAGGGCGAGAACCAGAAAGACAAACCACACTCAGTGCTGCAAGCAAGAGCAACAACCAGGCCTCTCGTACGCTGCTGCTGGCAGGAAACCAGTACAGCCTCTTTAGAAAACAGTCTGGCTAGTTTTTTCTTTTTAAATAATCAAACACCAACATACACTGCAAGCACTTCTCTAAAGAAATGAAAGCATTATGTCCACACAAAGATTTGTATGCCAATGTTCACAGTTTTTCTTAATAGCCATCAACTGGAAATAATCCAAATGTTCACCAATCAGGTGAATGAAAACCAATCCAATGAATGAAAATCAAAATGTAATATATGCACCACACAGAATACAATTCCAAAATAAGAAACTATTGATACAAGTAGCAACATGGAAGACTTTCAAAATAATTACTGTGAATGAAAGTAACCAAGTTAACTGAGTCAGGTTTTTTTAAAAAGTACCTATTGTGTAATTCCATTTATATAAAATTTTAGAAAATGAAAACATCGATAGAAATAAATCAGTGGTTGACCAAAGATGGGCAGCAGGAAGGGGCTGGGGGAACAAAAAAGCAGCAGAAGGAATGTCTCAGAGGTGATGTTCATTACCTTGATTGTGGTGATGAGTCCATGGATAGACACATGTCAAAATGTATTAAATTGTACACTTTAAAAAAGTGCAGTTTGTTCTAGGTCAATTATACCTCGGGGGAGGAGAGAGAAAAGAAAAATAAATCAACTAGGAGGACCAGTATTCAGAGTTCAGAGAACAAAGTAAAAGGAAAACGGGAAAAAAAATAAAAAAGCATTCCCCGTAACTACAGAACACAAGCCTCCAGACTCACAGTCAGCCAAGCACTGATGAAAAGGAATTAAAATCTAAAAAAAAAAAAAAAAAAAAAAACTGTAACTAATACACAGTCACACAAGCTTATATTATCAAGGATAAAGCTCTTTTTAAAATTCAGAAAGAAAAACCGATCAACTACAAAAGAGTGAAAGCAAAAGAACACAGAAATTAAGAGCATGGGCTTCCTGGTTGACACAGGCTCTGACATGCATTAACCACATGACCATGAGTACATTACTTAAGCCGCCTGTGCTTCAGTTTTCTCACCTGTAATAAGAAGCAAGGGGAGGAGGAGAAGAAAGAGTTACGTGGTTGTTATGGGGATTTAATAAATTCATCTGTGAAATGCCTGCTGCTGCTAAGTCGCATCAGTCGTGTCTGACTGTGCAACCCCATAAACGGCAGCCCAACAGGCTCCTCTGTCCCTGGGATTCTCCAGGCAAGAATACTGGAGTGGGTTGCCATTTTCTTCTCCAATGCATGAAAGTGAAAGGTTAAAGTAAAGTCGCTTGGTTTTGTCCGACTCTTAGCGACCCCATGGACTGCAGCCTACCAGGCTCCTCCGTCCATGGGATTCTCCTGGCAAGAGTACTGGAGTGGGTTGCCATTGCCTTCTCCGGTGAAATGCCTAGTACCTACTAAATACTGCATTTAAGTGTTAGCTAAATAAATAAACTGCATTAACATTCAACTTTTCATCAACAATTTTGGATGACAAAAATCAAAAGAACAATGCTTCCCAAGTTCTGAGGGAAAGCAATTTTCAAACTCAACCTCTGCCTAGCTAATGATTACTCATGTATACGAGGAAGAAGGGACTTAGAAAACTCACATACTACAACAGCACTTCTTAAGAACTTAAGAACAAAAACCAAGAAAAATGATTAAAAAACAGTACCTCCAACTGCAGAAATTTTTAAAAATATCAAGAAGCACCTTTCCAGCTAGGCTACATAACCAGGTGCCACAGCAGCAGAAATACAGACTTAAAGCAGTCTCCAATTAGAAAGAGGACTTGATAGAATATCTGATATAAGAGTCTGGATGGGGAACCATGTCCAGTGGAAAACAGGCAACAGACAAAAAGACAAAAGTAGCAGAAAATAAACAGAATCCTAGTACACAACCTAGATCTACATAGTAACAATAATCACCAACACTACTTGATTCTTCAGCTTTTAAAACAAACTTGTGTAGCCAAAGCCCTGACAATTTAATCCTGGATGCCAACAAGGCAAAAAGCACAGCTGACAAGCTTGGTATGAGGAATAAGGACAGCAGGGGTAGAAAAGTTAATACCTAACCTCAGCATGTGAAAGGTCAAGGAGTACTCTGTATAGGAGAGGAAAAAGAAAAAAAAAAAAATATTACTTAACGCTATAGTTTATCAGAAGAATAAAGGCACTGATTAGGGGGTGGGGTGGGGTGGGGTGGGGGGCGGGGGCCTGTGCAAGTGACTGCTCCTAACACAGCTACAATTCCACAGATACATCCAGAAGCAATACATCAAATATAACCATGACACTCAGAGACAGAACCAAAAATAAGTTTAAAGCAGTTATCCCTGCAGAGCAGAAAGGAGGTAAGATATAAAGTTAAGAAAAGTTTTAAACGCAAAGGACATGAGCATTGTTTCCATAGTTTCTCTTTGAGAAAAACACAGGCGGTACTGGAAATTTCATCAGAACCATCAGTTTCGGTTTTTCCTCGGACAGGAACTAAGCAAGGTCAAGATCTCACACTGAATGATGAATGAGGTCTGGAGACCCATCTACCTGTCCAAAACAAACAAAAACTAAACAAACCTTCCCCCCCACCACCCACCCAAAAAAAACCCTCACTAGCCTAAGCAGAAAGTTCCCAGTGTCGGCTGGGCATTTCGTTCAAAAGCAGGGCATCGTGTGTCCCTGAACCTCCCCGATCTGGAAACTGAAATCCCGGGTACCAAATCGAAACCGGACGGAGAAACCTGGAAACGACCAATAAGAAATGCCAAGAAACCAACAGCAAGAGGCGTAGCACCGATCGAGCGCGCCCAGGAACCCTGAAAATGTCAAAGGCAGGCTTAGCCCAGCAGTCAGACAACGAGGGAGGGGCCCCTTCGCGGACTTGAGTGCTGTCCGAGACCTTCCCGAGGCGCTGCTCTCCCCGCGCGACCCCTAACACGACACCGACGGACTGCCTCTCCCCGAGCCGAAAGCCTCTCAGGCCGGCCGCCCCGGGAGGAGACAAAGCCGTGGGCGGGGTCTGCCGCCCGGGAACCCGCGGGCAGCGCAGGGGTGGCTCTAGCGCCGCCCGAGCCGCTCCCGGGCCTGGAGTGCGAGCGCCCGCGCCCACGACGCGCGTCGACCCGCGGCGACCGGGGAGGCAGCGGGCGCGGGCCCCGCGGGCGGGCGGCGGGCCCCCCGGGGACCGCGGCCTGCACGCGCGCCGGTGCAGGGGGGTGCTCTAGGCGTCGGCGTTGCGGCCGCCTGGCGCCCCCTCACCTTCTCTTCCACGCAGTTGACAATGATGGACGGGTACTTGCGGCTGAGCCAGCGGAAGAAGGCCGGGACTCCCATGGCGGCGGCACAGCTGCGGGCGGCGGCCCGGCCAGCGAACGCGCGGTAACCAGAGAGACGAGCCGCGGCGGGCACCGGCGCTTCCGCCCACGTGCGCCCGGCGACCGGAACTTAGGTCACGGCGCCGCCGCCGAAGAGACCAGGAAAGAGGTGCCGGCCGGTGGGGGCGGGGCCGGAAAGGGGCGGGGCTAGTGAGGGGGTGGCCCAGAGCAGTGGCCCGCGTGGCTCGTCGTCCTCGGCCGCACGGGACTCGGAGCTTCCCCGGCAACCAGCGACCCTCGGGCGGGAACCCTGCGTACCAGGCTGCTCCAGGGGAACCTTGGCGGACTGGTTTCCTCCTTCTCACCCACCTCGATTCATGTAGAATCTAAGCATCCACACGCACTCGTTACTTCTGCTTCCCGCTTTCTCCCGATTTTATGCCACAGCATGAATCTGGGTTAGCAACCGTATTTTTTTTTTTTTAAGTATTTTGCACTGATGACGGCTGGTTTTCGTAAACAACTCACTTATCACTGGTTATAAAATGCAATGTAGCATGTAATTCAACCTTCCAGCTACATTTATGAGTGTAAAATAATTGCTGGTGTCACTCTCCAGCACTTATTTGCAAGTTTACACTGTGCTAAAGCATTGGCTAAGGCATTATCAATGACACCCCACTCCAGTACTCTTGCCTGCAAAATCCCATGGATGGAGGAGCCTGGTAGGCTGTAGTCCATGGGGTCGCTAAGAGTCGACACGACTGAGCGACTTCCCTTACACTTTTCACTTTCATGCATTGGAGAAGGAAATGGCAACCCACTCCGGTGTTCTTGCCTGGAGAATCCCAGGGACGGGGGAGCCTGATGGGCTTCCGTCTATGGGGTCGCACAGAGTCGGACACGACTGAAGCGACTTAGCAGCAGCAGCAGCAGCAGCAAGGCATTATCAAATTTGATCGTCACTTGGGTCTTCTGAGGGTGCTTTCATCATCTTCCTGTAACAGACGAGAGGCCGCGATAGAGGGGGCTTAAGTCTCTTGCTTATTCACACCGTTTCTGTTTCAGTCCAAGTAAAGATCATTTAATACTCTGTCCTTGCACTAACAGGATACTTATATCCTTTGTTTTCTGATGGCTTTAAATACATTTTTTTTTTCCAACATATAAGAAGGGAGGCATGGAAGAGGAGGAATTTATGTTAATTTGCTCAAGTCTGGAAGTCCGTCTCCCTGGAATCCCCTCCTGCCTTGACAAATCACACTCAATCCTAAAGGCTCACCTCAAGAGGTCTCTAGGGAAGTGTTTCTCCCTGCCACCTGGCAGTATTCATTGCCCCCCTTCTCTGTGGTCTGATGCCACTTTGTTTAAACCACTGGTGTGGAAATTAGAGAAATGGTTATCCCATATTTTACCTAAGAACAGTCAAAACCTGGAACCTAAGAACATAATTACCTGGAATTATGTCTGTGGTGAAGTCCCTCGTTTCTCCTACAAAGAGCCCTTCCTCAAGTATTTAACTTTCCTGGGCAGTGCTATGTTCTCATAGGCACACATGTACAGTAGGCATTTGGTATGGGGATGGTTAGCTGGGAAAACTGAGTCATTGAGAGTCCTTGCCCAGCGTTTTTCAACTTCAAGCCATAAGGAAGGTGAGGCAGCACCTCCCAGATGGTTGAGGCTGAAAGATCAGAATGGGATTTATTGCCGGTCTGCAATGAGAAGCAGATTTAGTCCCTGGTTGCAGTGGGTTTCGAGTACAGCTAAATCCCTCTTCCTGCAGTTTGGTTGGTAAACCTCTTCTTTATTTCCACGTGCCAATAAATGATCCTTTTGCCCTAAGCTGTTTGGAGCTAAGTTCCTCTCCTTTGCATAGGAAAGAGTCTTTGTGCCAGCTCAAATCCTACGTGTTTCCACTTCCCCTCTTCTCCATAAATTTTTCCCAGCACAGAGCCCAAGGCTCCTGCCAGTTCTCATCTTCCATAGCTCTCCTTGACTTCTAACGTGTGGTATTGCATCTTACATTTTTCTTATCTCATCTGTAAATATTCTCTTTCTTCTAATATATCAGGACAAGCTACGCTTTGCTGGGATAATAAATAATGGCTGAAATCTCATCAGCTGACCAAAAGTGTGGTTGAGCTCCCTCCAGGGCTGTTTGTCCTCCACGTGGTGACTCAGGGATCCAGCTGTTTTCATCCTGTGGTTCTGTTAGCTCAACATGTGACCACCACAGCCACTACCAAAGGAAGGCAGGGCAGGAGGGCTACCCTGAATGTTCTGAAGGGCTAGGCTTGATGGTGGCTTACATAATTTCTACTTACATTCATTTGACCAAATTCCAATCACTTGGCTCCCAGCTGAAGACAAGATTGGGAAATATTGTGGGGAAATATTTCCCAATCTCATCTTTTGCAGTACTCAATAATAGAAAAAGGAAACAGGATGGGGGAACACAGCATTGTCTCTGCCATACTCCTTAGTTAAGCTGCAAATCAAATTATTAAATATCTATTTAAGGTCCACAGCCTTTGCTGCCTATGTGGGCACCATTAGCAAAATAAATCATTGTCTTGCTACCATCACCTGTCTTATCCATCACTAGCAAGGACAAGGTACAGCCACGGCATATGAAATAAGTGAAGTAATTAAGTCACATTTTGACCAATAATAAACAAGCCTCATACCACAAGTCTTATTAAATACCCCAAATGAACTGCACAATTCTACAATTGCTACAGACATTTTAAAAAGATACAGATCTAGTCATCTAAAGGGGTAGTCAGAGATGATAGGGAGGAAATAGATTAACAAGGAGTCTTGAAATCTCAGTGAGATTGGGTTGGAAATGAGGTGTGTGTGGAAGAAGACATTGTAAGTTCCCTGGAGGCAGGGGTGTGTCTTTATTGATCTTGTGATAAGCATCCAATAGATTGTTAATATTTTCATGGAATTGAATTTTGAGAGCGGTAGTTCTCAAAATGTGGTTCAGGGATCCCTAAGATCCCAGAGATTCATTCAGTGCGTCCATGATGTTAAAACTTCTTATAATAATATTAAGATGTGATTTGGGGGAGTTCCCTGGTGGTCGAGTGGGTAGAACTCCAAGCTTCCAATGCAGAGGACATGGGTTCAACACCTGGCTGAGGAACTAAGATCCCACATGCTGCACAGCCAAAAAAATGTGTGATTTTCTGTCTTCACTTTCATCCTCCAAGTGTATAAAGTATATAATGGAAATTTCTAGAGGCTATGTGATGGGATCTCTCAATGAATTGCCGATCAGAAACAGCTGTGGCAACCCAGTTGTCTTCTGTTAAGTCAGACACTGAAGAATTTCAAAAAATATAAAACAGTGCCAATCTCCTCACTAATCTGGGTTTGGGAAAAATAGTTATTTTCATAAGCATGTTACTTCTGTTAGCATGTTAAGGGCTTCTTGTTATTTTTAAATGAATTAATAATTATTTATTTTAGCATTTTAAATATTCTAAAATTTTCTCAGGTTTGATTTCAAACATGGTAAATATTGACAGGTATAATTACCTGAACAAAACCTCTTTGGGGTGCTGGATAATTTGTAAGAGTATAAAGGAGTCCCAAGGCCAAACACTTTGAGAACCTCTATCTTAAGACATAAGAAATGGAAATAGAATCAACAAATTTCTGCTCTTAGAACCCAATCCAAAGCTACTTTTTCAGATTTCTAGGATTTTGATATGTTGAGATCTTGTCTCAAATGCTCCTTGCCACACAACACAATAGGCAATCATCATCACCAAGTGTAATTCACGGGTACAGATGAACATGACGTTGGTGAAAGCATGTTTGCTCCCATGCAGTCCTGTCCTGGCTGAACTTCAGAATGCAGCTCAGAAATGTAGATAACTGAAAGATGCATTTGTAAGGCCTCCATCTGTACACATCGATGAATGTATTCAGAAAGATTATTTCCCTCTCAACTTTCTCCATCTGTGCTCACACCTTAAGTTAACCAAAGACATTAAACAATGAGCATCGTACCCCAAAGTGTTGAGAAAGGGAAACTGTAATGAAATGATATTAGGGTTAAATTGCATTAAGTGGCCTACATTTCTGTGGCCATTTTAGAGCCTTTTTTCATGCCTCATCTCTCAATTTCTCCAACCACAAAAATCTCTCTTTTTTTTTCAAGGCCTTGTATCCCTCAGATGCTTTTAGAATTGATGCTGTATGTTTGTAAGTGTGACACGTTGTGACTGACATTTTCGCAAAGTTTGGCTGGCTGTACATAGTTTGGTTTCAAAGAACAGGATTTGACCAAAACCACAAATCTAAATCATACTTATTATTACATGGGTTTCAGTGACAAATCCCATGCTCTAAAACATAACCCCAAACAGTCAAAGTCCCCTAGAATGTGATTTGCTTATAAAGCAGGTACTAGACGTTGTCGGTCAGCACCGTGAAAGGCTCCTGCTACATTTCATCCCATAATATGACATTTCAGAAGATCCTGGCAGATTTCTGTTTAAGGCCACAGGTTATATTGTCTCCTAAAGCAAAAGACAAGACACTGACAGAAGGCACATGTTTCAAGGAGTCAAATGGTAATAATTCCCTTTGGGTGTGTAAGTGGAGAGACTGGAGGGAAACAGCCTCGTTTCAAGGATAATAAAGCGTGAAGCACTCAGAAGTATTGAAGGTACAACCTCAACCCTACAAGCTGATAAGCAGGCCTAGACTTTTATTTATAGTGACATGAGTGACATTTATCTGCCTTTCACTGGAACATCTAATCCACTTGTCAAGGTGTGTCTTAAGCGGACACCTGATTTCTGGCCAGAGTTGGCAGGCTTCGAATACAAATGTGACTGCCCTGGCTGAAATTCAGGATTGAAAAAAAAAAATCCTGGAGATATGAAATCATCAGGGAAATACATCAACTTGATTTCAGTTTGCTGCAGAGACAACATTACCTGAATAGGGTATTGGCTTTGTGGTAGAAATTATCATCAGTCAATTAAAGTAGAAACAGAGATGAATTACCAAAGGGTTCACAAACCTCAGTATCTCTTCTTGTTGTTTAGTCACTGAGTTATGTCCAACTCTTTTGCAACCCCGTAGACTGTAGCCTGCCAGGCTTCTCTGTCCACGGGATTTTCCAGGCACGAATACTGGAGTGAGTTGCCATTTCCTTCTCCAGGGGATCTTCCCAACCCAGGGATCAAACCCACGTATCTTACATTGGCAGGCAGGTTCTTTACCTGGGAAGCCCCAGTATCTCCCTACTTAGCCTTTAAGTTCAATCATAACAGAATTGTAGCTGTCTCTTCCTTATGCCAAATTATTAACAGAGTCCAGTTTTAGGAAGTGAAAACCAACATGAATCAAGAACATACACAAATACTGCCTGACTTCTCTGGAGGCACTGAGGGGGATCCAGACAGTGGTTCCCTCTTCAGGGCCTGGCAGTAGAAGATGATGTAAAGTGTAACCACATTTCAAACTAAGTAGCCATAAGCAACTGAAAGAGCAGTACAAGAAGAAAAAAAAAAAAGGCCATAGTTACCTCCAAACAAATTAAACAAACTGTAAGAGTTCAGAAGACAGAAAGAGGAAAAGGCTGGTGTGGTCAGGAGCTCAAATAAGACTTCATGGGAAGCAGGACAGGAAAGAATCTTGAAGGATGAGCCAGTAGGTAAGATCTTCACTAGAACGACATGCATTAATTAATTGCAGGGATCCCATTCCCTCAACACATACACACACACACACACACACACACACACACACACAGAGGCATTCTTGGCTCCTTTCTGACCATGTGGTTCCTTGGCCATGCCACCTGGCACTGCCCCCCCCCCCCCATGCTGCTGTCCATGGTGCTACAGAGCAGGGCCTCTATGTCACAGGCTACACCTCACCTTCAGGCTAAAAGACAATCACGTTAGGAAAGTCTATGCTGTTTCCTTTGCCCTAAGTAGTGCTGTGCCCAAATATAGTTCTGTTTTCTTTTTTTTAAACCAACTTCATTTCCTTTTAATTTACATACATTGAAATGCATCCGTTTCAAGTGTACACGTCAATGAATTTTGACCAATGTATATACTTGTGAAACCACCACTACAACTGGGACATAGAATAATTCCATTGCCCCCCCACACACACAAAGTTCCCTGTACTCCTGTGCATGGGGTGACAACTCCTCCCCTCACCCCTGGCCTCAGGCAACAATTAATCTGCATTTTGTCCCAATAGAATAGTTTTTCTAGTGCATGCTCGTGTGCTCATTCATGTCTGACTCTTTGCTGCCCCATGGATTGTAACCTGCCAGTCTCCCCTGTCCATGGAATTCTCCAGGCAAGAATACTGGAGTGGGTTGCCATTTCCTCCTCCAGGGGATCCTTTTGACCCAGGGATCAAACCTGTGTCTTCTACATTGGCAGGCAGGTTCTTTACCACTAGCGCCACCTGGCAAGTTTTTTGTTTGTTTTCTAGATTTTCCTATAAATGAAACCTACCGTTTGTAGTCTTTTGTCTGACGTCTTTTCCTCAGCGTAATGGTTTTGAAACATCCATATTCTGTGAATCAATCCTTTGTTAATTGTTACGTCTATGTACCACAATTTCTTGGACCTTCACCTCTTGGTGGATATTTGAATTGTTTCTAGCTTTTTGGAATAGAGTTTCTGTGGACACCCATGTACAAATTTTTTGTGTTTGCAAATACACTTTTCATTTCTTTAGAGAAAATACTAGGAATAAGAATTGCTGGTAACATATATGGCTTCCCTGGTGGCTCAGACGGTAAAGAATCCAGCTGCCATGTGGGAGACCTGAGTTCAATCCCTGGATTGGGAAGATTCCCTAGAGGAGGGCGTGGCAACCCACTCAAGTATTCTTGCCTACAGAATCCCCATGGACAGAGGAGCCTGGTGGGCTACAGTCCACCGGGTCACAAAGAATCGGACACAACCGAGCAACATTTATGTTATATATGTTTGATGATTATAGGCATGGCCTCTATGAGCATTCTTGTCATTGTCTAAAACCTTAGGAGGCTCTCTGATTTCTATGAGTGGAATTCATACTCCTTAGACTAGCATCTTTGGCCCTCTGCCATCTGCTTTTCATTATTTTGCTTTTCCACCTCGCTAGTATACTTATACTTCACTCACTCACACACAATTGAACTTGCTTGTCCACAACTGAGCCAAATATAAGTGGCAGTGCTTCCAGGACTACACATGGATTTCCTCCTCTTTCTGCCTTGTTGTCTGCGACCACATACCCACCAAAGGTTTAAGTCCTAACTTAGATGTGTGACTTATGTACATTCTTAAGACAAATATCACAGATATCATGAATCCTGAAATTTTGTTTG
Organism: Bubalus kerabau; assembly: GCF_029407905.1. Taxonomy (NCBI): domain Eukaryota; kingdom Metazoa; phylum Chordata; class Mammalia; order Artiodactyla; family Bovidae; genus Bubalus; species Bubalus kerabau. The sequence goes on along the minus strand of NC_073636.1, from coordinate 40,884,776 downwards.
TCTCTAAACATTCCAAGCATGTTTGTAAGATTTCAGACATCCTCTTTTTGAAGGGTGGGGAGTACAGAGGGCATTCTCTTCACAGATTCAGTCTTCAGGCATTTAGTGAGCATCTACTATGAGCAAGGCATAGTAGTAGATACATTTGTAGAGTCTCCGTAGGACGGGTGTGGGTCACTGCAGCAGTCTAGAAAGGGCAAGTAGACAGCTCTAAGGGAGCATGAAGTGACCACATGGGCTGATACAATTTTATCTGAAGCACAAACAGGAAAACTGGAATGTACAGTTCATAATGATTACAAAGAGGAAGAAAAAGAAAGGGTTTATTTCACCCTGTCTCACTCAGCTGTTTTCTCTTGTCAACTTAAAAAATACACAGTGCAAGAGTTGCAAGTTAAGTTTGGTTTGAGGCAAAATGAGGACTGTAGCCTGGGAGACAGCGTTTCAGATAGCTCTGAGAAACTGCTCCAAAGAGGCAAGGGGGAAGGTCAGTGCATATGTGATTTTGGCGAAGGTGGAGTACATGGAATTAAGCACATTATTTTTTACAGAAGGTTTCTGATGGCCATGAGGAGCAGCAGTCACCATGAAGAATTTCATGCTTTTCTAGATGAAGAAGATGTAAAAACTGGGCTCATAAAATTGGCCCCTGAAAATATCTAACTATCTGGAGATGTGTTCTATCAGTTCCCCCACCCCACCCCGAGCACAGAGGGTCCATTACTGCTCTCCACCCTGAACTCCTTTCAGGGGGTGTCGAAAATCAGCAGCACATGCTTTAATCCTGTAGAGGTAGATGGCAAGTGCCAATTCGTAGTTGACACTCTTGCCAATTTGTCGTTAACACCCTTCAAGATGGGCTTCCCTGGTGGCTCAGCTGGTAAAGAATCTGCCTGCGATGTGGGAGACCTGGGTTTGATCCCTGGATTGGGAAGATGCCCTGGAGAAGGAACGGCTACCCACTCCAGTATTATAGCCTGGAGAATTCCATGGACTGTATAGTCCATGGGGTCACAAGAAGTCAGCCACGACTCAGTGACTTTCACTTTCACTCTTCAAGGTAAACCTAAATATGAAGATGAAAATAAGGATGGCCGGGAGAAGAATTGTGCATTTAAAAAAATTACCAGTGGCTCACTCTGCTAAATTTGCTAAAACCATGCCAATTTGAAGGAGAAAGTGCATTGGTGTAGAAAGCATGCAAGCACCATTTCTCATTTCTTGTATTTTTTAAAAAAACTGATTCCCACTGTTCTGCAAATCCTCGTGTTCTTTTCTGAAATGAATCTTCTACCTGGACTAGTGCACATCTTTGTCTTAGAACATGTTACTCAAATGGAATCACTCAAGAAACTTGAATAAGAACTAAGACAGAATTGGACACTTGTGTAATGCAGAAATGAGTCATGGTTCAAATTCTAGCTGTACAATGTGGGAGCTAGTCCAGCACCATGAGAGAATGCCTCAAATTAATTAGTGCTCTCAGAAAGTTAACAAAGGTAAGAACCCGAAAGCTTTTCTGTGTGTGAATGGCAGTCACGTGTTTCTATCTTTCTATCACAGGATCACTTACTTAAGCAGAACTGGCTTAGAAACCTCTATCTTTTACGGTGAGCACTTTAGCTGATGTCTGGGAAAAACAGGCTTTTATGATACCAAAGACTGGAAATATTTTTCATGCAGCTGATCCCATGACCCAAGGTAAATCAAATAAAGCTCCAAAGAATACGTCTCCCTCTGTCTAGTACCCAGAGATCCCACAGCATGTGAGCCTGACTTTTACAGTTCATAGTCTCTTCCTGAAATCTCATTCGTTTTTGCCCAGCCAATCAGCACTGTCAGGATCCGGATGCTATGGCCCTAAAAGATGCTTCATTGGAGAGAGGAATAAGACATGTGGAGCTTTAAGTTTACATAGAGACCCAAGTCACTGGCCTGACTCGACCTACTGCTGTGTGGCCTTGAATAAGCCTCTTGCCTCCTTGGGACCTCACTGTCCTCACTTGTAAAGCCACTTGCTAAACCCAGTCACCTCTGAGGATTCTTCTGGCTCTAACCATCCAGTATTAGACACCCCTTCCTTGTCCAAATGCCTGTGGCATTTGTGATCTTCACTGAATACGCTGACATACACAGCTTGTTGCCACTTGTTTGCAGCTGAATGGGGCTTCCCGCCCCAATGACTGCGGTCATTCAGTGCATTTGGTGACGTTTGATAGATCTTGACTGCACAGCTTTGTGTCAGCCTCTTTTGCAGGTGCTGGGTGTTTATCAAAAATGGCCTGTTCTCCTAGATTCTACAGTCTTGCTTGGGGTAGGGAGCAACTAAGTGAAGAAACAACATGTAATTGGGTTGTGATAAGTGCTATGGAGTAAAATAAAACAGGGCCTAGGGATAGAGCGTGAGAGTGGGGTGTGGTCTCTATTTTAGTGTCAAGAAAAGCTATTTTCCATTCTTTAAAATTGGAGTGTGCACGTGTGTGCTAAGTTGCTTCAGTCATGTCTGACTTTGTGCAACCCTGTGGATTGTAGACTGACAGGCTCCTCTGTCCATGGGATTCTCCAGGCAAGAATACTGGAGTGGGTTGCCACGCTCTCCTCCAGGGGATCTTCCCAACCCAGGGATGAAGCCTGTGATTCTTAACGTCTCCTGCATTGGCAGGGGGGTTGTTTATCACTAGCGCCACCTGGGAAGCCCTAACATTGGGTTATAATTAACATACATGCTTCTGACACCAGTTTCAGTGTGTAATTGCAATTCTCCATCAAGCAATTCTCTGACACCAGCTGGGTGTCCTACAATTCAACTAGGTTCTGACACTGTCTACCCCGAGACAGCATCAGACCATGTTCATGCAAGTTCGTGTGTTCGATTCACAGTGAGGCCAAACAAACTGAAAGGTCAGAGTTTGGAGCAGAGCAAGTTTTACTGCCGGGCCATGTAAGGAGACAAGGTAGTTCTTGCCCTGAAAAACCTCTAGTTTCCAAAAGAGTTTCGGGAAAGCATTTCTAGGACCAGGGAAGGGAGTGGTGTCACAGGTCTGAGGTCAGCTTGTGCAGTTATCTGAATGGCTGATGCTGAGGCAGAAGGATGGGATCACAGGGATTCAGAGTATCAGTCCTTAGGCTCCAGGAGGCTTGGGGCTCTGTGATCTCGGTCTTCAAATAGTCAACATCTTATATTTGTTGGAGACTGGGAGGCTTTTACATCTTTAAAACAACTCAGGAAATTTGCATCCAATACTGTTATCTAGATAGTTTGTGTGTGTGTTAGTCCCTCAGTCGTGTCCCACTCTTTGCGACCCCATAGACTGCAGCCCACCAGGCTCCTCTGTCCATGGGATTTTCCAGGCAAGGATACTGGAGTGGGTTGCCATTTCCTTCTCTAGGGGATCTTCCTGACCCAAGGATCGAACCCAGGTCTCCTGTACTGCAGGCAGATTCTTTACCAACTGAGCTACGAGAGGAGTTAAAGCAGAGGATGGGGGTGGGGGGAGACATGTCCCTCCCCCAACCCAGGAAAGCCCCAAGGGGTACTTCTTGGTTACAATTTCTGCCCCTCCACCTTTCTTTGGTATTCCTGTCAACTACAAATTGGCACTTGCCATCTACTTATCTATTTGGTGGCTATGGTTTTTCCAGTGGTGATGTATGGATGTGAGAGTTGGACTGTGAAGAAAGCTGAGCACCGAAGAATTGATGCTTTTGAACTGTGGTGTTGGAGAAGACTCTTGAGAGTCCCTTGGACTGCAAGGAGATCCAACCAGACCATTCTAAAGAAGATCAGCCCTGGGTGTTCTTTGGAAGGAATGATGCTAAAGCTGAAACTCCAGTACTTTGGCCACCTCATGTGAAGAGTTGAGTCTTTGGAAAAGACTCTGATGCTGGGAGGGATTGGGGGCAGGAGGAAAAGGGGATGACAGAGGATGAGATGGCTGGATGGCATCACCGACTCAATGGACATGGGTTTGAATGAACTCCGGGAGTTGATGATGGACAGGGAGGCCTGGTGTGCTGCGATTCATGGGGCTGCAAAGAGTCAGACATGACTGAGTGACTGAACTGAACTGAACTGACAGGCCAAAGTGGGAATCTGGGAGGCGGGCACCTCTGCAATTAATGAGCACATTTAAAACTCCCCAACCTGCAGATGCCACACACAGGAAACATTTCCAGGAGATACCCGGCCAGAGGACCAATGCCACCACCAGTTTCACGTGGGGATGGGGTTCTAGACTTCTGACTGTTTTCAGGCATGGGGGCCTCCACCCTGGAGAAGGAGAAGATGGACAGTGAGAATATCCCCCAGCAACTGCTTTCAAACCTGGGCCACCCAGAGAGTCCCCCATGAAAATGGCTGAAAAGCAAAGGGAATGACAAGGACTTTGCGATTATCTGCAGACCTAAGCTAAACAAGAGAACTTTCCAGCTATTTCTTGGGACTCCCTTCCAGACGAGCTACTCTTAGGAATCTTTTCCTGTCTGTGCCTCCCTGAACTCCTGAAAGTCTCCAGCGTTTGCTAAGAGACAGCATTATCTAGAGTTTGATGAGTCTCTCTGGCAGACTGTAGACCTCACGGGCAGAAACCTCTACTCAGATGTGGTTGGTCGGCTTCTGTCCTGACGGGTAGTTGCCTTCCGCTGCCTGTGATCATTTATGGACCAATTGTTAGTTGAATATTTCAGCCCTTTTTGTCTACAGCACCTGGACCTGTCGAACTCAGTGATTGACGTGTTTACCCTCCACGGCCTTCTGTCTCACTGCTCCAAGTTGCAGAATCTCAGCCTGGAAGGCCTCCAGCTTTCTGATCCCATTGTTGATAATCTTGCTAAGAAAATAAATTTACTGCAACTCAACCTTTCTGGGCATTCTGGATTCTCTGAATCTGCCCTGAAGATTTTGCTGAGCAGCTGTTCCAGATTGGATGAGCTGAGCTGAAACTCTCTTGGTGCTTTGACTTCACTGAAAAGCACGTATAGGTGGCTATTGCACACATGTCGGAAGAAGGTAATGGCACCCCACTCCAGTACTCTTGCCTGGAAAATCCCATGGACAGAGGAGCCTGGTAGGCTGCAGTCCATGGGGTCACACAGAGTTGGACATGACTGAGCAACTTCACTTTCACTTTTCACTTTCATGCATTGGAGAAGGAAATGGCAACCCACTCTAGTGTTCTTGCCTGGAGAATCCCAGAGATGGGGGAGCCTGGTGGGCTTCCGTCTATGGGGTAGCACAGAGTCGGATACGACTGAAACGACTTAGTAGCAGCAGCAGCAGCAGCATACGTGTCGGAGACCATCATCCAGTTGAATCTCAGCAGGTACCAAAGGAATCTGCAGAGATCAGATGTCTCTGCCTCAGTTGGGAAGATGTCCCAATCTTGTCCACCTAGACTTAAGTGATAGTGTTATGTTGAAAGTGACTGCTTTCTAGATATTTACCAACTCAGCTACCTCCAACATAGCACTCAGTCGGTGCTATGACATAATACCTGAAACTTTTCTTGAACTTAGAGAAATTCCCACACTAAAAACACTACAGGTCTTTGGAATCATGCTGGATGGTAACCCTCAACTGTTAAAGGAAGCCCTCCCTCACCTACAGATTAATTGCCCCCATTTCACCACCATTGCCAGGCTGACCATTGGCAACAAGAACCAAGGGATATGGGGCATCAAATGCTGACTGTCACTGGAGAAGCCCAGTTGTCTATGATGCATCTGTTGCAAGATGGTGTCTCCTCTTTTCTTTGAACAGGAAAAGTAGGCAGGAAGCCCAACTGTGGAGAGCTCAGCTATTTTTATTCTTGATTTTCTGTTGCCTTCCTTCTACAAGTATATTAGAGAACCATTGGAGAGACAAAACTGTGAAGTGTTGCTTTTTAGAAATGATTATGAAAGCTTTTATCACTGCTGCTGCTGCTGCTGCTGCTGCTAAGTCGCTTCAGTCGTGTCTGACTCTGTGCGACTCCATAGACGGCAGCCCACCAGGCTCCCCCGTCCCTGGGATTCTCACTGCTATACCCTTAAAAGCCTAAGTTCTATGCTTTTTGAAATTTTAGGGAGAGTGAACCTTTAATTTCAAGATACCTTAAATAGCAAAATTTGAACCACATTTTCCAAGTGCCCTTCTCAGAAAATCTATTTAGAATCAGGCTTAAAAATTACCACCAGCAAATCATTTTCATAGCCTATATGGCAACTGAACTTTCTTCTATTTAATTTTTCAGCACTGCTTTATTGTAAGACATAGGTTGCAAAAAATAATAAGCTATTTGTATTGTAAGCTGAACAGAATGAGAATCAGAATAGATTTGCAGCAATATCTTCAGAGGATAGCAAGAAAAATAGACATCTCAACTGTGCCTTTAGATTTGAAATCAGGTTGATAGAAACAAATAGCCCCAGGTCATTCACCTTAAAGCCTAAATAAAGGAAGAAATGATAAGCCAACCAGAGGTGTAGAACTGGTATAGAATTTAAAGGCTCAAGAGACAGTTTTCTATGACAGGTTAACCTGGGGGATCCTCTAATGCCCATTAATGAAGTCCCGTTTATGTACAGTTGGGAAGGTCCCCTGGAGGAGGAAATGGCAACCCACTCCAATATTTTTGCCTAGAGAATCCCATGGACAGAGAAGCCTGGTGGGTTACAGTCCATGGGGTTGCAAAGAGTCAGACACGACTGAGGGACTAATACTTATCTACTTATCTACCTCTACAAAGATTAAATCATGTCCTGCTGCAGCTGCTGACCTTCAACTCCCCATGAAAGGAGTTCAGGGTGGAGAACAGAAATGAGGCCCTCAGTCCTGGGGGCGGGTGGGGACTGGCAGGACACGTCTTCAGGCAGATATTTCCAGGAGCTGATTTTAGGAGCCCAATTTTTGTATCTCCCGATATCTAGAAAAAGCACTGAAATTGTCCATGGTGAAGATGGTTCCCTGCAACTAGCAAAGGCTTCATGAGACCAGTAGAAATCTTCTGGAAAAATATACACTTGATGGTATGTGCTTCCCCCTTCACCAAAGGTCACATTTTTACTGACCTTCCCCCCAACCTCTTGAGAGCAGTTTCTCAGCGCATTTTGCCTCAAGTAAAACTTAGCTTGTAACTCTCACATTGTGCATTTTTTAACAGCCTTTTAAAATTATTATTAGACATTGATTTATTTATTTGGTTGCCCCAGGATCTTTAGTTACAGCATGCAAACTCTTAGCTGCAGTATGTGGGATCCCGTTCCCTGATTAGTGATCGAACCTGGGACCCCTGCAGTGGGAGCACAGAGTCTTAGCCACTGGACCATCAGGGAAGTCCCTGTGCATTTTTTAAAAGTTGACACTCCTCAATCTTGAGAAGAGCAAGTTTTGGACAAGAAAAGGAATGAAGGGTCTCTGTGGAGGTACAGTCCCTGTTGGGTTACAGTCCCACAGGTTGAGGGCTCAGTCCTCCAAGACTGTCCTCCTCTGAGACTTCAGAGACCACCTGAAGGCCTGGCCATAACCTGTGCTTCTGACCCAGGGGCTGTAGATCAGAAGTGCCCATGACCTCCTCCTCAGGAGGTCATTAATTTGCTAGGGTGGCTCACAGAACTCAGAGACACATTTTACTTACTAGCTTATCAGTTCAGTTCAGTTCAGTCACTCAGTCATGTCTGACTCTTTGCGACCCCAAGGACTGCAGCACGCCAGGCCTCCCTGTCCATCACCAACTCCCAGAGTTTACTCAAATTCATGTTCACTGAGTCAGTGATGCCATCCAGCCATCTCATCCTCTCTCGTTCCCTTCTTCTGCCTTCAATCTTTCCCAGCATCAGGGTCTTTTCCAAGGAGTCAGTTCTTCACATCAGGTGGCCAAAGTATTGGAGTTTCAATTTCAGCATCAGTCCTTCCAATGAACATTCAGGACTGATTTCCTTTAGGATGGACAGGTTGGATCTCCTTGCAGTCCAAGGGACTCTCAAGAGTCTTCTCCAACACTACAGTTCAAAAGCATCAATTCTTCAGCACTCAGCTTTCTTTACTATCTTATCAGTTTGTTATAAAAGGACCTCATCTATGAACAGGCAGATGGAAGAGATTCATGGGGCTAGTGGGTGGGAAGGGGCATGGAGCTTTCCTGTTCTGGGGTCCACCATTCCCTCCAATTCAATATGTTCATCAACTTGGACTCTCTCCGAACTTACACTTTTGGCTTTTCTGCAGGCTTCATCTGGTGGGCATGATGGATCACTGACTCCATTTCCAGACTCTCTCTCCTCCCCTGAAACCAGAGGGTGGAACTGAAATTCCCAACCATCCAATCAAGGCTGGTTCTCCAGCCTCATTAACCTCACAAAAGAAATCTCTACTCGCTCTCAGAACTTGGAAAATCCCCTGAGTTTCAGGAGCTCTGTGCCAGGAACTGGGAGACCAAGACCAAATATATATATATATTTCTTATGATAAGTCATAATATCACAACCAACCATATGGTGAACAGTTCTTAAATAGTCAGTGAACTTTGACAATTGTGCAGATGCATGGTAAAGTTACAACAGGTCTGAACCTGCTGTAGCATGTTCTCGTCATTTCCCTCCTTTGAATTTGACTGGCCTGACTGACTTGATCCCAATGCAGAATGTGGCAGAAGGGATAGTAAGTATGTGACTCCTGAAGCCAGGTTGCTGCTGCTGCTGCTGCTAAGTTGCTTCAGTCGTCTCCGACTCTGTGCAACCCCATAGACGGCAGCCCACCAGGCTCTCCAGTCCCTGGGATTCTCCAGGCAAGAACACTGGAGTGGGTTGCCATTTCCTTCTTCAATGCATGAAAGTGAAAAGTGAAGTCGCTCAGTTGCTCAGTCGTGACTGACTCTTAGCGACCCCATGGACTGCAGCCTACCTGTCTCCTCCATCCATGGGAGTTTCCAGGCAAGAGTACTGGAATGGGGTGCCATTGCCTTTCCGAAGCCAGGTTAGACAAGGCAATACAGCTTCCAGTCTGAAGGGAAAGTGTCTCTTGCTCTCTCTCCATTCATCCACCAGGTTATGAGGATGCCAAGAAATCACATGGAGAGGCCAGGTGTTGCCATTCTGGCCAACAGCTCCTGCTGAGGTCCCGGCCTGGAGATGTTGGTTTTCTCCTTGTCAAGTTGCGTGTGCTAGGCGAGGAGGTGGGGAACCCAAGCAGGACTTAGGGAAGCCCAGGCAGAGACAGCCTCATCGGGAAAGCGTTGGAGGCCAGGTCAGAGCGCTGGTGGACAGGGATAAGAGGCAAGGGGCCTCTCCCCAGCCTGTGGTCTGCTTCTTATGGGCCAGGGATCATCCCTCACCCCGCCTCTCCCCCGCCATGAGAATATAGCTAGGTCAGAGTCCCTGCCTATAATCACCAGAATGGAGAAAGATGGCCATGACCCTAAAAGGCAGCTATAATAATATGTGACATCTATTTAAAATCTCAGCAGCTTTCTGCTGCCCTGAAGGAGCTTGTTGGGTTTGGCAAATGGATGCAGCATTAGGCTGGAGGGGTCAAGTAAGGCCACAGACCAGTTTTGCAACTGAGAGCCGGTGTGCTACTCTAGACTCACGTGGGCCAATGTCATCTCCCCTGTTCTGACTTGGAATCTAGGTTCTGCAGGAAGTGATAAAGCGAGGTGCTGTGATGACTGCTTTTCTGACCTGGGCAGCACTGGCCAAATAAACATCCAGACGCTCCTCATTTGATGATGAGCTCAGGCCAAGATGGGCCTCCAAGGGGAAAGCTTTGAGTCTCCTTTTGCTCGCTCCGAGCAGGGCTTGAGAGTCCTACTGGGTTGAGAGTCTCTTCAAGGATCTCAAGTTTGCCCAGCGGGAATGATGTCAACCTTCCGTTTTTAATCAGCAGTTCTTCCCCTGAGGCCACAGAGAAGATGGGATGCAATCTGTCCCTACCCAGTTCTCGCAGAGCTGCTTCTATAGGAAGAAACAGGGAAGACATTCGATTTCCCAGGTCATTGTATTGCCCATGGGGTCCCTGCAATATTCTGTTTCTGGAGATTTCCTGGGGGAGAGGGTTGGAGGTGGGAGCTGGCTAAACCAGGGTCCTGGTCCTTTCCGTCTAGGCAGAGGACTCTTGGAAAGGCACTACACCTTAAAGGATTCAGGTCACAAATAAACCTTCGAAAGTCCTTGTAAACATTTGTTAAATATTCATTTATTAGAATAAAACAGACTCTCCCATGTGACGTGAGGACAACATTATGTGTGGAGCCCTGTATCAAGGTAACAGGACAAAAATCTCTGGAACTGACCAAGCCCTATGGCAACTGTTGCCATGAGCCTCTGGATCTAAACCTGCCAGTTGCCTGATCCCATGTTAGGTAAAATACCCACCCTGCTACCACTCTATAGCATTCTAACCAATCACCTAATGCCACCATTCCAGTAGGAATTTTCTCTGTCTTGAGGCTATAAAAATTGGCTACTCGCCCGCATCAGAGAAGGCAATGGCAACCCACCCCAGTACTCTTGCCTGGAAACTCCCATGGATGGAGGAGGCTGGTAGGCTGCAGTCCATGGGGTCGCTAAGAGTCGGGCCCGACTGAGCGACTTCACTTTCTCTTTTCACTTTCATGCATTGGAGAAGAAAATGGCAACCCACTTCAGTGTTCTTGCCTGGAGAATCCCAGGGATGGGGGAGCCTGGTGAGCTGCTGTCTATGGGGTTGCACAGAGTCGGACACGACTGAAGTGACTTAGCAGCAGCAGCCAGCAGCACTAGCCCACGTAAGAGGTCAGCTCTCCCTTGAACCAGTCCGCTGTTCTAACAGTGTCTTCCACTCTAATAAACTTTATTTTTCTTTTATTTTGCTTCATGTCTGGAAATTCTTCTCCAACCTGTAGATGGGCCATGACAATAAGTGCCCCAGGAACCTTCAGAATCCTTCCGCACTATACCAAGAAATTTGTGTGGGACCTCCCAGATGGGCCAGTGGTTAAGAATCTGCCTTGTGATGCAGGGGACGTGGGTTCAATCCTTGGTGGGGAAACTAAGATCCCACATGCCATAGCTAAGTCCAGGAGCCACAACTACTGAGCTTTCGAGTTCTGAAGCTCATGAGCCATAAATAGAGGGTCTGTGAGCAGCAACCAAAGATCCCACATGACAAAACTAAGACCTGATGCAGCCAAATAAATAAATAAGTAAAAGTAAAACAGAGAAAAATGAAGAAGAAACTTGTGAAGTTATTCAACTTCAGGCAAGATAATGTGCAAACTGAGAATTATTACTGTGCATATACCTGTTTCTTCATGTGAAAACCCAAAATGTTCATTTGGGTTTTCCTGTAAGTTCTTATGGAAAAAAAAAACACCTGAATGATCTTTTGGGCCAATCCAATATATTAATTGTTCCTCTCCCACATTCTCCCAAGGGGACTTGCTGAGGTTTAAGATCGCCATGGGGTTAAAATGGGAGACTCAGGAGCCTAACATGAGCTCTCTTCACATAAGAAAATTCTAATTGCTCACAGGTAAAAATGGTTACCTGTTCAGGTAACACCTCCCCTGGCACACTCATGCCCAGAACTACTAAGCCCCCAGTAGTCCACTTGTCAAACTCCTATTAGTCCTCTGAGACTCACTCCAAAGGTAACCTCCTGATTGAATCCATGCACAGAGGTCTATCCTGTCCTTAACATGTGTTTCCACAGAAAAGTGAAAGTGAAAGTTGCTCAGTCATGTCTGACTCTTTTCAACCCCATGGACTATACAGTCCAAGGAATTCTTCTGGCCAAAGTACTGGAGTGGGTAGCTGTTCCCTTCTCCAGGGGATCTTCCCAACCCAGGGACCCAACACAGATCTCCCGCATTGCAGGCTGATTTTTTACCAGCGAAGCCATCAGGAAACAGCAAGTAATAACACTATTGCATGCATGCATGTTCAGTTGCTTCAGTCATGTCTGACTCTTTGCAACCCTGTGGACTGTAGCCTGCCAGGCCCCTCTGCCCATGGGATTCTTTAGGCAAGAATACTGGAGTGGGTTGCCATGCCCTCCTCCAGGGGATTTTCCTGACCCAGGGATCAAACCCATGTCTCTTATGCTTCCTGCATTGGCAGGTGGGTTCTTTACCACTAGTGCCACCTGGAAAGCCCAATAATACCATTAGCTAGTATTTATTGCATGCCTTTATTAAGTGAGTGACTGAATAAATCGTTACTTCTTATATTATTGCCAAGGTGTCTATGAGAAATGTTTGAGCTTGGAGATTGGATGCTGGCATCTCTGAAAAGGAGACGAACTGGTCCTTGGCAAGAATTGGGACCAGGATGGAAGACTGACAGCATTCCCGTGACTCTGGAGAGAGCGAGGTGGTCTGCTTTCAGCTGATTTCATACCGTTGCCATAAGTACGCTCACAAGTGCTAGGAAGCCTGGCAACAGGACCCTGCAAACGGCGCTTGGTAACCTTTGTTGTTGTTGTTCAGTCGTTAAGTTGTGTCCAGTTCTTTGTGACTTCATGGACTGCAGCACGCCAGGCTTCTCTGTCCTGCACTAACTCTTGGAGTTTGCTCAAATTCTTGTCCACTGAGTTGGTGATGCTATCTAACCATCTCGTATCCTGCTGCCCACTTCTCCTTTTGCCCTCAATCTTCCCCAGCATCAGAGTCTTTTCCAGCACATTCTAGCACATTCCCTCTCTAGCACGTTCCCTCGATCGGGAAGCATCCGGCTTTAAATTTGGGAAGACAGGAGATGGCAGACGTCCTGTCCATCAGCATCAGCTGTTGCTGTCCTTTGAGCTGCCAACGTGACAGCTGGGGAAGAGAGGGTTCAAGTTGACTGGCAGAATGTTTTACAACAAATGAGTTTGCACGTAATAATAGTATAATAAATAAGTCTCTAGAGGCACCCGGTTATCACTTGCATTCCAAAAGTGAGATATGGCCTTACCAGAAGCTCACAGAGCCATCTGTCACCAAATATTAGTCTTGGTGTCAAAGGCTGGACCGGCCTGAGGAAATGGAAAACATCAGTGGAGGCAGGCAAATGGCGGCACCGTGTCTTTCATAAAAGATTTAAAGGGAGCTACCTCCAGGAGCCAGAGATTTCCAGATGATTTTGAAATAAATATATAAAACCCACTACCCAAAGCGGTTAGACTTGGGGTCTTGGGTGCTGAATACTAATGAGCTTTCTCATTGGACGAGTTCAGTTTCTGTCACTCGGCATCTGTTCTTGAGTAATCTAATCCTTATCTGCTTGGATTTGGGGCTGGAATTACTGAGATCTCCTTTAATGTGTTTTTGCCAGTTTGATGCATCAAAATCTGATTGTCCCCAAAGCACTCTGCTGATGACACAACCGCTGGAGACAGGAGCACTGAAAGTGCATGAAAGCTTGAGAACTGGATGAAAGCTGTTAGGATTTGTAGTTGTTTGCTTTCCTCATTTTTTTTTTTTTTTTTTGGTTGAGGAAAGGAAGGAGGGAACTCACAAGCTGACCAGACAGAGAACTGGGCATAAACAACCCCACCCGTCAACAGCACAACCCTCAGACCACGTGGCAACTGGGAAAGCCTGGGGTAGGGGAGCCCAAGAGGCACCTGGGTGGTTGGGAAAGGAAACGCATTAGAGGAGCAATTCACTGAGATGAGAAGTTCCAGGACATGGGCCTTTCAGAAGGTCTTCATAAGGTCTTCAGCCTGGACTGGCCCTGACAGGGTCTCATCCTGGAGGATATGTGGTGTCCCATTGCCATCAGGACCCTGCAGAGGACTCTACTGGGAGTTACAGGCATGGGTCCCTAGGGACAGAGTTCAAGCAAGGTCAACTTTTGTGGTTCCAAGTCACAGAATTCGCCTCTGCTCAGGTTTCTCTGTTTCGAACAATCCCTCCCCAGGCTTCCTGGATCGGGGCTGGTGGGCACTGACAGCACAGATGGCAGAGTGGTCCCCACCTCCATCCAGGCCCCTGAGGGCACCTCGCTAAACAACCCCCTCCAGACTCCTTGGACTAAAGTTCTGCTGTGATTTCAGGAGCCCCTACTGATCAGACGGACCTGTGTGAGACTTGGAGACTGGTTTGTTCTGGTGGCAGGAATGGGAGTTATTGCATTTGTTGTTCAGTTGCTCAGTTGTGTCTGATTCTTTGGGACCCCATGAACTGTAGCATACCAGGCTTCCCTGTCCTTCACTGTCTCCTGGAGCTTGCTCAAACTCATGTCCATTGAATTGGTGATGCCATCCAACCATCTTATCCTCTGTCGTCCCCTTCTCCTCCTGTCCTCAATCTTTCCCAGCATCAGGGTCTTTTCCAATGAGTCGGCTCTTTGCATCAGGTGGCCAAAGTATTGGAGCTTCAGCCTCAGCATCAGTCCCTCCAATGAATATTCAGGATAGATTTCTTTTAGGATTGACTGGTTGGATCTCCTTGCAGTCCAAGGGACTCTCAAGAGTCTTCTCCGACACTACAATGCAAAAGCATCAGTTCTTTGTAGCTCAGCCTTCTCAGTTATTGCATAAAGGGGCCAGAATCCCAGCTGCACATGATAAAAAGAGTTCTGGAGACAGATGGTGGTGATGGTTGCATAAGGTGAATGTGCTTAAAGCCACTGAGCTAATACTTGAAAATGGGTAAGGTGGTAAATTTCACATTACGTGAATTTTACCATGATTTTAAAATTTTCATTTTTATTTTTTACCTTGTGGCTTGTGGGATCTTAGGTCCCTGACCATGGATAGAATCTGGGACCCTGGCAGTGAAAACTTGGAGTCCCAGTCACTCCAGGGACCACTAAGGAACTTTTTAAAAAAAAAAAAAAAGTTCTTTTAATTAAAAAAAAAATCCACCATAGGAGAGGAGTTTCAGGGGGAATGGATACATATATATGTACTGAGTCCCTTTGCTGTTCACCTGAAACTATCCCAACATTGTTAATCAGTTCTATCCCAATGCAAAAGAAAAAGTTTTTAAAAATTCCATTCTTATGCACACATAAAAAGGAAACTATGAACTAATTCAGAAAGTTAACACTGTTTTAAAAGTCCTACACATATAGAACCCATCCTTGTAAATCACATAGATCACGCTTTGATTCAGAGTCGCTGATACTGATGTTTGTCAGCATTGCTGCTCTCTGCACCCTGAGGAGCAAGCCTGGGCAGCATTTAAGGCCGCTCCATCGTCCCCAGGACACTCACGCAGGGGCCCGCTGCCCATCCTGCAAGTGCCGACGTCAGCAACACCCGCACCCTGACTCCTGACTGGCCAGCACGGCACAGCCTGGTCTCAGTTCAGTTCAGTTCAGTCTCTCAGTCGTGTCCAACTCTTTGCAACCCCGTGAATCGCAGCACACCAGGCCTCCCTGTCCATCACCAACTCCCGGAGTTCACTGAGACTCACGTCCATCGAGTCAGTGATGCCATCCAGCCATCTCATCCTCTGTCGTCCCCTTCTCCTCCTGCCCCACCCCCCCCAGCATCAGAGTCTTTTCCAATGAGTCAACACTTCACACGAGGTGGCCCAAGTCTCAGAGCTGTTTAAACAAGGTGAAAAGTATGTGTCGGAAGCAATGAAATCTTTTTCTTGACTTTTATTAGCTGGACTGGGTGAGCCTAAAATGAGGCTGCCAAAATGCTTCCTCCAAAAGGAAATCTTGTCCCCTGTTTAAAACCCTTCTACGGCTTCTGAACGTTGACCGAAAGAATAAAGTCCAAACCCCTCTGCATGAGATACAAATCTCTTCACGACCGTTTCTTTAAAAAATGATAAATTATTTTTAGCATGCAAACATGTAGAGAAGAGCATAGCATAGATGTCACGGGGCCACCACCAGATTTGTATTTGACAATGAGTATTTGACAAAAGTTGGCACTTAGCCACATTTGCCTAGCACACTTGGTTTTTAAACTAAAAGAAGCTGTTCTGAGTGCATCATCTCTGTACGTACGGCTCACCCTGCTGTCCTCTTTCCAGGGCCGGTCACTCTGCAGGATCTGGTTATGTCTCTTCTGCCCACATTTTACATTTTCACTTCATCTGAATGCCCCTCTCCTTCCCTGTAAATGATACACTGAATTGTTCTGTGTCTTTCACTTTAACGTGGGTTTTACTCACAGTTTAAATCTTTCAGCAACATGTGCTTCTCATTGTTTTCCTGGCAGTGGGCACTAATGTGCCCCGATTTTTGCCATTTCAAACAATAGAACAATTAACATTTTGATCGTGTCTCTTTGTGTTTACAACAGAGTTTCTCCACAGAAACTTTGTTTCTAGAAATATAATTAAGCCATAGACGAGAGCTATGTATGTAACTGAAAATGTTCTAGTAGCCACATTAAAAAAAAGATACAAATTGATAACATTAATCTTACTAACGTATTTTTGTTTAATATACCATTTCAACATATAACCAATATGTTAGTGAAACACCCTATAGTATTTCTTTCATACAAAGTCTTCAAATCCGATATGAATTTCTTGGTTTAGATGAGCCACATTTCAAGCTCTCAGGGGTCACAAGAAACTGGTGATGAGTGTACGGACAATGTGACTGTCAAGTATATATTTAGAGATGGAACTGAAATGGAATAGGACCCCATGGTTCTCTACCCGTCCCCCGCCCCCCCCCCCCGCCGGCCCCCCCCTGCCGCCCATGCCCTCTGCTGCTTTTTGCCTATGGAAATATTCAGCCAAAGAATAAGTTTAATCAGAGAAGTGAGAACATGCAGAAACAAAGGAAAGATAATATTAGTTTAGTCATTAAGCATAAACAAGGACCTTTAGTTCCTTCTCAAGGGCTATAGATAATATTCTGGGCCATATTCTGTGAGCTGTCTGGTAGACACTGAAACCCCCACCAGATGGAGAAGTTCACTACATGATGAGCAGACTATCACCATGACATTTGTTGTTATTACTCAGTTGGTAAGTTGTGTCCAGCTCTTTGTGACTCCATGGACTGTAGCCCACCAGGATCTTCTGTCCATGGGATTTTTCAGGCAAGGAAACTGGAGTGGGTTTCCATTTCCTTCTCTAGGGGATCTTTCCAGACCAGGGATTGAACCCAGGTCTCCATTTTTTACCACTGAGCCACCTGGGAAGCCCCAGCCATGACATGAGCTGCCACAATTCCAAGAATTGGCCTCAAGAAATGGAAACAAACCGACCCTGGAACTGAAGATTAATTGTACTTAAAATAATTAAGATGATGCTGGTCAGACCACCAACGACCAATTTCAAGAGCTGACTGTGCTGTTTCTACATGCAGCCCCTCCATCCATCTATAAAAGCTCTTGTACACTGATTGTCCGTGAGGGAGTCAGCCTTTGGACTGATGTCTGCCCTCCCTCCAAGTGGCCAGCATCTGAACATCTGAAATAAAGCAAACTTTCCTTTCCACCAACCTTGCCTCTTTCATTGCTTTTTGAGCGGTGAGCAGCCAGACCCCACTTCCGGTTACAGAACCATAGCATCACAGGTTATGACACCATCTGCAATAGTGCTTGATATAAATGTGCTCTTCAAAGTGTGTGCAAGTTCTTTCCTGGTGCCCTTCCTGACGCGCAGAGGGATCTGCCTGCCATCCTTGCCTTGTCCTCTGGGTATAGAAAGCCGCCTTGTTGTACTCTCCTTTTGCTGTTTGCTTTTCTGGTAAGTTTGAGTACCTTTTCATGTTTACTGCCCATGTAGGTTACTCTTCCTATGAATTGCTCATTCTAATCCTTTGTTCATCTTTCTGTGTCACATTTTTCTTGTTGATGTGTGGTTCTTTATGTATTTTAGCTGCAGAGCTCTGATGGACTCGCATCCTGCAAATGTCACTTTCTAGTCCATGGTTTGTCTTTGCATCTTGTTGGTGTCATTCTCATACAGAACATTTTAGTTTCAATGTAATATTTATTAATATTTTTCTTTATGAGTTTGTGCATTTTCTATGTGTGTTAAGAAATTCTTCCTTGCTTGGAAGTCATAAAGACACTTGCCTATTATTTTTTTCTTTACGAGTTTTAAAGTCTTTGTTTTCACTTTAGTTCTTTATTCTAGTTGGAATTTCCTCTGTGTTAAGTGTGATGTATAAATTTTACCCCCTTACACCCATTAGGATGGCTGCTATAAAAACACACCAGAAAATAGCAAGTGTTGGTGAAATTCAAACCCTTATGCACAGTTGGTGGGAATGTATTTAAAATGGTGCAGCCACTGTGGAAAATAGGATGGCAGATCCTCTAGAAATTAAAAATAGAATTACATGATCTAGCAATTCTGCTTCGGGGGACATACCCAAAAGAATGGAAAGCAGGGCAAGAGGTAATTTTTATGTTCATAAAAATAAGTGAATAAGAAACCTTATTCACAATAAGTAAAACATGGATGCAACCCAGGTGTCCACTGATGGATGAACAGAGAAACAAAATATGGCATACACCTACAATGGAATATTGTTGTTGTTTAGTCGCTCAGTCATGTCCAACACTTTTGGGACTCCATAGATCATAGCCTGACAGGCTTCTCTGTCCACAGGATTTTCCAAGCCAGAATACTGGAGTGGGTTGCTACTTCCTTCTCCAGAAGATCTTCCTGACCCAGGGATCCAACCCATGTCGCCTTCATTGACAGGCAGATTCTTTCCCACTGTACCACCTGGGAAATTGTATGATGGAATATTATTCAGTGTTAAGAAAGGAAATTCTGATGTGTGCTACAACGTGAAGGAAGCTTAAGGACATTATATTGAATGAAATAAACCAGTCACAAGAAGGCATACTGTATGATTCCCTTATGTGAGGTTCTTAGACTAGTTAAAATCACAGAGGCAGAAAGTAGAAGGATGGGTGTCAGGGCTGGGGGGAGTGGAGGGCAGAGAGTTACTGTGCGATGGGAACAGGTTTCAGTTTTACAAGATGAGATGAGTTGTGGAAATAGTTTATTTAAAAATGAAAAATATTTTTATCTTTAAATAAAAAGACAATTGGCACACTATTATGAATGTATGTGATACTAATGAACTGTACTTTTAAAACATGGTTAAGATGGCAAATCTTATGTACATTTAGCCAGCTAAAAAAATAGAAAAAGTGTACTAAGGAAAATGGTGTCAAATGTACCCTGAATGCGTAAGTGAATAAATGAGAGAATGAATGAACGAATGGTAGGGGAGAAATAAGGCAGTGAGGGAAGGATAGAAGATGCCAAGTATTAAGAGATGGCAGTGGAAGGATGCCAGACGCTTCGACCTCAGTCTTTGCTGAACAGGGGCAAGGCCACATCCTGAGCTGGAGGAGGTTGAGGCTTGAGGAGCGGGTGTGGGGCTGCTCCCTTCAGAAACTGACAAAAGGTCATTACAGATGCTGCTATCTGCTGAGAGATAATTGAAGCAAAATAAATACTTTATGATTGAAGCATAACACACTTAATTTTGTGTTTTGCCATGTGGATTACCAACTGGTCCAGCATCATTCACTGAAAAGTCTGTTACCACCTCATTGGTTTCTGAAACATCTGGTTTCTGAAAAACCCAGATCTCATGCCTGGGTTTTTTTCTGGGGCCTCTATGGCAACCCACTCCAGTATTCCTACCTGGAGAATTCCATGGACAGAGGAGCCTGGCGGGCTACAGTCCATGGGGTCGCAAAAAGAGTGGCCATGACTGAGCAACTAAGTAACATTCTGCTCCAAGTTTCCAGCCCTGAGCCTGGAACACAGACCTAATGATGATCTTGATAATAAATCTTGATGTTTGCTATGGTAAGATCTTCTC
Organism: Bubalus kerabau; assembly: GCF_029407905.1. Classification (NCBI taxonomy): domain Eukaryota; kingdom Metazoa; phylum Chordata; class Mammalia; order Artiodactyla; family Bovidae; genus Bubalus; species Bubalus kerabau. The sequence goes on along the minus strand of NC_073636.1, from coordinate 40,865,063 downwards.
TTCTCAAAGAACTGTTTGGCCATTTTGAACCTTTAAATTCCTTCCAAGCTTAATGACCAGCTTGTCAACTTCTTGGAAATGACCTGTTGGGATTTTGATTGAAATGGCATTGACTTTTGGGATTAATCTAGACAGAACTTGTACTTTTGAAAACAGAATCTTCTCATCCATAAATGTGTAGTTCTCTACTGTCAATAGATGTTTAAATTTCGTCTTTCACTGATGGCTTAAAAACTTTTAAGATTTTTCACATGTAATTTTTGATTACTGTAAATGGCATCTTTAAAAAATATTTTCAAACTGGCTTTCTGGGTGTATCACTGTACTGTTGATTATTTTTTTTACCTTAAAAAAATATTTATTAGGCTGTGTTGAGTCTCAGTCACTAAACAGCATTTTCGTTGAGTCATGCAGGATCTTTCATTGTGGCACCTGGGTTCAGTTGCTCTGCAGCATGTGGGATCGTAGTTCCCTGACCAGTAATCGAACCCATGTCCCTTGTATTGAAAGGCAGATTCTTTACCAGTGGACCATCAGGAAAGTCCCTATACTGTTAGTTGTTGAAATTGCTTTTATCTCAAAACTCTTACTGGTTCTAATGCTCTTCTCCAGCATCTGGATCTTCTTTGGAGACAACCTTGGCATCAATCACTCACACTCTGTAGCCTCCCACCTTGCTCCCACAGTCTGTAGCCCCTCTTCCTCTCGGGCACCCCTCCAGCCCTCATCCTTGCCATACATGTCCTGCACTGGTTTCACGTGAGGACCGTTTCATTTGCACCAGTTCTCTTATGCCTCTGGGCCTTGCTGGGGTCATTTCTCTGCCTGGGGTGTTCTTGTTCCTCCAGGCCCCGCCTGTCCTGTGCTAATGTCACCTCTCACGAGAAAGTTCCCCAACTCAGCTGCAGGAGGAATAGTGTTTTCGCTCCTCAGAGCTTCAGGGACAAAGGCATCTACCAAAGGGGCTGTACACAATGTGCTGAGCTTCAGGCTCTTTCACCCTTGTTGGAGTGAGGGCGCCCGAGGTCAGTGACTATATCAGATCCAGCCCTGTACTCCCAAAGACTAGCCCCCCAGAGCCTGACACACAGGAAGTGTCAGGATACGCAGCTTGATCAAGCTGTATCCGAACTTCACTTGGTAGAGTTGGGAGGGTGGTCACTCCAGATCTAGATTTGAATTCTCAACACTGTGGGTTCCCAGGATTGATTTCATCATATTAACCAAGCTCACAAAGTTTGATTCTTTGACTAGGGTGAAATAAGAGATTGTGAAATATGTATTGATCTCTGCCCCTGGTTTCTGACACAGAGCTCTTAAAACCCCTGGAATTCCCTGGGCAAAGAAGTTTTTTTTTTTTTTTTTCCTAATGAGGTGGCTCTGGGGTGGGGGTGGGGGTTCCTGGAGAGCTGCAGGAGACGGAGCTGGACACTGAAAACACAAAGCCATGATTAGAAGCTTGAAACTATCAGCTCCAGGCTCCCCTTCTTTGCAGAGTGAAGAGGGGCTAGAGGTGTGTTGTTTTTTTAATTGAAGTATAACTGATTTACTATGTTGTGTTTATTTCTCCTGTACAGCAAAATGATTCAGTTATACATACATACATTCTTTTTTTGTATCCTTTTCCATTATGGTTTATCACGGGATATTGACTATAGCTCCGTGCTCTACAGCAGACCTTGTTGCTTATCCATTCTCTGTGTAATAGTTTGCATCTGCTAATCCCAGCCTCCCACTCCATGCCTCTCCCAATCCCCTCCCCCTTGGCAACCACAAGTCTCTTCTCTATGTCTGTGAGTCTGTTTCATAGGTAGGTTCATTTGTGTCATATTTTAGATTCCACATCAAAGTGATATGGTGTTTGTCTTTCTCTTACTTCGCTTAGTATGATAATCTCTAGGTCCACCCATGTTGCTGCAAACGACTCTACTTCGTTCTTTTTTATGGCTGAGTGGTATTCTATTGTATATATGTACCACATCTTCTTCACCCGTTCATCTGTCAATGGACAATCAGGTTGTTGGAAGCGGAGTTAATAATCAATCATGCCTACATGAGGCTGCCATAAAATCACCAAAGATTCACAATGCTTCTGGGTTGCTTAGCACGTGGCAGTGCCGGGAGGCGACCTGCATCCAGTGGGGACATGGGAGCTCCGTGCCCTTTCCCCGGATCCCACCCTACACATCTTTGCACCTGGATGGTCTCCGCTGTACTTCATGATAAACTGGTAAATGTAAGGAAGGGTTTCACTGGGTCCTGTGAGCCATTCTGACAGATTATCAGACTCAAGTTGTGGGGACCTCAATTTACAGAGCAATCAGATGGAGATTTTGAGAATCTGGGGCCCTACAACCTCTGATTGGCGTCTGAAGTAGAGGTTAGCCTTGTGGGACTGAGCCAGGAAACTGTGGGGTCTGCACTAACTCCAGCTACTATCAGAATGGAACGGACTTGTAGGACCTGCAGCCAGTGTCAGAGCACGGGCTGATGTAGGGGAAAAACGCCGACGCCTGGGGCCAGTCTTCTGAGCGTGGCAGTTGTTTGAGAGCAAAAGAAAACACAGGTTGTTAACTTAGGCTGTGATTCTGCTCTTACCTGGGAAACAAGACAAGCTGTGGGCCCAGTGCACGGCCTCCCTGGGAGCTTAACCCCGGCAGAGACCCCAAAATAGGTCAGCAAGTTGTTAGTGAGCAGAGCGCCCCCTCTTCGTATATTTTCAAAAGTCAATTATCTTCTTTCCCCTAAAGAGTATTTGAAAAGGGAAATTTATACCACTTCTTTTTAAACCAGGGTCACTGGAGATAAATAGAAAGTAACTGAAAACAAAATGCATTAATTTTCGATGGAAAATTCCGCCTGGTAATGGCATTGGGCCCCAGGCCTTCCCTACCACTACTGAATGTAAGATACACTCGTGTTGAAGTCCAGCACCAACCGAGGCTTTGCTCTGGACCAGCATCAGTGCTCACATGTGTGGCCTCTAGTAGAAGGTATACAGAGGCAGGACTCTGTATGTTCCATCAGCACGCCTGACAATATCCAGGAAGCGTCCTGGCTGAAGGGCTTGTTTTATTTTTTTAGTGGGTATAAGCAAGCTGTTTAAACTTGGTAAAATCTAGAATTAAAATTAAAAGTGTTTACAAGAGTTTTTAAAGGGTTTTATATGCATAGAAAAACTCTAGAAGCAATCACCCAAACGTCAATAATGTTGACCACTGGATTTGTGTGTATGTGGACTAAGTTTAGATTTTTAGAGAAGCTGCAAAGATCACAGAGTTCTTATGTACCTTTCACTCAGGTTCAGTTTCCTCTAGAGTGGTACATTCCTCTAATCCCACATTTAAAAAAATATTCATTATTTATTTATTTGGCTGCCCTGGGTCTTAGTTGTGGCATGTGGGCTAGTTTTCTGACCATGGATGGAACCTGGACTCCCTGTTTTGGGGGCTTGGATTCTTAGCCACTGGACCACCCTGGAAGCCCCTAATCTCACATTTCTGTGGTGCGTTTGTCAGAACTATGAAACCAACACCAGGCATCACTATCAGCTAAGCTGTGCTTTGAAGTTGCTCAGTCGTGTCCAACTCTTTGCGACACCATGGACTGTAGCCTGCCAGACTTCTCCTTTCATGGGATTTTCCAGGCAAAAATACTGGAGTGGGTTGCCATATCCTTCTCCAGGGGATCTTTCCAACCCAGAGATCAAACCTGGGTCTCCTGCATTGCAGGCAGACTCTTTACTGATTGAGCCACCAGGGAATCCCTATTTTATCAACTAAACTCCAGACTTGATTTGGATTTCACCAAATTTTCCATTAATGTCCACTCTTTTTGTTCAAGGATCCAACCCAGGGTCCCACATTTCACTGAGCTGTCATATCTCCTCTGTCTCCTCTGGTCTGTGACCGTTTCTATGTTCGTCTTTATCATCTTGACTGTGTTTTTCTCTGTTGTTAGTGCTTTTGGTATCTTGACTAATTCAAGTCACAAGGGTTTTTACCCATGTTTCCTTTTCAGAATTTGATAGTTCAGCTCTTACATTGGGTCTTTGACCCATTTTGGGTTACTGTTTGTACACAGTGTGAGGTAGAGATCCAACTTCATCCCTTCGCATTAGACTGTCCAGTTGTCTCAGCATCATTTGTTGAAAATACCAGTTCTTTCCCCACTGAATGGTCTTGGCAACATTACTGAAATCAACTGATCCTAAATTTGGCAGTCTATGACTGGATCATCAATTCTAGATTACATGTAAGTCAGTATTTCACGCAGCACCACACGGTCTTAACTGTGTGTTAAGTTGCTCAGTCATGTCTGACTCTTGGACTGTAGCCTGCCCCCAAGGACTGTAGCCCACCAGGTTCCTCTGTCCATGGAATTCTCCAGGCAAGAATACTGGAGTGGGTTGCCAGGCCCTTCTCCAGGGGATTTCCCTGACCAAGGGATCCATCCCAGATCTCCTGCATTGCAGGCAGATGCTTTACCATCTGAGCTACTATACCATCTTTACTTACCCTATCTTTACTTACTGCAGCATTTTATTAAGTTTCAAAATTGCAAAGTGCGAGTCCTCCAACTTTTTCAAGACTGATTTGGTTATTTTGGGTCCCCTGAATTTTGTTATGAATTTTAGAATTAGCCTGTCAACTTCTACAAAGAAACCAACTGGGTTTTGATGGGCACTGTATTCATCACTGTGCTTTTTGATAACGCTTCAAAACAGATATGCCACTTTATAGTTACATCATGAAATTCCACTGGAATAACAACATGGTCCCTAAGATTGTTAGGGACCAACTTTTCATGTTAAACAACTAGAAAACTTAAAAGCGCACAATGATTTTGGACATTACATCTGAACACAGGGACTTAGCTTGTTTGGAGACTTTATTTCTAACAGATATTACAGCTTATAAGTCATAAAAATCATCAAAATCATTGGTGGATGTGTTATGGTGTCCTGGGACGTAAAGCAGCTTCGATTTCTGAGTTACTCTCATCAGACTCGCTCCAGAAGGCTGGAAGAGAAAACCAGAGAGCAGCTCAGCATCTCTACAGTCTGATTAGCTCGACTTCACCAACCCAGCCCACAAAGGGCTTCCTGGGGACCCCATGTGGTGCCTGTGAGCAGACGTGCCTAGAGCACAGGCCAGGATCCCTGGCAAACTCATACCTGCAAGTTAAAACGGTGTGGCCCCTGGCCATGGGAGAAGCCTCTGGGTCCTTCCCAGGGAGAAGCCTCCTGTTCTCTGTAGAGGCCACGGGTCCTTCCAGGGAGACTTTCGGGCCCGTGATCACAGGCAGGCTCTCCACCCCCTCATATCTCCCTTAAAGGTGCAGATGACACCACACGTCACAAACCACCCTTTTCGTTAAAACACAAAATGACAGTCTGGTCTCCAACTGTTTCTCTTACCTTTAGACTTTAAATTGGTAGTTAGCTTCCCTTCATTTTCATGCCTGTAAAATAAAGAAATAGAACCTAAATTTTGAAAAAAAGACTAATAGTCTTACACAAGTAAGTGAGGAAAGAGGCACTTGTTACTCACTGAGAGGCCAGAAAGTTTATGTTTACTCCCCAAGTTTTAAAAGCAGAAAGCAAATGTCAGGGTCCCCTTGGCCCAGAGGCACCTACTGATTGATGCTCTCTGGTGGAAGGGTCCCAGGAGCCTTGGTCTCCCGCTCGCTGGGAAGGCAGGAGGCAGGCCCCAGGGGCACACAAGCGGGCACAACTCATCACTGCCAGCCCAGCTGGAAGTAGATGACCCGGGAGCAGCGAGAAGTAAGCCAGGAGGTTAAAAAACTTACCTCCATCAAGCCCGTGATACCAACACTCAATCGTTTAACAAGGAGTTCACAATAAACTCTGTGTGCTTAATTAAGGACACTGACTCCAGGTGGAGAAAAACTCAAGTGTCCTGTCACCTGTGTTCAGGTTTCCATGCGTCACATACTCGAAAATGTGAGGGTCCAAGGACGCATCTGACGCTGGCTGACATGCTTACTGAAGCCGTTGGCCCAATAAGGTGGCTCTGTAAGAGGTGGTGCCCACCTCCAACACCTTCTGTCACCTTTCCCAATTGTCATGCATGTGAGAGTCATCTCTGGGAGCACCATCCAAGCTTTTAATTACACTTAAATTCTTTAAGGTTTGTAGTAAACAGTCAGTTCAGGTTCAGTTCAGTCACTCAGTCGTGTCCAACTCTTTGCGACCCCATGAATCGCAGCATGCCAGGCCTCCCTGTCCATCACCAACTCCTGGAGTTCACTCAGACTCACGTCCATTGAGTCAGTGAGGCTATCCAGCCATCTCATCCTCTGTCGTCCCCTTCTCCTCCTGCCCCCAATCCCTCCCAGCATCAGAGTCTTTTCCAATGAGTCAACTCTTCACATGAGGTGGCCAAAGTACTGGAGTTTCAGCTTTAGCATCATTCCGTCCAAAGAAATCCCAGGGCTGATCTCCTTCAGAATGGACTGGTTGGATCTCCTTGCAGTTCAAGGGACTCTCAAGAGTCTTCTCCAACACCACAGTTCAAAAGCATCAATTCTTCGGCGCTCGGCTTTCTTCACAGTTCAACTCTCACATCCATACATGACCACTGGAAAAACCATAGCCTTGACTAGACGAACCTTTGTTGGCAAAGTAATGTGTCTGCTTTTCAATATGCTATCTAGGTTGGTCATAACTTTTCTTCCAAGGAGTAAGCATTTTTTAATTTCATGGCTGCAGTCACCATCTGCAGTGATTTTGGAGCCCAAAAAAATAAAGTCTGACACTGTTTCCACTGTTTCCCCATCTATTTCCCATGAAGTGATGGGACCAGATGCCATGATCTTCGTTTTCTGAATGTTGTTTTAAGCCAACTTTTTCAGTTTCCTCTTTCACCTTCATCAAGAGGCTTTTTAGTTCCTCTTCACTTTCTGCCATAAGGGTGGTGTCATCTGCATATCTGAGGTTATTGATATTTCTCCCAGCAATCTTGATTCCAGTTTGTGCTTCTTCCAGCCCAGCGTTTCTCATGATGTACTCTGCATAGAAGTTAAATAAGCAGGGTGACAATATACAGCCTTGACGTACTCCTTTTCCTATTTGGAACCAGTCTGTTGTTCCATGTCCAGTTCTAACTGTTGCTTCCTGACCTGCATACCAATTTCTCAAGAGGCAGGTCAGGTGGTCTGGTATGCCCATCTCTTTCAGAATTTTCCACAGTTTACTGTGATCCACACAATCAAAGGCTTTGGCATAGTCAATAAAGTAGAAATAGAAGTTTTTCTGGAACTCTCTTGCTTTTTCCATGATCCAGCGGATGTTAGTAATTTGATCTCTGGTTCCTCTGCCTTTTCTAAAACCAGCTTGAACATCTGGAAGTTCACGGTTCACGTACTGTTGAAGCCTGGCTTGGAGAATTTTGAGCATTACTTTACTAGCGTGTTAGATGAGTGCAATTGTGCAGTAGTTTGAGCATTCTTTGGCATTGCCTTTCTTTAGGATTGGGATGAAAAGTGACCTTTTCGAGTCCTGTGGCCACTGCTGAGTTTTCCAAATTTGCTGGCATATTGAATGCAGCACTTTCACAGCATTATCTTTCAGGATTTGAAATAGCTCAAATGGAATTCTATCACCTCCACTAGCTTTGTTCGTAGTGATGCTTTCTAAGGCCCACTTGACTTCACATTCCAGGATGTCTGGCTCTAGGTGAGTGATCACACCATCGTGATTATCTGCGTTGTGTAGATTTTTTTTGTACAGTTCTTCTGTGTATTCTTGCCACCTCTTCTTAATATCTTATGCTTCTGTTAGGTCCATACCATTTCTGTCCTTTATCGAGCCCATCTTTGCATGAAATGTTCCCTTGGTATCTCTAATTTTCTTGAAGAGATCTCTAGTCTTTCCCAATCTGTTGTTTTCCTCTATTTCTTTGCATTGATCACTGAAGAAGGCTTTCTTATCTCTTCTTGCTATTCTTTGGAACTCTGCATTCAGATGTTTCTATCTTTCCTTTTCTCCTTTGCTTTTCGCTTCTCTTCTTTTCACAGCTATTTGTAAGGCCTCCCAAGACAGCCATTTTGCTTTTTTGCATTTCTTTTCCATGGGGATGGTCTTGATCCTTGTCTCCTGTACAATGTCACGAACCTCAGTCCATAGTTCATCAGGCACTCTATCTAGTAAACGGTCAAGGGGATATTAAAAAAGAAATAGTCGCTTGTGTATGGCTTGACATTCCGACGTTTTTCTCATGTTTCTGCTGATGTGTTCACTCGAGTTTACATTTGGAGATTATTCCATGAAGGCAGATTCTGGCCTTTAGCTGGGAAGAGGGCTGAGAAAGGGTGAGGACCACTGTGCAGCAGTGAGTCCAGAAACCCTGGGGACTCACCTCTGTTCCTTTGGGCTAACCTAGGACTTGAAAATCTGCCTTCTGCCACAGCTGCCATAATTTACATTTTTTTTTCCCAGAAAAGAAGCTCCATGAAGGCATAATTTTCTAGGCTCAACATCTGTCAATGTTCCCTTTAAACCTGGTACCTGTTTCTTTGTTTTGAGATATAGCTGATGTATAGTATTATATGTTACATGTATACAACACAGTGATTCACAATTTTGAAAGGTTATATTCCATATATAGTTATTATAAAATGTTGGCTATATTCCCTGTGTTGTACAATAAAACCCGTACCTCTTAATCTCCTCCCCTAGCCCACCCTACTGGTAACCACTAGTTTGTTCATTGTATCTTAAAAATTTTTTATCGGAGTATAGTTGATTTAGAATGTTGTACTAGTTTCTGTTGTATAGCAAAGTGAATCAGTTATACACATACCTCCACTCTTTTTATTTAAAAATATTTATTTTTTGGCTGTGCTGGGTCTTACTGGCAGCACGTGAGATCTCCAGTCTTCGCTGTGGTACGCGAGTTCTTAGTTGCGGCACGTGGACTCTTAGTTGAGGTATGTGGGATCTAGTTCCCTGGCCAGGGATTAAACCTGGGCCCCTGGCACAGGAAGCACAAAGTCTTACCTATTGGACCACCAGGGAAGTTCCTAACCACCCTTTTTTAGATTCTTTTCCCATATAGGTCGTTAACAGATTATCGAGTAGAGTTCCCTGTGCTATATATAGTATGTCCTTGATAGCATTCTCTGTGTCTATGAGCCTGTTTTTTTATTACAAGCACTGGTTTACTGTATTTTTTTTTAGATTCTACATTAAGGGATATCATACAGTATTTGTCTTTCTTTGACTTACTTCTCTTAGTGTAAAATCCTTCAAGTCCACCAGTGTTGATGTAAACGACGAAATTTCATCCTTTTGTGGCTGAGCAGTGTTTCCTTGTACACATGGACCACATCTTCTTTATCCACTCATCTGCTGGTGGGCCCTTAGGTTGCTTCCATATCTTGGCAACATCGGGGTGCATATATCATTTCAAATAGTATTTTCACTTCTTTCAGATATATACCCAAGAGTGGAATTGCTGGGTTATATGATACCTCTTTATATTATATATGATAGTTATCAAATGGTTATATGATAGTGCTCTTGCCTGGAGAATCCCATGGACGGAGGAGCCTGGTAGGCTGCAGTCCATGGGGTCGCTGAGGGTCAGATACAACTGAGTTGTATCTTTCACTTTTCACTTTCATGCATTGGAGAAGGAAATGGCAACCCACTCCAGTGTTCTTGCCTGGAGAATCCCAGGGACGGGGGAGCCTGGTGGGCTGCCGTCTATGGGGTCACACAGAGTCGGACATGACTGAAGTGACTTAGCAGCAGCAGCACGATAGCTCTATTTTTAGTTTTTTTGAGAAACCTCCCTCCATACTGTTTTCTATGGTGGCTGCACCAATTTACATTCCCACCAATGTATGAAGTGTTACCTCTTTTCTACAGTCTCACAAATATTTGTTATTTGTGGTCTTTTATAAGGATGGCCATTCTGACCTCATTGTGGTTTTGATCTGCATTTCTCTAACAATTAGCAATTTGAAGCATCTTTCTTGTGTTCTTGTTGGTCATCTCCATGTCCCTGGAAAAAAAATGTCTATTTGGGTCTTCTGCCCATTTTTTAATAGGGTTTTTTTTTTAGTTGTATGAGCTCTTTATTTTTGATATTAACCCCTTATCAGTTATATCATTAGCAAATATTTCCACCTAGTCTGTAGGCTGTCTTTTGGTTTGTCAATGGTTTCCTCTCTTGTGCAAAAGTTTTTAAGTCTAATTAGGTCCCATTAATTTTTTTTTAAGGTTCCATTTATTTTTGCTTTTATTTCCTTTAGAAGACACATCCAAAAAAAATATTGTTGTGGGTTGTGTCTACGATTTATCCAGCTCCCACTTCACGAGGACACGGGGCTTACTCTGGGGCAGGGGTCAGCAGATATAACAATGCTATAAAGATGCAGAGACTAATTTGCCAGTTGATATTCAAATAATTAGAGTCACCTGGCTGGCAGGGGGCTGGCAGGAGCACTACAGGGAGGACTGAGAGAACAGGTGGATGATGGGGTAGGTGGTAGTGTGGCTGCAAGATCCCAGGGAAGCAAGGCGCCCCCTGGACTCTACTGTGGCAGCTGGAAGGGATTTCCAGGCCAGGGCAAGACAAGGGCACAGAGGCAGGTAAGCACACGCCAGGTCCTTACCGCCTGGCCCCTGCTCTGAGCTCCACACGCATGTCCAGAGCTCACTGGCTGGCTCAACTTGGCTGCCTCCGAAGCATCTCATGGCCAGCATGCCAGCCAGCATGTCCACCCACAACCAAACTCATGCTTCTTCACCAAACCTGGGCCCTTTTCCTGTCTTGGCCAACGGCACCCCAAGCCTTGATTCCCTCCCAACCCTTCGCAATTCCTCTGTTCTCCCACACCCAATCAGTCACTAGGTCCTACCAAGCTTACCTCCCTGCACTTCCCAAATCCTCACTAGTCCCCTATCCGCGGGCACCGCTACTACCTGGTCGGCCAAAGTAGCATCTCTACCTGCGTTTTAACAGCCCCCTAACTGGTGACACCACATCCACCTTGTTCCCTCCAGCCCACTTTCCACTTGGCAGTAAGAGTGAGCTTTTGAAACACAACTCTGATTACTCTGCCTCCCTGCTGAAAATGAAAATTCTTCAATGCCTTCCCATTGCTTTTGGAAAAAGAAGCCTGAACAGCACCTCCAAGGTTGATGCCTAGACTTCATAGGGCTTCCTGCTATAGCCTCCCCATCCCCTCCACCCCATCCTCCATCCCCAAGTCTTCATCAAATTTGCTCTTTCACAGCCATTTCTGTTACACACTGACAAGTGACTGCCCTTAGGCTGTCAGCTCCACGAGAACATCCACTATACCTGTTTCAGTGCCCGGGTACCCAGTGTCCCGCCCTTAGCAGGTGCTCAGCAATACATGCAGGAGGAACAGGTGAGCCTCAATAATCACAGGGCCTTGCTTAAAGGCACTTACCTGATCAACATTTGATGTTAGATTATTTAATCTGCATGTTTCTATTTCTATCTGAGTTCAGATCAGGTTGTTCAAGTGTCTACCCAGAAACATATTTCAAAACTAAACATCCGTATTCACCAAGGAAGGTGGAAGATGCTCCTGGGTGTTTCCGACACCATTCTCACCCCTTGCTGCTGCTGCTGCTTAGTCGCTTCAGTCGTGTCCGACTCTGTGTGACCCCATGGACTGCAGTCCACCAGGCTCCTCTGTCCATGGGATTTTCCAGGCAAGAGTACTGGAGTGGGGTGCCATTGCCTTCTCCGTCTCACCCCTTAGGAGCAAGTATTTTTCCCTTTGGGAAGCCATCCCTGCAAGTCAACGTGACACTGCAATGCAAGGTTGGTTTTCATTACATGTGATTTGCAGGGTCAATATTTCTTTCTCTGGGTCACATCTAACATCTAAAGCTAAGTCAAGGTCAGTGGGGATGGTGTGAGAAATCTCCTGGGTGTAGACAGAGCCATCTTGTGCACCTATTACCGTAAGGTACCGTAAGAGAAAAACTCAAACCAAATACACTCCCAAAAGCATAAGAATACAAGAGTTCAGGTTACAGGCCATGGGCTAGGTCCCTGTGTTCCATCAGATGTAATGCATCTGGACCCCAACGGCCTGAACTTCCCCGATGGTGTGGATGTCACACCTCCGGTCTATGCGGCAGAGGCAGCAAAGGTGAGCTGTGGAGGGTAAACAGCGCAGGTGTGTGGTCTCTGTCAACTACTCGACTCTGGCTACAGCACGAAGACAGCCACGGGCAGTCTGTGAACTAGTGGATGTGGCTGTGTTCTGATCAAACTTGATGCAGAGACACCGAAACTTGAATTTCATATAACTTTCAGGTGTCAGGCAGCATTATTCTTCTCTGGATTTTTCCCAACTGTTAAAAAATGTAAAAGCTCTCTCAGCCTGCAGGCTGCACCCAGAACCAGACAGAGGCCCAGGGCTGGGTCCACTGAGGCCTTCATGAAGCAGGGCCATCACCTCACGCCCAGGCAGTAAACCAGGGAGTCCGCCCTCCCCGGCCTCGTGGGTGACTCCTGCAGTCCAAGAGGGCAGGGTTTGTGGGTTCTTTTTTTTCCCCTAGAAGTTCACCATTGGACTGGAGGTCCTATTTCCAAACAGAGCTCTTTCAGGTCAAACAGCAGGATAGCTGATTAGACTAAGGTGTGGCCGCGCCCCACTGGTCACATTCCAACAGGACAGTGTCTCTGCACAGTGTCCCGGCAGGGTGGCACCTCCCCTTCCGCACAGGGAGCACCGTGTGCCCACCTGTCAACATTCCACCACTCAGGCTTCATCGCACATCTTCCCTCTGTCTGTCCATCAAGCCATCTCAGTCTCCCATGTTGTTTATACATTCCCTTGCTGATGATAAGGGATTAGGACACACGATTGGGACAACTCTCATCAAAATCACTTTTGTTCTCAGCCCTGCTACATGTAAGAAGTTAAGGTTGACCAGGGTCTTAAACAGCAGGTCTTATTCTAAGCACAGCATCTCGTGAGCACCTAGGATGTGATCCTGCTGACATGGGTAACTAGAGAAAACAGCTGAAATTGACAGTGTCGACTGTTCATGTTAATATGAACAAAAGGTAATAACATTGCTAGAAATAGTCTACATAGTTAACATGAAAGTGAAAGTCGCTCAGTCCTGTCCGACTCTTTGTGACCCCGTGGACTATACAGTCCATGGAATTCTCCAGGTCAGAATACTGGAGTGGGCAGACTTTTCCTTCTCAGGGGATCTTCCCAACCCAGGGATCGAACCTAGGTCTTCCGCATTGCAGGCAGATTCTTTACCAGCTGAGTCACCAGAGTCAATATAGGTACAAAATGAGGTGGCAAGGACATCTGTAAGGATTCAGGTTTGTGGGGCCAGAAAATAGAGATGAAGGGAGACCTGAAAAACTCATGGGTTCCTAGAGTGTGTTAGTCGCTCAGTCGTGTCCGACTCTTTGTGACCCCATGGATTTGTCCACGGGATTCTCCAAGCAAGAGTACTGGAGTGGGTTGCCATTTCCTTCTCCAAGGGATCTTCCCAACCCAGGGATCAAACCTGGGTCTCCCACGATGCAGGCAGATTCTTTACCATCTGAGTCACCGGGGAAGTTCTACAGCTTATTAAGTCACAGCAGCGACGCGCTGTGCTTGTGAAGGGGTGTCAGGGCTGTCAGGTGAGCACAGGGTCCCGGGAGGCAGGCCCAGGCTTGGGGGGGCGGGGCGGGGGTGGCGCAGGCCCCAGGAGCTCCTCAGAGCTGGGGAGGTTCTAATATTAGTAACACACTGACTCTCAACCTCATGGTCAGTATCATATTTTTGAAAGAAAAATGTATGTATAGCCCATTAACAAACATACCCAAGTTACTGTGGCTTTGAGGCCACGTCCATCAAGTCTGGCAGTGAGACTCCAAGGGTCCTGCCAAGAACTTGGCCTCTGGTGCTGGGGACGATGAGGAAGGGCCCCCCATGGGAAGAGTCCTTGCAGTTCTAGGGTCTGATCAAAAGCCAGCAAAGAATAACTGACTTTTGAGAAGACATGGTCTCTAATGATCTTGACCACTGGCTAAAATCAGTATTAAAATGTCTCACATAGCGTCTTCACCTAGAATTTTCCTCCAGACATATTTCTGGAAAAATATAAGGCAAAAAGACAATTCAGAAACAAAGAAAAAAAATTTCACAATCAGCGTGCCAACAAACCACTGTGAATCCTTGATTTTAAATTTCCGAGGTCTACTGAAGGCGGAAAGCTTTAATTAGACAAAGTCTGAGCGCCCCCTGATGGTCAACCAGGGGCCCTGCAGCAGATGCCATTTTTAGGGATCAATTTCCTTACTCCTTCCCTTCAGCCAATCAAGCAAAGACTGTTCTTTCAGGCTATGGCGGGGTGGGGGTGGGGGTAAAGTAGGCGGGCTTATGACAAGAAGCATGTGGAATCTTTAGGAAGCTGCTACTTTGGTAGAATTTAAGGAGAATGTAGATTTGCTAAGCCAGAGACGCGGGGCTTTTACCCTAGAACCTCAAGGCCATCCAGGAAAACCTCGTGTTTATTTCTCTGGACTACGGGTTCCTTGTGATCTTCAGATGATCCCAGGGGAAGTGGCCCCAGGGCCAGGCAAGCAGAGCCAGGATGGCCCCACTGGAGCACGACTGCTGCCTGGCGCCCTCCACCGGCCGCTCCCGGGGCCGCACGGCTGGCCCTGAAAGCCACCCACAGCGGGCCCTGCCAGGGTGGGGTGGCCGGGTGACTTCTGCTACCTTTTCCCCAGGCAATTATGTTACAAGCAGACTTCCTTTTCTTTCGGTAAAGGTTATCTCGATCCAGGCAGTAAACTGCAGTTAACGTGGTAGGCGGTTAAAATACTCTCTTTGGTTGAATACATGGATCTAGGAGAGTGGAAACGGCTTCCTGGGGAAGGTGGGGAGAGACAATGTTTGAGGAGGAGAGGAAGCTCCGGCATGCACCCCTGAACAAAAGGGGACAAGTGGTCTTTACTCGGAGAACAGCTTCCTATTAGGACTCACTCCTTCGTACATTATGCCTTTCATCCCCACTCAACCACAAAATGATTTTGCTCAGGCAAATACAATGGGAGAAAAGATTTACACTGAAAGAATCTTTAATAATAAACTGTTGCCGATCTGCCTACTTGCCCGTGATTTATAATACAATAAACATCGGATTCTATTACGGCTCAGGCACTGAAGCCGTGGCTAGGGAAAACCGAATATGAAAGCACAGGGACCCCACCACCATCACAATGAAACGAGCAGGGATAAATGTGCTAAGAGTATCTCTTTGCATCTTTTATAGCTGGTGTGTATTAATCTGTAACGCTTATTAAGAAAGTCATTGCTATGCAAAGCAGCGCCCAATCCCTTTCTCTGGCTTTTCAACAGAGCACACTGTTTAGCCAATAGGACGGACCCTCTGGCCCTCATTCTGCATTCATCACAGGCAACATTTGCACAATGTATCTCTCAAAGGCAGCTGAAAGGAAGGCCTTAATACTCATGTAAACAACTGCAAACCAATTACTTAATGAATCAGGCCCACACATAATGAGGTGCAGACAAAGAGCTATAAATGCATTTTTGCGCCCAAGCCGCTGCTTTAAAGTAAAATCCCTCAGCTGTAGTTTGGGCTTAACTAGCACATCATAATTATTGTCTCTAGGACATCAGAGGAAGCCATTTTTTTTTTTTTAAAGGTCCAGCAAGGTCTTTTTTTTTTTTTTTTTTTGAGGTTGCTCATCAGCTCACTGACAAAATAGAGCAAAGAAGAATTTTTACAAGTGCTGCAGCAGCGCTGCGCTGTTACGTTTATTCTCGAGCACTGGGCTTCGAGACCACTTGTAAAAGCAATAAAGCACGAGGAATGACTGCAGTAAGTGCGGTCCTTAAATGTAGCCTCTAAGAAATTTCAGTGAGTCCAGGCACAAAGCGAGCCTGGGGAGGCATATGAACACCAAACCCAGCACAAGAACCAACCGTGACCAACCGTGAGCCAAACCCACACACTTCAAGCCCAGAACTTTCATCACTGGATTATTATCAAGTGTGGAGAACCAAGGGTTCCTTGAAGGGCTCTTTTTTTTTTTTCCTCCTTAAAGGGGATGATGTGATTACTTGTAACTTAGGAAATAAATTCCATGCAGAAATGACAGTAATAACAAAAGGCCCTGCCTCAAACTGAAGGGAAAAGAAGTTTGATTTTATAATGAAATACTGATGCAAGCTGTGAAATGTCAAATGATCAGACTGAGAAAATGTTCTACAGAATCTGACTGCTTTCTGAATGTGTTTAAACATTGCCCAAAGTAGGGAATATATAAGAAAAATTTAAGAAGAATTGTTTTTTTTTTAGGACCTCTAAAACAAACACTTCTAACAATCTTTAAAAACTAAAGGGATGTATTATTAAGCCAAATGGTGACATTAATCCTTAAAAACTGCCTGTAGAATTTATTATCTTTTAAAATTTCTTTCAGGAGACCTAGAACTTGAATTTATAGTCAAATCATAAAAATATACTTTAAAACTCTTCTTATCCCATAATTCATTATCTCTCACTTCCTTCAAAAACATAGATAAAAACACAGGTATTAAAAATAATATTTCTAAAAATTAAGAGTGATTCCCTAAAATTGAACATATCAAGTTTCTAAAATCAAGAACTTAATTTCAGAAGATCAACCTCATTTAAATATATTCCAGGTCCTAAAAATACTGTACAGTTTTCAAAACATATATGAAAATGATTTTTTTTTTCACTGTAAAAATACTACCTTTCTAAACAAGTAAAGTTAATCTTATGGAATTCAGAAATGTAAAGTTTCTGTTTTAAAATTTCACTAGGGCAAGAAATTATTTCAAATGTAACGTAATCATCTATAGGACATCTTTTAAGGGGAAATGTTGTTGCAAAGGCAATTGTATGTCATTTTAAATGATATTTAGCTCAAAGCGAAAAGGTAGGTATGTCATCAGACAACTGCTTCTACTCCTACCCATAAACTTTTCCTCAGTGACTCAATGCCATTGCACAATCAGTATTTTATGTTGATTGCAAATCTAGCACACAACTGGCTTATCACTGCTCCAAAAACTTACAGTTTTAAACTACAGTTTAAAAAATGTGAAAAGATAAATTTTCATGTTTGAAAATAAGCAAGAAAATATCAGAAAGGGAAATAATAGTCCAGCCCAAATACTTGGTAAAAAAAAGAGGAATACAAAAACAAATATCCAGCAATTGCTTGTATATATACCCGCTGTCTCCGAAAGAAGAAACAGGCCACTTTATTTCTTTTAAGGCCCTGCGTTCTCTCTCTGCCCTCTCCCGACACCCTCCATTGTGTGGTTTCTAAGCAGCCCTACTGCGAGCAGCTGTAGACGCTAATTTGTGGTTCACTGAGGTGTCAATGGAGTCTTAAACCAAGGAAATAACAGCTGCAAAACAATACTTGGCTCAGGGGCAAATATTTTCAAAGGTAGACTAAAGTTTCAACTGTCACTTCAGATAAACAAAACCCAAACCATAATGTTCCATCAAGTCACCCAACAAAATTACTTGCAGCAAGAGTTTCACCCTGGGCGGACTGACATTTCTCGTCTTGCTGGCACGATTCAGAAAGGCTCCACGACTTTACCTTGACAAAGGACTCCCTTCGCTGGATGAAAAACTTGCTTCCGAAGCGATTTTGTGAGTTGTCTTTGTCTTGAATGTCCCACTGCCGGTTTTCAAACCTGAGAGGAGCAAGCACAAATGTGGAGAGTGAGCGTGGCCGCTGCGGTGGATGAAGAAGCCCTAACCTGTTAAACAAACGTCAACAGAGAAGGAGCTGTTCACAGAATGCAAGGCGGGGAATGACAGGGAAGGAGTTCCCCCGATAACCTGCTATCACAGGTGGTTTCCTGTGATACTGACACAGAGCGAGTAGAAAGCGAAGCCACTCAAACAGCACCATTTGAAATGACCACGAGGCACGTGTGAGCAGAGTCTCCACAGTGGCCCTAAGCTCCGGACGATTAAGCTGTTGTAACACTTGGGCAGCAACAGATCACTGAGACAGCGAGAGCTGGGAACCAGTCTCGTGCGTTAACTGGTATTCTAGATGACAGTGCCTGTCCACCCACCTTTAAGCCCTTCTGCCAGACCCTGCACTTTTCCTTCTTGCAGAGGAGAATAAACCTCTACTGAGAACACGAGATGGCTGGATGGCATCACTGACTCGATGGACGTGACTCTGGGTGAATTCCGGGAGTTGGTGATGGACAGGGAGGCCTGGCATGCTGCGATTCATGGGGTCGCAAAGAGTCGGACATGACTGAGCGACTGAACTGAACTGAACTGAGAACCACTGAGGCCACTCCTTAACTAGCCTGAAAAGGCTAATGGGGAACCCACACTGTCCAGCCCTTTCCCTGGAGCTGGCCGGGGTGATCCCTGACCTCTGCCTCCTGGGTGCCCTCAGCCTTGGATGCTTCTACTACCAGTTTGAGCCTGGCAGTCACCTAAGATTGTGGCTACAGGGTGCATGAGCACCTCCTCAAAAGGCGTGTGCTGTTTTCCTAACCTGTAACCTGTGTGTCTGCTCGTAACCTCTGAGGCAAAGCAGTTCTCTTAACAAAGTGCCCACGTTCAGCCCCTAGACGGTCTGCACCTGCTTAAATGAACCGGGTCTTTTCAGACACGAGAACAAAGTGGCTTCTTGTAGAGACGGGTGTACCGACCGACACGTGACACGTCCAGGATTCAATCTGCGGTGGCTCTGAGATCGGCGCGCATGCCCAGCACTGCCTGGGACCATGTCTGACATTCCCCTCGAAATGTCTGTTTGATAAAGACATCCTTGGGACAACCGGGAAATTTGAATATGGACTGGGAATTATGTGATGCTAAGAAATCATTCTTACAGGTGAAGTTCCAGTGTGCTGGTTTATATAAAAATTAGAGGGAATTCCCTGACAGTCCAGTGGTTAGGACCCCGTGCTTTCGCCACCAAGGGCCCGAGTTTGATCCCTGGTCAGGGAACTAACATCCCATGAGCCATGCAGCTCGTACCTACCCCTAGCCCCCAAAATTATAAAGTCGTTAAAGTACACTTCCTTCTGTTATTAATCCATTACCTTCACAATAGGAGCTGAAGGAACTTATATTAAAAAATAAAATGTAATAAAGTAGAAACCACTGAAAAATAATAAAAATACAATGACAACATGTAAGAAAATTAAGTGAAAGAGAAAGTTGCTCAGTTGTGTCCGACTTTTTGCGACCCCATGAACTATACAGTCCATGGAATTCTCCAGGCCAGGATACTGGAGTGGGTAGCCTTTCCCTTCAAGAAAACTAAGGAAGACTACAATTAAAACAAAAATCCTGGATTGAAGGAACTACATTTAAGCTTAAAAATTGAGCTTTTATTGGGGTTATGTCTTTTTACTTAAAGGAGCTCAAATCCCCCAACATTCAAACAAGGGAGACAGCCTGGATGACACACCCCACCGCTGGTTAACAAACTGGAAGGTGTGAGAAGAAAGGGAGTTTGGGGTGTCTCTGACGGCACTGTCATGACTCCAAGGGTCCATTGGCTGTTGGTAGCACACATCCTGGAAGGAAGCCGCTTCCAAACGCCTGCTGTTTAGGACGGAGCCCTGGCTGATCCTAAGGTGGTGACAGCCTGTTACAAAGCAAACTCCAGAGGGCACACCCCTCCCTGCACAAGCCCGAGTGGTGGCTTCGGGCTCCCAGTGTCGCTTTGCTCACCTGGCGGCTGTGACGTGGGGGCTGTGGCCTCTTGGAATCCATCTCTGGCCTGGTGCGTGCTGCCCTGGAGGGCAGACTGCTTCAGCCTCTGGTAGGCTTTCGTTTCTACAGGTGAGAAAAAGGCACAGATAACAGGACACCCACAGGCATGAGAATGAAGTTGGACCCTTACCTTACATCACACACAGGAATCAACTCAGAAAGGATTAAAGACTTGAATGTAAGACCTAAAACTATTCGGCTCCGAGAGGGTAGGAGAAGAGCTCCAGAATTTGGCAGTGATTTCTTGGATACAGCACCAAAAGCACAGTCAACAAAATACAGACAAACAGGAAACAACCCACAGACCCTTTGGTCCTCTAAGTGGGGAAGACTGCTGGGAAAAGCACTATAGAGAGGTCCCGTGAAGGACCTGAGTGATGCAGGCTTTCCCGCTGCCTCAGGTCTCAAGGCCTCGTGGGTGAAGTGGAGAAAGGAGACTTAAGAGTTTCAGCAGTGACACAGCAAAACAGCCCCCATGCTCCCCACAGGGCCACAAACCATGGGGGTTGGCCATGGGCTGCATTCCTGCTCCTGCTGGTTGTTTAAGAACTGAACCATGAGGCCCTTGTTACTGGTTAAAAATTACCGAAAGAAGAAAAAACATAACTTACCTACTCAGAATCACTCGAGATAAAAAACAAGCATTTAAAATGAGCATCCTATTTTGGAGTAGTAAATGCTATCTAAGTTAAAAAAAGTACAGATCAGGGATTCTATTTTGAAAATAATAAATTCTAAGGAAACTTTTTAAAAAATAAAAACATTGCTGGGTTGTGAAATCAGTGCACACTGGAACTAGTATTCTGAAAACTTTACTAAAGAAAACAGCAGATGCAGCACATGCAGAAGGGGAAAGTATGCAGAAGGGAAAAGTAAGTGTGTGTGTGTGTGTGTGTGTGTGTGTGTGTGTGTGTAGAAGTGGCCTGGCTCATTGTCCCAGGGCGACTCGGACAGGAGTGCATCATAATACTCTGATTGATTCTAACGTTCTTGTCACTTCAGAGTCCCTGTAAGGCAACCTGGGGCGCGGGTAAGGTGTTAACGAAGTCAAAGGTCGGGTGTCTGATTTCTGAACAGGTAAAGAATCACTGTAAATGAGATGAACATGCAGTTGTGAAGATCAACCAAAAAGTTTTTCAGCTTTTATGATACAAGTCCAGACTTTAATGACCATGTGCTATTTCTGCATTCATTTAAACTTATTTGGGCATGGAAAAGAGAGCAAAGATGGAAAGAATTTTTTTTAAAGAGAAAGAAAGAAGAAGGAAGAAAGAGAAGAGAGCAGCCTCTGGGTGAACAAAGGCCCCTGGTGGCTGGAGCTGGAAGCTGGGCTCGTCTGTCTACCGTCTGAAAGGAATCATTTCACTCCAGTGAGCCGGCTCTCAGGTTTCTCAGAAATCAAGAACACATGTTATTTATCTTCCAGAGAGAATTTTTGTGCAAAACTTCACGTTACTCGTTGTGAGGTGATTTCAGACTGGCGGGTGGGGTGGGGATTAAGCATTCTGTCCAAATATGAAACAGAATGGATCTCCTCGCTCGTCTGAGCCTGGGAGGGCTGGGCAACGAGCAGCCTTGGTGCAGGGACCATCCTAGCACCTGGAAATCAGGGGCCACGGTCACACGCCCCACATCTCCCTCGGGTGCTTCCTGCCTGTCCTACGTGGAGGACTCCAGAATCTCTCCCTGAGCTGTGTCCACTGTCCACATACAGCAGTTTGAAGGGAGAAAGCTAACGTTTCCCACCCATTCAGCCTGAGCCTTTCCCTCCTTCCTAACCCAGCTCCTCATTGGCATTTGATCCTTAGACCTCCTGGGGTCCTTCTCCGAGGAGAGTCACTGGTGGCCCCTGGACAGTTTTTATCTGGGATGTGGTGGCCTGGACCTGAGTAATACAGGGTTGGCAAAGCTAGCTGAGAGCCTCCAGGGGCACTGCCTGCCCTTACCTCTGGTGAAAGAGGGAGATCTAAAGGTGAAAGGATTAGTTGCACTCACTGGAGGAACAGACACTAACTGAGGCAGGACCAGCGCCCCCAAAGCAGCTGGAGGGGCTGGAGCAGAGCTCAGGACGCCAGTCCTTCTCCCCTCACTCTATAGTCAGAAGAGCTGCACAAACCAGCACACCAAGCACTGAGAGATGACCCAGAAAGGAAAAACAGAATCAAGGTTTGGTTTTAAAAAAAATGACCAGGAGAGGCTGAAGGCTATGCAGCCTGTAGAAATAAGGGCCGAGAAGTTTCAGCACCTGGATCACAGATTCTGCCGCAGACAGCAAGGATGGGGCAGGGTATACGTGCAGATTCTTGGGGGCCGGGCAGGACCACACATGTGACTCTAGCCAGACAACAGGGGAGGGAGGTTGGGTCCTGTGGCTGCAGGGCAACAAGGGGACAGGAGGGGATTTGCGTCCTGTCTTGTGGCCACAGCCAACAGCTTCCAGGTGAGAAAATGGACCTAGTCTTGCCAGATTTCTGCCCTAAGAAAATTAAAACACTGCCCAGGCCACTCAGAACATACCTGCAACCCTGAAACCAGAGGGCAGGGAGAAAGTTTCTTTGTTCACTGAATGAGGCACAAGCACCCCTAGAGACAAACCTCAGCCATGGGACACAAGCTGGATGTCAGGGCCAGCTTTCCCCGCTGAAGGACCCAGCAGAGCCCACAACACAGCAGCAGGGAGGCTGCAGTAGTCCCCTGGGGATTTCGAAGGCGCTGTCCATATCAAACAAACCAGACTTCAGAATCCTTGGAAGCAAGAGGACTATTTTTGCTAGTGGTGCTCAAACAATTCAGACCCTCTTCTGGAAGAGCCTAGAAGACCTGGCCAGGATTTCAACATAGTAAGGCAAAGCTACAGACTTGAATTTGTGGCAATCCAAGTCCAGGTTTTTCTGGAAGAAGGCAGTGAAGAATCAATCAGTTGAAGGCTGCACACTGCAGCCGTGCATATTCAGTTATTAAATGAATGAGTGAGCAGACGCAGGGAAGGGAATAAAGCTGGAGGTTCCAGCTGGCCTGTTATGAATAAGGTCGGGACAAGGGTCCTTTGCACCTTTTCAAGGTGCAAAGACCTGAGACCTGAGTCTTCACCACTGCACGGACACTGTAAGCCTACAAATTTGAGGACTGGGTGGCCCCTTAAGGCTTCACTTTGTAGCCTGTGACTCCCAACTCCAGAGAGATACTTCTTCCCGTCAGTAATATCAAACTCTCAAAAAATATTGAGTAGTGCAAACAGTTATAAAACAACTATTTCTAAAAACACAACGATGCTCGGATGCACACAGAAATAGCGTACATGCATGCACAAGCTTGCAGCTCTGAGCTGCTCAGTCAGGCTTCTCATATACTCAAAGTTGTGTTGAGATGGGGAGTTTCAAAAGTAGAAAATATTGCAGCTTAAAATACAAAATAAGGCAAGGGGTCCAGGGGGTTAATATCTATCCCTGGCTATCAATTCCAGGCTGATGACACAACGAGATAAATATTATTTTTCCCTACTTGGTCACACAAGCTGGCTGAACCCAATCTTCTATCTTCTTGCAAAGTGGTGAAGGATCCCTGAGATTGTTTTCTTTTTTCTTTTTGATATTCATTTTGTGTCTAGAAAATGGGAACCAAGAAAGAAAATGAAAATGTGCTGAATAAAGGGAGGCAGGAGAGAGATGGCGCTGAGGAAGAGAGAAAAAGCCCCAACTTCTTATCTTTCGTTCTCTTTTATATGCAAATGTACACCTGCTAAAATACTTTTAAATCTACAAATAAAAAGAAAAGGAAAATATCTGATGAACAAGTGCTTTTAACAACCCATTACAAGAGCCAGATAAACACTTGGTCCCCCAGCCTCTGAGGGGTGTCTCCAAGGCAGAGGGTCGGCCTGGCTTTCCAGGAAATCCCTGGTGAAGAAAGAGCTGGGTCCAGAGAGGGAATAACAAAAGGAGATGCGAACAATGCTATTAGCGTAGCGAGAAAAGCAACCTTGAACCGAGAAAGAACCGGGCATCTCTGAGCCAGGGAGGATAATTGCGATTCCTGCAGGAAGCGTGCAGAAATTCTAAACTTAAAATTCAAAAAATATTTTATGTTCCTGGGTTTCCCAGTGCTGTTGCTTTTCATGTGTTTCTGCATCCAGGCCGACTTTTCAGTCACATAGCGCTAGATGCAGCAAACCCAGCTGTTTTTGCTAAATAAGACAAAAATTGTGGGATGGAATAGTAAAATTAATTCTAAAGGTAAACATTATTACTGAAAACCCAGGAATCACTTGTCCAGTAATCTCAAATTAAAACAAGAAAATATTAGGATAAGGGTGCTTTCACAATTCTGAAAATACAGAAAACTCATCTATATTTAGGGATTTTAAAAAAAACAACAGACCACCACCTGTCTATGTGAACGTAAGGTACACAGGTTGGCTCCATAACCAAAATCACTTGTCATATGTAGACTGCCACGCCGCCAGCAGTCCTGGGCCAGGGCACCTCTCAACCCGGGGTTCTTCTCTGTTCTCGCACGAGATGGCTGATGCTCAGAGAAGGGAAAAGCTCCTCCTTCCAACCCGTTGCCTACAGATGCTTCAGAAAAGAGGTGTTTCCATCACATCCTGAATTTCTATGGGACAATTCAATGGTTACACCTGAAAATAGTGCCAGGCTGGTAACTGACCTTTAGTGAATGTTTAAAAACCGAACTGAAACCATTTTGCTGATGCTACTTCACACAATAATTCATAATCACAGTGCCAGCCATGTAACACTGCTCAGTCACGGGAGGTGAATTTTCAACTCTTGAGGTCATGGAATATTTAACTTTTGAGTCATTTGGTCAGGAAGCTATATCTTACTGGCATAATTAATAGTCCTTAAAAACAATATTTTTAGTCATTTGCACTCAGTGATTTATAAGATGAGAAGAGTTGGAATGAAGACTCTTTATTATCCTAATATCATGATATTATAATATCAGCATTATCATCATCTAGAGTTGGGCCAGGAGCGATCACGTAGGTGATGAACCAGAGGTGACAATGTAAACTAGGATGAAGTCCCTCCCCTGCCAGGTTGAATAGTGCTTCTCCCAAATTCACGTCCACCCAGTACCTCAGAAGGGGACCTGCTTTGTGAACAGCATCTGTGCAGATGCACTTGGTGAAGTCATCCTGGATTCACTCTGGGCACTGACTCCGCTGACTGGGAGGCACTTCCCGCTGGGAAGAGGACACAGAAGCCCAGACACAGAGACGGCAGCGACACGAGGCTGGAGGCAGAGACTGGGGTTGTGCTATCACAGACCTGAGGCTGCAGCAGGCCTGGAAGGATGCTCCTGGCGCCTTCACAGGGCACTGCTGCCACTTTGATTTTGGACTTCTAGCACCCACAGCTGTGAGAGCAGGCAGGTCTGTGGTTCTCAGTCTGCGATGCTTTGTCACAGCAGCCTTTGGAAAGTCACACCCTCCCTGAGCCCTGACTGCATCGAAGCATCTAGAGCCTGACCTCCCCCTCTTTCCACTGGGGTCTCTTGCATAAAAGAAGTGTGCTTCACAGGATAATCTACAAGGAGGGTTCAGCTCGGAGGTTCCCTGCTCCATGGTTCTCAGGCTTAGGGAGTTGCCTGGTGTGTTACATACAGACTGATGCCTAGGCTTACACCTGGAGGTCCTGGGGTACCCAGTTCAGGATGTGGCTGGTGCACGGGTTGGTTTTAAAGGTCCACGTGGGATTCTGCTGGGCAGCCTCTGAGCAGAATTTCTCAGGCACTTCTGAGTTCATTCTTGGGAATGTATCCGCTTAGGAGCTCTTCCAGAAGGCGCCCTCCATTCCTCCACAGCCACAGTGAACAGGTGCTGCCAGCCTGCAGCATCTGGAGTGAGGAGTTCTCTGCTCTCATGAGCAGCAGGCCCCACGGTGAAGCCATGGCAGCCTGACTCCTACCACAGACACAGGGCCACCTGGGCAGGGCCAGGGCCAACCCAGCAGCAGACAGTGCTTTCCTGGCTGCCCCAGGCATGGCATCTGGACCTGACTAGGCATCTCCAGGACAGAACAGGTGTGGTGCAGACTCAAGACAGGCTCTGGAGTGCAAGCGCTTTGCCATTCGCCTTCACAGTCCTGTCGTCACCGCAGTTTTCTCCCCCAGGATAGATCCAGTCTCCTGTGACGATGTGGCCATTGTCCATTTCCAGCCTTCTCCCACTCTGTGGTAAAGCTCAAGCAATGATGTTTGGGGAAGCCCTGCCCAGAGTCTGACAGCACCCTTCAAACCTAGGCTGACCTCCCACAGAGCTTCTAAAGGAAAGGACCACAGACTGACCTGGAATATTTCAGCTTGCCAAAGAATATCAGTGAGAAATGGCACAGTCAGGCAACCACTTTCAACACAGCTTGACCAAGAGAATTGGTGTCAAAAGAATGAGAGGCTGAATGGACATTCTTAGAGGCTTAATCCTCTTGAGATAAAAGCTGAGAGCCCTTTTCACATGCAGCTTAAGGAGATGAGTTTTGCCAGGATGGGCACGTGGGTGGGAAAAGTACTGGTGGAGTGACTGATGGAAAGAGACGGTGTGATGGCCTGAATCAACAAGCACTTAAGGGAACTCCTTTACATTCTCATTTTCATTCATTTGTTTGACAAAATGAGTGCCCACTGTGTGCCAGATATTGTGTCAGGGGCTCCGTTTTCTCTGACACTTAGCATAAGCCGCATCATTTACTAAATTAAAAGTCACCAAATTCTCAAGGTAAATTGAGTATAAATACCAATAAAATTACCAATAGGGGAAACTTCCTTTTGGGGGTGTGAGTGGTTCAGAGGAAGACTTTCTTAATCTAGACAAGCATGGCTTCAATCCTGGCCTAAGTGCTCCAGGGAGATACTGCCCTGATGGTCCTGTACCTCTTGTGGTCTCAGGCTCACCTAGGGGTACAGGCTCACCCTGCTTTACAAGGGCCACCCCGGGACTGTCTGCACTCAGAAATCCTCGCAAGTTGCCCACCTCTCCAGGCTTTGTTCTTCATCGCTCTCAAGAACAGCCTTTCAGGGCTCATCTTTTGTTAAGTTACAAGCTGGTATTTAACTGATCCAGATGCCCTGAGGCAGGTGTCTCTCTTATATAACAAGAGAGGCTGGCTGGCGAGATGGATGGACTTTTGGGCTTAAATACTGAAGTTTTAGTGGCTATATGGCCCTGGGCTGCGAAATCACTACAGATGGTGACTGCAGCCATGAAATTAAAAGACGCTTACTCCTTGGAAGAAAAGTTATGACCAACCTAGATAGCATATTCAAAAGCAGAGACATTACTTTGCCAACAAAGGTTCGTCTAGTCAAGACTATGATTTTTCCTGTGGTCATGTATGGATGTGCGAGTTGGACTATGAAGAAGGCTGAGCGCTGAAGAATTGATGCTTTTGAACTGTGGTGTTGGAGAAGACTCTTGAGAGTCCCTTGGACTGCAAGGAGATCCAATCAGTCCATTCTGAAGGAGATCAGCCCTGGGATTTCTTTGGAAGGAATGATGCTAAAGCTGAAACTCCAGTACTTTGGCCACCTCATGCAAAGAGTTGACTCATTGGAAAAGACTCTGATGCTGGGAGGGATTGGGGGCAGGAGGAGAAGGGGACGACAGAGGATGAGATGGCTGGATGGCCTCACTGACTCAATGGACGTGAGTCTGAGTGAACTCCAGGAGTTGGTGATGGACAGGGAGGCCTGGCGTGCTGTGATTCATGGGGTCGCAAAGAGTCGGACACAACTGAGCGACTAATCTGATCTGATCTGATCTGATGGCCCTGAAAAGGACTCTCAATCTTTCCAAGTTTGCTGGGCCATCTGGAGAACTGTCTGTGTTCCTCCAGGGTTGCTATGACGGTTAGAGATGTTAGAGGCTTAGGAGGGTGAGGACCCAGTCTCTGGCTGTCTCTGGCCGTCCCTGGATTCAGCCGAAGTAGAGGTGTGACATATATGCAGATTATATACTATTCTTGTATACAGAAACCCACACACTCATAGATAATCCCCTTAACCTCTGATTTCGACCTGGAATCTTTAAGGTGAACAACTACACTAATGAAAGGGGTGGACTGTGTTAGCAAACAGATCAAAGGTTTGCTCTTGTTCATCCATGATTCACAGATGGATGTCTCTTCCAAGTCCTCAGCAGGTGCCTGTGCTGTGCGAGCAGCCAAGGGTCTGTGTTCTCTGGGTGCAGCTCCGCACCAGCTCCTAGCTCCCCAGGGGAGGTGCCTGGCCCCCACCACGAGGCACCCACCACACACCATACGGGGACATGGGGCCCTCACCAGAGAGGTCACCAGGAGCCCTTGCAGCTGCCGTTTGGGCCTCTTCTTGGAGGGTTTCTTCATGAATATAATGAGAAGTTCCCAAAGTCTGTGAAGCTCTCTTCAAGATTCCTCTCTGATGAGGTAATGTCCTTTGGATTGAAATCTTCATTTGCCTTCTGATGTGGAAACTTCTGGCAGAAATGGATTCAGTGGGAGATGCTGTCCATGAGGACCAGCGCAGAGCTGGGCAGTTACGAGTAGCTACTGTATCTCCAGGAAAGCGAGCTGCTGTCAGGATCCCAGGCCGGAGGTGCCCGGGCGCTCCTCTGGGACCATCTCAGGGTTACTCCCTCTGTGGCACTGCCCCAGCCCTCCCACTTCTCCCCTCTGGGTTTCACGTGTGAGGTTCCTTTTAACTAGATGTACAGGGATGAAAATGCTACAGCCAGTGGGGCCGGTGCAGAAGACCAACATAAGATGCACACAAAGATCGACGTAAACCACAGCTGACGTGGGCTGCGTGTCCAGTACAGGCTTAGTGCCTTCACACTCCTGAGCTCACCTCACACACCACCTGGCTGGGCAGGAGGTCTGCTTTCCCAGGTCAGAGGCTCAGTGGGTGAAGAAACAGAACAGGAAGTAAAGAGCTGGTGACAGCAATGGCTGATGCCAAAGACTACCACATTTTCTTAACCCTCCGAGGGCAGCCTTGAAAATGTTCCTTTTCTTTGGAATATTCTAGAAGGACTGCAGCCTGTACAGATGGGGAAGCCTCAACAGAACTATTACAAAGGGGGAGGATTCTGTCTTAATTCATATACCTGCCTTACTTTGTTGCTGCTCAGTCTGACTCTTTGTGACTCTGTGGACTGCAGCAGGCCAGGCCTCCCTGTCCCTCACTATCTCCCGGAGTTTGCCCAAGTTCATGTCCATTGTGCCAGCGATGTTATCTAACCATCTCAACCTCTGTCACCCCTTCTCCTTTTGCCTTCAATCTTTCCAAGCACTAGGGATTTTTTCAGTGAGTTGGCTCTTCTCATCAGGTGGCCAAAGTACTGGAGCTTCAGCTTCACTATCAGTCCTTCCAATGCCTTACTTTACCAAAGGCCAAATCTCCAAATAATCATGGCAAGACACAAACATTAATGAAGAGATCAAGATCAAGAACTCAGAGATCAAAGCAGCTGTAACAATAGATACAACCACAGCAGAGCAGAGCTGAGGCGCCCAAGGCCTCTGGCAGGCACATGCTGGGAGCTGCCGAGGAGGGGATGGTGGTGGCTGGGGCAGAACCATGATGTTCCCTCTAAGAAGATGCTTTGGACAGCTTTTTGACATTTTCCAGGTTATTTTATGTCTACTTCTTTGGCCTATAATAGGCACAAAGCTTCTTTTTTTTTTAGCTGCCAACTAGTGACAGGTCAATGACAGATTGTTGGAATTATAATTTAATTTAAAAAAATCTTCATGGAAAATAATCTGTATTACTTTGAGGCACATCACACCTCTTCTTGCATGAAGAGAAGAAAGATTTGAAACACTGATACTTAAGTATCTCCTCTCTTATTAGGAAATTCTGAGACATACAGAGGACACACTGGAAGTTACGGGGGTGGGGCTGAGTGACACGGGCGATGGGGTGAAAGGGCGCAGACTTCTGGTTTTTAAAATCAGTAAGTCCCGGGGATTGAATGCCAGCGAGGTGACTATAGTTAACACCACAGCACTGTGTACCTAAACACTGATGAGATAGGAAACCTTGAAAGTTCTCAGTAAAAGAAAGAAAACCTGTAACTACATGTGGTGACGGACACTAGCGAGGCTGACTGTGCCCAACATCCTGCAGTGTCTACGCACAGTGACTCATCACGCTGCGCACCTGACACGGTATAATGTCCCATGCCAGCTTGCCCTAAGTTAAAAAGTCCTCTGGGAAAATCACACCTGTACTAATGTGGGGATACCGACTCACCACAGGGGCGTCTGGAAAGAGTGCTGAGCAGACAGGGATAGATAGGAGACAAGGGGACTTCCTGGTTCCCCAACAAGCCCTTGTGATTCGAACTGAAGCAAATTCAGAGGTCGTTAGATATCCTGCACTCAAAGGCAGATACAAAAGAAAAGCACCCAAATGACCTTCTGGATGTCTGTAGTCTGGGAACATCTACACTTTTATTAATTTTACTAATAAAAAAACAAACAGGGAACTCTATCAGAGTTTTCTCAAAATGAAGAATAAAAATCCAATAAACATACCACTGGGAAAATATTTCAAGGAAAAGAAAACCTCTGTATTTTGGAGTGAAATATTATCTGATGCAGAACATATACAATAATTGCTCCACTATAAACTCCTTTTTCAAAATCGGAGTTCATTGCAGACACATGGGTTCAGAATTCATCATCAGGCCATGAATCGTACTGCCATAAAAGAAACTGTTCTCTTTGCTGATAAACAACAAAACTAACTCATATGCAGATGCATGCCTCAGTACCTTGGTGCAATGGTGTATTTACTTGTATAAATATTTAAAGTCAGACCTTTGAATTTATAATGAAGTAGCACACCACTTTACAAAATAAGGTACTAGTAAATTTAGATGTATGACAAATAGAATTCTGATCAGAATACTAATTGCTGCTGTTGATATTCTAAAACTAAAAAAAGTAATGACATTCAGATTTCATCTAAACAAGCCGAATACATGTGCAGAAACCTTAACATATCTTAATGAAACCTTACTGCTAAAATTTGTAATTGATCAGATGGGCTTTGTAACTGAGAAATGAGCAAGCTTCCTGTCTGGCACATTTTTTCCTGCCTTTTTTTTTTTTTTAATAATGATACAGTCAATTATTATAGGAAAGAATAGAGGAAATCAGACACATCTGTAGTTGGCCATATAATGACTGGTGTCCCCATGGGGACTTGCCTTTACACACAGAGGCAGGCGCTGAAAGGCTCATGGGGGTGGGACACGCGCAAGTATAAATGTGCAACAATTCTGAAGGACTCAGCAGACCTGAGTATTTTCCACCTCCGTTTGTGTTAACCTAAGGTCACCACACTCTCAGGTTGGAGCTCCTGCTCCAGCACATGGTCACTGAATCTGCCTGCTCTTGGCGGAGTCCACAAACACTAACCTAAACTGTTCTGCTTACAGAAGAAAGTAGAATCCCAGGTCCTCAGGCAGCCATCAACTTACCTGTGATGGGCATCCTCCCTGCCATGCTTTCTTCTGTGCTCTCTTCTCTGCTCTCGTCTTCTAAAAATGGAACAAGTGATAATAACAATGTATTTCAAGGTTATACTGATGGAACTGGCCTTTGTTTGGTTTTTTAATTGCCATTCCTTTTAACTGCACTGCTCCCCACCTTCTCTTTTTGGTTAGTTTGTTTCTTGTCTGAAATACACTGTGCCTAGAAGAAAGCCTATTCAAATGCTAAGGTATCTCTACGCTGCTTTCATGCAAAATAGTTTAGCCTGACATTGATCATATTTGGGTGGGGCTTAACATACGTGGGCTTCAGGTCTAGCATATGTCATCAACTTCCGACCTCATCCCGGGCAGCTCACGTCCCGGACAGCTGACAGTGGTTTCCTGACACATCTTACCAGTAACACTAAAATAATCACCATTTCTAGAGACTAAAAATTAGTAATAAAATTTGGGGGGGGGTCATAAATTCATTGATTCCTAATCATTTGTTTAGACTTTTATAAGGCTATATTATAATTTAAAAGAATATTTATTAATTATGAGTAAATTCTATTAAGTGATATAAAAAACTTCAAAGTACTTCATGGACTTCATTTTAATGGAATCATCTCCATCGTTACGGGATGATCAAAAAAGTACCTAATGCCAGCTGTTAATTCTGTTAATATTTCATAGCTTTATAAAAACTAATTCCATTGGAAATTCAGCAGAACTGAAGACCTACAATTAGGTTTCCCATTCTTCTCGGACTTCAGGTATTTTCCTGAAGTGGAAGGTGGTGTAAAACTAGTAATGTATCACGCATACTGAATCACAGGCATTGCTTAGCAGCTTTATTTTATGGGCACACTTTGAGAAAGAGGGTGGCACGCTGATTCTGAATGCAGTTCTGCTGTGGATGAACCCTTAACAATAGCTACCTTGTTCCCTTGTAGTAACACCTTTGGGCCACAGAGTGGGTTTTCCATTCCTTATTTCACTTTCATCACTAGGAGTAGATGGCAAACTACAAGATGACTTGCTGCTGTTAACAGCCGACCTGTTGTCATGCTCTTCTGCGAGATCTTTTTTCAATAACGCAGTTGCCTATAGCGTTTAAAAGAAAGCACAAAAAATTAACAAACTGTGGTCACACTCCCCTTGGTCTCAGAGATCAGCCTTCAAATATTATTTTACGTCAAGCTTTACTTGAGATTTGTCTCCTGACATTTAACCTACATGAAAATGTCTTCAAGATAAAGTAACACTAGGCTATTTACCAGCATAATTTAATTCTTCATGATAATTTACACTCACAAGGAGATGTTTTCTGCGGACTGTAGTGTGGTATCTTTTTACTTGGGAAGTATGTGTGTGAGCCATGACTAACTCTGTTAACCCAGGTGGTACATCCCAGATCCATTCTCTCATGGCCTGAATTCTGTCTTTCAGGCACATGAGACAGAGTTGGTTTGGCTTGAGGAGATTTGGAAAAATGTGACCTTACAGTATCCTCATTCTTCAAATGACCCCCGAACTTTCCCCAAAAGGAGGACTGTGGAAGGACTTGGGGGCTGAGGAGAGTACACTGAAGCAAAGAGAGACCTGACCTCACTGGAAACCATAACCTTCAGTCAAGGATACGGACACTCTGCACTTTGCCACCAAGTCGGCCAGGGAGCTCAGGAAACTCAGTGGCCACACAGCCTGTCTGCTTCCTCCAGGCATGGAACGGTCTTACCTGTGCCACCCCAAGTGTCCTGGGCAGGGAGGTGGGTGAAGATCTGATCACAGCCAATGTGAGACATAGAGAAAATGTGGCAATTAATAGGATAGGTTAATAGCTGTGACACGTCACGTCTGGGTCAGCATTCTTCCCTCAAGAATTAAAAATACACTGGTGACCAGAGCTGAACAATCAACACAGTGTCACTGTCTGGCTGCCAAGGCACATGTCTCTCTCTCCCCCATTTGGAGTGGAAGACTGCTTAGTGGTGCCGACCTCTCCCTGGGACATGATGGCAGCAGTAAACCTACCGTGTAGGGAATGGACCTGAGACCCGCAAGTGAATGTGAAGGGGAGCTGGGCACAGCCTCCCCGGCCATCTTCTATCCAAGCGTGAAGTGGTAACAAGGTTAGTGTCAAGTGAACAAAGGGGAAGATTCTACTCTTTGCTTGTCATCGTGAAAGGACATGAAGCTTTGACAGGGAGAATCACTCAGGCGGAAGCTCAATGACTGAGCCTGGTGAGTTTGGCCAAGGCCACTGTTATTGGCCTGGACATCCCAGCAAGGTGCTTGCCTTTGGCTTTCCCCTCATTTCGAGATCTCCACCCATCCTGGTCTAATTGAATCTGTTCCTGTAGAGAGCAGGAGCCTCCTCTGTGCACCCAATAATCCTGGCTATATAGAAAGCATTTCAGAAGATGAACGAAAAGAATTGGCCTGGTCTCTGCAGTTAAAGCTGTAATTTCCTTTTCCTGATATTTAAAATAATCCAAGCATTCTGACAGGGCCTCAAATATGTATTTCTTATTTGTATTATCATAAGACTTACCTGGTGGCTCAGACGGTAAAGCGTCTGCCTACAATGCAGGAGACCTGGGTTTGACCCCTGGGTCGGGAAGATGCCATGGAGAAGGAAATGGAAACCCACTCCAGTACTCTTGACTGGAAGATCCCATGGACAGAGGCGCCTGGTAGGTTACAGTGCATGGGGTCGCAAAGAGTCAGACACGACTGAGCAACTTCACCTAAAGCACCTTTGTATTATCTCATACAATAGCTATAAGTGATAATTTCTTAGCATGACTTCACAATAGCCACTGTCTGAACCCATGGTTTAAGAATAAAGTTGATAAAAGCCTGTTGAGGGTTTCTACACTTTCTACTGTGCAATGTGCAAACAGAGGAGACTGTCCTGGATGGTCAGTGACTCAGACAACTTCTCACTAGTCCCTGGTGATGACACATAAGCTATCTGTTTTACACGTCCCTTTCCTACAAGAACTTCTTTTGCTTCAACTGGGTTCCACCTGGGCTTCAAAAGAACACAGACTAAAGTATTATAGCTACAAATGTCTTTCTAACAACCCCTGTAAGCTTGGTGAGAGTACCACCAATGCCACCATCTCTACCTGGAGCACCTGTGGTGGATTCATTTTGATATTTGGCAAAACTAATACAATTTTGTAAAGTTAAAAAAAAAAGATTAAAAAAAAATAACAAAATAAAATTTTTACCATGGTAAGTGTTGGGCACTCTACAGGTTTCATTTATTTTGTATATTTTATCCCATTTATCGTTACTACTTAATACTCATGTCTCTGGGATTTCTCTTAGCTTTTTGATAGGAACATTAAAGATAATTCTAGAGGTAACTCCTCAGAGATAAGTACTTTATATCTATACGGGTTTCGATGGATGGTCAAATCACAGCATGAGAATGGTTGATCTGACTCTGCTGGACCATGAGGCCAACAGAGAGGGCAGCAGATCTGCCCAGTGGGTCATCTGCAGAGGAATTCACAAGATAAGTCCCTCACAGGGAAAGAGTCATGACAAGTTGGGACAGAAACAAAAGTCAGCCTCAGCTAAGGATGGGTCAGAAGGTCCATTCAAAGGATCAGTCAAAAACAACTTACGCAGAATCATAAAGAACAGCTGTGATACCTACTCAAGATGTGTGCAGATCTTTGAAAGGGTGCATTTCTAAGAAGACCCCAGAAGGAAGGAGTTTGCAGAGTGATGCTGACAACATGAACCCACACCTGCAAAGGAACCAAATCCCAGAGCAAGCTGCCATGCATGTGCCACCTGGGACTGAAGGGCTTTGCAAAGTGGGACCTTCTATCTGAAAAATTCACCAAAGATGGACCTTCTGATGGTGCTTATGAATGGCCCATGCTTGGGTTCCATCTGATCCGTTAGGCAATAAAGGCTTTTTCTCCTCTCATACATTTGGAGCCAGTCTGGTACAGTGAGGAGGGGTGGGGTGGGGGGCTGGATACTGTTTCATGGTTTTCAGCAGTCTGCAGCCTAAGTCAATATCAACAAACTAGTTCCTCACTGTTCTAACCTTCCCAGG
Organism: Bubalus kerabau; assembly: GCF_029407905.1. Classification (NCBI taxonomy): domain Eukaryota; kingdom Metazoa; phylum Chordata; class Mammalia; order Artiodactyla; family Bovidae; genus Bubalus; species Bubalus kerabau. The sequence continues at coordinate 40,829,693 of NC_073636.1, read as the reverse complement.
AGCCAGGAGAAAGCACTTAGAAATTCAATGCCAAAGTATACACTATCTGCAGGATGAGTGAAGAAGACATCTCCATATTTCAGATCTCATGGAACATAAACCATCCTATGAATTACATTCAGCAGGACACCTAGAGTTAATTGCCTCGATTTCTCTAGGATTTTCTTAAAGTTCAGTTTAAATGCAGATCTTTCTAAGTCTAGAACCCTAAAAGTCACCTAGGCTAATTCTAAATTTATATCCCCAAACTTAGCAATTGTGATATTCAAATGCAGAAATTGATAAATGAAGATATTAATGGAAGAGGCTTGCATCCAAACACCATTAAGAAAAGTGAGGGATGAAAATCAAACTGCTCAAACTATTATAGCAAACAGAAAAAATTTATATAGGGAGTTCTCAAAAGTCAGTAAGAAAAAATATGACTAACCTGATAGAAAAATGAACAAAGAACGTGAACTGGCAAATTTTATAAAAGAAGAAATACAAAAGGCTAACAAACAGGGAGAGGAAAGAGTTTGATCTCAGTTGTAATATAAAGGTCAGTTCAGTTCAGTCGCTCAGTTGTGTCCAACTCTTCGCGATCCCATGGACTATAGCACGCCAGGCCTCCCTGTCTATCACCAACTCCCAGAGTTTACTCAAACTCATGTCCATTGAGTTAGTGATGCCATCCAACCATGTCATCCTCTGTTACCCCATCTCCTCCCACTATCGATCTTTCCCAGCATCAGGGTCTTTTCAAATGAGTCAGCTCTTCGCATCAGGTGGCCAAAGTATTGGAATTTCAGCTTCAACATCAGTCCTTCCAATGAACACCCAGGACTGATCAATATCCTTTAGGATGGACTGGTTGGATCTCCTAGCTGTCCAAGGGACTCTCAAGACTCTTCTCCAGCACCACAGTTCAAAAGCATCAATTCTTCAGTGCTGAGCTTCCTTTAGAGTCCAACTCTCACATCCATACATGACTACGGGAAAAACCATAGCTTGGACTAGATAGACCTGTGTTGGCAAAGTAATGTGTCTGCTTTTTAATATGCTGTCTAGGTTGGTCATAGCTTTTCTTCTAAGGAGCAAGTGTCTTTTAATTTCATGGCTGCAGTCACCATCTGCAGTGATTTTGGAGCCCCCCAAAATAAAGTCTGTCACTGTTTCCACTGTTTCCCCATCTATTTGCTATGAAGAGATAGGACCAGATGCCATGATCTTAGTTTTCTGAATGTTGAGTTTTAAGCCAACTTTTCCACTCTCCTCTTTCACTTTCATCAACAAAATGATGAAAGATCACTAAAGAGTGATGAGCTCTTTAGTTTCTCTTTGGTTTCTGCCATGTGGGTGGTGTCATCTGCATATCTGAGGTTATTGATATTTCTCCCAGCAATCTTGATGCCAGCTTGTGCTTTATCCATCCCAGCATTTCTCATGATGTACTCTGCATATAAGTTAAATAAGCAGGGTGACAATATACAGCCTTGATGGACTCCTTTCCCACTTTGGAACCAGTCTGTTGTTCCATGTCCAGTTCTAATTGTTGCTTCTTGAACTGCATACAGGTTTCTCAGGAGGCAGGTAGGGTGGTCTGGTATACCAATCTCTTGAAGAATTTCCCACAGTTTGTTGTGATCCACACAAAGGCTTTGGCATAGTCAATAAAGCAGAAATAGATGTTTTTTTGGAACTCTCTTGCTTTTTCAATGATCCAATGGATGTTAGCAATTGGATCTCTGATTCCTCTGCCTTTTCTAAATCCAGCTTGAACATCTGGAAGTTCACAGTTTAAGTACTGTTGAAGCCTGGCTTGGAGAATTTTGAGCATTACTTTGCTAGCGTGTGAGATGAGTGCAATTGTATGGTAGTTTGAGCATTCTTTGGCATTGCCTTTCTTTGGGATTGGAATGAAAACTGACCTTTTCGAGTCCTGTGGCCACTGCTGAGTTTTCCAAATTTGCTGGCATATTGAGTGCAACACTTTCACAGCATCATCTTTCAGGATTTGAAATAGCTCAACTGGAATTCCATCACCTCCACTAGCTTTGTTCATAGTAATGCTTCCTAAGGCCCACTTGACTTCACATTCCAGGATATCTGGCTCTAGGTTGGTGATCACACCATTGTGATTATCTGGGTCGTGAAGATTTTTTTTTATAGTTCTTTTATGTATTCTTGCCACCTCTTCTTAGTATCTTCTGCTTCTATTAGGTTCATACTATTTCTGTCCTTTATTGTGCTCATCTTTGCATGAAAAGTTCCCTTGGTATCTCTAATTTTCTTGAAGAGATCTCTAGTCTTTCCCATTCTATTGTTTTCCTCTATTTCTTTGCACTGATTGCTGAGGAAGGCTTTCTTACCTCTCCTTGCTATTCTTTGGAACTCTTCATTCAAATGGGTATATCTTTCCTTTTCTCCTTTGCCTTTTGCTTCTCTTATTTTCATAGCTACTTGTAAGGCCTCCTCAGACAACCATTTTGCCTTTTTGCATTTCTTTTTCTTGGGGATGGTATTGATCACTGCCTCCTGTATAACGTCACAAACCTCCATCCATAGTTTTTTAGGCACTGTGCCTAAAAGATCTAATCCCTTGAATCTATTTGTCACTGCATTTGTGTCAAATGAACACACAAAAAAACTGGCTGTCATCTGCACTTCTAAATTTGGTGTTCAAAAAAGGTTGATGGTATCCGGTTTCATAAACAGTGCAGAGAACTGTTATTTTCATCCATTCCTAGTAAGCGATGACCCTGCCAGGGTGAGTTCTGGCAGTGCAGAGCAGAAGCCTGGGAGATGCACAGACCCTCTGACCTAAGAGATCTACATCTAGGAACTCATTCTCAGGAAACAGCATGAGATTCTGTAAAAAAAACTGAGCTCTCAAATATTCTTTGAAACTTTTTCACTAGAGAAGAAATTTAAAACAACTTAAAATGTTCAACACCAGGAGCCTGGTTAAAGAGACAGTGGAAGGGCCACACAGGGGTCTCTCTCTGTGCAACGGTCAGAAAGGATGGAGAGCATGTGATGGTGTGAAAGGAGGTTTCCCCTGTGACACGGTGTGGGGGGCAGGTCACAGAGGCCATCCACATACACAGCACAACCCATGTTTGTCAATATACTAAAGACCACACATCTCAGTGTCAACAAAGTTCTATACAGAGAGCTGGGTAACAGGCAGTTGTCTTGTCTTCTTTCTGTTTACCTTAATATTTCAAGTTTGTTTTTTTCCTGCTATGTTTTTCAGAAAAAGAAAACATATGTTAGCTCTACAAGAATACGGTTTCTGCAATGGTGGTACAGAGAGAAAATGAATGTGAAAACACTTAATAAAATAAAAAACCTTCATATGGAAATCAGTGTTATTAATGCAGATACAGAAGAGCAAGAGAATGAAAAACCAGGGATGTTGACAGCATGGCTATTCCCCTCATACACAGATGTAAGTGACCCTTCCTCAAGAGCCTTGCAGACCAGAAGCAATGTCCAGTGTCCAAACGGGAGTACAAGTGTCATCACTGAAGCTATGCGGGTTATGGGAGAGGAAGGAGACGGTGTCCAAGTAGCAATGAGAAGAAAGGGGACGTATTCACACGAGCCAGTGACCAAGCAGTCAAGACGGGAGGATGGCACCCCAGGTCACCATTTAGGGAGGGGGCGGGGACTCCCAAGGCTGATTCCACCTGCTCTGTGAATGACACCGGAGGGCTGGGCTGCTTTGCCTGTGGACGCTTCCCTGGGTGGAAGCAGGCACCACTTAGGAGAAAAGCAGTATTAAGGTACTTGGTATTTTAATGAAGCACCCAACTCTTTTTTTTTTTTTTCCACATAGAGTAATTACAGATTTTCCTGATTTAAAAGCATGCAGCTCAATTATGTAATTGCCTAATAGGTTATGCGGGTGCTGTGGATCTTATCTGGTCTCAGGGGGACATAATCCGAGTTTTGGCGGCTTTAATGATGTATTTACTCAAGAGACGGGATTGACTCCAGCTGACGGCGAGGGACCCACAGGTAAACATCATTTACATGTGGCTGTTTAATTAGCCATTTACCCAAGAGATCAAAGTAAATATTTCTCAGCTTCATTAGACTCTTAATCAAGTGAGTTCTACTACAGCTTTCTTAAATTTTGAAAATCTCTTACTTTTAAAATTTTTATCTACAGAGAAATATTTAACCATATCATTTACTAAATATATATACGGTCTATACAGGACAACTCAGACACTTGACTGTGCTGACTTGTGACTCTAATGGTCCCAGAGCCCAGAAAAGCATTCTGTCCTCACATCTGCCAGGCTTGTCCTGCCCACGTCACTCGGGCGGCGAGTCTTTAGGGCTGTGCTTTTTTTCGGTCACAACCTATTTAGAAACTGCCTGCTTGCTTCTATTTATAAGGATGGGTTTTGTCATTTATTTATTGGTAATTTTTATGGTTGTCACTAGATGGTGATTTAAAAAGGAACAAAATACCTACTAGGGTAGGTAGAAGGTTATTTGACTAATGAGCTATCAATTGGGCACCCCTCTTCCTATTAATTATGGAATTATTATTTGAAAAATTATGAGTGAACTGGTTATCTGGAACTTGAAATATGTTTTCTAATATAAACACCACCTTAAAAAAAAGACAAGGAGATGGTAAATGGCAATACTGTAGACCAATGCTTATTTTGCCCTTGATGTGACTGAGATATGGTGTATCTGCAGTGAGTATGAATGGAGAACAATGCTGTTACAAAACAGAACTAAATACAATGGATAATAAAACCTGAAAACAAAATCCTTATTAGGATCTACATTTATCAACAGATATGAAAAAGAATCTAAAAAGCAATGGTTCTGTTCTTCGTAAAGAACACAGTTCTTTCTTCAAGAACACTTACACGGACAATGCCATACCGCAAACAAGACAAAACTGAGGGTTACTGAGTCACATGCAGCGCAGTAAAATGAAAATGTGCTCAGGAAGGATGTGCACAAGGTTACCTTTGAAAAGGGCAGGATCTGTGAGGGGCACCCAGGGGCTGTATCTCTACCTGCAATAATCCACTCCAGAAGGAGAATGGGGAGAAAGGAGACGAGGAGAAAGAGAAGAGCAAGGGTAGGAACAGAGGCAGGAGCAGAGGAGAGAGGGGAGGGCGAAGGGGTGGGGAACTGCAGAGTGCAGGGGTAACACACATGCAGACGTGGGTCGGTGGCTTCACTGTGCCGCTCCATGTGTGTATGTGTGAAATGCTTTTTAAAAAGTCCTTCTACTCCTTTCTAATTAGAGGACTGGGGGAGGGGGTGTTGGGCAGGGCTGAAGGTGCTCTGAAAGGCTGGAGGGCAACACAGAGGCTCTGGACAGGGCTGCAAAACAGGCTGTGGCTTTGGGACAGAGGGGCAAGGACTGCCTCCAGAGGGGGCTCCTATGGAATCCTGAACTTTGTGCATAATCAAAATAAAGAAGTATTAAAACCAGAAAACTCTATGTTATATAGAGAGTTAAGCATGTGTAAGGGTGAAAACATACTTGGAGGGAATTCCCTGGTGGCCCAATGTTTGGGACTCCATTGTCTCACTGCCTTGGGCCTGAGCTGGATCCCTGGTTAGGGATCAGATCCACTGGCCAGATGGGCTGCTCTGGACCTGAGTTTCTGCCCTCCAGCCCCACCCACTGCACCTCCCTGGGACCTGGCTCCATGCCTCTGCTCCAGCATGACCCGCTCTACCAGTGCAAGTGCGCAGTCCACTCCCGACTGTCCCGCTAAACCACGGCTGGGTGCATCCTTGGCTGTCCCCCTCCCAGTCCCCAGGGACTAAATTCCCTGAGGCCCCTCCTGCAGCCCAGCTTAAGGGGCTCTGTGGCTTCCCAAACTCTGCTGAACCCATGAACACCTCTCCTGAGCTGGGCCAGACCCTGTACAACTTCTGTTCCCTGTCCCCAGGTGTCGTCTGCTCCTCAGCCACAACAACAGCTCTGTTTCCCGGGAAAGTGTGCACTTTCTCGACCTGTTCTTTGGCCCCTAAGTCCGTCACCCACTCCCTCAGAGCCTACTGAAATCCTGCCTGGCTTTTTAGGGTCACCTTTGCATGCCCCTTGGCTCCCTCAGTCATCAGGTCTGCCCTCCCTGCTTCTCCAGATGCCTGGCTCCCCTTCTGGAGGGTCTAAGCCCTCTGCCATGTTCCCACTGCAGACACCCACTCTGCCATCCCCCAGAGGAGGGGCTGCATGGGATTTCTCTCTCTCCCCCTCATAGATCTGGGCTGCTGCCTAATCCACAGAAGTGGACAAATACATATTTGCTGAGTTGACAAAAATGGCCACACAGTATGTTTAAAGGATGGTGTAGAGAAAGAAAACCAGAATTCTCCAAGAGGCTCCTGAACTCCCTGGACAAATGTTGCAGTAGGTATGTTTAAATAGGTTACCTCCAGGCCCTGAGTTAACTAGCCTTCTGTAAGAAAGGACCTGAAATGTATACACAAAACACTATGCAAAAGGTTTGAGATCAAAGTTCATCCAACCAACCACAAAAGCTCACTTACAATTTACATTTTTAAAATATGTTAATCATTGTTAAGGATGTTAACTATTTTCTCAAATGACTAACTTGTACAATTTGAAACTTATTTTAAAGAATAAAAAGTATTAACCTTTGTCCTCTGGTCCAGTTTACTGACCAGGAAAACTTCAGACAGCTTCGCTACTTCCTCTTCTTGGACAAAAGTATCATGTCCTTTCAGGGCGGCAATATGTTGACCCGATCGTGTCCTTAATAAGCCTGAGGCTGGTGCTTGTTCAAACCTATGAGACACAATTAGGAGTCCATTAGACATGTGCGATGCTGGGTGACTTATGAGTCTCCTATATTGTTAAAGGTCCCCACAATCATGATAGCAGAAGACAGTTTACACAGAAAAGTCTGGAACCTAATATAATCTGGGATAAGGGCATTTCCAGAGTTCAGGTTTCTTTTTGGGGGGTAACTTTCATTTTATTTTAGTTACAATATCATTGATAGATGAGAATTCTCAACTCTGTCTGCACCCTGGGACCACCCGGGGGGTTTTGCATCATCTAGGTACTTCATGCCACTGCTTCAGAGTTCAGGAAAACTAGTCTGGTGGTGGGGAACCCAGCAAATTGAGACTTTCTTTAAGACTCTCAGAGTGATTCTGACATGTGGCCACTGTTTCTAACTAGTGCAGAGGTGGTCAGGCTCCTCTTAAATGTAAAGCAAAGCAACAGTTCATATCTCCACCTCAATTAGTTTATTCTTATTATACTCATGCAGTGCTTTCATTATTTTTTTTAATAAGTTACTATTAGGAAAAAGTCCAACATAAGCCTATATTGCTGCCTATAATATAGTATTTAGATACTAAACGGAAGAAAAATGTGCTATATTTCAGGCCGGGGACAGGAAACGCATCAGATGAGCCTGGACCACCTTGTCCCAGGAAGGGAGGAAGCTCTCGGACCCTGAGTTGTGTGAACAGGCCTCAGGGGTTGTGGCGAAGAGGCACTCACTGGCCAAAGACGAGACAGTGTGAGAGCCAAAAGAACAATGACTAACATGGATTGGAACGTGGTGCATGTATAAAAATACATGAGTTCATTTAAAAGATAAATAATAAAAAACCTTTGGATTCAGCCTTGAAAAGGAAGGAAATCTTTGTCACAGACTACAACACAGATGTACTACAACATGACATTCTACTCCATTATATAAGCCAGTCACAAAAAAACAGTATGATTCCACTTACATAAGATGCTGAGAACAGTCAAATGCAGAGGCAGAGTAGAGTGGTGGCTGCCAGGGGCTAGGGGAGGGAGGATTGGGGTCTTGTTTAATGGGGACAGAGCTCCAGTTCTGTAAGACGACAAAGCTCTAGAGATCTGATGCACAAAAATGTGAATGTACTTAATGCTACTGTACACTTAAAATGGTTAAGGTGGAAAATTTTATGTTTACGTGTGTTTTTACCACCAAAGTACAACAAACCAACCTTTGGATGCTGCTAGAGAAATAATCTGTTATTCTGGAAACTGGTTAAAGAAAGGGATGGAGTCAAGCATTTGTCCTGCCTTTGTGGTCAACAACAAAAAACACAAATTAAAAAAAAAAATCAGAGTTACCAAGTAGTTGATGGGAGAAGTTTTTTCAATTAATAGATGCAAAGAAAGGGCTGCATTAGAAAAGTCACTATTCTCTAAGTCCAAATTAATGAATGCAGCTAGGAAATGATCAGAATGTTGAGGAAACTGCATGATGGAAGCTTTGAATCAGAGGCACCCGTCTGCCAGTGCCCAAGTCCTCAGCCCAGTCCTGGGAGCACACACGAAGGGACACAGTCACGTGCTGCCTGAGGAGGTGAAGAGAGAAGGACCAGCACTGCCTGTGATTGCGTTCTGCCAGAATTACCTGCCTGGAATACAATTCTGGATCCCGATCCAACCAGCAGTTTACATTTGGATCCTGATTCAAAGACTGCAAATGTAGACAGACTGCTTTTGAGAAAACCAAAGAAACTGACAAGGACTAGGTAACAAAGAATTTTCTTAAGTGGTCAAGTATTAAATATTTGTACATTACAGATGTATTTGTGAGAGGAAAAAATGTTGTCTGTCTTAAACTACTGAAGAAAAAGTGTGGGTGAGGGAGAGAGATAAAACAAGACTAGCAAAATGTTGACAACTGTGGGTCTGGGAGAGGGTACGTGGGACTTCATTATATTCACACCTACTTCTGTAGATGTTTAAACATGTCAAAGTGAAAGGCAAGTTGCTCAGTCGTGTCCAACCCCCCTTTGCTACCCCATGGACTGTAGCCTATCAGGCTTCTCCGTCCATGGGATTTTCCAGGTAGGAGTACCAGAGTGGGTTGCCATTTCCTTCTCCAAAACATGCCAAAGTATATACTAAAAATCTGTGTACTAATATGTGCAACTTACTTGGAAATGCATAAAAATAACAGATTGGAATTGATGGATGGATGGATGGATGGAAAATAGATTTGGGAGTGTAAATAAATGTCAATGGTAGAAGCTGGGTTGTAGGTATGTTGGCATTACAGTTTTTCTCACTTCTCTGTATGTTTCGAAATTTTCATAATAAAATGGGGAAAAAGTCTAGGTGTAATTCAGAACCTTTGAAAATAAATCTTTATTGTTATAAGATTTGGCCTGACCTAACCCCTGCTTTTCCCCAAGACTTGAATAAAGTGGGATGCATCACTGGAATCCGTGAACTTATTTAAAAACTTCCCCAGATGATTCCAAGGTTCCTGGCTGGTCTGATAGGAAGGCCCTTGAGCAACTTGTCTCTCCTGGTGACATCTAGACCTCACCAACGTCACAAAGCTTCCAAGTCCTCTGTTCTGTTCTATGTCAATGAGTTACCCCTTGCATCTGCATCTGGGTTTACAGTGATTTCCCTCCTAAGAAAACGCACACATGGGCCATTGTCAAATTCTAGTCCAGTCATCAGGTATATTCTCATAATGAGTAAAATCAATTGTTTCTATCTAGAAAGCATGTTTAGTTAGGTTGAATTCAACCTGAAAACAAGTTTAATGAGGATGAGTTAGTTGGGATGCACTGACTTATCAGACACCAGCCTCTCTGGTGACTGAGACACATGGTTTCTGCAGAAGCAAAGCCAAGGGCAAGACTCTGGTCACTAACACCTCTTCCAACTGTAACCATCCTTTGTGTCCTGGCATGAAAGCACTAGCTGAGGTTTCCTGTAATTATTACACTTGCTTCATAAAAGGAGAAAACCCACAGGCTCAAAAAGCAAATGAACTTTTGGAGGAGAAACAGCATCAGGATCTGTGACTTCTGAGTGGCTAAGCCAACACCTGGCAACCAGGAAGGTTTGGGCCATGGTGGACCCTGCGTGGAGCCCTGCCCCTGGTTCTACACAAACAGACAGAATTAGAACACCTACGGAGCAGTTCAGAGGACTTAAAGGAGTTTTTTCCTCTTTTGTCCACTTCACTTTGCAAAGTTTCTAGTATCAATGTCACATAGAAAAAAAAAAACAAAGCATGATGTCAGCTCAATTATATACTCCTCTAATTAAAAATAGATTTTAAAGTCTATAATTAATGTCATACACTTATAATGATTTCCAATGAGAAAACTGCAATTTAAGCAAAGTTATCAGCATTTCCTAACTACAACTGATTTACAACAGATGGGTAATCTGACCAAAGTTTTAAATGCAGACAAAATAATAAATATCTTGAATTTTATTCTGAACATAAGCAGAATAAAATAGATTCTACATACTATACTCCAAATCCTATAAACCTGACAATTTTTCAGCATTAGTTTGAGAGCACAATGGGATGAATGTATCTGAAAGGAGCAATGGACAGAGACAATTAATTGCACCTGGAAAAGACATAAAATCATGGGTAGTCTCATTACAGTTTCTATAGAAGACAAAGTGATTAAATAATCACTTTTATGTTAAAATATATTTTCCAGGAGGCAATAAAGAACAATTTTTTTAAAATCGACTGCCTCAAATGACATGCATCATATTTTAAAAACTCATAATTGTCTAAAATGACAACTTACTAGTAACAGTAAGCCTTTCACATGAAGGTCTTACAACATTTAATCCCAGCTATAACAAAAATCAGTAATAACAATAATAATGATGATAGGAATGGTTCTGTCATTTTTTCTTTGATGAGGCTTCATTTTGTGATAGAGAATTCAGAAATCTATCTTTCCAATCTATGCTGTGGACCAGGTGTCCCATTTTCTGGATTGAACGGAAGCAAAGAGACAGATGTTGCTTGCCAAGGTTTGGTCAGGGGCACAAGCAGGGCCATGGCCACACAAAACATGGCTCTGTTTACAGGCTTTCAGGAGTCCATATGATGTTACAGCCTTCCCATTCTGCCCAGCTGACTTCAATGTCACTAACAATTGAGAAACAGAAGTAGATGATTCTCTTCAAATTTGTGTTTCTGGAAGGACCAGCTGGCAGCTTCAGTCTAAGGGCTGTCCCTGGCAGACAGGAATAACCCCATTTAGGGAAATACCTAGCAATACCTTGCCTGTAATGCAGGAGACCTGGGTTCAATCCCTGGGTTGCAAAGATCTCCTGGAGGAGAGCATGGCAACCCACTCCAGTATTCCTACCTGGAGGATTCCATGGACAGAGGAACCTGGTGGGCTACAGTCCATGGGGTTGCAAAGAGCTGGACACGACTGAGTGACTAAGCATAGCACAGCACTAGGAATACCTCCTGGGCACTGAGGGCACAGGATGTGGTGAACATGCAGAGGGCAGGGGAGCATGATGCCAGGATTAAGACCTGTTAGGAAGAACTGGCAGCTAAGACCTGACTGCCTGTCTCTCAGAGGTCAGGTAGACACCTGGGGCTTTTTCTGAGGCTAGCGAGGGAGCCAGTGGCAATCAGTGTGCAAGGAACAGCATCCTCAGTCATGACACGGGGTAATTCTGATTATAACAGACCACAACAGTGATTTCAGGAACCATTCCTGACTTCTTTATCTGGCTTTAAAAAATGACTGTGGCAGAGACACAGTTCCGAAGGCTCCAGATATTAATTTTAAAATTTGTGTTGGTCATAAAGAAAGATCATTTCTTCTTGGAAGGCTGATTTATACATAACTATAGATCAACAGTCATGGAAAATGCAACCTCTCATAATGGGAAAGGACGCTCTATTTATGCATGTTGAGAAACTGTAACAAACGCGGGCCGAGTCGATGGAGATGGCATATCTTATCACCACGCCACAGTCTGGCAGCCCAGGTTAAGAGAGTCACATGATGAATCACCTAGTCTAACAACTCAGTCCACAGAGAGAATTATAAATGCATATATGCCTTCATGCGACATACCACCACTGTGGTTTATGCCAAACAGTATATCAACAGACAAAGAAGACGGTGAGAAAGAAGTGGCGGGTCCAGCTGAAGAGCCTTACTGCACACAATCACCAAATGGCCAGAGACTCCTCTCTAGCCAGCTTCTCCCACCCTTGTAAAGGGCATTTTAAGACTGCCTTTATCTTCACTTTGCATGATAAAAACATGAAAGAGGATTTCCATGCATCGCCCTTCACTGCTGTAAGCTGAAAAGCTACTGACCAGGATGGGCAGGTCCCACATTCTCTGTAGTGTGGAGATCACAGCAAGATTCAGAAGCGGATGTAAACACGTTCCGTTCAGCACTGGTGACCCTCACTCTGCGGTCTGTGGGATGTAGTCCTGTGATCAGCCACATTTTCTTGGGACAAGGTCCTTTTAGAGACCATTACCCGGATGGCTCCTCACGCCTTGATGGGACCCAATACACAATGGATTTATGCCGAATTCCACTCTGAAAACCACGTTATCCTGCCTGTTTATATACTTATACGAAAGAGTCTGCATGACACACAGAAAAGACAGTAGACGCCAGATGTAAGACAACCAGACCTGAAAGCCATCTCACTCTCCCGGCCAGACAAGGCCCTTTCAGGTGGGCTGACCACACCTGAGCAGCCATTTGTTCTCAGCTGGAAAACGGTGGGGACAGACTTCAGTGAGGGGACTTCACTTCAGTCAGTCCCCCAAATAAAAATCAGGGTAAGGGCACTGGTAACATTCATGCACCCATGAATTAGGCACCTACCAGGGGCAGCACTGGAGAAACCACTACACATATTATCTATCTGTAATGCTGTGAATTTAATTCAGAAGCCCAGATGCTGCAAAGCTTCTGAGGCCCTGACAAGCCACCCAGAGTGCCGAGAAGGTGTGTGGAGGGATAGACTTCTGACTGATTCAGAAAGAACCATGACTCACGTGTGCCAACCACCCTGCCAACAATTAACCTCACTCGCTCACGCCCACTTTTGAGCCACTGAAGACACATGGTTGGAGCAGCGCTCTCACACTTGAGGGAGCAGAGGTAAGCATCCATTCAAGCCCAGATGGCAGGGCCCCACCAACAGACCCCTGGTTCAGTGGATCTGGGGTGGGACCCAAGAACATGCGTTTCTAACAAGCTTCCAGGATTTGTTGATGCTGTTGGTATAGGAACTATATTCATCAGAGGCCTGCATCACCAGCATGACCTTGGAAACGCAGGGACCCATCTGGGGTTTGGATTTGGCAAGGACACCTGTCCAGCAGGAGGTTCTGCTGGACTACCACCTGGGTGTTCACCAAGTTATGTGAACATGTGAGACTGAGCTTACTCATGTCCCTCCCCACGAGTATTCCTTAAAATGTTGCTATGGGCAGGGGTTCAGCAGATACATGCACAGGGACTGAGCAAGATATAGGAGCAGGAATTGAGCAGATGTATCCAATTAACAATTAGAAACAAATACATTCACAAAGCAGTAGATGGTGAGGCCACAGTTAAATCTATGCTCCTGGTGCCCAGCACAGAGCTGACTGTGTACAGCAGTGTTTTTCCACCCTTATCTGGGGACGAGAAGGGCCTACCCACCACAGCAGCAACTTGAGCACTGTCATACCTGACTTGCTCTTTGTCACTGCCACCCCTGGGGCAGAGTTGCGGGAGCTGGTGAAGGACAGCGGTTCCGCAGGCGTCAGGGCCTTCTCGTAGGATGTCACTGTGGTTACAGAGCCTATAAAATAAAACAGGTGCCGCAGGAGGTGTTTATTTGAGCCCAGACGGTCAGCTTCTAGAATCTATGGTGGCTCTTTGTGGTTTATTGAAATATATCTGTAATATAATCTAAACATAAAGATGCAGCAACTAGACTGTCTCTTGACAAAGATGTAAAATGGGGTGGTTTGAAAAACTTGTCTGTGCGAAGGTGGCTGTTTTAAATCCATCAGAGGAAGTGGCTTTTAACCCTTTGCAGACTTCAGTGAGGTTCACATCCACAGCTGTGCAATCTCACTGCACATCCCACCTGACTGATAGGAATGCCAGATAATCGGAACAGCTGAAAAGACTAATTTCACATTGTCAATCATAACAAAGTTAGATCTCCACTCACATGAAATTTACTTAAATTGTCACTGCTAAGAAATTGAAAACTGCTGGCTGAAGTAGAGGTTACGTCCTCTATTTCTGAATGCAGAAAAAAATGACTATTATTTCTCCATTCAGATCCCACTGCAATGAAATTTTCTTTATTTTTAGAAAGAACAGGAAGGAGTGGAAAGAGGGATTTAGCCCTTGTCATCTATTTGCAGTCCACAGGGACACTGGTGGAGTGTTAATTGTTGTAGGTTAGGTCTGTCAGAGTCACAACAGTCTCCAAAGAGCTTGGTTAGTAAATTCCTTTAAAAAAAAAAAAATGACTGCATGATTCTAAAAAGTCATGGGAGAAGATATCAAAGACAAAATACTTCTCCTTTAAAGAAACTGATCATATATGTAGCTGGCAATATACAACACATTCCCCAAGAGGAAAACGAAGCAACTTATAAAGCAATGTTCATAGTAAAGTATTACTAATTTGTAATCAGTCTAAAGGTTGGGAGAGATCTAATGGTTGGGCTAAGTTACTGGATCTATTCGATGGCCATGTGCCTGATGATACAAGGATGAAAAAGACCTGCTCCACCTGTACACTGGAGGCTCCCCCCACCGCCCGCCCCACCCCGAGCAGGCCTTTACCCTGGGCAGGAAACAGAAACGGGTCCCCAGATTCAAGCCTTGTTCTGGACTCTGGGCCCCTCTGCTGGCACCCCCAGCTCCAGGCCAAGTCCCAGCTCTTGTCTAAACCCTGAGCCTGTGGCCCATGTCATGTTGGGTCCTCATTGCCTGACCTCGGCTGCCCCAAACCTCCTTGCCCATGGGATGTGCATGCAGTACCTATGTCTACCAGCTTTTTCAAAGGCAAACTCTGGGTCCCGATTCTCCCTAGAAGGCTGTATCTTGTCATCAACCAATTCACAGAGTGAGACCTGCCCTTAAGAAGACAAAGATAAGCCAATTTCAGAGCAGTAATGATACGTAGAGGGAAAGATGGTCAGGAAGGTGGGGCAGGGCCCTGTGCCAAGCAGGATGCAGACAGAGGGAGACCATAGCTGAAGCCAGGCAGCAGCAAGGCAAAGGCGAGGGAAAGCCAGGCTAAGAGGGGGTGGGACCCAGCAAGGAGATAAGCTGGCTGGGGTGGTGACTGGACAGTAACAGGAAATAAGATTCAATATAAAACTATGGCAAAGAAACAGCGATAAACGTCGTGGGTTTTTGAGTCATGGCTGGTTTCCTGGCAGCTGTAGCTGTGGACGGGGTTGGTGAGGGAGAGACGGGCCAGGGGACCGACCCTTTGCTTTGGGTGGCAGGGGACGAGCTCGCAGATGTGAGCATGGTGGTGGGCGGCAGACGGGGAGGACCCACACGCCCACCGCTGGTGGGGTGAGGATGCTAAAGGCTGGGGCACGTGTCAACCTTAAAGGGCTGGTCACCCCAGGCTCCCATGGCAGAGTGTCTCAGTGAGGCTAGATCTTTCCAGTTTTTAAGAGAAGCTGGAAATTCACCATTGCTAGTTTTATTTTTATAGGACATCTCTCAGATTTTAACATGGGGCAACTATTTAGAAGAATGTTAAACACTGTGCTTGATAAACAAAGCCATGCTGTGGGCTCGGAATCTCCAGCTTAGATGGCCTCTAGACTCACTTTCCGACCAGGGGGACCAGGGGTGAGCCCCAAGCAAGGGATGTGGCTTCTGTATCCTTGCAAACCTGAGTACAGCAGGGGAGCTTGGCAGACGGCTCATGCTGCTGTGCCAAGGTGGAATGTGGCAGTGCCCCCCAGGGACGAGTATCTTACCTCTGCCACTTTTAGGAATGATGAGAAGAGAAAGCCGATCAGTGGAGTCTGGTTACTGTTATAAACTCCTTACGGACAATGCTCCCCGACTCCAGCGTCCTCCCCCCATCTCCATCCCAAGTACCACCATGGCAGGGCCAGTGAGCAATCATACGCCAAATGCCTTCCCTCTTTAGCAGTCTGCCGAGTCCAGATGTCAGGCCTGCTCAGACCAACTGCCCCCACACTTGTCTGGCAGTGTCTCCAACTGCCTCCTTCACAGGGATCTTTCTCATCCCTGAGTTCCTCCAGCATGAAGCTGATAGCACCCCACCCTATGCTGTCCTCCAGCTATGCCCCATCTGACAAGTCTTCCCCACATGACTAACAGGCCTGTTGAGAACAGCAAGGGTACTTGGGATTTCATAGGATGCTGACGACACTCTTAAGGGCACTGTGTGCTGAATGACAGGACAAGATTTAAACCCACATGAGACAATTCATGACATGTGTGCTGTTACAGTTTGTTTTTACACAGTGGTGTCACACCGGCCCAGGGCTTCCAGGGCTCAGCAAGGAATGATCTACAAGCTGGTCAGTGAGACAGCCACCAGCACTGTCCCCACGGAGCCATGGCCCACCCTAGATTAACTCCTAACCTTATGTGCCGAAAGATGAGTGGCTCTGAGTTGAGGATTTCTAATATTTATCTCCCCATGGGACAGACTTTAGTTTGCAAAATATCCATCAACATTTGCCTGCAAACAACTTAAATAATTCACACAATGTACAGAGTTAAAAGACGATGTGTGATGAAAATACCATTTTCAAATTCAAGAGCTCAATTTCTTCCGTGTCTTCTATTTGCATTCCTACCAGAACACTTCAGCTAGAAGAGCATTGGCCTGACAGCCCATCTCTCTCCTGGGGAGAGGGTATCCGGGCACCAAGGCACTGGGCCCCTACCATCCGTTTGCTTTCTGTGAGGTCCAGCAAGAGGACAAACCTGCTTGAGGACAAGCAACTGCTAGTAACACAAATGGCTGCTTTAACATAATTTTATTTTATCCAGTCATACTTAAGCACGCAATAAATTATGTTTTGGCTAAATTTAAACTAATTACTTTCTGAGAAAGCTTCATTTTCAGTCACACAGAATTTAGGACATTATTTACAAGAAAGCAACTTCATGCCAGGCTAATGTGAGCAGTCAAGGTAGAATTTTTTTTAAAAAAGAAATAAAGGGAGAAAAGATGCTTTTTCTTTCAGTATCACAAACTGAGAATTACTTCTTGGCAAACAGAAAATAAATTTCTCCTTGACTCTAGCACATGACTTTCCCATCTGCCCTGGTTGTCGTCTTCGGGGCACTCGGTGAGTACGTGCTTCAGCTGCAGTGATGGGAGCCTGACTTTGGGGTTTCATTTTCTCCAGGAGACACAGTCTTTGCATGGTGTGGGCCCAGACTCCAGACAGGGACAAGTCTGCTTACACAGTTTACACAACACAGTGTTACTTGTTGAAAGTTTTATGGATGATGTTTACTGTCTCTTTAAGGAAATGGAAGACTCAGAAGGCAGTTGGTTATATCCAGAATGAGGTTTTAGGGAGGAAACTATTTCAGAAAGAGCAACAACAAGCAGGCATCACACACAGAGGTGGCGGTGGGACGTGAGTGTGTCATGGGGAAATAACCCACACACGTGAAGGCAACACGGCTTGCTAGTCTCCATCGGATTCCAGAGCTTGCAGAATCCTCGCCTGGAAACTCACAGCTTTGGTAGGTCATACTTTCCTTTTGAAACATAAGGTGGCTTTGATCTTTTCACTAAGAACACATGGTCTGGATAGAATAGATTATTTTAAAACCATCATTCCATCAGATCCTAGGTCTGTTTTTCTCCATTTAATGCCCAAGGAAATTTATTGATTACAATGAACAACACTGAAAAATCCTAAGACCCATGAGGTTCCTGAGTTTAAACAGAAGTAACAGAATGCATTTATGCACCTTATGTTCTGAACCCACAATTGACTGAGCGACTGATCTGATCTGATCGGGTTGGCCAAAAAGTTTGGTCAGTTTTTCTGCAAGCTGTAAGGAAAAACCAGAATGGACTTTTTGGCCAAACCAATGTAACTAATGAACCAAAGCCCAACCAAGGTCAGTCAAAACCGAAGTAGCTACTTCAATCTGTGTCACTTACAGGTCCTCCTGAAGCAATTTAGCACCTTCGCCAGTAAGAGAAAACCTCCCGGGATGCCCACCCACAGGTACACACATACACACACATCTCCAAGCAGCAGAGAGGCCCGGAGAAGCCCTACCTCCATAAAGATGCAAATTAAGATTTAAACAGGCTAACAATCGGCCGGAGCTAATCCTTTTACAGAGGTGTGAATGGCTATTGAGAACTGAATTCCGGCTGCCAGCTTTTGTTGAGTGGTCCTACAGACACATCTCACCCAGCAGCAGTGCCAAGCCACCGACTCTGAGGATGACTGATAAAACAGTTTCATCAGGCAAGCATCATTTGTTTGCTCTGATACCAATTTCCTGACCATCCATCCAAAGGCGTGCATGTAAGCAGACTGAGGCAGCAGCGCCTTGGGAGCAGGAACGAGGAGCAGCCGGAACAGCTGGGGGTACGGCCTTGGAGAAGTCTGGATGCGAGGGGGCGGTGCGGGGGGGTGGGGTTTGTTAGCCACACAAAACGGTGGTAGAAAGGACAAACACGTACATAGTTAAACAGTACTTTTCTTTTCACGGCCTGTCTCAAGAAACCTATGTTTCAGGGGCTACTTCAGCCCCCATTGTGCAGCCCCCTGGGTGGTCCCTTCCGGGGGGCCACTTAAAGGCGCACAAAGTCTGGAGGGAGGGAGGAGGAGCGGCAGCACAAAGGCTGGGGCGGGGGTGGGGGGCAGGGGTCTGCGGTGCTGCGGGCCAGGGGTCACGAACAAGGCTCCTCTCTTCACCCGGGAAACAAGGCTCCTTGTCTTCACCTGGAGGCCGGGTGATGGCGCTGACAGCTGGGACCCCGGCACCCGCGCCTGTGAGGCGGCTCTTTCTTTAAAGCAGCAGAGGCCTGACAAGCAAAACCTTTGCCTTTATCTCTCACTGGCCTCCAAACAGACATTCTTATTTGGCCCCACTTCAGTTTTCAGAACTACTGCCTCTCCCAGACTACCTGTTTTCTCAAGTTCCTTAATGAGATTCTGGAAGGCTTGATTTATAATAGGTGTTCTCCTTTCACCCTTCAACAGAGAGAACCAGTCTGAACCGAGAACCCAGTTCTTAGTAGCCAAGAATTTTTGTGGGTCCCAAATTTCACACCCAGGTTGATAAAAATCAGCCCTGCCTTGATGGGGGTGGGCAGTGAAAGCTGAACACGTTTGCTCCCAGGGTGTCTGTTACATCCCTGACATGTCACCAAGGGGGTATCTCCCTTAGGCTGCTGGCTGCGCTCTCCAATCAGAGGTGCATGCAACAGGTCTGCAGAGCCTGGCTTGAAATCCCTGCTGCAAAAATGAACATGCAGCAGCTGCTGCTGCTGCTGCTGCTAAGTCACTTCAGTCATGTCCAACTCTGTGCGACTCCATAGATGGCAGCCCACCAAGGCTCCCCTGTCCCTGGGATTCTCCAGGCAAGAGTACTGGAGTGGGTTGCCATTGCCTTCTCTGATGAACATGCAGGGTGAATGACTTATCAGACTACTTGATGCCTTTGCAAAACTTAATGCCATCAGGCCACATATTTTGGAAAATTTTTAAAAAATATGATACTATGAACACGGTAAAGAATTTTTATTAGACATTATCATCACCGGTTCTATAATTAAACGCTAGAGCCCAGTGAAAAAGCTGGCTTAAAACTCAACATTCAGAAAACTAATATCATGGCATTTGGTCCCGTAACTTTGTTA
Organism: Bubalus kerabau; assembly: GCF_029407905.1. Lineage (NCBI taxonomy): Eukaryota > Metazoa > Chordata > Mammalia > Artiodactyla > Bovidae > Bubalus > Bubalus kerabau. Next base: position 40,810,014 of record NC_073636.1, on the reverse strand, counting down.
GGCAGTTAGAATAGGGAAAAGGAGTCCAAAATGGCGGTGGCTAAAAGACAAGGAAGGGAAAAGCCCGCAAAAATAGAACAGAGGAAGGTCAAAGGAAGGTCCGAGGACCTGAGTGAGGACTTCAGATAGAACAGCACTCCTGACTAAGCCCAATTTGCATAAGGCAGGCCCAGGGGGAAGGAAAAAACATAAAAAGAGGAGCCAAAGGGCTCTCGCTCTCTCTCTCCCGAGTGCTGGGGTGCTCTTCTCTTCATGTCTTTGGATCGACATGCCCTCACACCTCGAAGATGGATTTTCCTGCTATCTTCTAAATAAAATAGAGGGGTAACACTGATTTGTCTAAGAGCTATAACACGGTCTATTTGAGACCTAAGAGCTATAACACAGTCTGTCCAAGACCCGAGAGCTGTGACATGCCAAGGGGGCTTTAATGTCCGTCACCCCAAATCTTTGTTGTGACAAGACAGAACCGAAGAGCATACACTCACCTGACAACTTCATAGCAAACAGATGGGGAAACAATGCAAACAGTGACAGACTTTATTTTGGGGGGCTCCAAAATCACTGCAGATGGTGAATGCAGCCATGAAATTAAAAGATGCTTGCTCCTTGGAAGAAAAGCTATGCCCAACTTAGACAGCATATTAAAAAGCAGAGACATTACTTTGCCAACAAAGGTCCATCTACTCAAAGCTATGGTTTTTCCAGTAGTCATATATATGGATGTGAGAACTGGACTGTTAAGAAAGTTGAATGCTGAAGAATTGATGCTTTTGAACTGTGGTGTTGGAGAAGACTCTTGAGAGTCCCTTGGACTGCAAGGAGATTAAACCAGTCAATCCTAAAGGACATCATCCCTGAATATTCATTGGAAGGACTGATGCTGAAGCTGAAACTATAATACTTTGCTTACCTGATGCAAAGAACTGACTCATTTGAAAAGACCCTGATGCTGGGAAAGATTGAAAGTGGGAGGAGAAGGGGACGACAGAGGATGAGATGGTTGGATGGTGTCACCAACGTGATGAACATGAGTTTGAGTAAGCTCTGGGAGTTGGTGATGGACAGGGAAGCCTGGTATGCTGCAGTCCATGGGGTCGCAAAGAGTCGGACACGACTGAACAACTGAACTGAACTAAACTGAGCGGGTGCTTTTGGTAAAGGGGCATCTTACTGTCAGGGTAGAACCAACTTTGCTGCAGCATAATGAATGATGGGGGACCCTAAACCAAACATCAGACTTTTGCTGTGCTATTACACATCTGTCTCCATGTTTGCATGCACTGGGGTGTGTGTGTGCATGCATGTGTGTGTGCATCTGTAGAAGAGAGTAGGAGGCTCAGGTTGGGCTGGCACAGTTTCAGCACATGAGGAAGACCAGAAGGCATGATGGGTGGTGCATGAGCTCACTGAGGCTCAGGCAGTGGTTAGACCCTGAAATAAGTTAGTATATAAGTCACTTCTCCAGGACAGGTGATGTTCTTACGATGCCAATTATGTTTGATGAATGGAAGTCCCATCCAGGGCAGTCAGTGATCCAGGTCCACCTCAGTGATGACACTGAAATGGGAGAAGCAGCACCCAGGGAGGGACCAGCATGAAGGGACTGAACACTTGGCTGTTGATGCTTGCCCCCTCCTGCAGGAGTCCAGTAAAAATTGAGCAGAGCACCATGGGAAAGACTGTGCCTGCTTGCTACCTGCCCTCGCAATACTGTATTACAATGAAAAAACCAAATCGCTTTACTACTCAAATACTCAATCATCCAAGACGCTTCTAAAATAATCCCAAGAAGAAACAAGAAAGGAGACGATACCAAATTATCATTGTGAATGAACAAATGAATTAACTGTGGAGGAAAGGCTGGCAGGATGTGAGCAAGGAAACAGTCCATGCTAACTGGCCCTCCTGGGTAGATGCTGGGAATTAGGTGAAACAGAGTCTCCTGTCAGTGCTGGGCTTCAGAGGATGCCAGACAAGCACATCCCTAATTCGGAGTAACTGCATCTTTCAAAACAGTGGAAACCAATTTCAAGTATGCTCATGACTTTTACTGTTTTAGTCGTATACTGAGTTGTATCCAACTCTTTTGCAACCCCATGGACTGTAGCCCACCAGGGTCTCTTGTCCATGAGATTCTCCAGGCAAGAATACTGGAGTGGGTGCCACTCCCTTCTCTAGGGGATCCTCCCAACCCAGGGATTGAACCCGCGTCTCCTGCACTGCAGGCGGGTTCTTTACTGGTGAGCCACCAGGGAAGCCCATGCTCATGATGACAGATGTAATTATGCTCCAACAAGCATGGTCAGCACGTGTCCTCATGATCTGTACTTCAGCTGAACAGTAAGGACTGTCAGTGCCATGAGCCAATACCATAAGAAATTCATTTAGGGTCTAGAAAGCACTGTTTTTCACTGTTTGGGGATTCCCTGGTGACTCAGACGGTAAAGCATCTGCCCGCAATGCATGAGACCTGGGTTCAATCCCTGGGTTGGGAAGATCCCCTGGAGCAGGAAATGGCAGCCCACTCCAGTACTCTTGCCTAGGAAATTCCATGGATGGAGGAGCCTGGTGGGCTACAGTCCATAGGGTCGCAAAGAGTCGGACACGACTGAGCGACCTCACTTTCCTTTCACTTTCAGTGTTTAAGGTGGCAGGACACCTGGAGTTCTCAGAACTTTGTGCAGAACACTAGCGTGCTGATGTACTTCGTTTCATCACACAAATCAGAAAAAGTTTTATGAGTGGACGATGAATATACATGTGCAATATAACAATCACACATCCATGATAAAAACCCAACCCATCAAAGCTAACGAGATCAGTGGCTTCCTACAGATTTGTCCTTACTCACTCGATGTTCTCACGCATTTTTTCATGCTCTAGTAGGCAAGCTACAGCAGGGACCGAAGTTTTAGGAAAAATGATTTTGAGCAAGTTCTCAAAATCACAAAGATTCATTTTCCTACAGACCTGGAGAAGAGTTTTTTTTTTTTTTTTCCTCACTGCAGGGTAATTCTAGTAGAATACATCTGAGCATCACTGTGATGGAGGAAATGAGTCTAGAATTGCTTGAAGCAGCAGATTCAGACACATTCAGTCCATCAAAATGAGAAGCAAATTAAAACAGATTTACATTGATGAGGGAGAACAGTGAGAAAAAGTGAGAGTGAGTTGGACACCATGGAGGACAGGGTTCAGGACTCCTCCCCACTGGGTTCAGATTCTCCTAGAGGTTAAGTTAACAGAGTGAGTCGCCCAACAAGGACTCAAATGGTGAGATCAAGTGTGAAAGTACAAGAACACATATCTTGGATGTTTTAAAAGCTCACTTCCTGCTTCGTTTTGGGTTTTCGGCTGTCTTACGTGCATGCACTCCCCATGATGCCCCCCCACCCCCCAAGGGAAAGCCTTTCATTCAGGTCCTCAGCTCCAATGTCCCTTCTGTAATCCCACCTTCACAGTGATTTGTTTTCTTTCAGAAGCCTGTCACCGTGGCTCAAAGACTGTTCTTCAGAGGTGAGAAATATCAGTTAGGGGGACTGTAAAAGGGGAGCCGAGCCAGGAGGAGCTGAAGAGGAGGAAAAAAACAGTGGCAAGATGGAGAGGAGTCAAGTGTTGACGCGTTCCACCCGACGACTGGAGACAGGTCCCAGTTTTGCCCCAAGGACCCTTCCCCACCATCACCCACCCACCTTGAGAGGGGCTCACATTGAAGCGCAGGGTTTGGTGGCAGCCAGTGGGCATTACCTTGGCCCAGGGACACTCAGGGTGTGGCTACACAGTGTGGTCAGAGCCATGGAGGCAGAAGCCCCACTGCTGGGCCCAGGTGTGAGCACCTCCAAATCACTAGGGGGCACTGCCTGAGCTGGGCAGCCCACCTGAAAGGGGGTTCCTGGTTCACTTCAGGGTGAGGAAAAGGGACTGAAGTGGGTGTGGGGCCATCTGCCCTGAGGACAAACTCTGGGCATGAGTTCTGAGTGGAGCTGAACTGAGAGGATCAGGGCAGCAAAAGGAATCTTTCTACTTGGAGTGTGGAGGGGGAAGAAGGAAGTGACCAGAGACAGTAAGAGGCCACCTGTCAAGATGATGGGAGAGCAACAGGAGGGGGAGCTCTGGGGCCACTAAACAAGGCAGGCACCCCCTGCCCTACTCCAAGAAGACAGAGATGTTCATCACTGTGGTAAGTATTAGCATGTCAAGTTTACAGAACAGCCTAAGCCGATCCCTTGGAGAAGGCAATGGCACCCCACTCCAGTACTCTTGCCTGGAAAATCCCATGGATGGAGGAGCTTGGTGGGCTGCAGTCCATGGGGTCTCGAAGAGTCAGACACGACTAAGCGACTTCACTTTCACTTTTCACTTTCATGCATTGGAGAGGGAAATGGCAACCCACTCCAGTGTTCTTGCCTGGAGAATCCCAGGGATGGGGGAGCCTAGTGGGCTGCCATCTATGGGGTCGCACAGAGTCAGACACGACTGAAGCGACTTAGCAGCAGCAGCAAGCTGATCCCTAACAAGACATTAAAGATTCCAGGTAAGCCAAGCTGCAGCGTGACATGTGAGAGTTGGACTATAAAGGAAGCTGAGCACTGAAGAACTAATGCTTTTGAACTGTGGTGTTGGAGAAGACTCTTGAGAGTCCCTTGGACTGCAGGGAGATCCAATCAGTCCATCCTAAAGGAAATCAGTGCTGAATATTCATTGGAAAGACTGACGCTAAAGCTGAAACTCTATTACTTTGGCCACCTGATACAAAGAGCTGACTCGTTGGAAAACACCCTGGTGCTGGGAAAGACTGAAGGCAGGACGAGAGGATGAGACGGCTGGATGGCATCACCGACTCAATGGACATGAGTCTGAGAAACCTCCAGGAGTTAGTGATGGACAGGGAGGCCTGGCGTGCTGCAGTCCATGGGGTCGCAAAGAGTCGGACACAACTGAGTGACTGAACTGAACTGAAGGTGCAGGGTGGTGAGACACCACTGTCCCACCCCAGACAACACCCTTGGAGCTGCCCAGGCTGGGGCTCAATCCTGTCCCCCCAGAACAGGGCTGAAATGCGACTCCTCAGTTCTCCTCCACCTTCCCTTCCTGGCTGCAGGTGGACCTTGGTCCAGCTGCTCACACATCCTGGCTTCAATGGCATCAACAGCAAAGCCACGCTGCAGCTTGGCTTACCTGGAATCTTTAATGTCTTGTTAGGGATCAGCTTGCTGCTGCTGAGCCCTGAACCCCACAAGGTTTCAGACAAGGGTTTTCCTTTATGATACATTTTCTACTCTAATTCTCTTGGTTCTGGAAGGGATCCCATTTTGGGGGGAAAATTTATCACATCCATTTGGATGATTATCTTCTGGCTGAACCCTGAGTTCTGGGGGTTCACTGTGATCTTATGTGCTGATGCAAAGCACAAGCTATGCTTACTCTGCACCATACCCACCACTTCTCAATGAAAAGGACCAGGAAAAATAAAACGCCCATTTTATCAGGATGCGGATTCTTTGATGCTAGAAATTAAATCTAACAAATGGCCAAGAATCAGAAGTGGGAGAGATAGAAGCCAAGTTCATTTCTAACTTAAAAAAAAAAAAAGGCTGGCCTACTGCTGCATGTTATATGAAAGCCTATGTTAAGAGGGTAAATCCGAAGCAGTCTCATCACAAGGAGAATTTTTTTCTATTTCTTTAATTCTGATGGATGTTCTTTAAACTTACTGTGGTAATTATTTTGTGATGTGTATAAGTCAAATCACTATGTTGCACACCTTAAATTTATACAGTGGTGTATATCAATTATATTTCAAAAAAGCTGGAAGGAAGAGAAAAAGGCTGGCCATTTCTGTCTCACCTCATGGACGTCCCTGATTCTTGACTTCTGAATCCCTCGTATCAGATTACCACAAGCTAATTAGTTATCAGATGCCAACATATGCCAGCCACTGTGCCAGGTGCTTGTGCCAAAAATGTGAATCTGATGAGGGTGATAAATGAGAACTGAGAAGTCAAGCTCGATAAGTCAATAGTGATACCTGCCAGAAAGAGATCCAAGATGACAGTTGCAAAATGTCACTGCTCTGCAATTCTTCCTGCAATTCCACAGCACGTTTTGAGCAAGGTGAGATCAAGAGAACATTTCAAACCAAACAATTCCTGATTTGTTTCCTGTGACGGGCAGGGCTAGCCCGAGAAATAAGGCAACAGGTTTGTATTCTGGGTAACTGTCCCTAAATGTTTACAAAACACAATCACAGCCTGAAATCACATATTCTACGTGTCAGCAGACAATCATGAGCTTGGAAGGCTTTCTAGAAATCACACTCAGGAAAACAGCAAAGTATTGTGTACAATCTAAAGGGACGAATTGTTAACAGGCTTGAGCGGGCTTGTCACAAGGGGAGAAACATGATATACAAGGGAGAAAGCCGTCCCAGGAATAGATTGAAAAGGTAAAGAGCAAACCAAATGAGAAAGGACTGGGACAAAACTATGCACTTCATCATGACAAAGGAAAGGGACCAAACGAGATCCGGTTTCCTAGGTTTTCATGAAGGAAGAAGCGGCCAAGCAGAAGTGATTATGAGGAAGACGGGAGCAGGGGACACAGTGGGAAAGGGAGGGGCAAGCTTGGGTGCTGACATTGTTTCTTGACTGGGTGGGGGACCAGTAGTCACTGTGATAATTAACCCAGCAGTATGCTCAAGATTCGGAGAAGGCAATGGCACCCCACTCCAGTACTCTTGCTTGGAAAATCCCACGGGCAGAGGAGCCTGGTAGGCTGCAGTCCATGGGGTCGCTAGGAGTCGGACACGACTGAGCGACTTCACTTTCACTTCTCACTTTCATGCATTGGAGAAGGAAATGGCAACCCACTCCAGTGTTCTTGCCTGGAGAATCCCAGGGATGGGGGAGCCTGGTGGGCTGCCATCTATGGGGTCGCACAGAGTCGGACACGACTGAAGCGACTTAGCAGCAGCAGCAGCAGCATGCTCAAGATTTGTTTGCTTTTCTGCGTGCATGCTATACTTCAAGAGTAACACTTATCTTTAAAAAGTACACACAAGAAGGACTTCAGCCTCATTTAGTGCCATCAAGGTAATGCAGGCTAATCCTTGCATTAAGAAAAAAATATATATGTGTGTGTGTGTGTGTGTGTGTGTGTGTGTGTATATAAAGTATGTCTTTGATAGCATTAGAGAGACAAAGTAGGAAGGAACTACAGGATAAAACTTTAGAGAAAAAGGAAATTCTAGGAAAGAACTACAGGATCAAAATTTGGAGAAAAAGGAAATTCAGAGAGATAACCCTAATGTTTGAAGTACCTTTTCTTTGAAGGGCATGTGCCAATGTCTGAAAAGGTAGCTGATGTAGTGGGGTCATCTTTGGATAACCCTAGAGAGCAAGAGAATAAAAACAGAAGTCCAGGTCCACCAAGGAAGGGGAACCCTAATAAATGATTCATACTTGGAACTGGACACTCGGGGCTACTTCCTACAGATAAGGGTGAAACAGACATAGTCTGGCCCTCAGAGGACCAAAGCCTGGCTTCAACCCATCTCACTCCTCAGACCTGGGTGAATGTGACCCAGGACTGCTTCTGCCCGAGGTGCTGCCAGGAGCAAATGTAAATCCTCTTTAGGTTTCTTCCTGAAACTCATGTATTTTATATATATAAAAGTCATTCCAAAAAAGAACAGAGAAAAAAGGGGACATAATTATTGACATAGCAGAATTTCTAAAATACAAATTTATGCCCACAAATTTGAAAACTTAGAAAAATGGATCTCTTTCTAGTATACTACATATTTTCAAAATTTACTCAAGAATATATGAAAACCTGAACATACAGATGAGCATTTAAGAATCAGAATAAATAAACAAAAGTGGAGAGAACTTTCATCAGCAGACCTGTTCTGCTGGTGAAAGCAGCTCTCCCACTGTAGCCTTTCAAGTGGCCCTCCGTCTCCCCTACCCTGGCTCCACTCCAGGTCCCCACCTCTTCTGACCGAGGCCAGCAGCCTATGATGAGACGGCTGGCAGAGGTGGGACACTGGGTTGAGGCTGGCCAATGGACAGTTTTTTCAACGTCTGTTCACACGCCAGGTGACAGTGGCTGTAATTACTGCCTACTTTGCTGACAATCGGGTCTCGGGATTTCTGTTCTCTTGAAAACCTGGTTATGAACTTTTAAAAATTTAAACCAAAATAAAGATAAGAAAAGCCTCAGCTATGTCAGATCAAAACAGGTGAGCTAACAGGAGAGGCACACGCAAGACTGGAGAATGAAATGCCAGGTAGAACTTGAAGGGGACGCACTGCCCACCCCAACCCCACCCTGGCACTGGGCTATTTTTTCCATAAGTGTAACGCAGGACCTTTCTTTGAGGAAAAATGCCAGAATACATGGAGTGGCAAGAAAAAAGCTCAGGGGAGCACCTGAATTGAGGGGCAGAGGTCATGTCCAGGAAAAACAAGGCATAATGAAGACAAACGAGCAACAGAGAGCAGACATCTGAAGGTCTTATCATGCTGGAAGGAACAACATGCTTCCAGTGCCTCTTAAAGTAAACTCTGGGCCAATTTGAAAGTTGTAACAGTTGTAAACCATTACTCCAGGCAACATGACTCCAGCAGCAAGTCTTTTCTCAGATGTAAGAACTTCCTTCTTATACTTAACTTTTGAGAGGGGCAAAATTAAAATCACTGGATGAGACTCCACCTATATGACTGCATTTTTCTGACCCTGAGAAACCGAGGCTTTCATTTGACTTAGCATAAAAGGCAGCATTACGTTTTGCTTTCAGGCATGCTCCATGGGGAGAAAGAACGAAGCAACTTTACAGGTACTTCGTTCAAGCTGGAAGAAAGGCATATAGCACTGCACCAGCTTATACGAGGCTGGGAAGCACCAAAATCAATATGGACAGAGCCAAAGGTCAAAACGCTGCTGCCTGGTTTTCTTTTTCTAATTAAAGAATCTATTTGCTTCTTGAGCGTCCTCATTCAACCTTAAGAAATATCATGCCTGATGACACTCCAGTTATGCAGGCAGTGGAGAGAGTTATCAGCAGACAGTTATGAGTGCAGACTCTGGACCCAGACAGCTGAGTTCAAAGCATGCTGACCCTGAACATAACCTCACTGTGTCTCCGTTTCCACCTCTGTAAGATGGTGATGACAACAGGAATAAATATACTGTTATAAATAAAGCTCTCACAACAGTGCCTGGCACAGAGTTGATGCTACTGAAGGGAACATCATCATACTGGTTGTGGTTTATATGTTCGAGCACAGAAACTAGGAGCATGAGTCTGGCATCTGCCAGTCAGTCCGAACGTAAGCTGCACCTCCAGCCAGCTGTGTGACCTGGGAAGGTTATTAATCTCTCTAAACCCTACGTGAAACACTCTATTTGGCATCTGCAGCACAAGCTTGGCCCTCGGTTCTCCACACTCTTCACTGCAGACTCTCCCTAGACACCTTTTCTGGTTCCTTCCGAGCTTCCTGACACTGAATGTGGAGCCAGGCCTTGAGCTGCTTTCCTATGCATGTTTATTTCCTAATGTTCCTCTTGGGGCCCATGGGGCTTTAAAATGCATTTACACTATTATGCTTTAGTAGAGCTGCAGGATATAAAGTCTACAGGCAAAAATTAGTTGCATTTATATATAATGAACAATCTAAAAGGGAAATTAAGAAAATAATCCCATTTACAATAGCATCAAAAAGGACAAAATACTTACAAATAAACTTAACCAACGAAGCTAAAGACTTGTACATTGAAAACTACAAAACACTATTGAAAGAAATTAAACACCAATAAATGGAAAGACAACTCATGTTCACGGATTAGAAGACTAATATTGTTATAATGTATATGCTACCCCATATGATCGACAGATCCAATGTAATTCCTCAACCTCCCAGCATCATTTTTTTTTTTTTTACAGAAAAAGCAAACAATCCTAAAATTCATATGGACCCACAAAGGACTCTGAGTAACCAAAATAATATTGAGAAAAAAGAACAAAGCAGGAGAACACATGTTCTCATTTTAAAACATACTATAAAGCTACAGAAATCAAAACAGCATGGTGCTGGCATAAATACAGACATATAGACAAACGGAACAGAATAAATCAATGCATATATAGCCACTCTTATCTGGACAAAAGTGTCAAGATAGGGAAAATACACAATGGGGAAAAGTCAATCTCTTCTTCAAGTGGTGCTGGAAAACTGGATAGCTATAGACAAAAAAAAAAAAAAAACAAAACTGGATCCTTATATTACACCAAATATGAACTCAAAATGGATTAGAGACTTAAATGTAAGACCTGAAACTACAGAACTCCTAGAAGAAAACACAGGGGGAAAGCAGCTTGACACTGGTCTTAGCGAAGATTTCTTGGTTATGACACCAAAACCACAGGCAATGAAAGCAAAACCAGACAAGCAGGACTATTTCAAACTGAAAATATTCTACACAGCAAAGGAAACCAGCAACAAAATAAAAAGGCAACGTAGTGAATGGGAGAAAATAATTGCAAATCATATGGCTGATTGGGGTCAATATCCAAAACATATAAAGAACCCATACAACTTAATAGCAAAAAATCCAAGCTTCTGATTAAAAAAATGGGTGGAAGATCTGAATGGGCATCCTTCCAAAGAAAATAAGTACAGCCAACAAGTACGTGAAAAGGTGCTCAACATCACTGATCATTAGGGAAATGCAAATCAAAACCACAATCAGGTATCTTCTTACACCTGTAAGAACTGCTATCATTAAAAAGATAAGAAATAATAAGTGCCAGCAAGGATATAAAGGAAAGGGAATCCTCTGTGCACTGTTGGTTTGAATACAAACTGGTGCAGCTGCTATGGAAAACAGTATGGGAGTTCCTCAAAAAATTAAAAATAGAACTACCATATGACCCAGGAATTTCAATTCTGGGTATTTATCTGAAGGAAATGAAAACACTAACTTAAAAAGATATACACATCCCCATGTACACTGAAGCATTATTTACAACTGTCAAAATACAGAAGAAACTTAAGTGTCCACTGATGAATGAATGGATAAAGAAATTGTGGAATATATTTACAATGGAATATTATTCAACAACAAAAAGGAAATCCTGCAATTTGTGACAACATGGATGAACTTTGAGGCCATTATGCTAAATGAAATAAGTCAGTCAGGGAAAGACAACTGTTGTATGATCTTACTTACATATAGAATCTAAAAAAAAAAAAACCCTGAATTTTATAGATACAGAGAACAGACTGGGAGTCTAGTGGTTGCCAGAGGCGGGCAAAGGGTGGGAGGAGGCCAAATGGATGGAGGCAGTAAAATGCACAAACTTCTAGTTACAAAACAAGTTCTGGGGGTGTAATGTAGAGCACGATGACAACAGTTAAGAATACTGTATATATGAAAGTTGCTGAGAGAGTAAATCCTTACAATTCTCACAATAAGAAAAAAATTTTAACTATGTGTGGTGATGGATCTTACTAGCCTTACTGCGATGATCATTTCCAATGCATAGAAATGTCAAATCACTACTCTGTACACCTGAAACTAATGGAAGGCTATGTGTCAATTGTATCTCAATTAAAAAACATAGAAATATCTTCAAATGAAGGAAAATGAGCCTCCCAAAAGTTAACTTTTCATCAACATGCTGGAACAAGTGGATATCCAGTGCAAAAAAACAAAAAAATAACTTAAACACAGACATTATATCCTTCACAAAAATTTACTCAAAATGGTTCATAGTTCTAAATGTAAAACACCAAACTATAAAACTCCTAAGAGATAACATAAGAGAAAACCTAGATGACCTTGGGTATGGAAATGCCTTTTCCATACCCAAAGATATGGATCCATGAAAGAAGTAATTGACAAGCTGGACTTTATTAAAATGAAAAATTTATATTCTGCAAAAGAAAATGTCAAGAGAATGAGAAGACAACCTATACACCGAGAAAAAATATTTGCAGGAAAAGACATATTTGATAAAGGACTGTTATCCAAAATATACAGAGAACTCTCAAAATTCAACAGTAAGAAAATACAGCAACTCAATTAAAAGTGAGCCAAAGACTTTAAGAGAGATCTCACCAAAGATGATGTACGTATAGCAAATAAGTATATGGAAAGATGTCCCACATCATATGTCACCAGGGAAATGCAAATTAAGACAATAATGATGGGGATTCCCTGATGGTCCAGTGGTTACGCCTCTGAGCTTCCATCGCAGGAGGCGCTGGTACCATTCCTAGTCCAGGAACTAAGATCCCACATGATGCATAGCATGGCCAATAAACAAACAATAAACAAAAGTGAAACAACAATAAGACGCCACTGCACACCTACGAGAATGCCCCAGATTCAGAACACTGATGACACCAAATGCTAGTGATGACGGGCAGTGACAGGAACTGCCACTCAATGCAAAATGCTACAGCCATTCTGGTAGACAGTTTGGAAGTCTCTTAAAAAAACTTACAAAAGTAATGGGAATACTAGAAGAAACAGAGAACGGAGCAGAAGAAATATCTGAAGAAATAACGGCTGACAATTTTCCAAATAAACCAAACCACAGATCCTGGAAGCTCAGAGAACACCAAGCAGGACAAACACCCAAAACAGCACACCAAGGAACATCCTAAAAATCCTTAATGTGTATGCGTGCAACAACAGAGCATCAAAATACATAAGCAGAAACTGGTAGAACTGCAAGGAAGAATAGATAAGCCCACTATTACGGTTATGTATTTTCACACACCTCCAACAGTAACTGATACATCCAGCAGGTAAAGAGTCAGCAAGGATATAGCTGAAGTGGAGAGCACATTAACCTGATCTAATTTACATGTACAGGATACTTCATCCAGTAACAGTAAGATACACATTCTTCTCAAGCTCGCATGGAACATTTGCCAAGACAAACCACATTGTGGGTCATAAAACATACCTCAACAAAGTTTATAAAGAACAAAAATCATAAAAAGTATGCTCTCAGATCAAAAGAAAATTAATAACAAAGATTATAGGAAATCTAAAAGCGTTTGGGGATCAAATGGCACATTTCTAGATAACAAATGAATCAAAGAAGTCTTAAAAGAAATTTTTAAATATCTTGAATGAAAATACAACTTACCAAAATTTATGAGATGGAGTGAAATCAGTGCATATGGAGAAATTTATAACACTGAATAGATGTTTTAGAAAAGAGGGAAGATCTAAAATAAATAAGCTAAGCTTCCACCCTAGGGAACGAGGAAAAAAAGAACAAATTAAATCCAAAGCAAGCAGGAGAAATCACAAAATTTAGAGGAGAAATCAATGAAATTGAAAACAAGAAAGAAAATCAACAAAACAAAAAGCTGGTCCTTAAAAAAAACTGGATACACCTCTAGCCTCTTTATCTGCAAGACTCTTCCTCTCCATCGTATGCCAGCCTGATCATAGGAGGGCGCTTCACCACCCTCACTGTCCTGTCCACACTGCAGGTACGGGGATCACACAGGGGCACACCAGCGGGCAGGAATATCAGGGGCCATCTCAGAATTCTGGCTAGCTCGTGGGTAAGTCATCCTGAAGACACTGTTTCTCCTAAATCAAGTGATTCGCCATATTACCCTTCTCTCAAAATAGCCTTCAACTGCTCTGCAGAACATAGAGATGAACTATATGTACATTAACTGCACATTGAAGGCCTTTCTCAACCACGGTGACATTCCAAACCTTCACTCTGACAGCTGCTCTGGGACAAGCCTTCAGCCAGGCCCTCTGCCTGCCCCCCAGCCCCACCCCTTGTGTTCTCTGTATCTGCGCTCTTTCTTCAGACCCATTCCACCCCTTACCCTCCTCCTCTGTACTCAAAGCCTGGACATCCTTCAAGATACTGTATCAACACCTGTATAAAACCTCTCCCGACCCTTTGGACTCACACTGATCTTATCTCTATTTGAATTTGTCTTAAAGTACCGTGGTGGGTTACAAAAACTGACCATAAACTTCTCATTGCAGGGTACACACCCTTTGCAATGCAACTCTGCCACTCATCTCAACAAGAGATGGGCTGTCTTTATCTACCTCTTGACTCTGCGCTGGACCCTGTGGGCGTCTTTAGACAATGGGATGTTAGCAAACAGGATGCAGATACTTAAAGAGCATCTGTGCACTGGACTTCTCTCCTGCTGTCTTGGGAACCCCGCTACCTCTCCCAGGGTGACTGAGGCTGAACTAATCCCCCAAAATGAGGGACAAGTGGCCAAGTTATCCCTGTAGCCCCAAATGACACAGGGCAACCACCTGTCACATGACAAATAACGAATATCTAGTGTTCAAAGTCCTAGAGCTTTGGGCCAAACTTTGTAGCGAACTGCTCACTCCTTAAGAAAATACAAGATTCAAGGTCCTCCTTTTTAACATTTCTTTTACCCAGCTTCATTCTAGTAAGTGTGCTTGTGAGAAAGGTTAATTACAGCTTGTAATTACAGCTCAGGTGCAGGAATCACAGCATGGGGCTCGAAGTCTGGAGGTGTCCGTAAGAGAAGGCAGAGAAGCTCCTAAAGGTGGAAGCAAACCCAGTGTCCATCAACAGGTGAGTAGATAAACAGAATGTGGTTTATCCATACACTGGAATACAATTCAGCCATAAGAATAAAAGAAAGTTCTGAGACATGCTGCAGCGTGGACCCACAGGGAAATCAAAAAATTTGTGTGACTTGCTTTCTTGCAAGACTCATTTTATTGTGTCTCTACAGTATCTCCGAGGCACGCCTGAAGTCATCATCATCAATCTCAGCAAATCGGAGGGTCCAGTTTCCTGTTCAATTCCTGCTGTCTTCCTTTGTCCCACCTCTTCACCTTTGTTAACTAAAATTCATTCTAGTAACTTTTCTCAGGCCCCCAAAAGATACTAAAGTAAACTGAGAAGCTCTGACATTAGGGTGGTATTCTGTAAATATGAAGCCCACAGGCTCAGATTAATAAATAACCCTCAGCCAAGGAGAAGAGCGAAGGCTGGAGAGAAAGGAAGAGAATGCAGGGTCTTGAGGGATGTGGAAAGTCTGCGAGTTAACAAGAACTACTTAAAAACACTGTAAGGAAAAAAATAAAACCACTGTCAATCTATGCTTGGGGAGGACTTTCACCACAGAAGATCAAGAGATTCAGATTTAGTAACATGGACACAGAAAACCAGCATCACCAACTGATCTTTCATTTTGGGGGCATTCTATTAAGATAAACCTTCAAAAATTCCTCAAATGCTTGCTGCTGCTGCTGCTATGTCACTTCAGTCGTGTCTGACTCTGTGCGACACCATAGACGGCAGCCCACCAGGCTCCCCCGTCCCCAGGATTCTCCAGGCAAGAACACTAGAGTGGGTTGCCATTTCCTTCTCCAATGCATGAAAGTGAAAAGTGAAAGGGAAGTTGCTCAGTCGTGTCCGACTCTTAGCGACCCCATGGACTGCAGCCTACCAGGCTCCTCTGTCCATGGGATTTTCCAGGCAAGAGTACTGGAGTGGGTTGCCGTTGCCTTCTCCAACTCAACTGCTTAGTTTCCAACAATTTTTGGTAAAATATACCCCCAAATTTCAAGAAGATTGGTTTTAGGGTCACAAGAAACAGTCATTCATATAGAATAGGAGATAGAACATCCTTAATTCTACAGTCATACTCAACCTATTCATTTCAAAAAAGGACCGAGTCCTGAGTAAGTCTACTACTCCTCCTACCAAAATACCAACTTGTGCAAGAACTGCTATAAAAAGAAGGCAAATACCACCTGAAATAGAAACATTCTCTTCTTAGTAATAAAGTTTCTAATGATGTAGTACATAATAACCCATACCTCCTCAATGAGAGGCAAGTACCATTACTAGAAAAAACCCATTGGGCTTGCCTCTGCTATAAAGCCAATCTTCCAAGGATGGGCACCACAATGGTTCTTCCATCTACAGCACGAGTACTTTATACTTAAGTGCTCTTAATAAATATTTCTTACACATCAGTTTGAAGTCCATTAGACTATAAACTTTTCATTTTAAATTGGTAATGAGTGGTAAGAGGCAGTATATTAAAAGCTACAATGGTAGTTTAAAGAAAACATACACCCTCATGTGCAAGAAATCCACTTGGCTTTTCACTGTTGCCGGGAATGCTGGAGAGCGAGTGATGGCATCACAGTGTCACATGTTCCAAGGTGGGATGGGGGCAGGGAGGCTGTATGGAGGGCTGGCCCCCCGCCTAGGTGTCAATCTTACACCCCTGGCCTTGGTGTCCTCATTTTATTTTTTAGGCCGCTCTGTGTGGCATGGGGATCTTGGTTCCCTGACCAGCAACTGAGCTCAAGCCCTGGGAACTCAAGCCCCCTGCCTTGGGAGCATGGAGTCCTAGCCACTGCACTGCCGGGGAAGCCCTAGTGCCCCATCTCAGATGGTGAGCTCTACTCTGCGCTGTTTACTTAGGTTCCTTGCACCCCTAAGATATCTGATGCTATTAGTGCTACCCTTATTGCAGAACTGATTCTCAACATGTTTCCATGTTTCCTACAACTCCACTACCTCCAATCAACAGCAAACCTGGGTTTCTTGCATTACAGGTGGATTTCTTTATTGTCTGAGGCCACCAGGGGAGCTCGTGGAAAAAAAAAATGAATTTTTTTGACTTGAATTTTTATGACTTGGATTTTATAAGTGCTCAAAATATATAACATTGACACTCCTCTTGAACCTTAAAGTCTCCAATGTCCTCACATTTACACTGAGAAAAGGAAAGCTGCCTTACATATACACTTATTAAAACTTATTAATGCATATTTAATTGTATCACAAAAATGACACAAGGGAAAGGGATAGAAGGATTAAGCAAATTAATTAATTAGATACAAAGTTCTCAGTCTCAAAAATTAAATTCCCAAAAGTTTAAGTGTTTGTCACCTGTGTTACTACAAGTCCAAAATGACTGGTTTTCTAAAAGAATGGTGGGTAAGAAGTGGAGGGAATTACTTATGAATTAGCCAGGGATTCTTTAGATATCATTATAAACTGCCAGTCACCATGATTTCAATGATACTCAGGGTTTTAAAGCTATTTCATTAAAAAAAAAAAAAAAAGAAACTAGTCCTTATTCAAAAGACTATTTATGAGAATTAAGGGACTTACACACTTACAGCTGAGTGTTCAATAATATACTCCCAGTGGAATGGTCTCTAAAAATATCTATAATTAAAACTGAACAGTGAAAAAAAATGAATGACTTACTCCTTTGCTGGCAAGTTAGTGAAGGACTCATTTGGTGAATCAGGAGTGCTTGGGGCTTGCAAAATACAGTTAGGTTTTCTGGTGGATGGGGCATCTCTTTCTTGCTCAGAGTGGATTACATTTAAGGTCTCTGTTCCATCTTCTTGCTCCATTGTGTCTCCCAGATTTGTCTGTAGTTCTGGACTCTTTAAAATCAGATCGTCTTCACTTACAGAAACTGTGAGGTCACTGCTGCTGCTCAAACTCTCCTCCTCCTGCTCTTCCTGCTTTTTTCTGAAGGGCTCCTGTGATTGTGAGTCCTCACAAGGAAGGTGATCTGTAACAGGGAATATGAACAGATGGCCGATCACTGACTTCAGGGAGCTGGGAGAGGTAAGATGCTCTACCTCTCAGAGCAGAACTACTCATCAGCTAGAAACATGCAGAAACAATCCACAAGTAACTGTGGTGTTTTTTTAAAGCCCATTAAAAATATTTTTAAAATATCACAGTGGGTTTAAAAATCAGAGAATTTGTTTGCAAAGGTACTTCTGTGGACCTAGTTAAGAATGCATTAGAATGGAATTCATTGGCACAGTCACTACTTTGTTTTGGGACAGATACGACAAGATGGTATTTTGTATTTTTAACACACATCACCACCCAGAAAAACTAAATACTGACAAAAATCAGCAAACCATCTTAGCCTCTCACCCCACCTGAGGAAGCTTTCCTGGCAGGGGGCTTCTCTTGAGGACACTCGTTTTCAGATGCACAGGATTCTGAGCCTGACAGCGGAGAGACTGGCGGTCTGGCTCTTTCTTCCTCGACTTCAGTATGCTCCCGTGTCAGTATTTCTCCCTCTGATCCCTCTGATCTCCTGGAACTGTCACACTTTAAATCAGTGGTTCTGTTCTCTGGACTTAATCTCTCCCATAACGGGGAATGGAGTTCGGCTGACTTTTTGCCTTCAGATAAATTACTCTTGCTCTGACATGCGTTACTTCCTATCTCGAAGCAATGAGTTTGTTCCTCCTCAGACAATGCGCTGGCTGTGACTGGCGTTTTCTCACCAATCTGAAGAGATGTCTTTCCATCTATTTTGTCAGACTTATTTAAGCACTGTGTGTCACCAGGAGTTTGTACTACACGGCTGCCTGTCACATCACTGCTCTGGGCTGTCTGCCGGTGTGAATGTGGGTCAGGAATTGAAAAGTTCTTTGTGGGTTGGGGAGATTTCCGCTCTATAGTGAAATCTCCAATGCCTGAGACAGCTGACATTTGGCGGCCCATAAAGATGGTTGCTGGTTGATACAATCCTCTTGACATGGCTGTCCCTGAGTTAATTTCTGCCGGCATTACAACCTGCAGCCCCAAACGACATGAATAAGAGTTAAACATGCTGTCTGTGAACAGTGAGGTTATTTAGGTTGTTTTCAGGAACAAAATGAGGTAAGGAAGCATGACCAATGAAATCAACACCTACCATGTTTTATAAAACTCATTGTGTTTTGTTGTAGTTCAGTCACTACAGTCAAAAAGCTATGGTTCTCCCAGTAGTTATATATGGATGTGGGAGTTGGACTGTAAAGAAGGTTTCTATACATTAATAATGAAACATCAGAAAAGGAAATTAACTGTCTCATTCATAACTACATAAAAATACCTAGGAATAAATATAACCAAGGAAGTGAAAGATTTCATGTTGAAAACTATAAAACATTAATGAAAAACACTGAAAAAGACACAAATTAGTGGAAAGATAGTCTGTGCTCATGGATTGGAAGAATTAATATTGTTAAAAGGGCCATAATCGCCAAAGCAATCTACAAGTGATCCTTATCAAAACTCCAGCGGAATTTTTCACAGAATCAGAGCAATCTTAAAATTTCTGTGAAAACACAAATGACCCAAATAGCCAAAGCAATCTTGAGAAAGAAGAGCAAAGCTAGCAGCATCATGCGGTTTTATTTTGAAATATATTACAAAGCTACAGTAATTAAAACAGTATGGTACTGCCATAAAAAAAAAAAAACAGACACATAGATCAATGGAACAGAACAGAGACCACAGAAATAAACCCATACATGTGGTCATTTACAACAAAGGAGCCAAGAATATACAATGGAAAGAGGACAGTCTCGTCAACAAATGGTGTTGAGAAAACTAGACAGCCACATGAAAAAAAATGAACCTAGATCATTAGCTAATACCATACACAAAAATTAACTCAAAATGAATTAAAGACTTGAATGTTTTACAAAACCATAAAACTCTTAGAAGAAAACACAGATGGTAAGCTCTTTAATGTAAGTCTATGGCAATGATTTTTGAATCTGACACCAAAAGCAAACGTAACAAAAGCAGAAACAAACAAGAGAGACTACTTCAAACTAAAAAGCTTCTGAACAGCAAGGAAAACCATCACCAAAAAGGAAAACTATCAAATGGGAGGGACTATTTGCAAATGATATATTGATGAAAGTGAAAGTCACTCAGTCGTGTCTGATGCTTTGTGACCCCTTGGACTATACAGTCCATGGAATTCTCCAGGCCAGAATACTGGAGTGGGTAGCCGTTGCCTTCTCTAGAGGATTTTCCTAACCCAGGGATAGAACCCAGGTCTCCTGCACTGCAGCTGGATTCTTTACCAGCTGAACCAACAGGAAGTCTTGATATATTGATAAAGGGCCAATATCCAAAATGTATAAAGAACTCATACAACTCAAGAGCAAAAAAAATGGGCAGAAAAGTCTGAATAGACATTTTTCCAAAGAAGACATACAAAGGGCCAAAAAGCATAGGAAAACATGTTCAACTTCACTAATAATCAGGGAAAAGGAAATGAAAACCACGTTAGATATCACCTCACACATGTTAAAATGGCTATTACTAAAAACAAGAAATAGCAAGTATTGGTGAGGATGTGGAGAAAAGGAAACCCCTGTGTACTGTTGGTGGGAATGTAACTGGTGCAGCTACTAGGAAAACAGTATGGAGATACCTCAAAAGTTGATCTAGCAATTCCAATAAAACAAAGGCACTATCTTGAAAAGATATCTGCACCCCCATGTACACTGCAACATTATTCACAATAGCCAAGATACAGAAGCAATCTAAGAGTCCAATAAAGGCTGAATGGGTAAAAAAGTGGTACAAATATACAATGGCATATTATTGAGCTGTAAAAAAGAAGGAAATCCTGCTATTTGTAACAATGTGAATAAACTTTGAGGCATTATGCTAAGCAAGATAAGTCATACAAATACTGTATAATCTCTCTTACATGCGTGCATGCTCTTTGCAACCCTATGGACTGTAGCCCGACAGGCTCCTCTGTCCATGGGATTCTCCAGACAAGAATACTGGAGTGGGTTGCCATGCCTTCCTCCAGGGGATCCTCCCGACCCAGGGATCAAGCCTGCATCTCCTGCGTGACAGGATGATTTTTTTTTTTTTTTAACCACTGAGCCACCTGGGAAGCCCAATCTCTCTTACATTTGGATTAAAAAAAACAAAAACAAATACAAATACAAACCAAGTTCACAGATACAGAGAACAGACTGATGGTTGCCAGAGAGGGAAGAGTGGGGAATAGAAGAAATGGGTGAAATTTTTTTTTTTAGTTTAAATAAACTGAAAGCATATGGAGAAAGTTATAGCAAAGCAAATGAATATAACTGAAAAGACTTATTAGTGAACAGAAGGTAACTTTTAAAACCAGGGGTTCGTCTTTACTGAGGGAAGGGGGAAAGGCCACACTGCTGGAGACAGCAGCAAATTTAGAACTACTGTAACAATGTCTCAGCTAATAATCACCAACTACAGTTTTTAAAGCAGGTGGACCTTGACCGTTATTGCACTTTGAAAAATATATTTATGTTATTCTGCATGTTTTGCAGAATGTGGCAGTAATCTTTATTTTTCTTATTATTTTTCCCCACAGATAAGGAAATTAGTATCATGATGAATGCAGAATAGAAAAATGGAGCTGTCAGACCTAATTTCCATCTTTTCACACAGTACTATTACTGCTCTTAGTTTCTATGTAAACAAGTCCTTAAGTCACAGTGAGACTTCCACAAATCCCTTAATAAAAATTTACATATAACAATCCTGAAGGAATTCTTTCACTTTATTATATGTCAGACTGCATTGTGTCCTTCCCTAAATTCTTATGTTCAAGTCCTAACCTCCAATGTGACTGTATGTGGAGATAGAATTTAGAAGGAGGTAATAAAGGTTAAATGAGGTCTATCAATCAAGTAGACTGCTGTGCTTAGGAACAGACCAGAGATCTCTCTCTCTCCACACACATGCACAGAGAAAAGGACACACAAGAACAGAGAGAGAGGATAGTCTGCAACTCAGAGCTCGCACCAGAAACCACCCCAGCTGGCACCTAGATTTCAGATGTCCAGCCCGTGACAAAATAGATTTGTTTTTCTAGCTACCCAGTCTGGGCTGTTTTATTATGGCAGTCCAGGCAGACTGAGACTCCATGACAATGTGATTTTTAACTTTTCATTTTGCCAGTGGGGTAGATAAGAGACTCAACCAAATTTTCACAACTGTAGCCAAAAGGAGACATTTCTGGCCAATAAATCCAATAGAAGTTGGAACTACCAAAATTTCAAAATGGGTCCATTAAATTCAGGCTTCAAAGGTACATCTTGTAAGTTTTTTGGTACTGACATCATGCTAAAATCATCTAATATGCGTTGTTACCACCAGGTGGCTTTCCTTTCCGTTTCCTAATTGGTAGGTACCTCTGGCCTCACTACCACAGTAAGTGGTGTGACGTCAGGACTCCTCAGCACGGCCACCCCAGGGGAACAGGAAGATGGCTGACTACAGAGACAGAAGGATCAGCGGACATGTGCCAAGCACTTACCAGGTGTCAAGCCAACTTCTATTGGTTACTTTTTAAACCGTTGAAACAACCATTTTTGTTATACCCACTCCAGGAAGACTTAGCAAAGGCAGACAATTTGCTCTTGGTCACAGGATTCAAACCCAGATACAAGGATTCCATTGCCCATCCGTTATGCCACAACACTCAAAACTGAGTTAAACTCAAACTGGGTTACACAATAACACAAGAATTCTTCATAATGAAATCTGAAGTGTATGTCTAATTTCTCACTCCACTTCAACCAGTACAGAATCCCATCTCACCTGATCCAACTGGACTAGTCCAGCAGCAAGGGAGACCATTTCAGTCTCTCCTATGCTTAGCTGAAAATGCATCTAAATGGATACCTGAACTATTTTGCACCACGAGACAAGGCTGCTTTTATTCGCCCAGGGATTTCTCCTAACTTTTGAAGAGCTTTCACCCAGACTACCTTAGAAGGCAGGGGCAGCAAGACAGCTAATAAGATGGTCACAGTCTGAGTTTGAACTTGGGCTCCTGCAAGCAGTGCAGTCTTTGGCAAGTCAGCCAACTTCTCTGAGCCTTCCTCTATAATGAGGGTAACAACAGTATCTACTTCCAGAACTGTCGACAGGATTAAATGAGTTGATGAATATAAAGTACTTACTGAAGGCCTTGGCAAAATAGATGTGCAGTGACTGTTCCCTGTTCTTACTATTAGGATTAGAAGCAGAAATAACAACCTGCACAGCCATTTTCCATGTGACCCTGGCAGGGAAGTTTCCAACAGTGGAAGTGGAACTCCTCAACCAGCCCTGTGATGAAATTCTCTCGTCCTTTACATTCTTCAGCCCTGGTAGGGTATAATTTTTCTGTGAAGTACCCAGTTCACTTCTGCTTTTAGGGGCATATATTTTATAGTGTAACAGTTTAGAAACTTCAGAAACCCCACCTCAAAGTTTATGCTCTCATTCACAAATGCCATCTCCATATGGTACATATGTTTTGGGAACATATGTTTTGATGTGTTTTTAGGTGCATGTCCTAGTCACTGTTGATACATAATAAAACTGGACAAGGAGAAGAACATGCCTAGAGACCAATGGTATTAGAGTCTACCCCAAAGTAAAAAATGACAATGTATAATAGAGCAGGATGACTATATGATAGTAAAATTTGTGAGGATTCAAACTGGGACCTGAACTTTGTCTTTCCTGCTAATTAACAACAATGAGAGTTTACTAAGTGGATTAATACTAGAAACAAGCGTGGGGGATGAACAGACCAATGATTACTGAAGAGAACACATGACTCTGAAGAGCCGCCACCGGATGCACGGACACACTAGGTGCCCTATTATAAAACTGAGCCAAAGTTCTACCCTGAAAAAATAGACTACTATCTGATCATTCTCCTTAGTAGAGCATCCAAGTTACTGCTTTTGGTTGAAAGGTGCACAATCACTTTTTAAAGATATCCTTCTGTAACTCAGAATTATCATGAATTTGAAAGCTCCTCTCCCCTTCATTGGTGTTTTCCATCTCAATGGCCACCCCAACTCAGGGTCTCTGGTTCATTCCTTGCATCTGAACAAAGCCTGGTTTCCTCGCTCCATGAGCTCCTTCCCCCAGGGCACCCCACACCACACTGCCAGGCCTGCCTTCCCCCACCTCTGATGGAACTGCTCTGCGCCCCAGTGCTTCCTCCACCTGCCCCACTGTGCACGTGCATGCACAATGATTCAGGGCGGGGGATGTCAATCACTGAGCGTGGGACAGAGTTCCACGATGGTCCTTTCCAAGCTCATCTTCTCCCACTTCCTGTAAGAACATTGGCCCTTAGCCAGGCTGACGGCTGCCCACCAGGCTTCCAGCTTCCACTCCCTCATTCACAATATTTCCAAACTGGAGAATGTCTATCACATCCCCGGGGACTGGCACCTGCCCCACCCTTCACGTCAGCTCACATGGCACCTCCTCCCCCGGCCGCAGAGGACGCACTGCAGAGGAAGTGAACTCTCTTTCTCCATGGAGCTGGCCCTCAGCACACATTATCCTGGGCCTGGGAAAGAATAGCACTTTGTGGAGAACACCTGGAGGGCAAGCATCGTGGCATTCCTAGAGGGACCCGCTGTGGCTTCTCAAACAGAGCACTCGCTCAACAATGATCCACTGAATTCAACCACGGGGCTCAGGCCAGTCCCTGGAGACCAGTGCTCCAGGCACAGAGTCTAACTCATATGATGCTGAAAGAAGAGGTGCACAGGTTTCCAATGAAAGATAAAACACACCCCCAAATGATAAGGAATTGTTCTAGTTTTGTATTTAGTAAGGATTAACTACTTTGGAAACAATGACAGACTATTTTTTTGGACTCCAAAATCACTGCAGATGGTGACTGCAGCCATGAAATTAAAAGATGCTTGCTCCTTGGAAGAAAAGTTATGACCAACCTAGACAGCATATTAAAAGGCAGAGATATTACTTTGCCAACAAAGGTCTGTCTAGTCAAAGATATGGTTTTCCCAGTAGTCATGTATGGATGTGAGAGTGGGACTATGAAGAAAGCAGAACACTGAAGAACTGATGCTTTTGAACTGTGGTGTTGGAGAAGACTCTTGAGAGTCCCCTGGACTGCAAGGAGATCCAACCAGTCCATCCTAAAGGAAATCATCCCTGAATGTTCATATGAAGAACTGAAGCTGAAGCTGAAATTTAATACTTTGGCTACCTGATACGAAGAACTGACTCATTGGAAAAGACCCTGATGGTGGGAAAGACTGACGGCAGAAGGAGAAGGGGATGACAGAGGATGAGATGTTTGGATGGCATCACCGACTCAATGGACATGAGTTTGAGTAGGCTCCAGGAGTTGGTGATGGACAGGAAAGCCTGGCATGCTGCAGTCCATGGGGCTGCAAAGAGTCAGACATGACTGAGCGACTGAACTGAACTGAGTGAACTACTTTGGGATTTTGCTGTAATGTCTTTACCTTTTAATTGATGGAACATCAATGGGAAATTGAAAAAAGGAAACTTATAAATGTCTCAAAGTGTTACCTAATTGATTCTTACATACGCAAACAGACAAAGCTTTTAAGGAGGTAACACTTTTCAGTAAAAAGGAAACACTTCTAATTATTCTGTGTAACATGTTAGGGGGTTGGCCGCTATATGTCTCTTGCCCTAATGTTAAATATGACTGAAAAGGAAACTGTATAACTACACATAAGGTAAGGAATCAGTAGTACCAATAGAAAAAAAAATCTCCCGTTTTACTTAAGTACCATTGACACTGCCATACTAACAACGTGACTATCAGGAACAGCACAGAAAGAACAAACTGGATTATAGATTTAAAAACATGTCAATTATTTCACGACCAAATGTCAAACAGAAAGATTGCCTGAATGGCTCAGAAGTCTATCACATCACACCACATTTGGTGTACATTTAATGGCAGAGAAGTCATTTATCATTAAAGGCCTTTTCATATAGGTCAAGGTTGCTGGGGCTTGGTGTTTTGTATCCTACAGTTTAAAGAATGCTCTAAATTCTAGGTTTTTTAACTTTTTAATCTTTAGGAAAGAAAACTAAAACTTTCTATAAACTCAGATTAATGCCTGCTAATGCACAGAAAAAAAAGAAAAACTAAAACCTTGCTCCTACTATAAAAACAAAATAGTGTGGCCTCTGTTTCTTTTCTGATAAGAGTCTTAAATACCAAACAGTTAACTGCATAATAACATTTACTGGCAGCCAGGCAGCCTGCTTAGCAGATATATAAAGCAGGTAAAAGGAGAAAAAGTTAATTTCTTGGCTGAATGATTCCATCGGTAGCTATAGGGCAAACCTGAAAGTCTTTTAGTAAAGTAGCAGTTGATTCTTCTATCAATCTGTAGCACACATACTCTTCCAAGGAAAGCATTAAATATGAAAATCATATCCCGTTATCATCTGTTTCCAGCTTTCAGCCCAGGAAGCTTTTCTTAATGAATGCTGCAGCCTAAGGAGCAAGCACGCTGTTGGCTTCTCTGAATAATGGAGTGATGCTCCCGGTTTTGCTTATTACAATATCAACTTGCTGAGGGGGTTTCACACATAGTCACAAGTGACTACTCTTGCCAGCATGCTCCAAGTTATTACAAGATGTTTTTAGACATTTCATCTAAAAGAGCTTTACTGCTTTTAGTGAAGAAAACATCTATGGTCTTGAACAGAATCATTTATATGGAGATAGGGAGGAGGATTAGAAGCCTGCATTACGGCAGATACATAGCAGAATTTATTTAAGTATTCCTTGCCGTTCTTTTTTGTCTGCTGCTGAGATATGCAATCCTTTCTTTCCACTTTATCTATGAAAAGGTTAAAATGTACAAAATTATGTATACAAAGAAAAGCAGCAAAATGCCCATTTTGTTTACCGCTCATTTAAAACATTTCTGGAATGAAAAAAAAAGCAGCTACAAAGCATTATAAAAACACAATTTCATCTGCTAACAACACTGAGGTTTTCTTTGGGATCTATCTCTTTTGCAGCCACAGTGACTGCCTTTCAGCAAGTTTAATTGAATTATACACTAAAGCAATACTCTATAAGCAAATATCTTTAAATAATCACTTAGAGTGTAATCAAAAAGATCTTTGTAACAAGATGATCTTATTTAAAACAATATCTTAAAAGATGAACACTCCAAAAATCCTGTTAACAGAAAGTTTATCATTTTAACTTACTACCTTTTCTTTGTCTTCATCTTTCAGTTCACCTTTTTTCCCCAGGCTATCTTTTGAGAGTAGCTGCATCTTCTTAATTTGAGTCTCAAATTCAATCTAAAAATAAACAAAGTTTGATTTTGTGGAGGATATTATTACAACCAACACCTGTCCATATTTTTCAGTCTTTACAACATAAAAGGAACAGTGAAGAGACAGAAGAAGCTGATACAGCTGAGAAATTTAGCTTATCTTAGAAACCGCACAATTTCAGAAACAACACATATCAAGAGCTGAATTCTGTAAAACGTTATATATTTTAAATAAAATAGCATTGATGGAAGTTTTACTTAGCCTTTCATCAATTCAGGAAATAAAACCTTGATGATATTAAGCTACATGAAAATCCAGTTATTTTATCTTGAAAGTAACACATTAGATGATGTTCTCTGAAAAGTTCTGTCCTTAAAAAGGGAAAAGAAAGCAATCCTACTGATTTCTTATCTGAATGATATCTACATAGTATCCCGGTCCTATTCATCACAGCCACTGAATGTATTATTTGCTAGACCACCAGCTGGAAACACACGCCATTTCTCAGGGACACATGCACTGCGGACGTCTGTGATCAGCACCGCAGCGTCAGTTTATTCTGGCCCTAATAACTTCAAGATGTCAGTGTCACTATCACGCTCCAAGTGATGAAAAGGACTCCATTATGAAGTGACTTTTCCTTAAAAGCAAGGCATAAAAAGCTTTGTTCAAAGCATAATGAAACTTTGATTCATATGTTAGTAATTAAAGCCTTAAAAAGCCCTTGACTATGGTCATCACAGATAATTTTCCATCACAGAACATTTTCCAAATGAGGCAGTGATGCTCTGCAATTAGAAACACACCTATAAGATAATAAAATTAGAAAACTGTTTTCTCAGTTCTCAGTCTAAATACAAAATGGGCCCAAGTTTTTTTTGACACTCAAAAAGTGAACAGACAATAATAACCAAAATTGACTTGTCTCCCTCAAAATATCTTAAAACGTATTATATGATGCCCCATTTTTAGTAAAGTTAAGCAGGGACTTCTTTTTTCTCTATCACAGTGCTATTAACACAACAGATGGCAGTAATGATATAAAGAGATACCTAAATCAAAGTTTCATAACGCCAGTAAAAATGACAAAATAAGCCAAGAAAAGATAAAGAAATAAGGCAATTAAGAAAATCCAGTTTACTTCTTTCTGTTCTATATCTACTCTTTTGAACTCAACAGATATTTAATTTTTAAGCCCAAGAGCTTTAAGCAGGCATCCTCTACAAATGCCAAGAGAAAATATCTTTAAAAAGAGATGAAGGGCGGTTTACAAAATAAACACCAAAAATAAAGAGGTTTATTAAATAATAAGTCTTAAGCAAAAACTCTTTCTTCCTATGGCTTACAAATGTTTCCTTATGCTCAAGGATTTCAAGGGGAGGAGACACAGGACTAGATGGGGACTCGCTCCCCCACCCTGGGGACCTTCCCTGAGCCCTGTCATGCCAGCCCTGTGCCTGGCACTTGAATGAAGGAGGCTAAAGTGGAGGCTGGCAATGCTCCTCATATGACCCTGGAAGCTTTCCGGGTGCTCCTAGGTTCCAGCGCCCCTGTCTCTGTGCTGAAGGCTCCTCAGCCCCTGGGGAGGCTGCTCTGCCCACAGGAGCACATGGGTAATGAAACCTCACCCTCTGTACCCCTCCTCCATCAGCCCTCAACCAGTGATGCTTGGCATCCAGGAGCTGCATCTCCCAAATGCTCTGAACCACTCGGTGGAGCGTCCCTGTGGGATTAATCTCCATGTGCCGACTGGAGCTGACTCAACACCCCGTTTCGGTCACCTGTTCTTCCTTGTCTCAGCTACTCACCTGCAGCATCCTTGCACTTCCCATGCAAGCCACTTACAGCCAGACCCTGTCTCAGGATCAGCTTCAGAGAAAAGCCAAACAGACAAGACCAGAGGACACCTGAGGAAAAATGCTAATGACAAGCTGCCACGGTGGGGAGTGGGGGTTGGGGGAGAGGATGAAGGGGGCAGGAGGGGTGGGGCATGTCTTCAGAGCACCGCTGATTCTCTGGTTTACATTCATGAACGGAGCCTTAAGCACTCAACCTGAATACTGAGAGGGGAAAACCTGAAGGGCTGTAGTTAAGACTATTAGTTGAGCACAGCCAACCTCCAAACCTTGATTTCTAAGTACCCCTCTGCACTCAAAGGGGTACAGAGCTGCACTGTGAGCTATACTCACAGCTCCTCACATAAGAGCCTAATTCCAGGTCTGAGGCAGGGAAACAGAAGGTAAACCTGGAACATCCTATCAAAAGGACAGGAAAATGTGAAGAGCAAAAGAATAATTACAGTAACTGATAATGTAATGATGAAATAAAAATTCATAAGCCCACAGTGAATTGTGGAGGGAGGAGGAGGAGGAAAGGAAGGTCTTCTTCATGAAATGCCAGCTAACAAAGGTATTGATAGAAGATAAGATCAAATCAGAAACATTTCACAACTTCCACTATAACTGATTCAGGCATCATTAATGGATCCTAAAACCACTAGGCAAAAGGCTGCTGAGAAACAAGGTATTCCCAAGATGCCAAGCCACCACTCCGCAGATTATTTACTAATTTTCAAAGCAGAGAAAGGTACCTTACAATAGAGAGACCTAGAGACTGCGGTATTAACCAAGACATCAAACTCAGCCTCGCTCAAGCAGGACCACCCGACATCATAGCTCATATACCTCCTGACGGGATACATCAGGGTGTATATAACTTCAGGCATGACTATTTAAATTTAACTAACACCAAAACTCAGTCCTCAGTGTCCCAAGCTACATTTTAAGTGCTCAACAACTGCGTATGGCTAGCGGCAACTATATCAGACAGCATCTATAGGGAGAAGGTTCCCATCTCCACAAAACTCTACTGGGAGGTGCTAGTGTAGGCTGAATTACTAGTTCACAAGAAATACAGGGAACACTACACAAGTTAAATGACACCACAAAGAAATAACAAGTCAAATTCAGAATGTAAGTCATCCTACAAACAACTGGCCTGCCTTCTTCAAAAAGTCAGTATCATTTGGGGAAAAAAAAAAGGAAGAGGGGTAGGAGACCAAATCAGATTAACAGATTAAAAAAGAACACAATAAAAAATATAACATGTGAACCCTGGTTGGCTCTTGGTTTGGAAAAACAGACTTTTGAAGAGAACTGCAGAAACTAAAATATCAACTGAATATTAAATATTATGGAATCATTAGTAATCTCATTAGATATGATAATGGTATGATTATGGAGGAGACTGCCCTTGTTTTTAGAGAATCCACACTTAAGTATTTAGGGGAGAAATGTCATGGTTTCTGCAGCTTACTTTCAATGGCTCAGGAATAAATACACAAACACAGACACAGGCCAAGCAAATATAGCAAAATATTTATAACTGTTATAAATATTTATATCTGGATAGATCACAAGATGTCAGTCCATTTAGGGTGCTATAATAAAACAGTACTGGTTGGGCAGCTCATAAATAATTGGAATTGTTGATGAGTTGTGGAGGCTGGAAGCCAAGATCAAGGTGGCCTTCTGGAGAGAGCCCCCATCCTGGTTCAGAGCTACCATCTTCTCACTGTGTCCTCAGTGGAAGGGGCCAGGAGTGCCCTGGAGCCTCTGTTATGAAGCACTAATCCCATTCATGAGAGCCCCACCCTTGTGACTTAAGCACCTCTCAAAGGCCCCACCCACTAATAATACACTTTTGTGGGGTTAGGATTTCAGTGTATGAATTTGGGCAGGGTTACACAAACGTTCAGACCATAGCACGAATGTTTATTATAATAATTCTTTTCATGTATATTTAAAACTTCTATAATACAAGGCTAGGGGGAAAGTTCCGGAGAAGGCAATGGCGCCCCACTCCAGTACTCTTGCCTGGAAAATCCCATGGACGGAGGAGCCTGGTAGGCTGCAGTCCATGGGGTCGCTAAGCATCGGACACGACTGAGCGACTTCACTTTCACTTTTCACTTTCATGCATTGGAGAAAGAAATGGCAACCCACTCCAGTGTTCTTGCCTGGAGAATCCCAGGGACGGGGGAGCCTGGTGGGCTGCCATCTATGGGGTCGCACAGAGTCGGACACGACTGAAGTGACTTAGCAGCAGTACCAGGGGGAAAGTTCAAGAGGGAAAAAAAGGAATGCTGAAGCCAACTTCTCCTGTAACCAGTGAGCAGGTGGGTTAAGTCAGGCAAAAGCCCTGAGCAGCATAGGCTCAGTGAGAAATGAGGCCTCGCCCTCCACGTTTGGCACAGTTTGTCAAGCAGCCTAAGGGAGTGGGGAGCCAGGGTGAGAGATGGCAGGGAAGGGTAAGCTATTCTGACTCTCAGAGTTGATGGGCATGAGGACCAACTCCTTGGACCAGTTCTCCCCCTCAGTTTCCTCCTGACACCTGGCCTGCCCAGAACAGAGGGGCCCACGCCAGAGAAAAAGAACCCTCTGAAGAAGGAGCCAGTCTCTGCAAGATATCCTGATGATGCCAAGAGATACCAGGTACTGGGTGAGGGGCCAGGTATGGCTAGTGGCCATGCCTGTTTAAGTTAACCACTTGTATAGTATAACAAAGCACAGACATTCCAGTAACTCAACTAAAGCAGAAATCTGAGAACATGCAATTTCAACCTGTCTGATCAAAATGTGGCCATATGGTAATTAATTCCTGGAAAAAACTGACAGTTAATCTTCTGGATAAACAACCTAACGTTAGTGACTGTCACAGATTTGAAACCTATTCTCGCCATTCCCAATCTTAGCAAAAAAGGACAAGAAAACAAAAACATAAACAAAAAACAGTACAAAACACCACCTTCAGTTCTTGCAGCTTCTCTAAACTTGCAGTAATGTTAGCTTGGATCCGCTCAAACTGCTTTAAATATTCTTGGTTTCGAAAACGAGCATTCTTTTCTGATTCACATATTTCCTTCAGGTACTTCTTTAGTTTTATATACTTCAGCTTAGCTCTAGAGGAGTAAAAGCAGATTTTTAAACAATGGAGTTAGACTTGGACAAATCTAAGGATTTGCTTTAACAAAACTGTTAATGAGACAGTGTATTTTAAGATATTTTACCCAAATGCTGCAGCCCAAAGGACAGAATGTATATGCATCTTTAGAGAGGAAATTAATGCAACATCACTGAGGTATCACCTCTAGGCATAACTCTCCTGAGAAATGGACACAAGACCACATTACAGCATTCACACATATTTACATGGATTTCTTTCTCAAAATTAAGTGTGGTGTCAAGAGCAGGGTCTATGTGGCCCTGTGCAGGTGAACAGCCCATTAGCATGCTTTTATGTGACAGCTTCAAAACTACCTGTTCATGCTGCTGCTGCTGCTGCTGAGTTGCTTCAGTTGTGTCCAACTCTGTGCGACCCCATAGACAGCAGCCCACCAGGCTCCGCCATCCCTGGGGTTCTCCAGGCAAGAACACTGGAGTGGGTTGCCATTTCCTTCTCCAATGCATGAAAGTGAAAAGGGAAAGTGAAGTCTCTCAGTCATGTCCGACTCTTCGCAACCCCATGACTGCAGCCCACCAGGCTCCTCTATCCATGGGATTTTCCAGGCAAGAGTACTGGAGTGGGTTGCCATTGCCTTCTCCTACCTGCTCATATAGAAACAGAATCAAACTATACACTATAACCCATAAACATTTTAAAAAATTTAGAAATTTAAAGTGCTCCAAAAGGTCTCATTTAGATATTTTAAATTTTTGTTAGAAACTGCAATAATGCACTGTATTATGAAAATATTTTATAATAGCATATGGGTTGTAACTCTGCTCAAATTGTGAAGAAACGTTTCAGTTCAGTTCAGTTACTCAGTTGTGTCCGACTCTTTGAGACCCCGTGGACTGCAGCACACCAGGCCTCCCCATCCATCACCAACTCCCAGAGCCTACTCAAACTCATGTTCATCAAATCCACCCAACCATCTCATCCTCTGTTGTCCCCTTCTCCTCCTGCCTTTGATCCTTCTCAGCATCAGGGTCTTTTCCAATGAGTCAGTTCTTTGCATCAAGTGGCCAAAGTATTGGAGTCTCAGCTTCAGAATCAGTCCTTCCAGTAAATATTCAGGGCTGATTTCCTTTACGATGGACTGGTTCGATCTCCATGCAGTCCAAGGGACTCTCAAGAGTCTTCTCCAACACAATTCAAAAGCATCAATTCTTCAGCATTCAACTTTCTTAACAGTCCAACTCTTACATCCATACCTATGACTACTGGAAAAACCATTGTTTTGACTAGATGGACCTTTGTTAGCAAAGTAGTGTTTCTGCTTTTTAATATACTGTCTAGGTTGGTCATAGCTTTTCTTCCAAGGAGCAAGCATCTTTTAATTTCATGGCTGCAGTCACCATCTGCAGTGATTTTGGAGCTCCCCAAAATAAAGAAATGTTTGGAAACTCCAAAATGAGATACCACATAACCCTGCCTAATATTTTGTTGAAAGGTCAGCTATAATAATTATGCCTTAATCACTCACAGATTCACTATGTTTAAATTGTGACCCAAAAGATAAGACTATAATGTGTCTTATTTTTAAGATATTTAAGCAAAATAGATTCCTGAAATTACACAGATACCAAATAATGAAAATATAGTAATTTTAAAAATCTATTTTAATCAAATTTATTCTTATACTTGATAGTGATTATATGAAATTGCAGTGTTTACTTGAAACATTTACACATCAAAAATAAGAAATAATAACAGGACTACAACTATGGTATTTGTAACATATATTAGGGTTAAATTTTGATTGTTGTTTAGTCGCTAAGTCATGTCCGACTCTTTGCAACCCCATGGACTGTAGTCTGCCAGGCTCCTCTGTCCACAGGATTTTCCTTCAAGTCAAGAATCCTGAAGTGGGTTGCCATTTCTTTCTCCATGGTATCTTCCCGATCCAGGGATCAAACCCAGGTCTCCTGTATTGCAGGCAGATTCTCTACCATCTGAGCCAGGCAAACTGGTCTTAAAATTTTCTGCTGTCCTATCTTACCTGCATACATCAGACTGATGATATTCATAAAGTTTCCTTTCCAGGTCCAATCTCTTCTTTTCGCTATAATAAAGAAACATTTCATGAATAAATTACACTGGTCAGTAACAGGCAGTCAAATTTAGAACATGATCTCCTTTTTGAAAATGCTTCTCTGGTCTGAAGTGAAAAGAAAGTGAAAGTCATTCAGTCATGTCTGACTCTTTGCAACCCCATGGACTATAGCCTCCCAGGTGCCTCTGTCTATGGAATTCTCCAGGCAAGAATATTCCAATAGATAGCCGCTCCCTTCTCCAGGGGATTCTCCCAACGCAGGGGTTGAACCCAGGTATTCCGCATTGCAGGCGGATTCTTTATTGTTTGAGCCACCAAGGAAGCCCAGGAATACTGGAGCCTATCCCCTCTCCAGGGGATCTTCCTGACCAGCTGCGCTACTAGGGAAACCCTCTCTGGTTTAAGAAGCAGAAAATGCCAGCTGCATGTGA
Organism: Bubalus kerabau; assembly: GCF_029407905.1. NCBI lineage: Eukaryota > Metazoa > Chordata > Mammalia > Artiodactyla > Bovidae > Bubalus > Bubalus kerabau. The sequence continues at coordinate 40,775,582 of NC_073636.1, read as the reverse complement.
AACTCAAGACACAAGAACTTAGCAGTCACTAGGGAAGTCAAAAAGCAGAAAGGACACCAGTATGAAGCAAAAAGAACAAGCTTTTTGAAATAAATGTGGAAATGCAGTGAGCAAAGCCTAGAAAGCAGGTTCATTCACTCCCCAAGTGTTATTTCTTGAGTGCCTTCATGAGCCAGGCTCTGCTCTAGTTCTGGAGATTGATTTGGTGAATGAGCCAACTAAGGCTCCTACCCTAAACCAGTGACATTCAAGAGGTAAGGACAGACAATACACAAGATAAACATGTAAAATACAACATGGCCAGCATCTCTGAGAGCTAAGATCCATCTCTGAGGATTCCGCCAGGTCTAGACATGAGGCTACCCTAAAACCATCCTGGACTGCAGGTTGGGGGCTCATTCTGTTTTCCACCAGATGATCCTGGGCAGGACCTCATGGCTGAGTCAGGAAGGGGTCTCTAAGAAGCAGACCTGGCCTCACTCACGTTTAGGGGAGACCAGGTCCCTGACACCATGACTGTGATCTGGGGGCGTTTCCCTGTATAACCTGGAAACACCATCATGATCGATCACTGACAGCCATTCCCAGGAGCTACGCCACGCAGGCTTCTGAGCTTTCTGATGAGTGCTGGCAGGAAGCTGGAGGACAGAGCGGGCATGCCCACCTGCACACCTGGTCTGGTGAGAAGCAGGGGAAACTGGGCGGCAGAAACGGTGGCAGTGGCCAAAACCCAGGGGCTGGAGAGGAAAACCACTGGACAGGAAGCCATTCCAGCCTCAAAAAGAGCCCTGGGGAGTTTCAGCCGCAGACTCTGCTCCATGACCACCAGAGTAACAGCTTCAACTGAAGCCATGCTGCTAATTTAAGCTAACATTAACTAAGGGTGAAAAAGAAATCGTATAATGTCTTAAAAAAAAAAAAAGACTGTGAATCAAAGACAAGGATTCTGGCAAAGGAAGGGTTCAGTGGCTTCCTGTGGGAAAGGGCTGAGGCATGGTCACTTGGGAGCCCTTGATTGTTAGTTTCTATTTTCCTTCAGTCATTTTTTTCCCTTAAAACCCCCAAAGGTTATACTGTTAGCTTTATTATAAGTAAATTTCTCTGCTCAACGTAATCTAGAATGAAAACCACTATTTAGCCAAAATTCTTTTAAAGGGAAAATGGTGTCCAAAACCCAAACACCTAATCTCTGCTTGTGGAACACAACCCATTCCTTAGCTGGGAAGTGCCTATGTTTAAAAAAGAAAAAAAACTGTAGAATCACCAATTTTAAACTAGTAGCTTCAAACAGATCTTTACTTTCTCATTTCTAAGAGTGAACTTGAAGTAAATATGGCATAACGCCTTCCATGTTAGAGATTTTTATTCCCCGTCTAAAATTTCACAATCAGTATGATAACAAGGAGTGGCTTGTTTAACACTAAATGACGAGGGCAGAAGGTCCTTAAACATGGCTATGACTTTTGTCCCTGATGTTCTGCTTCAGGCCTATGGTGCTCCTGCCAGGAAAGCATGATCATTGTCCGTTTGCAAGGAACCATGAGACGGACCCAGCTGGAGGGTTATCCTCTGGGATGAGAGGTATAGCCTATGAAACTGTGAGGAACACGAAAGACAGGTCAAGACAGGGGAATGTGTCCAGACTGGGAGAGGCTGGAGAGACACGTTAACACAGGTTCACAGGTGGAATTCTGGACCAGGAAAAAAAAGGTGTTAAGACAGCTGCTGAAATTTGATTGGAGTTTGTGGATTGGTATATGGATGTTAGTTTCCTGACAAGAAGGGTTATATGGTAATCATGTCAGGGGCATCACATACCTGCACTTTTCAAATGGTTTGGACAAGTCTCGTGCTTTTAGACAGGCAGACAAATAGAAAGGGGGAAAGAAAATGAAATAAAAAGTTAAGAGTTGAGAGATCTGGGTGAAGGGAATATTAGAGGTCTTTGTCCTATTTACCTGCAACTTTTCTGTAAGCTTGGCCTTGTTTTAAAATAATTTTAAAAATTCACCTATGACCTCACATGGAAGGACCACAGTCTTTATGGAAATCTATCAGCTCTCAAACAACCAGTTCTTTTCAATAAAGAATGTAAAACTTCCTCGTTCCTACTCTATCTTCACTACACACAGACATCCACTGGTCACACTTCTCTACTCTAACACTTCAAAAACTGAAAAATCACAGTCAAACACCTCTTGGCCTTCTAATTCCAGACAAAATGATGCTGATCTCATTAACTCTTCCTCACAGGCTCATTCTTCTAAACACATCCACACGGCAGCACTCTGACATTGGCTTTCCTATCTGTTCTTCTCAATCTAAGCCTTAAGATATTTACCCCAACAAAAAAGCCAGAGAAAGGCTTATTGGGAGGATCATCTTGCAATTTCTGCACCTTAAATCTCTATTTCAAAATCTTTAAATACCCAGCCCTGGGATGTATATTCACAGGTCCCAGTTTCCATCACCTCATCCTAGACCTGACCTTTTGAAGTTTTACACACCTGGGTGGTCCTCAAAGCACCAGCCACGAGCTTTAGTTTTCTCCTTATAAGCCACTTGTTATTCTGTTTTTGTCTCAATACCATCTTCAGCTTTACTCAACAAATATCTCAGCATCAATTTCTGGACTATTATGGTATCTCACTTGGAATCAATACCGACACTGAAAAAACTGGGGTTGGTTAATAGCCTTTCAAAGGGATGTTTTTATATGATTTTAAGAGTTGATTCCACATTCATGTTGCTACCATGCTTGTGGCACTAGATACATTGTAACAAATCACTGCATCAGGCTCTTTTAGATTCAGTGACTGGTGTTCATCACAATGAGGAGAAAACACCTTATACAAAAAGGAAAAAATTCAGAATATAAAATTACATCTGTATGTGACAACAGCTAAGACAATGTGGGTTAAAAATATACCATTTACGAAGTGGACTGCCAGGAGTATGTGATGGACAGGGAGGCCTGGCGTGCTACAGCCCACGGAGTCGCAAAGAGTTGGACACGACTAAGCGACTGACCTGAACTAAACACTGCGATGGCCCACCTCTTAAGAGAACTGAGAAAAGACAAGTTGTTTTTCTCTTTCATTCCCAGGACATTTCCAGACTGACAAACCAGCTGTGACTACCTGCGGTTGCAGATATCAAAACAGCTCCAGTTTTAGGACACAAAGGTCCTTACGGTCACTGGGATTGATCAAACAAACAGGTACATCCAAACACTGAAATAGGATATAGACAATAATATTCATTGCTCATTGCTTTGCAAAACTAACAGCTTTCAACTTCCTTTTACTTTAAGGCTCACTGCTCTCAGTTCAGTTCAGCTGCTCAGTCGTGTCTCACTCTTTGTGATCCCATGGACTGCAACATGCCAGGCCTCCCTGTCCATCGCCAACTCCCAGAGTTTACTCAAACTCAAGTCCACTGAGTCAGTGATGCCATTCAAACATCTCATCCTCTGTCGTCCCCTTCTCCTCCCACCTTCAATCTTTCCCAGAATCAGGTCTTTTCAAATGAGTCAGTTCTTCGCATCAGGTGGCCAAAGTATTGGGGTTTCAGCTTCAGCATCAGTCCTTCCAATGATTATTCAGGACTGATCTTCTTTAGGATTGACTGGTTGGATCTCCTTGCAGTCCAAGGGACTCTCAAGAGTCTTCTCCAACACCACAGTTCAAAAGCATCAATTCTTCGGCGCTCAGCTTTCCTTATGGACCAACTCTCACATCCATACATGACTACTGGAAAAACCATAGCTTTGACTAGACACACCTTTGTTGGCAAAGTAATGTCTCCGCTTTTTAATATACTGTCTAGATTGGTCGTAACTTTTCTTCCAAGGAGCAAGCATCTTTTAATTTCATGGCTGCAGTCACCATCTGCAGTGATTTTGGAGCCCCAAAAAATAAAGTCTGACACTGTTTCCACTGTTTCCCCTTCTATTTGCCATGAAGTGATGGGACCAGATGCCATGATCTTAGTTTTCTGAATGTTGAGCTTTAAGCCAACTTTTTCATTCTCCTCTTTCACTTTCATCAAGAGGCTCTTTAGCTCTTCTTCACTTTCTGCCATAAGGGTGGTGTCATCTGCATATGTGAGTTATTGATATTTCTACCAGCAATCTTGATTCCAGCTTGTGCTTCTTCCAGCCCAGTGTCTCTCATGATGTACTCTGCATATAAGTTAAATAAGCAGGGTGACAATATATAGCCTTGATGTACTCCTTTACCAGTTTGGGACCAGTCTGTTGTTCCATATCCAGTTCTAACTGTTGCTTCCTGACGTGCATACAGATTTCTCAGGAGGCAGGTCAGGTGGTTTGGTATTCCCATCTCTTGAAGAATTTTCCACAGTTTGTTGTGGTCCACACAGTCAAAGGCTTTGGCATGGTCAATAAAGCAGATGTTTTTCTGGAACTCGCTTTTTCAATGATCTGACGGATGTTGGCAATTTGATCTCTGGTTCCTCTGCCTTTTCTAAATCCAGCTTGAACATCTGGAAGTTCACGGTTCACGTACTGTTGAAACCTGGCTTGCAGAATTTTGAGCATTACTTTACTAGCGTGTGAGATGAGTGCAATTGTGCGGTAGTTTGAGCATTCTTTGGTATTGCCTTTCTTTGGGACTAGAATGAAAACCAACCTTTTCCAGTCCTGTGTCAGCTGCTGAGTTTTCCAAATTTGCTGGCATATTGAGTGCAGCACTTCTACAGCATCATCTTTTAGGATTTGAAATAGCTCAACTGGAATTCCATCACCTCTACTCGCTTTGCTCATAGTGATACTTCCTAAGGCCCACTTAACTTCGCATTCCAGGATGTCTGGCTCTAGGTTGGTGATCACACCATTGTGGTTATCTTTGTGAAGATCTTTTTTGTATAGTTCTTCTGTGTATTCTTGCCACCTCTTCTTAATATCTTTTGCTTCTGTTAGACAAAAGAGAATCTCACTGCTCTACTAGACAAAAAAAAAATCTCTGGCCTTACTTTACCTCAAAGCCCCTATCTCTGGTGATGAACATGTCAGAGAAGCTGAATGACCAGCTCAAGGTCACATAACTGTTCATGAACTAGAAGCTTGGTTTCTACATTTCTCTTGCAGTTTTCTCTGCATCCAAAGTTATTTGCCTCTGTGTTTATTACCTATGCATTAGAGTTAGTTAGGGACTTTTTAAAATGAAAAATGAATACACACAGTAACAGATTTATACTGACTCAAAAATGAAAAAAAACCTCCCAAGGCAGAACCATGAATAGGCTATAAAGCATGACTCAGATTCCTTATATAATTTCAACAGCCTCACCTTGCTTAACAGTGCAACCATTAAGTATTAAACATAAAGTGAGTAATAATCATTACACAGTTATCATACCATAAGGACTATAAACGGCCAGGTGTTCTGAGCACAGGAAACAAAAATGATAACTCACAATTAACTTAGTTTTTGTTTTTTTTAATGCTATGATTCAAACTAGTAACATTTTAAAATTAGAACCTGGGTTAAGGGGGACTTCCCTGGTGGTCCAATGGTTAAGACTCTGCACTTCTAATGCAGGGGTTGTGGGTTTGATCCCTGGTCCAGGAACTAAGATCCCACATGCCACATGGTAAGACCAAAAAATTAAAATAAAAATAAAATTAGAACATGGGTTAAGAGATACAAATAACTCAAGGCCTGTGGTAAGGAAGCCACTCTTTTAACAGAATAGAGTCAACAAGCCCTTTAAGTGTATGATGCACAGAGCAATGTTTTGTCCCTTAATTATCAGGTGTGTGCATTTAATACCATTTTTGAAATATCATGATGCCAGTTTTCCTGATTGACCAGAAAATGGTCACTATTTAGTGGTAAATGAGTGGCTACTCAGTTCTACATACCACATTCCCAACTCCTGGACACCAGCTGGTTGACTTTGGACACCAGCTGGGGGACACTAGCTGGCTGACACTTCTACTCATTCAATAAACATGTATCCAGTCCCTCTGCCATTTCAGGTACTCTAACATGAGCCGAAGGTCCAGCTCTATATGGCTCCTGTCCTCTTGGAATTCTCAGTGTAGGCAGGATACGAGTCACTAGATGCATTACCTACAAGTCTTGAAGAATGCACATAAGTCAGGAATTGGTTGATACATACTTGGCACAGGGAAGGCACTACAAGAACTGAATTTTTTTTAAGTTGGAGGAGAGGTGAGTGGGTGGGTGGGTGCGCAGTGGTATGTCAGAAAGAAAACAAGACGTAGAAAGATTAAGAGTTAAACAAAATAAATAATAATAAATTAAAGGTGAGGAAGATTAAGGAAGTCTGCTGCAGATGCTCTATAAATAGTCTGACAGGAATTAAATTTAGCATAGGATGAATACAATTCCTTTTCAAAACCAGTAACTTCTGCCTTTACCTTACATGTAACTATTGTCATTTCAGAATCATCACCGCGTGCAGCACCCCTCTTCAGTAAAATGACTCTGTAACTTTTAAACACTCATTAAAAGTGCTATTTATCAAGAGATCCAAAATTCTATTTCCTTTCTTGTCGACTAATGAGATTTCCAACTCCAATTAACTTAGCAGCTAAATAATAGCTTCAACAACCAATCTTTTATGTAGATATTTGTAGTAAATTGCTTTGTAATTTTCTCTCTTTACAGTGATCAAACGGTTTTCAGTGATTCTCATCTTTTCATGTCTTAATCAACGTATCAGGAACCATCTTAAAGTTGGGACTTCTCCCGCTGGAAATCTGGCCCTGTAAAAGTCTTGTGCATTTAAACAGGGCGCATGTTTGACAAACACACGCACACACACATACTCTCCCGCCTGCGTTCCTGGGCCTGTCATCACCGAGGGAGCGCAGCTGTCAGGGCGTGATGACAACCTGAAGGGCCGGGGAGGGGGAGTGTGGAAGGGGACCAGAGAAACTCACACGCTTTGATTGAGAGTGACAGGCAGGAGACTCCGGCTTTCACTCCTGGGCGCATCCAGGGACATTCCCGCTGGGGACCTCCCACGGAGGGGTGGAGGGCAGTGTCTCCGGTAAACTCCGTCCTCCGGGAGTTTGGGGGACAGGGCTGGTCTGGACTCAGGCCCAGGGGAACCGTGGTCGGGGGCGGGGCTCCCGTGGACCCTCGGGCCGGCCGACTCCCCGCCCCCACCCCAGCTAGGCCGTACCTGTTCCGCAGCCCTTGCTGGAGGTGGGCCACATGCTCGTAGTAGTCGGGGCTCGGAAGCGCGGAAGCCCCGCGCGTCCCACAGCCGCGGCCACTCGGCTCCGTCATGGGACGGTTGAGGTCCAGGTTGTCCTAGGCGACAGCCCCAACATGCACCGCGAGCCGACACGGCGCCCCGACGCCGCGCAGGGGGCGGGGCTCGGCTCCGTGGAGGGGCGGGGCAGACGGCCTCGGGGGCGGGACGCCGTGCAGAGGCGGGACAAACGGCCAAGAGGGGCGGGGCGCCCCGGAAGAGGGCGGGCCGAGTCTGCATACGGGTGGTGGAGAGGGGGGCTTGTAACTTGGTGTCCAGGGCCTCACTGTACCACCCCCACGCCACCCCTGCCGGGAGACTGGGGCTTTCCTCTCCTCTAACCGTTCGGAGTTCTTGTGGGAGAGACCCTGGCCCTCCTTCGGGCGGGGCCCTTCTCCACAGGCCAGGTCTGAAGATGACCCCTGATCCTCGCCCCTCCACGGGTAGAGAGGATGGAGGCTGGGCTAGAGTAATCCCGTGATGGGTCTATTTTGCGGGGGTAGGCATCAAACTGCTTTAATTTGACTAGGTGCATACACTCCTTCCCTCCCTTCTTCCCAGAATTTGCTGAGTGTTGGCATCCCTAAGGGCGCAGCGGGTAAAGAATCCGCCAGCCTTGCAGGGATCCAGATTCGATCCCTGGGTAAGGAAAATCCCCTGGAGAAGGGAATGGCTACCCTCTCCCACTTTCCTTTCCTGGGAAATCGCATGGACAGAGGAGCCTAGCAGGCTGTATGGTCCATGGGGTAGCAAAGGGTCAGATGGGACTGAGTAACTAATACTCTTTTTTCACTGAATGGCCTAGTGGTTTTCCCTGCTTTTTTCAATTTAAGCCTGAATTTTGCAGTAAAGAGCTCATTTTCTGAGCTACTGCTGCTGCTGCTGCTAAGTCGCTTCAGTCGTGTCAGACTCTGTGTGACCCCATAGACGGCAGCCCACCAGTCTCCCCCGTCCCTGGGATTCTCCAGGCAAGAACACTGGAATAAGTTGCCGTTTCTCTCTCCAATGCATGAAAGTGAAAAGTGAAAGTAAAGTCGCTCAGTTGTGTCCCACCCTCAGCGACCCTATGGACTGCAGCCTACCAGGCTCCTCCGTCCATGGGATTTTCTAGGCAAAAGTACTGGAGTGGGGTGCCATTGTCAGCTGCAAACATAATCTAATTTTGATATTGACCATCTGGTGGGTGATATCCATGTATAGAGTCATCTCTTGTATTGTCGGAAAAGGGTGTTTGCTATGATCAGAATGTTCTTTTGACAAAACCCTGTAAGCCTTTGCCTGCTTCATTTTGCACCCCAAAGCCAAACTTGCCTGTTATTCTAGATATCTCTTGACTTCCTACTTTTGCATTCCAATATTCTGTGATGAAAAGGAAATCTTTTTTTGGTGTTGGTTCTGGAAGGTGTTGTAGATCTTCATAGAAGTGGTCAACTTTAGCTTCTTTGGCATCAGTGGTTGGGACATAGACTTGGATTACTGTGTTGTTGAATGGTTTGCCTTGGAAATGAACTGAGACCATTCTGTCGTTTTTGAAGTTGCATCCAAGTACTGCGTTTCCAACTGTTGTTGACTACGAGGGTCAACTCTTGTTGACTATGGACTTGTTGACTACTCCATGTCTTCTAAGGAATTCTTGCCCACAGTAGTAGATATAATGGTCATCTGTAATAAATTTGTCTATTCCTGTCCTTTTTACTGTGCTGATTCCTAAGATGTCAATGTTCACTCTTGCCATCTCCTGCTGACCACACCCAATTTACCTTGATTCATGAACTTAACATTCTAGGTTCCTATACAATATTGTTCTTTGCAGCATTGGGCTTTGCTTATCACCACCAGACACATCCATAACTGAGCGTCATTTCTGCCTTGGCCTAGTCACGTCATTCTTCCTGGGGTTATTAGTAATTGTCATAGCTTTTTGCCTTTTCATACTGTTTACGTGGTTCTTGCAGCAAGAATACTGGAGTGGGTTGTCATTTCCTCCTTCAGTGGACCATGTTTTGTCAGAACTCTTCATTATGACCCCTCTGTCTTGAGTGGCCCTGCATGGCATGGCTCATAGCTTCACTGAGTTACACAAGCCCCTTTGCCATGACACGGCTGTGATCCATGAAAGGGTTTGTTCCCATACCAGCACTTAAATGCAGAACAAAATATGAAAAAGACAAAATGCTCAGTCCTTAGCAACTGTGTTCAACCCTGACAGTAGAACCCTGTTACTTGAAAGTCTGTGCTGCCCCTCAGGCTGTGGCTAAGGCTGCAGGTTATATTAATGTTTGGTAAAGAGGGGGAACTTGCTAGCAAGTTGCTTGCAAAGTTGACATTTCTGCACAGAGCTGGGTGGACAATACTTCATCTGGGACTCTGGAGCCTGCTGCTTCTTCCACTGTCCAGTTGTGTGACCACGCACAAATCACCTCTTCATGCTCAGGGTTCCTCATGTGTAAAACTGGGAGGCTGTTACTGCAGGATCTGCCGGTGTTGTTTCTATAATGATAAGATTCATTAGTGTGTATGAGTGTTTAGAAGGGGGCCCAGGACATAGGAAGAAGAATCCATTTTTATCATTATCATCATCACTCATTTGGGGGAAAACTTCTTGAAGAACAATAACTGTTCTCTAAAACCCACAGGAAAAAAGAAGCTGTAGAATTTCTTTAGTCTCTTATTCTTCACTTCTTTTGTGTTTTTTCTTCTCAGCCATTAATTTCACTTACTTGTGTGCCAGGTGTGACTTAAACTAGGAAATAAATCATCAACAGAAGAGATGGACCATTCAAAGGTCTGCAAGGAAACCCATAAAAGAGGGGATATATGTTTACGTATAGCTGATTCACTTTTCTGTACAGTAGAAACTAGCACAACATTGTAAAGCAATTATACTCCAATAAAATTTTAAAAATAAATAAAATGATGATGTTACTCAGCCTCCTTTTCAATATGTTAGGTCCACAGCAAGAGGATGCATGGAGACCTTCATGCCATCTGTTCAAATATTAACCACTTATAAATCAAGATGACAAATTGTAGATAAAATATGTTCTCCTACCTTGTCCAAGGTGGCTTCATAAAAGGGAGAATTCCTGCAGGGTCTTTTAAGTCCTTGGAAGGGAGCTTAGGTCCCTTTGACCAGGAGATGTCAGGGTGGTGGACACCTGGAATATGTCCTAGAAGGGTGTGTGTATGTGTTTATGAGACCTCCAGGAAAGCATGTCCCCTGGCCCTGGGGCTTCCTCACCTTGGATGGAGTGGCATGAACAGACAAAGGCCAGAGCAGGCTCTGTAACATATAGAAGCCAGAGCAGGGGACTTCTGCCTGAATCTAAGGGTAGTACTGAAGTTACTTTTATTTAGTTGTTAGAGCAAATCATTATACCAAGTTGATCCCATGGTAGTGAGCAAAGGTTTACCTTACAAATTTAACTGCAAACAATATTCTACTACAACCCTGGCAAAAAACAAATGCATGTTTGACAATACTCCATGTAGGTCCTTCCCTACCAATATTAGTTTTTTAAGGAAAAAAAATCCCCAAACAATATAATTAATTATTTTCAGCAAATACACAGAGTAAGCAGGTTAAGCAGTCTTTTAGCATCCCAGATTTTTATTAGGCCATTTTAGGAGAGTCTAAAATTAAATATAATTAAACAGTAAATAGATAATTCAAAATCATTGTAATTTGCATTCTTGGGCTGATTTATTAATGACATATGACAAACCTAGGTGTGGGATCTGTTTATTAACAATAACACCTAGCAAACTAAATGAATATTTTTTAGAGTATTTATGCTAAAATTATGCATTCTCAATGGTGACAGACTTTTAATATACCATTCTTCACTTTGAATATTTAATTTTCTGGAGCACTCTCCTTTACTATTGCTCTTAAGTCCCTTTATATTAGGAGAGCTGATTTCTGTAAGCAGCTCTGCTCTTAGCTTATGTGGATGACAGGCCATCATGTCTTCATTGATGGGCAAGGTTTCTTACAAGCCACAGAACGGCTTGTTGGAAAGCCACAGAATTTCTTAGTTGGAAATTAGTTGAGGAATGTAGCCTCAGGTTCTTGTTTTTCAGAGGTGGAGAAAGGTATGGGTCAGATAAGGGACTTGGCAAAGGTGATGCAGTCAGTCACTTATGTAATATTAATGAGCTAGTTCCAAAGATGGTTCCCTAATAGTCCCATTAAGCAAACAGCAAAAAAAGCCACTCTCTAATCCTGCTAGTCATATAGATCTTAGAGTGACTCTTAGGAAGTTGCCGTTTTTGTAGCTCTGAAACAGTTGAATCAATGGATGGAAAATTGATTTCAGAAATATGCTGAAATTAACATTATACGTTTTAAAATGTGAACACCATGCGAACATTTTAAAATTAAATTCTCTGTATTTGAGTCAATAACTGCTTGGACATTATATTAGTTTCCCAGGGCTACCATGATAGAGTACCACACACTGGGTGGCTTAAATAGCATAAATTCATTGTGTCATAGTTCTGGAAGTGAGAAGTCTGAGATCAGGGTGTTGGCAGGACTGATTCCTTCCGAGAGCACTGAGGGAGAATCTATCCCATGCCACTCCTCCAGCTTCCGTGGCTTGCTGGCCATCTTCTGCATTCCTTGGCTTGTGGATGCATCACTGGATCCCTGCCTTTATTTTCACATGGCATTCCCCCTGTGTGTATGTGTGTTTCCAAATTTCCCCTTTTATAAGGATACCAGTCATGTTGGATTAGGGGCTCACCTTCCTCCAGTATAACCTCATCTTCACTAATTATACCTGCAATGACTCTACTTTGAAAGAAAGTCACATTCTTAGATACTGAGAGTTGTGACTTCAACATATAAATTGGGGGCATGGTTAGACAGTAAACGATTCAACCCATATCAGACATGAACACAGGAAAGTATCATTTTGCAATCACTGCACAGTTTGTAAGTAGAGATGACTCAAAAAATAGAAAGTGGGAGAAAGTCCTCAGCATCATATATATATATATATATATATATATATATGTATATATATATACATCTTTAGCCACTATATATATATTTATGTCTTTAGCCACTCCTGCCACTGAGTGCCTACACCAGTGCAAACCCATGAGAGTCCTCATTTAAACCCCATGAGAGTCCTTGGAGTGCCCTGCAAGTTTAAGCAACTGGCCTAATATCACACTGCCACCATGTTCTTGGCCAGTTAGTGGTAGTGTCGAAATTCAAACACAGACTTTTTCAATTCCCAAGTCTATCCTTTCTTAGCCTCCATTCTATATGGCCTTGAAACTCACATTAGTTACTGATCTTTTTTTATTTTTCTTGAAAGAGATGTGTAAAGAATATACTATGTGACCCAGAAGAGTTTTTATATATACATAGTTTATTGTTTGGGAAAGCAGTATTCCTTGACATAGAATGCTTTCTTCTACATACTGTGATAGATCACTGTGTGGTTGCCATTGTGTTAATTTTCCTTCTTAGCCTTCAGAAAGACTACATTTCTCATTCTTTCTAGCAGTGAGTTGGGTCTATTTGACCCAATCTGGGCAATAAAACTGAGCAAAAGAGATGCAGCCACTTCCAGACCTGAAGATCCTGTACTATCTTCCCCACTTTTAACTAGGTGACCAGTCGGATGCAAAACAAGAGATCAGAGGCCCTGGAAGAAGAGTGAATGGCTATAAAGAGCATAGGACTGTAACTTAGGCAAGAAGTAAACCTTTATTGTGTTGAGTCACTGATCTTTTGGGGTTGTTTGTTTCAGCAGCTAGCATTACTCATCCTAACCCATACACAAACATTCCATATGCAAGAATTACACAGATGCATCAAACTATCTTTCTGCAACATCCTCAATAAGAATTTATTGAGAGTCCTTTGAGTGCTCTGCAAGTTTAAGCAACTGGCCTAACATCACACTGCCACCATGTTCTTGGCCAGCTGTTGGTAGTGTCAAAATTATAAACTTGTGGTAGTGTCGAAAAATAAAAAAAGATCAGTAACTAAGATGAGTTTCAAGGCCATATAGAATACTGCTTTCCCAAACAATAAACTATGTATATATAAAAACCCTTCTGGGTCACATAGTATATTCTTTACACATCTCTTTCAAGAAAAATTAAAAAAGATAAGTAACTAAGGTGAGTTTCAAGGCCATGTAGAATGGAGGCTAAGAAAGGATAGACTTGGGAATTGAAGTGGCAGTGTGATGTTAGGCCAGTTGCTTAAACTTGCAGGGCACTCAAAGGACTCTCCAGATGGAAAAGGAGATGGCAAAAGTAGAACTCTGAGATTCAGTGAGAGTCAGTGTCTGAGGAGAGAGGCTTAGATAGCAAAGGCAAAGCTAGAGTGAAGAAACATTTAGAGCAGCTCTGCCTATTGGGACCTTTGGCAATGATGGAAATGTTCTACTCTGTACTGTCCAGTATGGTAGCCACCAGCCACATGTGACTATTGAGCACTTGAATGTAGCTAGTGCAAGCCTGGGACTGAAATTTGAATCTCATTTTATTTTAATTTGTTAAAATTAATATTTTAGGATCATGTATCTGATGGCTTCTACACAGAACAGTGAAGATCTAGAAATAAAGTAGAAAGATGGTCAAGCATGGTGGGGGAGAGGTGGAGGTCATAATTCATCAGGAAGTAGGAAGTAGAAGGAGAGATGCCATCCTTGGTGGAAGGTAATAGTGATCAAGAGGGGAAGTGTGGTCATTAATTTTATGTGTCAACTTGGTTAGGCCATCAGTTCAGTTCAGTTGCTCAGTCGTGTCTGACTCTTTGTGACCCCATGAATCGCAGCACGCCAGGCCTCCCTGTCTATCACCAACTCCTGGAGCTTACCCAAACTCATGTCCATTGAGTTGGTGATGCCATCCAAACATCTCATCCTCTGTCATCCCCTTCTCCTCCTGCCCCCAATCCCTCCCAGCATCAGGGTCTTTTCCAATGAGTCAACTCTTCGAATGAGGTGGCCAAAGTACTGGAGTTTCAGCTTCAGCATCAGTCCTTCCAATGAACACCCAGGACTGATCTCCTTTAGGATGGACTGGTTGGGTCTCCTTGCAGTCCAAGGGGCTCTCAAGAGTCTTCTCCAACACCACAGTTCAAAAGCATCAATTCCTCGGCGCTCAGCTTTCTTCACAGTCCAACTCTCACATCCATACATGACCACTGGAAAAACCATAGCCTTGACTAGACAGACCTTTGTTGGCAAAGTAATGTGTCTGCTTTTTAATATGTGATCTAGGTTGGTCATAACTTTCCTTCCAAGGAGTAAGCGTCTTTTCATTTCATGGCTGCAGTCACCATCTGCAGTGATTTTGGAGCCCCCCAAAATAAAGTCTGACACTGTTTCCACTGTTTCCCCATCTATTTTCCATGAAGTGATGGAACCAGATGTCATGATCTTCGTTTTCTGAATGTTGAGCTTTAAGCCAACTTTTTCACTCTCCACTTTCACTTTCATCAAGAGGCTTTTTAGTTCCTCTTTACTTTCTGCCATAAGGGTGGTGTCATCTGCATATCTGCATATGGTTAGGCCATAATGCTCCTTGTTTAGTCACATACCAGTCTAGATGTTGCTGTGCATGTATTTTTTAGATTTCAATCTGAGGATTTTGAGTAAAACAGATTGCTCTTCATAATGCAGGTGAAAGTGTTGGTTGCTCAGTCGTGCCTGATTCTTTGCGACCCCATGCACTGTAGCCTGCCAGACTTCGCTGTCCATGGAGTTTTCCAGGCAAGAATACTAGAGTGGGTTGCCATTTCCTTCTCCAATAATGTGGGTGGGCCTCATCTAAATCAGTTGAAGGTCTTCAGAGAAAAGACTGAAGTCCCCAGAATAAAAAGGAATTCTGCTTCCAGACTGTTTGTGTTCAGACTCAAGACTGCAACATCATCTTCTGTTGTTATGTCCAGTCTGCAGGCCTGCCCAATGGACTTAGCTCTTTCTGGTCCCAATAACTGCATAGGCCAATTCCTTAAAATATATTCATCTCTCTCTCACTCTGTCTAGGTACAGATTTAAGTGCACCTTGGAGACATTGCAAGTTCAGTTCCAGACAACCTCAATAAAGCAAGTATTGCAATAAAGCAAGTCAAACAAGTGTTTTGGTTTCCCAGTACATATGTTTACACTTTACTGGTGTCTATTAAGTGTGCAGCAGTATTATATCTTAAAAAAAATGTACATACCTTAATTAAAAATATCTTATTGCTAAAAAAAATGCTTGCCATCATCTGAGCCTTCAGTGAGTCATAATTTTTTTCAATAGTAACATGAAAGAACACTGTCTGCAGATCACCATCACAAATATAATAATTTAAAATTTTGAAATATTGAGAAAATTACTGAAATTTAACACAGAGACATAAAATAAGCAAGTACTACTAGAAAAATAGCACCCATAGACTTTCTTGGTGCCGGGGGCCACAAACCTTCGATTTGTAAAAAACCCAGTATCTGCAAATTGCAATAAAGTGAATCACAGAACAATGAGGCATGTCTGTGTGTCTATCTACCTATCTATCTATCATACTGGGTCTGTCTCTCTGGAAAAGCCTGACTAACACAGCAATATATGAACTTAGAAAGAGCATTTGGTTCTAAGGCATTAGTAGTAGTTAATTTGAAAATAATAAGAATTGTGTTCAAATTCCAGTAAAGAAAACACAGATTTCCTCATTTGACTTCATATCATGTCAAACAACAATTAACGTGTAAGTCTCTAAATTATGTAAATTCTATGGAAGCTAAATAACAACTGAAAAATAGAATAACAGAGTGACTGAATGGCTGTACTAGAGACTTGGTGCTTAAAGGAACTGGGCTCCCTCTGCCCCATAGCCCTTGCGAACCTAGGGTTTCCCTGAAATCCCTGAATTTGTGCTTCCATGAGGTTTCAAGGATCCTCCCATTGTTGACAAAGCAGTCATCAGAGGCGATAGATTTGGAATGACAAACCCTGCACCATAGGACTGAATGGTGGCTTGGTTCCACCTGGCTGAGGATTATCCGTATCCCTGGTTGCGCATGTGAACTATCTTTGAATCCTGAGAATCTCCTTAAAATTCATTTGGTGGATTTCATAATTGTATGCCACTTGGATGCACTTCTTGCCAAGGTTCAACAATACTCCTAACTACAAGGATTGGAAACAAAGGGATGCGCTGCTCTTAAAATTCAAGACAGGTTGAAACCAAAGGATTCTCCATAATAACTACCATTGAGTTTGATAACTATGTGATCGTGTTTACCAGGTGACGGGGCACTGGGTATAGAATGCTCTACTCTTCATATTGTCTGCAATTATCCATGCCTTGTGTCTCTGTAGAAACGTCGGCTTTATTCATTCCTGGGGCACCTGGATGGTGACTGGCACCCAGAACACCCTCCCTGAGGCAATAAACACTTGCTATTGTGTCCTAGAAAAGACACAGAATACAGAGGCTGAGGGTTTGGGCTCCCCTCTGTGCTGTATACTATCACCTTCTCTTACAAGCTGTGTGACCTTAGGCAGCTTACTTAACCCTGCTGTACTTCAAATTCCTCATTTGCAAAATGGTGATAGTGACAGACTCTTGAGAGTCCCTTGGACTGCAAGGCGATCAAACCAGTCAATACTAAAGGAAATCAACCTTGAATATTCATTGGAAAGACTGATACTGAGGCTGAAACTCCAATAATTTGGCCACCTGATGCAAAGATACGGCTTAGCAACTAAACAACAACTGCTTCCTATCAGCTATGCAGCTCTGTGACATTTCTTAACATCTTAAATACTTCACTTTGCTGATTTAAAGTGAGAGTACTGAATTTTTATTCAATAAATGTTATAATTTAATAAGTAATAAGCTAATTTCTAATGTAAAAATAGCCTAGAAGTAGACAATTAAAAATTAAATTCTACTTTAACTTTTATTGAGTAAATAATATATTATGTATTAAAAAGTTTTACTTAGTAAATAATAAGTTATTAATAAATATGTGTTTGATAAGTAATAAATTGTTTATCATAAAATTCTGCTTAATAAATAATAAATTAATACATAGTTTTATTTATTAGGGCTTCCCTTAAATAATTTTTATTGATTTCTTTTATTTATATGTGTGGCAAGAGGGAAGTAACATTTGAGAAACTCTTAGAACAGGCTTGGCCCATAGAAGACATTCATTAAGCAATAGTCCCCACATCTCTTAGAGGACAAAGAACATTCCTATTTTCCTAGGACTTTCCCATGTCACCAAAGTGGAATGGCGACTGCTTCATTTTGTGTGTGTGTGTGTGTGTGCTGGGAGCCGGCATATTGCATATTGAGTGAGGATCTGTAATAGCTCAACTGGAATTCTATCACTGCCGGGAGCGTGAGGCACTCCGCCCATGACAAAGGTCATGAGGAAGGAGGCTCGGCATACGCAAAGGCGGGATCGAGCCTCAGGAGTCCCCCTGGAAATTCTCGAGCATCTACCCCCAAAACCAGAGTCTGCCTACTTTCTGCTTTGTGCTTTCACCTACACCTCTGACTTTACGGGGGGCTGTCTCCCACTACCTGTCTCTGGAAAAAGAGTTAGCTTACAGCTCCAGTTAATAATTCCTGGGTGTGACAGTGTTTAACCTACAAACTCCTTTGGAAATCCTCTAGCCTGCCTGAATAGGTTTTTCCGGCCACATGTGATTGTTCAGAGCCTCCCAACTGTGAGAGGCAGGAGATGTTCTAAACTGCCTAAACACAGATTCCTTTGAGTAGTTAAAAGATTGATTAGAAAATGTATTGGTGAAGGGTTTTTCACTTGTTGGGCCAATGTTTGCTGCTAAGTCTCCATACTCCTTACCTACTGTGTCCTTGGCAGTGTATTGATTGATATAATGGGTGTATAGAAATGTAAAATGCCGCTTTGTCCAATGCTTTTTGGAAGGCTGGCGCCTGACTTTGGAATAATCACCTTTAGAGAAAGATAAGTTTCTTAAAATGTTAACAGGCCTCCGGGCCAGAAGATGATGTCAATCACCTGAACTTTTGCATATGATAAGTTTGCAGGAAGAAAGCCTGGCTTGCTGCATGACTCTACCCCTTCCCCCATTATCCTCTATGCATACCTTAAGGTATAAAAACTACTTTGGAAAATAAAGTGCGGGCCTTGTTCACTGAAACTTGGTCTCCCCATGTCATTCTTCCCTTTAACTTCTAGCTGAGTGTCCATCTGGAGCGCGGATGTCCTCTGCGACCATTTATTTGCCTTGGCTTTTAAGACCCACTCGAGAAGGTGTCTAAGGTGGGGCACCTTCCGCTATTCGAGAGGGCGCCTGCGGCCTCCGTGGTCAGAGCTAACCTGGTGTCACGGGTTATATTGATTTTCCGTGTAAACCAAGCCACTCAGCTTCTTTTCTCCACTGAATTTTCCTACTGAGCTATCCTTATTTCAGCCGCTTTTCTCCACTGAATTTCCTCACTGAGCTATCCTTATTCTTTTACTCTTTGTATCCTTAATTAAAGTGTAATTAAGCAGTTATTCCCTGACCCTCGCCTAGCCGTCTCTCCTTCGAATACCCTGGATCAGCCGGGGCTGGTCCCCGGCATGTGTGTGTGCGTGCACTGGTAAATAGCATCATACAGTTCAAATGAACAGAGGCTCTTCCTAGCTGTTTACGTACATCATCCCTATTTTCCAGACGAGGAGTCTGGGGCACAGCAAGGGTAAGCCATCCAGCCAAGGCCACACAGCTCAAGAGAGGAGGTATGGTGCTGCAACCCACACCAGACAGCACAGAGCCCAAGCTCTCAGCCTCCGTCTTCCCCGGCTTCTCACAATGGCAAGTGTCTGTGGGTGCAGGGAAATAGGAGGGAACGGGCCGCTGCCCCGTGGAGCAGAAGCTGGCATGGGTGTGTGGAGGTGTGACAGAGGCATTGCTTCTTCTTAGAATGGACTTTTTGGGGTTGGACTCAAATGGAATCTTGTTTTTTTTGGCTGGGCTAGGTCTTCATGGAGGCATGCGAACTCTCTAGCTGTAGCATGTGGGTTTAGTTGCCCAGTGGCATATGGGATCTTAGTTCCTCAACCAGGGATTGAAGCTGAGTCCCCTCCTTTGGAAGGTACATTCTTAACCACTCAAACACTAGCGAAGTCCTTCAGCTAGTTAAATAATGCACAGTGAGTATTTTAAAGCAATGGTTCGCTACCATAAGTCAACTTTAAGTCTTCTTCAGAGAGAGAGAGATTGGCATCTATTTCTCTGGAATTCTTCAGCCCAGCTTTGGGACCAGAACCCAGCCCAGAGAACCATCCCAAAATACTGGCTGATGGGACAATGTAGCCATTTAAAAAAACTGAGGTATATTAGCACAGGGAACTATATTCAGTATCCTGTGATAAACCATAATGGAAAAGAATATTAAAAAAAAGAATGCATAGGTGTATAACTGAGTCACCTTGCTGTACAGCAGAGATTGACACAACATTGTATTAACAAATCAACTCTACTTCAATAAGAAAAAATAGTTAAAAATAAAAATAAAAACCTCCCAAAAATTGAGGTATAGTTTATAGAAGATAAAATTCACTATTTGAAAG
The DNA here is from genome assembly GCF_029407905.1 of Bubalus kerabau. Taxonomy (NCBI): domain Eukaryota; kingdom Metazoa; phylum Chordata; class Mammalia; order Artiodactyla; family Bovidae; genus Bubalus; species Bubalus kerabau. The sequence continues at coordinate 40,755,756 of NC_073636.1, read as the reverse complement.
TGTACAGTTCAGTGGTGTTTAGCATACCCATCAAGTTGTGCAACCATCACACCTATCTAATTCTAGAACATTTATCACCCCCTAAAGATGCTTACTCCTTGGAAGGAAAGTTATGACCAACCTAGACAGCATATTGAAAAGCAGAGACATTACTTTGCCAACAAAGGTCCGTCTAGTCAAGGCTATGGTTTTTCCAGTAGTCATGTATGGATGTGAGAGTTGGACTATAAAGAAAGCTGAGCACCAAAGAATTGATGCTTTTAAACTGTGGTGTTGTCACCCTGCTTATTTAACTTCTATGCAGAGTACATCATGCCAAATGCTGGGCTGGGTGAAGCACAGGCTGGAATCAAGATTGCCGGGAATAATATCAGTAACCTCAGATACGCAGATGTTACCTCTTTCATGGAAGAAAGCAAAGAGGAACTAAAGAGCCTCTTGATGAAAGTGAAAGAGGAACGTGAAAAAGTTGGCTTAAAGCTCAACATTCAGAAAACTAAGATCATGACATCTGGTCCCATCACCTCATGGCAAATAGATGGGGAAACAATGAAAATACTGAGAGACTTTATTTTGGGGGACTCTAAAATCACTGCAGATGGTGATTGCAACCGTGAAATTAAAAGATGCTTGCTCCTTGGAAGAAAAGCTATGACCAACCTAGATCACATATTAAAAAGCAGAGACATTACTTTGCCAACAAAGGTCCATATACTCAAAGCTATGATTTTTCCAGTAGTCATGTATGGATGTGAGAGTTGGACTCTAAAGAAAGCTGAGCGCTGAAGAATTGATGCTTACTGTTGTGTTGGAGAAGACTCTTGAGAGTCCCTTGGACTGCAAGGAGATCCAAACAGTCAATCCTAAAGGAAATCATCCCTGAATATTCACTGGGAGGACTGATACTGAAGCTGAAACTCCAATACTTTGGCCACCTGATGAGAAGACCTGACTTATTGGAAAAGACCCTTATGCTGGGAAAGATTGAAGGCAGGAGGAGAAGGGGACAACAGAGGATGAGATAGTTGAATGGCATCACCAACTTGATGGACATGAGTTTGGGTAAGCTCCGGTAGTTGGTGATGGACAGGGAATCCTGGTGTGCTGCAGTCCATGGGGTCGTAAAGAGTCAAACATGACTGAACAACTGAACTGAATTGAGCCTTTTATCTGAAGAAGGTATTATTTTCTCCGTGTGACTAGATGGTCAGTGTGGAAGCTGGCTTCTCTGGTGGCCCTGTATTAATTGCTCTGGCTCCCATAACAAAGTACCATAGACTGGGTGGCTTAAAGAACAGAACTTTCTTTTCCCACAGTTCTGGAGCCCAGAAGTCTGAGATCAAGGTTTGGGCAGAGCTGGTTTCTTCTGAGACCTGTCCTTGGCTCAGATGTGCCATAGTCTCCCTGTGTCTTCGTGTGATTTTCCATCTGTGCACATGTGTATTCCAATCTCCTTTCTTATAAGGACACCTGTCATTTTGGATTAACCCCACTCACCCTAGTGACCTCGTTTTACCTCAATCAAGTTTTTTTTTTAATCTAAATCAATTTTTTAAATTTTTTATTTATTTATTTTTGGCTGAACTAGGTCTTCATTGCTGCTCGGGCTTTTCTCTAGCTGTGGTGAGCAGGGCTACTCTCCAGTTGCATATGTGGGCTTCTCATCAAGGTGGCTTCCCAAGCACAGCTCTAGGGCACTCGGGCTTCAGCAGTTGCTGCACATGGGCTCATAAGTTGTGGTTCCTGGACTCTCAAGCATAGGCTCAGTAGTCGTGGTGCACCTGCTTAGTTGCCCCACAGTCTTTGGATCTTCCCGGACCAGGGGTCAAACCCGGGTCTACTGCCTTGGCAGGTGAATTCTTTACCACTGAGCCACCAGGGAAGCCCCTCAATCACCTCTTTAAAGACTCTGTCCCCAAATACAGTCACATTCTGAGGTACAAGGGCTTAGGGCTTCAACATGTGAATTTTAGAAGACACAATTCAGCCCATAACAGTCTCCATGTTCCTTTCCATCAGGAACTCATGTATGTTTCTGTATTTCTTTCTCTAAATTGAAGTATAGTTGACTTATAATGCTGTGTTAGTTTCAGGTATACAGCAAAGTGATTCAGTTATACCTATATCCATTGTTTATTAGATTCTTTTACCATGTGGGTTATTGCAGAATATTGAGTAGAGTTCCCTGTGCTATATAGTAGGTCCTTATTGATTATGTGTGTTATATATGGTTGTGTGTATCTGTTAATCTCAAACTCCTAATTTATCCCCTTGTCTCCTTTTCTCCTCTTTGGTAACTATAAGTTTTCCTATGTATATGAGTCTATTTCTATTTTATAATTAAATTCATTTATATATATATTTTTAGATTTCACATATAAGTGATATCATGTGATATTTGTCTTTGTCTGACTTACTTCACTTAGTATGATAATCTCTAGGTCCATTCATGTTGCTGCAAATGGCAGTATTTTGTTCTTTTTAATGGCTGAGTAATATTCCATTGTATATATTTGTGTGTGTGTATACAGTCTTCTTTATATTTTCACCTGTCCATGGACATTTAGATTACCTCCATGTTCTGGGTATTGTAAACAGTGCTGCTATGAATATTGGGCCTGAAACTTTTCCAATTTGAGCTTTTGTCTTTTCTGGATATATGTCCAGGAGTGGAACTGCTGGATCATATGGCAACTATGTTTATATTTTTAAGGAATTTTCATACTATTCTCCACCTCCATTTCTATATCTCTAGCTACTGTATCACTTAATATATAAATGGTAATATTCTTTTCACATTTCTGCATCTTCTATTTACACTTAATATATATGTCTTAGAGATCTTTCTGTGTCATATCCATAGGACCATAGTTCTACCTCATTCTATATGCAGCCATATGGTACTGCATAAGAAGCAAATCCATCACTTCTTTCCTGCTTTTTTTAGTATACTATGCTATTGACAGTGGTGATATTTAATGTAGCACCTTCTGTTTACTTTCTAAAAATTGACTTAATAATGTTATGGGGATAGGCATCTTTCTGGAACCCCAGAACACCATCAAACTCCACACCCACCATTACCAATGGGTCAGATGGGTACACATGCCCTGCTTATGGAAACATGTACTCCAGGAGACGCTGCTGATACCTACTTCTGGGATTTTAAAAACTTGCATTATTAAGTCATATGTCCGGATGCGCTCTACTGCCTTAAGCCTCCTCTCTCAGTTTTCATTCAGTTCAGTTCAGTTCAGTCACTCAGTCTTGTCTGACTCTTTGCGACCCCATGAATCGAAGCACGCCAGGCCTCCCTGTCCATCACCAACTCCAGAGTTTACTCAACTCATGTCCATCAAGTCGGTGATGCCATCCAGCCATCTCATTCTCTGAGGTCCCCTTCTCCTCCTGCCCCCAATCCCTCCCAGCATCAGAGTCTTTTCCAATGAGTCAACTCTTCGCATGAGGTGGCCAAAGGATTGGAGTTTCAGCTTTAGCAGAGTTTTTAAAAATACCCCTTACCACAACTATTCCATTACCTTAGATAAATTTCCCTCCCCGGCTTTAGTGACCAGAACCTGAGCCCCTCCTTCAATTGTTAGCTGTTTATGTTGCTGCTTGAAACCACATCCAGTCAGGCTCATACTTGGTAAAACCAGGCTTAGGAGGCAGGCAGACGGAGTCAGTGCTGCTCTGTCGGTGTCCAGCTAAATGCTTCTTGACATTGTGTTATCATTGTGTCAAGTGTATCGCTCCATACCCGCTAGGACTAGAGGATATAGTCTAGATTCAGAAGACCTGGGTTCTAACTCCAGCTCTGCTTCTAACTTTCTTCATCATTTGTCAAACGACCTGCCTTGGTTCCATTCCCCAAAGCAGATCTCATGTGATGTTCTAGGGCACAAATAGCTAATTGAGGAGGTGATTCCTCGAAGTGATTGAGAAAGAGAGGATGTGACACAGAGGAGAGAAGAAGCCAGGTCTGTGTGCCTATATCAGCCAGTGACCACTGTGGGCACAATTCAGCAGGGACTCCTAAGGGACTGTGTAGAAAAGAATGAAATCATGCTGATGGGGGGATATGGAGTTGCCACTGGGATGTTAGCTGCCTATTAGTTCCAATCTTCCATGAGCTCTTCCAAGCAGCCCCTGAACCAGAGAACGTCCTCAGGTAAAGGGATGCAGGATGCCTTTGGCTGGAAAGAAGCCATAAAGGTAAATTCCAGGGTGGACCAAGGGGAAATGGACTCTGACAGACTCTTCTATGTCTAAAAACAGCATATACATTAACTAAGAACTTAGCCTTTGGCTCTTAATGGAGAGTACTTCTTGATCGGTAAATAAATAAGGACTTTTCAAGCACTTACTTAGGGCCTAAAGAGTGCTTAGCATGGAGGCACAAAGCAAATTTCCATAGAGAGCTTAGAATATGCAGCAGGCACTGAGTATTTGCTCTTTAACACACATGATCCATGGACCCTAAGATAGTATAGCAAGGTAGGCATTATTATCCTGAAGCTCAAAGAGATTGATCCTCTTGTCCTACAGCTGATAGAGAAATAGAGGTCCACCCATTGACATGTCATTGACATGACAATACCCTCTCATCAGATTAAGGTTGTGTCTGATCTCTGGTTTCTACTGCCTCTCAACTAACAAGTGAGCTTTATTAAAGTTGTTGAATAAAAGATCAATAAACAAAAAATGATTGCATTTTTATATGCCAGCAACAAATAATAGGAAATAAAAAATTGAAAAAAATATTTTATAACAGCATAAAAGTATAAAATACTTAGAGATAAATCTGACAATTGATGTGAAAATTCCGTAGACTGAAGACAGTATATTTTTCCAGGAGACATTAAAGAAGATCTAAAGAAATGAAGAGAAATATGGGTCAGGAGGCTCAACAATTTTAAGATGTTAACTCTCCCCAAATTGATTTATAGATTCAGTGGAATCCCAATCAAAATTCCAGTGGGCTTTTTTTTAAAAAAATAGAAATTGACAAACTGATTCTAAAATTCATATGGAAGTGCAAAGGACCTAGAATAGCCAGAATAACTTTAAAAAGAAGAAAGTTGAAGTAGGGCTGATTTCAAGACTTATTACAGGGCTTATCATCCATGACTCTGCTTAGAAGGAAACTGTTCAACTGCCCTTCTATGGTCTGGGTGAAAGAACTTGGTGGATGCACAGAGGTTGGAGAGTGGGTGGGACTGGGCAGGAATCCAGTCTCATCTGTGCATTCCCATGGGATTGAAATGAGATCATGTCTGCAAGAACAGTTTCGTGAATGGTGGTTTAGTCCTTAAGTCGTGTCCAACTCTTGTGACCCCACGAACTGAAGCCTGCCAAGGCTCCTCTGTCCATGGGATTCTCCAGGCAAGAATACTGGAGTGGGTTGCCATTTCCTTCTCCAGGGAATCTTCCTGACCCAGGAATCAAACCCAAGTCTCCTGCATTGCAGGCAGATTCCTTACAGACGAGCTACTAGCTTTCGTGAATAAAAATACTTGAATGGAAGGAATTGATTTTTCTCATTTCCAGTGGATCCATTCAAGAAAATACTTGTGTTTTAGTTTTTTTTCCACAAGTTTCCATGTACTCTTTGTCCTCCTGCTGTGTTTCAAAAGTAAGTCAATTGCCCAGTCCACCTGTCCACACTGTCAGGATCATTTCAGGTTATACTGAAGTCTCCAGTTTTAAAACCAAGTCTTCAGATTTTATTTTCAGCAGGCAGTTGCCAATGGCCCACTGTAGCTAGAAAGAGCTCCTGGAACAGAAGGTCAACTCTCACTCCGGACAATAATTGTTTCAATAGCAGAATATATAGGTAGGCATGAACTCTCTGGATACAGATATTCAAGACAATTTTTTCCTCTGTTGGCTTATTTAAAAAAAAAAAACTCACACCATATTATGGTGCATTTTTCTCTTTACTAATTTTTTTAAGATTTATGAATTTCACCCAGCAGTGTGTGTGTGTGTGTGTTTGTGTGTGTTGAGTTTTTGATACCTATCTCTTTGTGTTCATAGGGTAGAAATGTTCAGACAATGTATTAACAGGAGAGAAAATATTTCAAGAAAGGTCTTGGATACATTTAATAATATCAATAATATTCTATGGTAAAGCATAACTGCAGGGTCAAGATGTATGTACATATTTGCTTACTAAATTGATCACAATTTCTGGTAGAAAAGGTGAAAAGCAATTTACCTGCTAAGGATTTTGAACATGCCCTGGGTTTGATATTTGTTTTTATATTTTTAAAAGGGAAATAATTTCATGTATCTAAGATTTGTTTAGAAAACTGCCAACTAAACTATATTCACAGCCTTTTCCTACAGAAGCTGGCCTTCTCTTGATACACACTTGCCTTAGCTGATGCTCACACAGTGGGAAGGACTTCATTTGGGAATTTCCTTTCTTTCAAAGACTAGTTTCAAACTGAAAAATTTTTAAATGCTGGTTGACAGATTCCTACCTACACCACCCGCTCTAGAGGCAGGGGGGCGCTCTTTTGTTTCTTGTTCTGCGGTGTTTTTGATCCTGAATGCTGAGAACTAATTACCCTCCTTTGTGCCACTAGGCCAACTTTTTATGAGCCTTTTTTTCTTTCATTGTATGGAATCAAATCATATGAACTCATTTAATTGGTTTATTTTTTTGAAAAAAAAAATCCATCAAATAGAAGGAGGAAAACTAGAAAATAAAACCAGTTTCTAAAAACTTTAGCGTGAAACACATGGATTATTTTTAAAAAGAAAACCTCAAATTAAGGATTTAATTGAAAAAAATCCTTTATTTTCTTTTCTTCACAACTATAATCATGCAAAAAGCAAGAGAGAGCCCCCTTTGAGTTGGGGAGAAAGTTATTCTTTGAAATGACTTCAGGGATATGATTTCATCTGTATTTCAAACGCATTAATTTCAGACCGTCCACAGTAGGTAATGAAGATGCACAGATTCAGGTCAAATTCACCCTCCGGAAAAACTGCAAATTAAGATGCTGTTGATTGATAACGCCATCGGCTGTCTTAATCGTCGTGATCAAAATCCAAATAGTCAGGAAAGGGGCCCGGGAGGGTTGCGTTTGGGCTCTAAACAAACCCTCGACCAAACTCGGAAGGCCAGCCGGTGCTTTTCCAAACCTTTTTCCAGGCAAGAGACCCCACCAGCCTGCGTGGGGCTCGCCGTGTTTCTCGAGTGGTTCAACACCCTCCCCCGTCCCTCAAACGCAGACACACCCCGACCCCGCGAAAGGATTTCTAGGCTGGCAAAACACGCGGCGGCGTGTTGGGTCCCAATAACTTGCAGGATGATTAATGAGCGGCTTGATCATTTAATATCGCGTGTGATTAAATTATAAGGCGTGGGGGAGGGGAGTCTAGGCCGACGCCGCGGAGTGAGCGGGTCCCCGCTGAGCGCAAAGCCGCGCTCATCCTCCGCGCTGCGCCTGGCGAGGCTCGGCGAGAGGCTGGTCCGCGCCTTACCAAGGTCAGTGGGTCTCGGGAGGGGAGCGCGGCGGGGCGGGGTTCGGGGGAGGGTGGATCGTAGAGGGGAGGGGAGCGTGCGCCCCGGGCTGCCCAGGTCTGAGCCGGAGAGCTGGACGAGCGGCCGGCTCTTCCCCGGGCAAAGGCGCGGAGGGGCGGGAAAATGGCCCCAGGCAAGCGGAGATGTTTCTTACCTCCCGGCCTCCTCGGCCCCCGGGGCCTGGGGAGTCCCTGGAACTCCGCGATCACTGGGGAAAGTGCGGGGTGGGGACTGACCCCGCGGGGTCTCTTCCTGCCCCCCCGCCCCCGCCCCCGCCCCCGGCTCCTGGGTTTGGGGAGGGTTTCCGTGCCGGCGGGGCAGTGGTGGACGACGGGTTGAGCCATCCAAGCCTCCTCTTCCCCCTGCCGATGCCCCTAGCGCCGTCCCGCGCGGTCGGGGCGGGGTGCGCACCCCTGGGTCCAGGCGCGTCCAGGAGGACAGACGGGCTTTCACGCTGCGCAGGAGCCCTCAGCTGCAGGAGACCCACTCCAGGCTGACGAAAAAACGCAGGGCGCATCTCGGGGTTCCTGGCTTCATGTACTAGAGAGGAGGCAAGGAAATGCGATCTAAGCCCCTTCGAGGTTACTGGGGGCGGTGGGGGGGGGGGCCTTGCTGTCACTCCCTTCATCTTAAAGGCCCGTGGCCAGGCTCGGGCGTGGACATCCCTTCCTGCAGGGGAAGTGGGAGCGCAGGTTTGGAGGCGACCGGCCCGCGTTGACCTGCGCGGGGAAGGGACCCGTGTCCTCGCGCTGTCGCCGGTGCCCAGGCAGGGTCTTGCCCCGAGCCAGGCAGGCGCTGCTAGTGCTGCAGGCGGGCAGAGCGCCCGGAGGCTGCGCGGGGACCGCGGTCTCGGAGGGGGACCCGAGAGGCCACTGACAGGCATTGGAAGCGTGGCCTATCACTTCACGATCGCGTCGTGGGGGCTTCACGCTTAGCCGGGAGAGGCCCTCGAGAGGCGGGATGTGTGTCCCCAGGAGCCCCTCGGAAACTCCACCCCGGGCGGTACAGACGCTGAGCAGGAGAGCTAGGAGGAAGCGCCACGATCCGGCTCCGAAGGGCCCGGGCGTCCAGGTCGTGCCCGGGGCCTGGCCGGAGGACCGGTGCTGGCTGTATTTTCAGCCTGACGACGAATCCTGGAGGGGACGCCGCGGGCTGAACCCAGGCTCCCGCTTTCCTTCTGCGGGAGAGCCCCGAGATTGCGCCAGTAGCGACCGCCTGGTGTCCGGTGGCCTGGGCTCCAGGTGCGGTGGCAGAACCGCCTCCCATAAAGCGGGGGAGCTTCCTCGGCGTGGCTGCTCCGACTTGGGGAATTGCCATCTGGTCTCAGCTTCTCGGATACTCGGAGGCAGCGCCAAGAAAGGGAGGGAGTGGTAAACAACCAAATGGACTTGTAAACAGAGATCACAGGACGGGATGGGTGAAAGGAAATACATATTTGGTCTCAAAACACCCCAAAAGAATATTAAAACACAAAAACAGAAGAACAAAACTTCCGGGGTAGCTCAGCTAGTAAAGAATCCGCCTGCAAGGCAGGAGACCCCGGCTCCATTCCTGGATCGGGAAGTTCCCCTGCAGAAGGGGTAGGCTACCCACTCCAGCGTTCTTGGGTTTCCCTGATGACTCAGACAGTAAAGAATCCGCCTGCAATACGGGAGACCTGGATTCGATCCCTGGGTTGGGAAGATCCCCGGGAGGAGGGCGTGGCAACCTGCTCCAGGATTCTTGCTTGGAGAATCCCATGGACAGAGGACCCTGGCGGGCTACAGTCCTTGGGGTTGCAGAGTCTGGCAGGACTGTAGGACTAAGCACAGCACAGCACAGAGCAGAAACAGTCCACAAATTGGTTCTGGTAGGCTCAGCTTGAAACGCCTCTATTAGCACAGGGTACCTACAATTCCTGGTTATCTGGGACACACCAAAAAAAAAATTCTTTAAGAAAAAAATTTCAAAGGGTGGGGTGGGGTGGAGGAATAGACCAGAAGCTTTATCTCCTCCTTGGTCACGGGCATGGCACTGGAGGTGCCTTTCTCTGGGGTGGGACTGGTCCAGACTTGCACCCTCTCTCTTCAGACCCCCAGGCTCTACAGAGGAGGCTGCTGCCTTCGTAGGGCTGGTTTAATGAGTTAAAAAAGGCTCCTGCCTCTGAAAACGGGAGTCATTCCACAGAGAGGTGACTTCAGGTACCATCAGCGTGAGCACTGGCACTCCACCCCGGGCACCCACCTGCTCCAAGCCCAGATGTGGAGGTTGTGGGCTGCTCCTTGTCTCTTTTCATAAAATCACTCCTTAAATCTATTCCTCGTCCGTGCTTCTCTCAGACACATGCTGAACCCCTGCATCCGGCTGCCACCAAACACAGTGGCTGGACCCACAGAGAACGGTTTAAAAGCTAGGGGCCAACTTTTTCCTCCAAAAGAGGCCACATGCTGAGTGAATAACGGGCACTTCCTGGAAACCCACATTTTCCCCAGGTATTAAATTCGAGTTAAAGAAACCAGACTGAGAAGATCCTAGACACAAGTGTGTCCTTGGAAAGAAGGACTCTGCATCCCCAATATTAATATTAACCTGGGGCGGGGGGTGGTTGGTGGTGGTGGTGAGGAGAGCCAAGCTAGGTTCTCCTTCGCAGATTATAGTCAATCTGTTGTCTGACTAAAGGCCGCCAGGACACTGTGAGGGCGAGGGCAATCTCCAATTTCAAACGACTCCCCAAGGTTCGAGAGGAGGAAGTTACTTTTATTCTTTCATCCACAAGACCACTCGTGTCTAGTGATGTCTGCCACCTGCAAAATGACGTCTAAGTTGGTGGCGCACCGGGTGGCCGTTGTCGGTCCAGCGTGCCAGGACGGGAGTCCAGCGGCCTCTTCGCGGCCTCTCCAGGGCGAGTTTGCGCATTCATTTCACCCCTGGCTCTCAGCCCCGCTGCCGAACACCATTTAGGCCAAGATCGGGTATAATGGGACACACTATCAGCAGACAATTACCCTTTCAGAGGATTCGCTTCTCCACACAGACACTGTTATTTGAGAAATAGGATCGTTTGATTTCATATTGCACTAAATAACACCCAGCCGGTTCAAATTGCCAGCTTCTTAAAAGCCGCCCATTGGAATAAATTGCGGCGGCCTCTTTTGCTTTTCAGGGCAGAATGTTGGGCGCCGGGCAGAACCCGTAAAAAGAACTATAGAGCCAGCCCAGAGCCATCGCTATTGGTGGCAACAGCTCTGCCACCTCGCAGGCAAAGGCATTCAATAGCCAACGGTCTCCGGCCGCCGCCCCCTCCGCCGGCCAACTTAGAGATGGTTCAACCTCTTGGCTTTGGAATTAAAATACGCAGCCCTAGCGGCGCGCAGAAAGCGCTTTGGGCCACGCGGCACATTAGTGTCGAGCGGAGAAAGGTGGGCAAAGGCGCACCGCCCAGATCTCTGCCCGCCCGGCCCGACGTGCTTGGAGAACGCCGGGGGTCTGGGGCTCCGCGGCTGATGTGCGCCCTTAGCTTCGCGAGTCTAGGGGTCCTGGCTGGAGTGTCCGCGCCCTGGCCTCTAGGGCGCCCTCCAGGCCTGCGGGCCGCGGCGCCTCTCTCTGTCCTCAGTTAGGAGCCTTGATGTTCTGGGTCCGACTGGGGACAGAAAGAAGAAGGGGCCTCACTTGGCTTCAGCGCGGCGTGGAGAGGGAGAGAGCGAGGACGAAGGGAAATGGGAGAAGGGGGCGAGATCCAGTTGGCTGCCTACGCACCGCCGCCGGAGACGTTTCATTAAGAATTGAGCTTTCTGAAGTTGGCCACGAGCTGCGGTTTAATTGACACTCTGTTCAACTGGGTGGCAATTGTTCAGCTTGTTGGGGGCGATGAGCCCCCACCCCTTTATATACAACAAGATTTGACTCCTCGTTGCTCGGTTCATTTGTGCCAAGGGACAGGGTGAATTTAATACGGCCGGGGCCTTGGAGAATCTATTGAAGTCTTTAATACCTTTGTGTTAATGTACTTCACCGAAGGCCGAATTAGATTTCCCCGCACCCAGGTAAATTGGAGGCCGCATCATAGGATTGCCCAGAGATAGCGGTACACTGAGATCTGGGCCGTGAGCTGAAAGAACCCTTTCAAGGTGTCCTGAGATGGAGACGGAGTTAGTCTGGGCTTTGGGGGACTGGTGACCGGGGTGGGGTGTCGGACTCTTTCCTTTCCCTGGCGCAGGGAGGAGCCAGGAGCAGTGCGTTGTGGGCGTGCGTCTAGAGGGAAGGCTATGGGCGCCCAGAGAGTGGAAAGTAAGTGGAAACGCTGCAGTTGGTGCAGACTTTAGCTCCGGAACCGACTGGGAGGTTGAGGGGAAAGTGTGGGCGCCCGAGTGTGCCGGCACCGGGCACTGGTCCTCGTCCTGCGAACCCTGAGTCTCCCTGCTCCTTAGCGCGTGACCCAGCCACCCATCTCCCCAGAAAATAAAAGCGCCTCCCCAAAGGCCCGAGTGTACCCAGCCCAGATCCCGGGCCGCGATTGGGCCGTGGGCCTCCCGACCAGCACTCGGGGCCTGGGAGGAGGCCGCGCAGAAGCTGCTTCCCACGCCGCCAGCTCTGGGCCTGCATGTGCGGATCCAAGGCAGGCACGGGGCTGCCCACCCGAGCCCCCGGATCTGCTGCATTCAGGTCCCTCTCCCGAGGCCCTCGCGTCCTCACTGCGGGCGGCACTCTGCCCCAGCTCCCCACCTCCTCCCTGAAGGAATGCAGCCAAGGAACCCTTTTCTCGGGGGGAAAAAAAAATTGCTCAAACGAGACAGCTTTTCGAGTAGACAGGAACAAGGTGATGAAATTCATAACAGCCGGGAAACAGGTCTTGGCTGGCTCCCATCCTCGCTGTCCGCGGGAATGGAACCTCAGAGCCTCGCGGGGAACGGTCGCAGGACGGTCTGCGCCACTCGGACCCGGGGCTGGAGCGCTAGAGTTGGCGGAGGCTGCTGCCCGGCGGGCTGTGTCCCTGAGGCCCCCACAGGGTACTCCCGGGACCAGGGGACCCCGGGACCGCTTGGGTGGGCCTTTCCCTCCGCGCGCCCCTCTTTCCGACCCGAGCAAGGCAGCGCGGTTGACATCCAGCCCCGGGTGGGGATTACTGGAGTCCACCCTGTGCCGGCTTGGGGGCCCGGGCTGAGGGCGATGAGACCCCCGTCGTCGCGTGGCTAGCTTCGGCTCCGGCCTCGGGCGCCGGCCGCGGCTTGCGGGTCATCCCCTCGCTAGCCCTACCCGCCCCTGCCCGGTTCACGGCCGCAGTGCGGGGCCCCGCGCTCCTCCCTCGCGTGCTGTCCCTCCACGTCGCCGAGTTTACCAGCGCGTTTTGTTCCCTTTCGGATTCCGGGCCGAGGGGCTGTCACCGTGCTCTCCTCCGACGGACGCTAATCAAGTAATTTCCCCATCCCAGCCCCATCAAATTGCTCTTTAGCTGTTGAACCGCGGAGTTTTGCTCGTCTTTTCACATGCTAATCACGCCCATTCAGCGGCTCTCGGTGGGGCTGTTTGTCGCGGGATAAATCTCCTTGTTTGCCGGCTGCATGATTAATTGATATTGTTGTCTGGCTTTTGTGGGGGCCGCGAGGAGCTGAAAGGCGGCGCGTCGTGACTGCGCCGGGGGGCCGCTGGCGACATCGTCGGGCCGCCGAGGTCCTGGCGAGGTCGAGCCGGGGCCGATGACATTATGCGCCCGATTTGTTTTTCCTTATTAGAAAGATGATGAAAGACTCAGAGACCCCAGGTTTACAACCCACCACTGGGGCGGAGAAGCCGCACAGAGCTGAAGCCACAAGCGCAAACAAAGCCTGGGGTTTTGCTTAGTCCAGAGAGAAAAGTAAGCTCACTTGTCCACGCAGGAGACGATTAAATGCGTTTCGGCCCACCCGGGATTTCAGTAGGAGTTGGACGGGCGCGCTTCGCCTGGTGGTTTGGTTTTTCAAGCAAAGAATAAAATCTGATTTTGTTTGCTTTTGATTAGTTGGTTGGTTTTGCTTGTCTGTTTATTTTTTGGTTGGGGGTTAGACACGGGTTAAAACCTTTACAAGATAAGTAAAAGGAAGCCGGAGCTCAGATGGAGACCTTGCAGCCACCGGTCCACCGACGTAAAGGCGCTTCCATGTCTGACCCGGGTTTGCCAAGTGCATGGGGGTCACGCGGAATCGCGCACCAGCGCTGAACCCGCAGAATCGCTAAGGTCCGCGTCCGCCTGCAGGCGCGTGTTTCATCTGCCAGCACCCGTCTCTACCCATGGCCGTGTTTCCCCCCATTCGCAGGTGTGCAGCCAAACCCACAAATTCCTGCGCCCTTCGCATCCCTCCCGTCCCTCTCCTCCGAGTCCTGAGATTTTATCCTCTACGGACAACCCTGAAAACTTGGAGATTCAATTAAATAATTCCAGTTACGCGGTGCTCCTACCGCCTGCTTATTGCAAATATTTCCTTTTTTCGAGTTCTTAAAAAAAAAAAAAGCAAAGAGAAGAAAAGAAACTGTCGCCTTCGCTTTCACTGCGCGCAGGGTAATTGATAGGCGCCATCGGAGGTCAGAATTTGCATAAGAATTAAGAGCAGTAAATTAATTTAATATTCCATGCACATCTCCAATTATTCCTGGAGACCTTTGTCTCCGCGGCTGCCAGAGAGGGGATTCAGCTGGTCTTCAGCCAAACAACATCTGTGCGGTTAATAATTTGATAAACAGCTCATACAAATAGTTTCTGAATTATCTGGCAGTCCAATGACTATTGTTTGGAAACGTTTTGGCAGAGTCTCCCTGCGTTCTCCGAGGGCTTCAGGCGTCTGCCCAGACAAATGTCTTCTTATCTTTCAAACATCAGCGGAGGACAATGTGTAAAATAAGTCATTATCATTAAGTAATAACCCTGCCCCTTAAAAAATAAATAAATAAAAACGCCTGGGTTGTCAGGGTGCCGGTAGGTCGTGTATTAAAGACCCTCAGATGGATAGACGTCCTGGGAAGGTGGATAGAGTGAAGGGAGGATGTGAGTGTTGGACTGGGGGGTGAGGAGGCGGGTGGTGGAGACTGTTTTCCTTTAATATTGGGATTGAAACTGAGCAACTGGATTTGTACATGGAAATATTTACAAGGCAGGGGAGAGTCATAGTGGGGAACCAGGAAGGTGGGTGGGAAGGGGACAAGTTTTCACCATATTGCTTCTTGTACCTTTCAGTGGTCTCCTTATCTATGCATATTATTTATTCCAAAAATAAAATACATAAGCCACAAATTGAGTTATCACAGCAGGAGTGAGTTGATTTGACTGGACAAAGTCCTTACCTGACTTCTTTCCATTTCTCCTCCTGACCACACTGTCTTCTTCCTACCTTCATCCACATCCAATCCCAGCCCACCCCCCAACCAGTTTTCCACAAAACACAAGCATGTCAGCCAAAACACTGAGTTGGCCCATAATTAAAAAACAAACGACAACAAAAAGAACACTTACAGAATGATGCCATCTTGTTGAAACAGATCTGAACTGACACATTGTCTCTGCTTCCCCTGTCTCTACACTAAAGATTTCATGGCTGTGATTATGTCCCTTTATCTTTCTGCCACCCATCACAGAGCCCTGTTCCTGATATAGGGTCTGGAAAGGAACCCTTTGATCTTGAATGGGACCCAGACAACTCTAATTTTTGCAAGCTGTGCATTGCAGCTCAATTTACTCCATGTGTGTCTATATCCTGGAATTGTTCTGCGCTGACTTCACAGTAACGGTGTTCGGCCAGGATCCTTATCTCTGTCTATACATTCCTACACGTTTGATGTATACACCTCACCTATTCAGTATTCTACTTTCTATTTCCTGCATTGCTGACCATATAAGTACTTGAAGCCACTGAAAACTACCCTCAAGTTCTGAGTTGGTGTCAAAGCAGTAATATGATAGAGCTTTGTCCTTGTACTCTAATGACCCTAGGGTGGCACTGAGCTTTAAATACAGGCAAGCCCTCCAGATTATAGGTCTAAATATACAACTTTTCAATGAATACAGTGCTTGCCTGGGCTCAATGAAGGAATTACTTTCCAAGAAAACAAGTCATTGTGTCACAAGAATACAATAGCATTACTACCAAATACCTTCATTTCTTCTTTTACCGTTTTCTTCTTGCATTTCATTAATTTTTCCCCCTTAGAACTATAGACACCGCCAGGCCTTGCAGGCTTTTTATAAGCATACAAATCGGCTCTGTTATTTATGACTAGGGGGTCTCTGTCTGCATCTTTTTTATTAATTTCTGACTTTGATTCAGACTTCTCTAGTCAGCGGAGTGATTTGAAAACATTTCTTTTCTTAAATGGAACATTATCAATTCTTTGGGGAACCATTCTAATTTTAAACACCAACATATTCAGTTTCTTAATCTGTAGCTCTGATGTTACTCATTTTTATGCATCCAACCTATCCCCTTTGGCAGTAGTTCGTTTATGCCTGATATTTATCTTTTTTACATTTGTTTGACTATTTTTCAAAGCAGTATATAGGCAGAAACTGGCTATTAAAGAGGAAGGCAGGGAACTCTGATTATGTTTTAAACTCTCTAAGTAAAGCCACAGAACACTGACATTTTGAGAATTTTTTTTTTTTTAAACTAATGAGCCCTCTCCAGAAAAGCCTTCTGTATACCATTAAAGTTGATGAGTTTGGAAGGATTATCCTGATAAATGCTTGGCTTCTTGGTGATTAGACACATACTTTCAACACAAATGAGACTGGGGTTTGCATTTGGAGGGGCTTTTGCTGAGCATCATGGGAAATTTAGGGGGAAAAAAAATCCAGAGTACCACCTGACTTTGTAGAGTTCAATGCAAAGGTAACTGCACCCATGTATTCTTGTACTGAAAATATTGGACGTGCAGTAACAGGTGACGGTCAATAACTTAAACAACACACACCCTGGTTATTTCCAATCTAACTGTAATATATATATATATATGTTCTTAAGAGAAGTTAAAGAATGACTAAGGGGCAGATTACTGATTTAAAAACTCAGTGCTATCTCTATCAAGGATAAAAAGATTACTTTTTAAATTTGAGGGATAAGAACAGTGTGAAGCCATCAAACAAATTCTTTCAAGTCATTCGCTTCCACTGCCCTTAAAAAAAGAGAATTTCTTACATATATGATCCAAATCTAGTGAAAAACTGAATTTCAAAATATACAGGTTAGCATGTAAAAGTTGTGAACAGCATTCACTTAGTCCCATCTGCTCTCATTTTTCTTGTTTTAATATTTCAATGACCAGTGCTAGGTGTTGATGCTGGGTGGGCTGCAATGAGCTGATACTATGCTCAAGAGGAAAGAGTTTCACCACTTAGCTTGTGTGTGGATAATGGCAAACCAAGAACAAGTCTGAGTTCTTCAGTGATGACTGTAAAATGTCCCTGATCATCACAGATGTCAGCCAGCCCCACGGTTCTTTCTTTTTTCTCCCTAGCCTGGACTTGTGATACAACTGACAGTTGGAAAAACCTCACCTAACTCCAGGGGTGCTCTTCACATCACTGCCATTTCAGACTTACATGGTTTTTAAAGACACTGTTATGCTGAATGGCAGGCAGTCAATTTCCTTGAGGAAGAGGGAGGACCATTGTTATTACTTTTAGAAATTTGGGGCGGGTAAATTGGGAGATTGGGATTGACATATACACACTACTATATATAAAATAGATAATGAAGAGCAATCTACTGTATAGCACAGGGGACTCTACTCAGTGCTCTGTAATGATCTCTATGGGAAAATAATCTAAAGAAGAGTAGATATTTGCATATGCATAACTGATTCACTTTGCTGCACACCTGAAACTAACACAACATTATAAATCAACTATACTCCAATAAAAATTAATTTTAAAAAACTTGTACTAAGGGTCAGCATGGACTAACAGTGAGGCTGGTTGTCTCTGCTTAGAAGAGAGGGTCACAGGCAGTAGAGACTGTGGGCTCTATGCCATTTGACTTGTCTTGAAAGTTCAATCTAATGTGGACTGAACTTGAGAGGGGTTCCAAAAGCTTATTCTGCTTTACTGACTCTGTGACACGGGGAGGTGGACCCTGCAGCATGTCAAACACTTAAGCATAACATTTGAGACCAGCCACAGTAAGGGCTGGAATCAGTGTGTGGGCAGAAGGGAAAAAAAAAAAGGAGGGCAGAGGCTTGTAGTTCTAGTTGTCCACTAACTAGCTGCAGGCACTTGGGCAATCACCCAATACCCTCATGTCAGAGATTCCTGTGTGCCACAAACCGTGAATTTATTCTCTTCTTGCTGGGCATATGGCTGCTCATCTGGACTACATTTCCCAGCCTCCCTTGCAGCTGCACTTGGCCCATGTGACTAAGTTCTCACCAATGGAAGGCAAGCGGAAGTGATGGGCATAGTCATCATCTCATACTTGCACCTTCCTGTTCTGTCCGGCTGGCTGGGAATGATGCTAATGGAAGCTACATATCGAGGGTGACCAAGCTCTGCCAATGGCCTGGGTTTGTAAGATGACTTTGTAGAGCAGAGTGAGCTCTCTCACCCTGGACCATTACTTGGAAAGAAATAAATTTCTATTTTGTTTGAAAAACTGCATATTTTGGTTCACTTTGTTATAGCACTCACTCAGAGAAATCTGCATCCTGGCTTTATTTTTCCTAACTGTAAAATGAGAGTATCTTCATTTGGGTTTCTCCAAAGGCAAGCAGTTTACTGGGAGATGATCTTAGGAAATACTAGTAGGAAGCAGGGTTGAATGACAGGGAAGGAAAGACAACCCTTAGAGTATATTATGAACCAAGCTACCACTGTGGGCACCTGAGATTTAATTCTACCAAGGGAACTCTGGGACCCAGTGTAGAATACCTGCCTTAGAGTGAGTCCTCCTGAGCTGAGATGTATGTATGTATCAACTCCCATCAGTCATTCATCGCACAGGATCTCTTTTCCCCAGCATTTATGGCCTGTTGCACAGGCAGGTGGGGTTCAGGGGCCAAACAACAAAAAGACACACAAGTAATGAAATGCCTGTACTGGTGGCTGAATGTTGAGCTGGAGCACAATGAAGCATAAGGGCAGGGGTCTGCTGATGGGGCATCGACAGCATCTGTTACAGAGGGCATTGATGAAGGGCCTAGAAGATCCCCCTCCCACATTAAAGTTACCCAGGCCCAGTTTCTGGATCTGCGTTCTCCTAATTGCTAATCTGAAATGGCTGCTTTAGCCAGATTGGTTTACTCAATTTAGGGCGCCCCCCCAAACACTGTGCATTCATTCTCATTTTATTTGTGCTGTCTTCATATGTGGAAAACAGCTCAGCACTGTGTCCTTCCCTTTTTCCACACTGTATCTGTTAGTTATCTATTAAAAAAATTTTCTTGGCCACACTGCACGGGCATGCAGAATCTTCAGTCTCTGATCAGGGATCAAACCCATGCCTCCTGCATTGAAAGCAAAGAGTCTTAACCACTGAACCACCAATAGTAAATACAGAATGGATACAGAAGTCCCTGTATCCATTATTTATTGCTGCTTAACCAACCACCCCAAACTTAGGGGCTTAACACAACAGCAATTTATTTTTTTTCACAACTTTGTGAGTTAAGAATTCAGGCAGGGCTTGCTGGACACGTCTCCGTGAAATGCCAGCTGGGCTTTTTCCCGTGGAATGACCCAGGTGTCCTCTATCTTCCAGGACTCTCTTCATATGGTCTCAAATTGTTCAGTAGCTCTGCCTGGACTTGCCCACAGCAGGCAGGTGGGCTCCCAGGGGAGGAGATGCAAGCTGCTCCTTGTAAGACCTGTGCACTGCAGGTCTACAGATGTTACTCCCATCTCATTCTGTTGGTTAAAGCAGTTCACATGGTATGTCCAGATTCAAGAAGGTGGGAGATAGGCTTCTCCTCTAGGGAGTGGGAGGAACTGACCTGGCCGCAACTGGATATGGTCTACCCTGCCCTGCTCCCTCTTCTACTTACTCAGATCCCCAAGTCAGACTCCTGTCCTGCCTCACAGAGGAAGCCTTTCGCATCACGCTAGTCCACCCGGGTCTCCCAGCCCACTCTGAACAACTAAGGGCACCTTTTGTTAGACACACTTTTTATTTTGTCCTTAATTGTTTACTGTCTTGTGAGACTTTGTCACTATTTATCGTGGGCTCTTTGAGGACAGAGAAATCAGGTTAGAGTTCCAGTATAAAGTCCCAACTTTATAGTGTTGGGAGCACACAATGGGCTTTCAATGTGCATTTGTACAAAGACAAAGGGAGGACGGAGAAGTAGGGGCTGGATGAAGGCAGTGATGTGTACCCTCGGGCTAAGATCTTGATCATTAGAGCTCATTTCTAGTCGATTAATCTAGAGTCTTCAGCTGCTTATTCTGAAAACCTAATCATTCTGAATTCCTCCCAGCTTACAGGAGGGTTTGGTGACACAGACTGCAGGCAGAAATCACCAGGTCTGTAACTGGATGGGATCATGTGGAAGGTGCCTAGAAGACTTCCCTCCCTGGGAGGCAATATTTCCTGTGTCAAGTATCCCCCCACCCCACCCCACCCCGCTCCTTTTTAAAAAAATTATCTTTATTGGGCGGTACCGGGTCTTAGTTGGCCCACGCAGGATCTTTGATCTTCACTGAGGCATGAGGGATCTTCCAGCTGTGGCTCGTGGGATCTAGTTCCCTGACCAGGGATGGAACCCAGGCCTCCTGCATTGGGAATGTGGAGTCTGAGCCACTGGACCACCAGGGAAGCCCCAAGCATTGCTGTTGTCATTTAGTTATTAAGTTGTGTCCAACTCTTTGTTACCTCACAGATTGTAACCCGCCAGGTTCCTCTGTTTGTGGGATTTCCCAGGCAAGATATTGGAGTGTGTTGCCATTTCTTTCTCCAGGGGATCTTCTCGATCCAGGAATCGAGCCTGCATCTCCTGCTTTGCAGGCGGATTCTTTATCACTGAGCCACCAGGGAAGCATTGTCCTCTTGTAAAAATACAAGTATGACCTGTTGAAAATGGATGGGAAATGGTGGGAAATGGGATGAAAATTTGAATCTCTGATGTCTTAGTGAAAATTATCTGATAAAATCAGTGTTTCTTTTTCTGTTGCAGAAGAAGCTGGGGGCAGCAGCATGAATGTGTTGGAAGATTGGAGCCCACTGATGCTGAAAGAAGAAGAACCGAGGGAGGGAGGTTCCTGCAGACAAGTCACCTTGCTCACATTAGCCAGGCCAGGTGTGCGGGAGACATTCTGAATAATGCATCTTTCTGGGCATTCAAAAGTGGCTAGTGGTCTCATGGACAACTGAGAAAAATGGGAATATGAGTGGGTGGAAGATCCCAGAACCTGTGAACCTGGCTGTGTGGACAACCCCTCTGTTTCTGGGATCCAATCTTCTACAATGTGACTGGACCCTTAATCACTAGATTTCCAAAGGCAGGGGAAGCCTGTGGGAAAACTGACTCAGGGTGTCTGCAGTGAGTAAAATAAATGTTGTTGTGTGTTAGTTGGGCCTTTAGTAGAACCACTAATGGAAGATCAGCAGACCACCAGGATGGGTGGGCACCAGGGCTAAAAATTGATGAGACTCTCGTGGTTGCTCCTATATGCAACTCCAAGTCACTTTTTAATTAAATGCTCTGAATTGCCTTTTTGGATCAAAACTTTCTCTGTTCTGTCAGTTAAAGAAGGCTTGCTGCAGCCCACCTCATGGCTAAGGATATCAGATGTGTCTGCACATTATCATGACTAGCAGTTTTTTGTGTGTTGATGTTGGCTGACATGCAGAAAATGTACTTTCACGGGCCTGGTGACTTTGTCGTGGACACCGGCTCTGGGACAGGCAGAGCAGTGCAGCATGGACGTGGGTCACACCTAAGTTTCAGTTCTGCCTCTGTCACTAGCCTGGTGACCTTAGGACATTTGGAAACTTGAAATGTGGGAAAAGGTTTCCTCATCTGGGAAAATGGGAATAGCCACACCCAAATCACAGGGTTGTTGTGAGTAATAAGTAAGTGTATGTTAAGTTTCTAGAACTTTCCCTGGCTCAAAGCTATAGTTAATAAATGACTTTTAAAGCAAGGTTTTTTTGTGTTATTTACCATCTCATCATTTCACCATGCCACATGTGCTGGCAGCCTATGTCTGCATTTTCTGTTAACCATCAGAAAATGGTTAATGTGTAGGCATGTGTGATTCCTAAAGATGGGGGAGAAACTCAGAGGATCTAGGATTTCTGGTCATCCTGTTAATTGAAGGGAATATTTTGATGCCCATTTGGGGGATTCACAGAGAGGATGAGGGGTTAAAGCCATAACAGAAAGGAATTATTTTTATGGTGGAAATAAGAAATGAGCTGGTTATGAAAATTAGTAGAAGCCCCTGGATGGAGCTGTTCCACCTGTCTAGAACATTTAATTCCCAGTCACGCATTGACTGGTCACTCACACTGCTTCACTGTTACAACCTCTTCTAAGTGAGCAAAGAAACCCTTTCCTGGCGGATAACCCTAGTTATTAAGAGCCATCCCTTTTCTGACATTCTCTGAATCCCAGCCACATTGAGATTTGCTCTTCAGATGGGAATGTGAAAGTGAAAGTGAAGCTGCTCAGCGATGTCTGATTCTTTGCGACCCCATGGACTATAGCCTATGAGGCTCCTCTGTCCATGGGATTTTTCTGGCAACAGTACTGGAGTGGGTTGCCATTTCCTTCTCCAGGGGAACTTCCTGACCCAGGGATCGAATCCGGGTCTCCTGCCTTCCAGGCAGATGCTTTACCGTCTGAGCCACTAGGGAAGCCCCTTCAGATGGGAACCTTGGTAAACAGTCCTGCTTGTTCTGTCTTTATACTTTGACCAAATTCTTCCACATACAATCATGTCTCCAAAAATAAATCCAGAATAATCTTTCCCATCATCTTCTCTTCCATAGGCTATTTGTTGGTTGATGTCACTAGAGTTTGCAGTGTCCTTAAACACTTGGTGGAGCAAACATCTCTCCACTGACTCTTTAACTGAACTAAAGCACTCTGAACAAGGGGCTTTGTTCAGCCTTTTCAGTTAGTCATTTGTCAGGAAGCCTGGACCCAGCGGTTTCAGAAAGAATAAAGAGAACTTGGTAACTTTACCAAACTCCTGTCTACAGATTTGAAAGGGGAGGGGGGGACATGTCTGTAGAAAATAAATTAAAAAAAACAAATACCCTGGACTTCCCTGGTGGTCCAGTGATGAAGAATCCACCTTGCAATGCAGGGGACATGGGTTCCATCCCTGGTGAGGCAACTAAGATCCCACATGCTGCAGAGCAACTAAACTTGGACCTGGCAATGAAAGATCTTGTATTACTCAACAAAAATCCTGCATGCCTCATCCAAGACCCGACACAGCCAAATAAATAAGTATTAAACGAAACAAAACAACGACAGCAGCAAAAACACCACACATATCTGAGAAAAGGCTGGAAAGCAGTGAATTTAGAGATGTCACCTTTCTGAAGGCACTTGGATGTTTGAGTTTCATTTCCCTCATTGTCATCTGTGCCCCTTGACAAGCATATCTTCTTCCAGGAAATGTGAAGGCAAATTTCTTGGCATTTGCTTCACTATATTCCCCAGACTGGAAATCTCATTAAGGAGCCATTCCTGATGGAATGGATGGAGATGGAAACGAAATGGCCTCTCTGCTCACATTAGTATTTGCTTGAGATGGTCCAAATGTTTGTGGCAGTCATTAAATCTTCCCCAAGCAATATTCGGGTTTCCCAGGTGGCTCAGTGGTAAAGAATCTGCCTGCTAATATAGGAGATGTGGGTTCAATCCCTGGGTCGGGAAAATCCTCTGGAGAAGGAAATGGCAACCCACTCCAGTTTTCTTGCCTGGGAAAGCCCATGACGGAGGAGCCTGGTGGGCTACAGTCCACGGGGTCACAGAGAGTCAGACACGACTGAACGACTAAACAACAACAAAGCAATGTTCCTAGGGATAAGCCATCGAGGAAAATGGAAATTAAGTTTGCATCACTGCATCCCCCTGTTCCAAATGAGGAATCCATCTCTAGTTTGCGGGGAGGAGGGAGGTTGCATGGTCTTCTTACTAAGTTTTTAATCGAGTTGCTATTCCCCTCTTTCGTTTATGGAGCCATAGAAATGTCTGTAATGAAAGATGACAATGGCGATGTGCAGAGGTTGTGCCCAAAGAAAATACGACAGCTCTCTCATAAGGCCTGGATGGAAGCAGAGGGAGCTTGGTAACAAACCGCATCTCACTCTCTGTCGTGCATACTGATTGCAAATCGTGTGGGTTATCCTCCACTCCGTAAGAAAAAGGTGTGTGTGTGTGTGTGTGTTAGAAAAAGAGAGAGATGAAGAGAGAATTTCTCCCAATTGATTATGAACCTCATGCATAGCAACCATTGGAGAAATGATGCTCAGGTTTCCTATAGCAGAGCGCGCATGCACGCGTGTGGGCACACACACACACGTGCGCGCGCACGCACGCACACACACATACACTCACTGTTATACACTGACAGGCTAATGGCTACTTTCCCAAAGAGTGGTTAGAAAGAAGTAGTAAATGGGACTGTGTTGATGCTGGGAGAAGACCCGGGCAAAGATCAAGATACCCCCAGCGTATCGGATAACACATAATTGGCGGGTCACAGCCAAATGAGTGTAGTCACGCATCGCCGGGCCGGCCTTTGCCGCTGATAAAGACACTTGTAAACAATTCAGTCCCAGAACATGGCAATAATATGTTGATCCGGCGTGTAATGAGGTGTCCCTGGAATCAATAAGCAGTCCTGGAGAGCAGGGAGCAGGGGCAGTGGCTGTCTTTTTGATGACCTTTCCTCACCGCCGAGGACCTCGGCTCCCCTGAAGAGGACTTTTCTCATTTTGCAGCGGCTCTGAGTGTCAGAACTTCCATTCGCAGCCAGCAAATGAACAGCCGGGTCCTGCATGCTAATGACGTCCAGGCTATTTTGCACCTTTTCATCCGCACATTATGCTCTTGACTCTGGAGAAGGTGGGAATTAGGCCGGACCCCGGTGTCAGACTGCCTGACGGCTCGGCTCCGGAAAACTGGTAATTGAAGCTGATGAGTGATGCGAGGGAGGCCTGAATTTGGAAATAAACAGTTTCAAGCACTGCATGTCATTTCTAGAGAGACTGCTGAGCGAATGGAAATGAGCTCCGTTTCTTGAATCTAATGCAGTTTCTCAGCAGGAAAAACACCGTCTTTTAGACAACAATGCCAGTCATTAAGATTTAAATGTTCTGGCGATAATAGAAGAGCTGGCCTCCCCGGTTCACAAATAGCACTTATGTAAATGTCTTTCAACACCCAGATCTACATTTAATCCACGCCCAGGAAGATAACTGTGTCGGAAAGCGGAACCAAATGCAAGCCTTAGTCTATAAATATCATTCATAAGGAGAGAGAGGAAAACAGTCAAATTGTTTGCCAACATGTCACATCGCATCGCCTGTCAACACTGGCGAAATGGCACCTCCCTGTTCAAACAATGAAAGGATGCTCGGAAGTCTGCCATAAAACACTCAGAAACCACACTTTTCCTGGTTATTTCTGCTCTGATGTATTTCTTTCCAAATAATATACTATGCTAGCCTTTTATGCGGAAATGACATGAACATTCCCCACCTGAAAGGCAGAATCTCTGCTTGGAGAGTGATTCTGTGTACTTAATGTTGCCACAGAAGCTCAAATCTGGACCTGCTCATGTGTAATATTTAAAAGAAGTTCTTTCGGCAAGGGTTTGTTTCACCTTCTTTTAACATTACTAGATTGTCACAGAGCCCTGGACCAAACATGACATACTGTGCTGGTGTCCTTGTCCCCAATCTGCTGAGATAATCTGGACCCTGAGTAGTTGTGGCTGTTTGTGAAAAGAAGGGTTCGTAACCTACACACAGACTTCTGTGGTTTACGACGCTTTAAAAACTGGGTTTATTAGACATGCCTCCCCCCAACCCCTCCACCGCAGCCCAATTCTTCCTGTGCAGGTGAAACACCTTCAGGAGAAAATTATGAGCCTGCAGGAGAGGAGAACAAGGCCAGTGGTATTTATCATGGCAGGCCTGAGTGATTCATGAATAACCATCACTTTGCCCTTTTCTCGTTTCTCTTCACCACCAGAAGTGAGAGTTTGCGATTTCGGGCCTTTTTCAATTTAATGGTGACATGCAGGATTCTCAGTCTCTGGTTTGTTAGCAGCATCAAGGATATCAGCACAGCTCAAGAGAAACTGAAGACGGCTGGGGTGTTATTGTCACTTCAGTTTAAAGGTAGCAAACCTATCTTGCAAAGGATCAACACTGAATTACTTCAGCATTTCAAAAATATAGATAAGCAATGCATTTCTAATAGCGTACTTGTGGATCCGGGATAGATCAATGAATATTCAGCAATCCTTTGCACGAAATGTATGAAACAAGAAAAAGGATAAATCTTCAACACACACACACACATGCGCACACGCATGCAGGCACACCCACCCCTCACTGTGACAATGTCACCCCCATTCTGTCATTATGTCTGTGTCTCATGGGGTCTCCCTTGGCATAATGGCTAAAAGAGAGGGAGAAAATTGGGGTTACTACTATGCAATGATGATAACCGCAAAGCTGTCTGTGCTTGGTGCACACATGTGCTGGGAATCCAATATTTGTACAGTTATTTCTGTGTCCAGAGCAGCATTGTTTTTTTTTGAAAAGCTTTAATGTGTACTTCTTCACTGGACTCTTAACACAAGTCTATGGCACTAAAGTCCATTTTATTAACATGTAAGAAAAGGGAAGAGAGAAATGATGTGATTTTTCTAAGGTCACATAGCAAATCCACTAGTGAAGCCAGAATTGGAACTTTCCGTTTCAAACATTTGCTTCGTTCTTTTTTAGAAATATGTGCTTCCCTGTGTAGGTATTCTCAATAAAGAAGGTGATGCAGTGTTAGGCTATTTCTGCTTCTATCCTCACAAGCGCCACATCTTCGGTTGGTTCTATGAGACTGAAATTGTGACTTGGAAGCAGGATGGGCAACTCCGATTGCTCCGAGGAAGAAGAGCAAGGGCAAGATTTTTTCAGTCTTTTCTGGTCACTGGTGGTGGCTACTACAGCAAGAGCATCCCTTTCGAGTGGATAAGGGGTGATTCAACATTGTTTGAGGGTCAAGAACACAGATTTGGCTTTGGTTCAAATCCTGGCTCCATCAAGGTCTCAGTAACTGCAGAAAAGCAATGGGACATCTTTTGCTCATGGAAAGGGAACTGCAGAAGTGGGTAGTCTAGGGTGGAAGAAAATGGGCTCAGTGATGCTATCAATGTCCCAGGTTCATTTTGTCTTTCTACATCACCTATTTTAGAATGTCATTTCCTTCTCAAGGATGCCTCATGCTCACATTATGACTGCACAGTAGCAGCCCTCTCATATGAAGGAGGAGGAAAGGAAGAGGGCCAGGCAAAGAGCCGGATCAGTATGTCCTTCCAAGGAGCTTTACGGAGGCAGTTCCACCCCCGACTTGCATTTGTAACTCTTTGGTAAGAACTTTCACCAGGCTATTTCTACCTACAAAGAAGGTTGGATGGTGCAGTATTGAAGCTGACATTTCACTGCTCCCCCCATAGCTGGAGTCCTCTTACTTGGGAAGAAGTGAACAGAGATCATGTAATGACTGAAGGAAGACTTTGCTGCCACAAACACTTAGGAGCCATGTGAATTCAAGCTAGTTACTGAACTTCTTTAAGTTTCAGTTTCCCCATCTTGTCACTTGGGAAGAAATAGTGAACTTTTCTTATTAGCTCATCATGAATGGGTTGTGAGACTAAAATGAAATGGTTCACATACAGTGCTGTCCCAGCACAGAAATGTGAGATATGATGACCTAGGAAATGAGGTGTGAAAACATGCTCACCTTACTAGCGATTGGGGAAGTACAACTGAATACTACCACAGGAGGGTGTTGGCACCTTCAGAAACTACCTAGCAGGTAACTGGGACCGTGTTTCTGGAGGGCAATCTGGCAATAAGAATCCTTCTTCTTGGGATGCATGCTAGAGAAATACTTGCACAAATGTATAAAGAGACCTTAAGACTGACTGGTTTGATCCCCTTGCCGTCCAAACCTGGGCTCCGCAGGTGGCTCTAGTGGTAAAGACCCTGCCTGCCCAAGCAGGAGATATGAGAGATGTGGGTTCAATACCTGGGGCAAGAAGGTCCCCTGGAGGAGGGCACAGCAACCCCCTCCAGTGTTCTTGCCTGGAGAATCCCATAGGCAGAGGAGCCTGGCAGACTAAAGTCCACAGGGTCGCAAAGAGTCGGACACGGCTGAAGTAACTTAGCACTCACACGTGTAATAAGATCTGTCTGAAGATGGTCACTGAAACACTATTTGTAATAGCCAAATAACAACAGTACCAAGAAAACCCCAAACCAAAAAACTTCAAACATAAAATACAACAGAAACTGAAGAGTCAAAAGAAGAATGTCTAACTGAACTGTAATCCATCTGTGCCATGGATGGCTATGCAGAAGATTAGAAGGAAGAAGATTCATATGTCTGCACTGATAAGAAAGACGGGGAGGGACTTCCCTGGTGGTCCAGCAGCTGAGATCCTGCACTCCCAATGCAGAGGGCCCAAGACTGATCCTTGGTCAGGGAACTAGTTCCCATATGCCACAGCTAAAAGATCCCATGTGCCTCAACAGAGTCTGAAGATCCTGGGTGCCCCAACTAAGACTGGGACACAGCCAAATAAATACATATTTTTAAAAAAGAAAGAAGGGGAGATGTATCAAACACTTCTTAAGTGAAAACAGCAAGTTGAAGAATGACACATAGGCTATGATGTTGTACGTGCTGGTGGTGGTGATTTAGTCACTCAGCCATGTTGGACTCTGCAACCCCATGGACTGTAGCCCAACAGGCTCTTCTGTCCATGGAATTCTTCAGACAAGAATACTAGAGTGGGTTGCCATTCCCTTCTCCAGGGGATCTTCCCAACCCAAGGATTGAACCTACATCTCCTGCATTAGCAGGCAGTTCTTTACCACTGAGCCACCTAGGAAGCCCATGATATCGTACACGTCACTCATAGAGTATCCTTGCTGTTCCCTTCAGTCAATACCTTCCCAAAGGTAACACACTTCTATCCTACAGCATGGACTGTTAGTTTTGCCCATATTCTTTTTATGTGCACACAGGACATTCTCTAGGATAGAGTATATGTTAGATCACAAAAGAAGTTTCAGCAAGTTTAAGATTAAAATGATACCAAGTATCTTTTCTGATCACAATGGCATGAAACTAGAGATCAATAACAGGAGGAAAACTGGAAAATTCTCAAATATGTGGATACTAAACAACGTACTCTTGAATAACCAATAGGTCAAAGATTTTAAAACAATTTTCTGTCTTCTAGTAATTGCCTTCTGCTTTTGAACTGTGGTGTTGGAGAAGACTCTTGAGAGTCCCTGGGACTGCAAGGAGATCCAACCAGTCCATTCTGAAGGAGATCAGCCCTGGAATTTCTTTGGAAGGAATGATGCTAAAGCTGAAACTCCAGTACTTTGGCCACCTCATGCGAAGAGTTGACTCATTGGAAAAGACTCTGATGCTGGGAGGGATTGGGGGCAGGAGGAGCAGGGGACGACAGAGGATGAGATGGCTGGATGGTATCACTGACTCGATGGACGTGAGTCTGAGTGAACTCCGGGAGTTGGTGATGGACAGGGAGGCCTGACGTGCTGTGATTCATGGGGTCGCAAAGAGTTGGACACGACTGAGAGACTGAACTGAACTGAGTAATTGCCTTCATAACTAATTAACTTGGCCTCCCAGAGTTCTTGATTTTTTAATCTTCCTACATTTTCTACTGAACTTCTATGTCATATGAGGATTTGATTCATGTATATCCTTTCCTATCTTCCCCTCCTCAGTTTTGGTAGATTGATCTTTTGTATTTTTCTGCTGATTGTCTTTACCAATTTTTCTTTCCCTTGTGCTTTTTAATTTAAGCCACTATGCTATGCATTGCTTTTCCTACATACGTGAAAAAATGTTTCTTGAGGTACATGAGGCCAGACACTTGTATGTTACTTTTCTGGGTGTAAATATTTTCTCCCTTTTGTATCTGAATGTATTTTTATCTTTGATTCAATCTGCATCACTTCAATTAAAAGACAAAAAATAAAACTCACATGGCAACCCTTGTGTCCATGAAATGGAAGCTTCATCAAATATTGAACCACACACACACACAAAACCAAATTCAGCACCTGATTCTTCCTTTTATCTGAGTAACAAGGGTGAGAAACTCTTTAATTCCTCCTTGAGATCTATGTAAATGACCAAGACAGTTAGGTAGCAAGTGATCTTCAAAGTGGACATCCTTCCAACAAATGATTTCGTTATTTCTAAAGGCAGATTGATGCCAAGAAGAAAAAAAAGATAAAGCAAAACCCATCTCTTTTATTGCCCCCTGTCCTGTATTTCAGGATGAGGATGTGACATTGGATGGATTCTGTGATCATTTAGCAAATTTTAGAAGGTTTTTATTGGGTGTGAGGCATGCAGTGATTGGAGTAAGAAGAAATTGAACCATGGAGTCAGATGTCCAGAAGTTCTGCCTACAACTTGTTAGTTGTTTTTGACAACATTTGGTAATTATGTTGCTTAAAATAGGTTAGAGACAACCAACCCAGTTATGTTGACCTCCTATCAAACATTTATTTTGTTTGAATTTTTAGCTTGTAGTTCTTTAACTTTTAATGCTGTGAGATGCAGTGTGTCTCTCCCATACTTCAGATGAAGAAATGAGACTAAGTTTTCAGCTCATGTTAGGCAGAAATAAAAGAATATCAGATGTCTTATCCAAGAATTTCCAGGTAACTGAGGGAGGAGGAGAGAAAAAAAGAGTGAGAGCAGTCGGGGGACAAATGAGGTCAAGATGTCCTGGGAAAAAGCCAGAGGTGCCAGGAGAGCAGGATGACCTCACAAGGAAGCATCTTTTCATTATGAAAAAAAGTATTCCTGACTCCTAAATTTAGGTACGATTTAATAGGATTTTAATGTTGAAAATACTATTGAAAGAACTTACAAATATGGCTAGTAATGGGAGATTTAATAATATATTATACAGGAAGAAATGATTGGTTTTGCTTATCTTAATCTTAGTAAAAGAAGACACAAGGGACCTGGAACTTTAATAATTTTGGAAGAAGGAATTAATCTTTTTGTTTACCCAGTGTCTTGCCTTTGGTGAGAAATGAGATTTTGGAGGATGAAAATTTTAACCTGCCTGATAGAAATATAGTGCAAACCAGACACATAATTTAAGATTTTCTTGTGCCCACATTATAAAAAGTAGAAAAGAAACAGGTAAAATTAATTTTTAAAGTTTTAATTTAAACTTTTTCTTCCAATTTTATTGAAGTATAATTGACATATATGTAAATACATATATATATATACATATATATATAAATATCTGAATAGTTTAAGGTGTATAGCATAATGATTAGACTTACATACATCATGAAATTATTATTGCAATGAGCTTAATAAACATCCATTGTCTCACATGCATAGACAATTAAGGAAATAGAAAAAAAAAACTTTTCCTTGTGATGAGAACTCTCAGGATTTATTCTCTTAATGACTTTCATATATGACATAGAGCAGTGTTAATTATATGTGTCATATTGTACATTATATCCCTAGAACTCATTTATTTTATAACTGGAAATTTGTACCTTTTGACCCCTTTCTTCTGATTTGCCACCCTATACCCACCTTCACTGACCACAAATCTGATCTCTTATTCTGTTTGTTTCTGAAGTATAGTTGACCTTCAATGCTGTTAATTCCCATTACACAAGACAGGGATTTGATATTTCTATACATTTCAAATGCTTATTTAATTTAAGTGCAGAGTACATCATGAGAAACGCTGAACTGGAAGAAGCACAAGCTGGAATCAAGATTGCTGGGAGAAATATCAATAACCTCAGATATGCAGATGACACCACCCTTATGGCAGAAAGTGAAGAGGAACTAAAAAGCCTCTTGACGAAAGTGAAAGTAGAGAGTGAAAAAGTTGGCTTAAAGCTCAACATTCAGAAAACGAAGATCATGGCATCCGGTCCCATCACTTCATGGCAAATAGATGGGGAAACAGTGGAAACAACGTCAGACTTTATTTTTGGGGGCTCCAAAATCACTGCATATGGTGACTGCAGCCACGAAATTAAAATACACTTACTCCTTGGAAGGAAAGTTATGACCAACCTAGATAGCATATTCAAAAGCAGAGACATTTCTTTGCCAACAAACGTCCATCTAGTCAAAGCTATGGTTTTTCCTGTGGTCATGTATGGATGTGAGAGTTGGACTGTGAAGAAGGCTGAGCACTGAAGAATTGATGCTTTTGAACTGTGGTGTTGGAGAAGATTCTTGAGAGTCCCTTGGACTGCAAGGAGATCCAACCAGTCCATTCTGAAGGAGATCAGCCCTGGGATTTCTTTGGAAGGAATGATGCTAAAGCTGAAACTCCAGTACTTTGGCCACCTCATGCGAAGAGTTGACTCATTGGAAAAGACTCTGATGCTGGGAGGGATTGGGGGCAGGAGGAGAAGGGGACGACAGAGGATGAGATGCTCTGGATGACATCACTGACTCAATGGACGTGAGTCTGGGTGAACTCCAGGAGTTGGTGATGGACAGGGAGGCCTGGCGTGCTGCGATTCATGGGGGTCACAAAGAGTCAGACACGACTGAGCGACTGAACTGAACTGATACATTTCAAAATGATCACCAGGGTAAAACTAGTTACAATACGTCAATGTAAAGACATTACCTATTTATTGACTGTATTCCCCACACTGTACAGGTCACCCCCATGATTCATTTATTTTGCAGCTGGAAGTTTGTAGCTCTTAATCTCCCTCACCTATTTCTTTGTTTTCCCAACCTTTCCCCTCTGGCAACGATCTGTTTGTTCTCTGTATCTATACCTGTTTCTGAAACAGGTAAATTAATTTTAATCATGTATTTCATTTAATCCAACATATTGAAAATGTTCATTTCAAACATAATCAACATAAAAATTATTAATGAGATAGTGTACATGTTTTTCATTCTAACTTTTGAATGTCAGTGTATTTTCCTTACTGATTGGGCATCATAATTGAGACACACTATTTTTAATAGTTTAAGTAATTTGCAGGCAATTAAGCCGACTGTGCTCTTTTCCCCATGGGAGCCTGGTGTGCAATGGCTACAGGCAGCAACCTCCTTGACAATGTATTCAGCCTGTTGCCCGTATGGGTTGCCCTAAGGGACCTTGGAGACAGCCCTTTGCAGTGGACATTCATGACTGGCATGCTGCCCCCAGTCTAGCTCCAGACAGATATGTGTGGTGCTTTTGGAAAGCTCCAGGGCACAGTGGCCAGGGTCCACATTGGCCAAGTCATAATGTCCAAGCTGCAGAACAAAGAGCATGTGATTGAGGCCCTCAATAGGGGGGCCTGGCCTCCAGAAAACCCACATCTCCAAGGAGTGGGTATTTACTAAGTTTAAAGCAGATGAATTTGAAGATATGGTGGCAGAAAAGCCACCACTGGATGGCTGTGGGACCAAATACATCCCTAATCATGTTCCCCTGGACGGATGGTGGGTCTTTTGCTCACAAGAGCCTTGGCGCCAGCCTCCTTACTCACAACCACCAATAAATCCTATTTTCCTGTGTTCCCCCAAAATAGTTAAAGTAAAATGCATGTCTATCAAAACTATAAAATTGCATTTCACAGGAAAACACGTTTTACACTTCAGTTTGAAGACAAATAATTTAAAATGAAATGAAATGAAGAATTCAGTTCCTCAGTGACATTAGCCCTATTTCAAGCACTCAGCAATCACATGACCACGGGCAGCTGTTCTGGACAGGACAGCTCTCATTAAGGGTTAGCCTCTCACCTAAGGCCAACACAGAGAGAGTTAAAAAATCAGAGAAGTGTATCACCATTTCAGAGGTGCCCTTCCTACTTTGTCACAGGCTTCATGCTTGAATGTCCCACAGACCCTCAGAGTTTGGATCTCTGGAGGTCTAGTCATTAAGACTTGCCTTCCAATGTAGGGTTCAGGCAATCCAAACCCGGTGCCCATCTTCCAGCAAGAATTTCTTGGGTTAGCATAGACTTAGTTCATGCACATACTGGCTTCATTGGCTGAATTGTGTGCCCCTGCATTCCTGTGTTGAAACCCTTACTCTGCAGCAACTCAGAATGTGATTGTACCTGGAGGCAGGGCCTTTAAAGAGGTAATGATGTTACAGTGAGGTCACTAAAGTGGGCTGTAATCCAGCATGACCCATGTCCTTATAAGTGAATAAATGTGGACACAAGGAGAGACCTGAGACCAGCATGCACACAGAGGAAAGGCCATGTGAGGACTCGGTGAGAAGGTGTTTTCTGTTAACAAGGGAGATGGGCTTCAGAAAAACTACCCCTACAGACAGACTGATCTTGGACTTCAAGATTCCAGAAATATGAGAGAAGAAAACTCTGCTGTTGAAGCAACCCAGGCTGTGCTATTTTGTTATGGGGGCCCGAGCAGCTAATAACGCCTGACATAGACAGGGTTAAAAAAATCAGAGCAGTGCATCACCATTTCAGAGGTGCTCTTCCCGCTGTGTCACAGGCTTCGCGCCTGAATGATCCTCGGAGCTTGGATCCCTGGAGGTCCAGTGGTTTAGACTTAAGACTTTGCCTTTCAAGGCAAGGGGTGCAGGTTTGATCCATGGTAGGGGAACTAAGATCTCACATGCCTTGTGGGTGGCCACAAAACCAGAACATAAAACAGAAGCAGTGTTGTGACAAATTCAATAAAAGGCTTTAAAAGTGGTCCATGTAAAAAGAGTCTTTAAAAAAAAAAAAGAAAAATAAACACGCAAGCGTGTGTGTGTGTGTGTGTGTGTGTGTGTGTTTCTTTAGCTGGCTTTGTTTGCAAGTATTTTAGCAGCTGTTTGGCCCGAATGTTGTGTGTCTTTTCGATTTGGAAGGTGGGGAGTGAATGAGTCACAGTGACAAGCCACAGACATGCAGCTTTGAGGTTCAGTATGAAGTGTCGATGGCCATCAAGCCCTCCTCGTGCCTTTGTCCATCACAGCGCAGATGTGGTGCCTCTTCACCGTCACCCACGTTCATTAACAGCGTCTGTGTCTATGCTAATACAATCAGGAAACGAGGCAGTCCATTTCTCCCTTCCCACAGAGAACAGGGTGATCAGCCATTAGTGATTCACACTGATGAGCTGCCACTAATTGCACAGGATGTAATTAGTGATTATATAATATTTGAGCTCTTGCAACTGTCATTAATGTCCACGACTCACCAGAGATGAGCCCTACTGAATGGAGTGTGATTGCCTGGGCTAAATCTAGTTAATCTGGGGTATCTTAATCAACACGGGATGCACTTTAGGCAGCGATTAAAAGCTCTGGTGACCTCAGAAAAAACCCTGCCATCCACCAAAGTCTGAATTGCTTACAATAGAGATCCCTTTCCAAAGAGGAATTTAATAATTAAATGGCCTGGAAAACTTGAGGGCAGAGTTATTGGATGATGTTAACACATTTAGATTTTTCTGTAACAGATATGGAGACCAAAATGTTGTACCGGTGCTGGCGTTAATTTATGACACATCTGATATTGACTCGGGGTGTATTATCTGCTGAAGTTACCATGTTTTTTTTTTTTGTCATGTGGCTAAGGAGAGCAGGATTAAGAAATTGTTCTTTGCAAGAGGAAAAAGGACTATTCATAATGGCCTTCTTAGAGCATACTTCTGAAGCATTGTTTCATGGAATAAAATTTTAGAAGTGACAATGTTAGAGTGATATTTTGCCTCCTATAATGAGTAAAAGTTGGGTTCATGAGATATTACATTTCTCTGGGTCCTGAAGTCATGATAGGTTTTCAAGGCATTTGTAGCAGGAGCTCTGGGTATCCGACCCCATGTTCCCTCAATCCATGAGTTCACCTGCAGCTGCATTGAGCAGGTCCTGTGTATACTGTGAACTTCCCACCTCAGGCATCTTTATCTCCCTGCTTTTCTTCTCAGAGGCCTTCTTCAGCACCCCATGAGCTTGGTCAACCCACTTGTACAGCAAACTGTGAGTGTCAAGGATTCAACAACTCTGGGGTAAGTCTCAACAAAAGGAGGCTGGGAGCTGGTGAATCAATACCCCAGCTTCCCTCTCTGAAGATGTGTTCTCCAAGGTTTCTTAGAGGGTCTTCCTTAGCCTGCTCATTAATACTGTTCTCCTTCTCTCTCTCACTTCCTGACTCCCTTCCTTGTGTTTCCTGCGGTCACCTCCCGTGATGGTTAATTTTATATGTCAGCTTGACTGGCCATGTGGTACCCAGATTAAACATTACTTCTGGGTGATCTGTGAGGGTGGTTCCAGAGAGGATTAGCATTTGAACAGATAGACTCAGTAGGCTGCCTTTCCTAGAATGGGTGGGCATCATCCAATCCAGAGAGGGCCCGGAGAGAACAAAATGCAGAATAAATGTGCCACCCCTTTTTTTTTTCCTGCCTCACTGTTGAGCTTGGACACTGTCTCATCCTCTCCTGCCTATGTCTCCTGAATCACACCACTGGCCTTCCTGGTCTCCAGGAAGGAGACAGGATCATGGGAATTCTCAGACTCCACAATGGTGGGAACCAGTTCCTCATTATACATAATTTCCTACTGATACATTTCTCTGGAGATCCTTGAGTAAGCCACCTCCCAGATAAACTGCATGCACTCAAGTCCTTCCCCAGGATCTGCTTTGTTTGCTTGTTTGAATATTTATTTATTTGACTGCCTTGGGTCTGGCCTGTGGGATCCTTGTTGCATTACTTGGGATCTTTGGTTGCACCTTGGAGACTCTCTAGTTGTGGCACGTGGGCTTAGTTGCTGTGTGGCGTGTGGGATCTTAGTTCCCTGACTAGGGATCGAACCCGTGTCCCCTGTATTGCAAGGTGGATTCCTAATCACGGGACCACAGGGAAGTCCCTTGGGTCTGCTTTTGAAGAAACCCAACTAAACTAAATTAAAGGATTCTTACTCCTTGGAAGAAAAGTTATGACCAACCTAGACAACATATTAAAAAGCAGAGACATTACTTTGCCAACAAAGGTCCATCTAGTCAAGTCTATGGTTTTTCGAGTAGTCATGTCTGGATGTGAGAGCTGGACTATAAAGAAAGCTGAGCACCGAGGAATTGATGCTTTTGAACTGTGGTATTGGAGAAGACTCTTGAGAGTCACTTGGACTGCAAGGAGATCAAACCGGTCCATCCTAGAGGAAATCAATCCTGAATATTCATTGGAAGGACTGATGCTGAAGCTGAAACTCCAGTACTTTGGCCACCTGATATGAAGAACTGACTCATTTGAAAAGACCTTGATGCTGGAAAAGATTGAAGGCAGGAGGAGAATGGGACAACTGATGAGATGGTTGGATGGCATCACCAACTCAATGGACGTGAGTTTGAGTAAACTCCAGGAATTGGTGATGGACAGAGGAGCCTGGTGTGCTGCAGTCCATGGGGTTGCAAAGAGTCAGACATGACTGAGCGACTGAACTGAACTGAACTGAACTGAACTACTCTTCTCTTCTTACCTTACACCCTGGAGAAGGGAATGGCAACCCATTCCAGTATTCTTGCCTGGAGAATTCCATGGACAGAGGAGCCTGATGGGCTACAGTCCTTGGGGTCACAAAGATTCAGACACAACTGAGCAACTAACACTCACCTTCCACTCAGTCCTAATACTTCATCACGCTAAGAAGATGTAACCACCTGGAATAACTTCCAGTGGCCTCACTGTGGGTGTGCAAATCCTCTTGGTGCGAGGATTTTACCAGTGAATTTATGTGAATTAAAATCTTTTTTACCAACCATAATTTGTGATTTAAGTGACAGTACACATAAAGGGCTGTTTCCAAAGTGAAATTTGTACAGATTTACAAATTTCAGAGACCCGAAATTATGGTCCAGTGTTTCATAAAAGAATATGGCTATTGTATAGAGGCCGAGGAAAACAGCAACTCATGATTTATGAGACTTTTCTCCCATTTAGGTGTTTTATAAAAATAATAAATACACTGGCGTCTTTGTTTTGTAAGGTGCTTTCTGGTGGTTGCTTATGGAGCTCAAAGTCTTTCAGATTTTGTTTTAGAAAAGTTCTGCTGAGTCATATATAAGGACAGGAACTTGGAGGGCCACTTACTCTGTGCCAGCCACTGTGCTAAGATTTCTGCTGCAAGAACTATTACTATTATCCCCGGCTACAGGTCAGGAAAAATATGACTTAAGAAGATTAACTGGGTACTTCCCTAGCAGGGGTTAAGAATCCACACTTATACTGCAGAGGGCACAGGTTCAATCCCTGGTCGGGGAGGTAAGTTTCCATAGGACAAAAAAAAAAAAAAAGAGAGAGAGAGAGAAGAAAGGTTAAGTGATGTCTTGCCTAAAGCCACATGACTTATATATGGTGCAGGCAAGAGCTGGCGTAGACTCTCCTTACCTTAGAGCTTCCCAGGTGGTACTCGTCATAAAGAACCCGCCTTCCAATGCTGGAGACATAAGAGATGCAGGTTCAATCCCTGGGTTGGGAAGATCTCCTGGAGGAGGGAAAAGCAACCCTCTCCAATATTCTTGCCTGGAGAATCCCATGGACAGAGATGCCTGGCAGGCTACAGTCCATGGGGCTGCAGAGTTGAACATGACTAAAGAGACTTAACATGCATGCAAGCCCTGCTTACCTTAAAGCCCATCATTTGTTTTCAGGCTGAAAATCAAAGAGGTTAGAAAGCTCCCTCAGGGTTCCTCTACTCTGATGGTCAGCAGAGGTGGCTGGGACTTCTGACTCCTTGGGAAGAGACATGATGGATTTATGTCTCCTTGGGTGGCCCATGCAATGTTAGATGGGAGCAGCATCTTGCCCTCATCAGGACATATAGAGGAGGTTCTGTACTGTCCCCGACAGCTCCCCTGTTGGACCACAGCAAGGTCCTTTCCCAGGTGATTTGCTAGATGCTGCACCTGGCCTGGCCTCCTTTCCTGTCTGGCTCTCACACTGGTTTTTCCTGGGCTCAGGGCTTAGAAAGCCATGTTCACAGGAATGTTCATCTCAGGGAGAACAGAGGCTAAGACAGAACTTATGAAAGAGTCTATCAGTTCTTGAAGCCAACATCACCCAAAAAGGTAAACCTACAAGACAAATTTGAATTGTGAAGTACGAACAAGGTTTCTTATCATATAAAATAAAATATGATTGGATACAGTTGGAAAAGACTCAATGTCTATCGATAATGGATGAATTGAATAAATTACAGAATATTTATACAATGGAATAATAGGCAACCATAAAAAAGAATGAAGGGACTTCATTTTAAATAGGAGTTAATTTAGTCTATTGAAAAGAAGGGAAAAAAAGAAAAGAAAATGGACCAAACAGGAAATATAAAATAAGAAGGTAGATGAACTGTTAGTACACCGCATGTGTATGCTCAGTTGCTAAGTCGTGTCCAACTCTTCTGTAGCCACATGGACTATAGCCTACCTGGCTCCTCTATCCATGGGGTTTCCCAGGCAAGAATACTGGATTGGGTTGCTATTCCCTTCTCCAGGGGATCTTCTTGATCCAGGGATCGAACCTGAGTCTCCTGCTTGGCAGGCAGGTTCAGTAGCAGTTTCCAAATAGGTGATCAGAATGCCAGCTGAAATACCAGCTTGGCATCCTGGATAGATTAAATCTTAGCTTTAGGATATGTATTCTATCCACAGACTTGAGAAAATGGTTAACTACTGAGAAAATTGAATATGTTTCTAAGAATATTTATTTAGGATTTTAAATGGACCTTCAAGTGTGTTTCTGAGAGGATCTGCAAAACATCCTCCACCAAAACATCCTCCACCTTTTCTACATGGGTACTTGGCTTAGTTTCCTTTCCTCATGCAAAAAAACAGGGGCCATTAGCTCATTCCTAGTTTTCCTACCTCTCAGATGAGAGACTGTTGATCTCAGAATCTCTGCATGATTTTCTGAGCCAAACTGAATTGGCTCATCTTATTGACACTCAGGAAGTTTTTTTTGATAAGGACCATTTTTGAAGTTTTTATTGAAGTTGTGACAATATTGCTTCTGTTGTTTATGTTTTGGCTTTTTTGGCCTTGGGTTTTGTAGGATCTTAGCTCCCCAACCAGGGATTGAACTCGCACCCCCTGCATTGGAAGGTGAAGTCTTAACCAGTGGATCACCAAGGAAGTCACCTGTGAGAATTCAGATGCTGTTGGTATCCTACCCACGCTTGCTCAGCCTACCCTAGAGGTGGCCTGCAGGCTGTTTCTGCATGCACTAAACTTCCTTCCATGGGCAGATCACCAGTGCCAGCGAGTTAACACACCAGGAGCCACCTTCGACCAGTGAGCAGTAGGAACTAGGAAAAAAACCTTCCAGTGTCTTGGCCCCACTGAAGGC
This sequence comes from Bubalus kerabau, assembly GCF_029407905.1. Classification (NCBI taxonomy): domain Eukaryota; kingdom Metazoa; phylum Chordata; class Mammalia; order Artiodactyla; family Bovidae; genus Bubalus; species Bubalus kerabau. The sequence continues at coordinate 40,715,678 of NC_073636.1, read as the reverse complement.
CTTGGGGCGATGGAGGCCTGGGTGATACCTTCCCTGGAGCCTGATGGTCATCACTTCCTCACAGGGCTGATCAGTTCCCAAACAAACATTCAGAACCCAAGTCCTTGTTTCAGGCTCTGGGGGTGGAACTGCAAACCAAGGCAGGTGGCCTGGACCACTGGCCACAGGTCAAGGGCAGGCCTGAGAAGCAGTGGGTAGGAGAGGCAACCTTGTCTGTTACAGCTGCCCAGCTGCTGGGGGTTGTTTACCAGGTCCCATCCCATTTTAAGATGATTCTTGCCCTTCATTGACACACACCCTGGTCTGAGCAGAACAGTGTCCAGCGGAGTCCCTGAGTGTTGTGGGGCACAGGGCTCCCACTCAGGAGAGGGGCCAGTGGAAGCTGAGTTCTGGGCCTGCCTGGTCTGTTTCCCAACCCTGAGCATTGGCAGGGGGCTGAAGCAGCAGAGAAGGGGGGCCTTTTGCTAATGGGGGCGCCCAGAAGGGACCCTAGCCATTTCCCCATGCAGTGACTTTTCTTATTTGCCCAAAGATGCTCTAAGTCTAGCCACCCTGGCCAACAGAAAATCACCATTTGGGTTGCCAACTGTGGCCTTTCCTCTGGTCCCTGTCTTTTTGTTTTTTTCTTAATTTAAAATTTTGACTTCTTTATCTGTAATTTAAAAAATTTCTATTTCTGATTGCTGATAAAACAGTGTTTTGTTTTATTTATTTTTGGCCACACTTCCCAGCATGCGGGATCATATGTAGTTCCCTGACCAGGGATTGAACCCACACTCCTGCATTGGAAGTCTGGAGTCTTAACTACTGGACTACCAGGGAAGTCCCTCTGCTCCCTGTCTTCTTGAGGAAGATGTTCTATGCAAACCAGGGAGAGGTCCCAACACAATTGGAGGCCCTGTTCCTGGAGGACCCTGCCTCGCAGGGGTCACTACCTCCAAGGGAAACACGGACTAAGATCGCCTCCTACCATCCTAACATAAAAACATCTACAGTACTGTACAGCTGCTTACTTGATTTTCACTAAATTGACTGGTATCAACTCATGTTCACAGGTTATTAAAAATTAATAACTCCTGTAAACTATTGGGCAGTTTTTCTATTGAAACTAAACACGTAGATACCAGCAATTTCACTCCCAAGCATAGATTCAAGAGAAGTGATTGGATTGTTTAGAAAACATATGTTCAGACTGGCAGTTGTTCATTTCAAAACCATGGAAACCCTTGTTCTTTCAAACATAGAAGTTAAGTCAATGGATCCGGACAACAGGCTCCTCTTTGTTGCCCCTCATGGGGGCTCCCTCGCCTGGTGTGTCCCTCATCTTCTCTGAGCCCAGCCTGTAGGTGACATCCATTACATCCCCAGGGCTGGGTGGTGCCAAGTCCTGTGCTCACACTGAACACGTGTTTCTGAGCCCCCGTCCACGAGCACTGACTGACCCAAGCTTCATTTGCTCATTTGTGAAATGAAGGAGTCAAGTGTGGCAATTTCTTCTTTTGATATAGCTTTCCTGTTTTTTTTTTTTTTTTTTTTGGCAAAAAAATCACATAATTGTTACAAAAAAAAAAAAAGCTAAACAATACCAGAGAAAAATAAAATCTTTTGCTCCCCAGAGACGACTGCCAAGAACAATTTGGTAAATCTCCTTTCTCACTCTTCTTTACGTGGGTTGTGCCCTCCTCAAAGCCCATGAGTGATGAATGAGTGATAGTCACTCGGTTGTGCCTGACTCTGTGACCCCATGGACCATAGCCTGTCAGGCTCCTTTGTCCGTGGAATTTTCCAGGCAAGAATACTGGAGTGGGTTGCCATTTCTTTCTCCAGGGGATCTTCCTGACCCAGGATCAAACCTAGGTCTGTGCATTGCAGGCGGATTCTTTTACCAGCTGGGCCACCAGGGAAGCCTACCATGGCCCACCTTTTAACCCCAGCTGTTGCCACACTGCCCAGCTGTGCAGGTGTAACCCCAATCCCTTGCAGGTGGAGCCCTTGTGACCATCCTGGTACGGGTGTTCACTGGAGGCAGAAGGGAGTGAAGATCCCACGAGGCAACCCCTGACTGTGCCGTTTGTCCCACCCCAGTCCCCTTGGTGGCTGTGATCCACATCCCACCCCTGGCTTCCGGGGCCGCGCACTTCCTAGTCCCCGGGATCTGCTCACCCCCACCCTCTAGAGGCCGCTCCGCCTGGCTCCCCGGAGTTAGCCTGCTGGTCCTTGGGAAGGATGCTCACAGGTGGTTCTGACCCTATGTCCCAGATTATCTGCAAAACAGTGAAGGAAGCCTTCGTCCTGCTTTTTCACCTCTGGGCATCCTCGGGTCGCTGCTGTTCTCCTCTGACCACCTGCCTACCTGGCCTCGGTTTTCCTCCTACTCCACACACCCCAGCACATCAGCAGCTCTGAGGGAGTCCCTGGAGAGCCTGTCCCCACCTCCTACCAAGGAGCAGCCTCACCTCCATCCCACCTGTCGGCCTCTCTGAGACAACTGTCCGGTGGGAGGACGGGCAGTGTGCCCACCTCATTCGGCGTTAGGAGACTTCAAGGAGCTGACAGGTGGAAGGTGCGCAGAACACTGCCTGGTCTGTGCAGGGACTTAATATATGCTTGCTCTTCCTGGCATAAGGTCACCCAACTGCTTCCCAGATGGCCCTAGTGGTAAAGAACATGCCTGCAAATGCAGGACAGGTAAGAGAAGTGGGCTCAATCCCTGGGTTGGGAAGATCCTCTGGAGGAAGGCATGGCAGCCCACTCCAGTATTCTTGCCTGGAGAATCCTGTGGAAAGAGGAGCCTGGCAGGCCACAGTCCATAGGGTACCAAAGCATTGGACATGACTGAAGTGACTTATCATACTCACGAGAACCCAATTAGCTTTTCTGTGTCTCATCACATTTCAAAGTAAAGATGGATTTTTTTCATTTGTCCATGTCTGGGTTGAATTAAAAGTGTTTGGCAGCCTTGGTGAGGTCTGGACCAGGTCTGTCTCAGTGCAGATACAGCTGGAAGATAGCAGCTAAGATGCAGCAGAGCTGAGGTCTGGACCAGGTCTGTCTCAGTGCAGATACAGCTGGAAGATAGCAGCTAAGATGCAGCAGAGCTTGAGGCAAAAAGTGGGTTGGGTTTCTGACTAACTTGACTGAAACTTGGCTTTCTTGTAAGTAAAATGGGAAAGCAGTGCCTCCATCACAAGGTTTTTTGCAGATGAAATGAGGAAGCAGAGCCTGGTGGTTGAGAATGTAGTAGGTTCTAGGGCTAGACTGCTTGGCTGTACACAGTTGTACAATCGCTGCCTGTCAGTGTGTAACTGTTTGCAAGCTTCTTCACCTCTTTTTGCCTCATTTTTTTCCATCTATCAGTTCAGTTCAGTCACTCAGTCATGTCTGACTCTTTGTGACCCCATGGACTGCAGCATGCCAGGCTTCCCTGTCCTTCATCAACTCCTGGAGGTTGCTCAAACTCATGTCCATTGAGTTGATGATGTCATCCAACCATCTCATTCTCTGTCATCCCCTTCTCCTCCCGCCTTCAATATTTCCCAGCATCAGGGTCTTTTCCAAGGAGTCAGTTCTTCACATCAGGTGGCCAAAGTACTGGAGTTTCAGCTTCAACATTAGTCCTTCCAATGAATATTCAGGACTGATCTCCTTTAGTATGGACTGGTTGGATCTCTGTGCAGGCCAAGGGACTCTCAAGAATTCTTCGGTGCTCAGCTTTCTCTATGGTCCAACTCACATCCATACATGACTATTGGAAAAACCATAGCTTTGACTAGATGGACCTTCGGTGGCAAAGTAATGTCTCTGCTTTTTAATATGCTGTCTAGGCTGGTCATAGCTTTTCTTCCAAGGAGCAAGAGCCTTTTAATTTCATGGCTGCAGTCGCCATCTGCAGTGATTTTGGAGCCCCCCCAAATAAAAGTTTCTCACTGTTTTCATCGTTTCCCCATCTATTTGCCATGAGGTGATGGGAATGATGCCATGATCTTAGTTTTCTGAATGTTGAATATTAAGTCAACTTTTTGACTCGCCTCTTTTACTTTCATTAAGAGGCTCTTTAGTTCTTCTTCACTTTCTGCCATAAGGGTGGTGTCATCTGCATATCTGAGGTTATTCATATTTCTCCCTGCAATCTTGATTGCAGCTTGTGCTTCTTCCAGTCTGGTGTTTCACATGATGTACTCTGCATACAAGTTTAATAAGCAGAGTGACAATATACAGCCTTGATGTACTCCTTTCTCAATTTGAACCAGTCTGTTGTTCCATGTCCAGTTCTAACTGTTGCTTCCTGACCTGAAACAGATTTCTCAAGAGATAAGTCAGGTGGTCTGGTATTCCCATCTCTTGAAGAATTTTCCCACCGTTTGTTGTGATCACACAGTCAGAAGCTTTGGTGTAGTCAATAAAGCAGAAGTAGATGTTTTTCTGGAACTTGCTTTTTTGATGATCCAGTGGAGATTGGTAATTTGATCTCTGGTTCCTCTGCCTTTTCTAAATCCAGCTTGAATTCATGGAAGTTCATGGTTCACATATTGTTGAAGCCTGGCTTGGAGAATTTTGAGCATTACTTTGCTAATGTGTGAGGTGAGTGCAATTGTATGGTAGTTTGAGCATTCTTTGGCATTACCTTTCTTTGGGATTGGGAGGAAAACTGACTTTTTCCAGTCCTGTGGCCACTGCTGAGTTTTCCAATTTTGCGGACATACTGAGTGCAGCACTTTCACAGCATCATCTTTTAGGATTTGAAATAGCTTAACTGGAATTCCATCACCTCCACCAGCTTTGTTCATAGTGATGCTTCCTAAGGCCCACTTGACTTCGCATTCCAGGATGTCTGGCTCTAAGTGAATGATCATACCATTGTGGTTATCTGGGTCGTGAAGATCTTTTTTTAGAGTTCTTTTGTGTATTCTTGCCACCTCTTCTTAATATCTTCTGCTTCTGTTAGGTTCATACCATTTCTGTCCTTTATTGTGCCCATCTTTGCATGAAATGTTCCCTTGGTATCTCTAATTTTCTTGAAGAGATCTCTAGTCTTTCCCATTCTACTGTTTTCCTCTATTTCTTTGCATTAGTCACTGAGGAAGGCTTTCTTATCTTTCCTGCTATTCTTTGGAACTCTGCATTCAAATGGGTATATCTTTCCTTTTCTCCTTTGCCTTTTGCTTCTCTTCTTTTCTCAGCTATTTGTAAGGCCTCCCCAGACAGCCATTTGGCCTTTTTGCATTTCTTTTTCTTGGGGATGGTCTTGATCACTGCCTCCTGCACAATGTCACAAACCTTCGTCCATAGTTCTTCAGGCACTCTGTCTATCAGATCTAATCCTTTGAATCTATTTCTCACTTCCACTGTATAATTGTGAGGGATTTGATTTAAGTCATATCTGAATGGTCTAGTGTTTTCCCATACTTTCTTCAATTTAAGTCTGAATTTTCCAATAAGGAGTTCATGATCTGAGCCACAGTCAGCTCCTGATCTTGTTTTTGCTGACTGTATAGAGCTTCTCCATCTTTGGCTGCAAAGAATATAATCAATCTGATTTTGGTATTTTCCATCTATAAACTGGGATGATAGTAACATCTACTTTGTAGTACATTAAATGAGTTAACATCTCTGCTAAACACAACTATGGTAAACACAATAAACAGGAAGCTCTTTTTAAGTATTATAGAAGAATTATATTACTATTTAAAAATTTTTAGTGGCATATAGTTGATTAACAAAGTTGTGTTAGTTTCAGGTGTTCAGCAAAGTGAATCAGTTATACATATATCCACTCTTTTAAAAAAAGATTCTTTTCCCATGTAGATCATTACAAAGTATTGTGCTATACAGCAGGCTATTTATTAGTTAACTATTTTATATATAGTTGTATGCATATGTCAGTCCCAATCTCCCAATTTATCCCTTTCGTCCTTCTCCTCTGGCAACCATAAATTTGTTTTTTATATTTCTATTAATATAAATTAGTTATTAGCATAAAATGAAGAGGATGACAACTACTGAGAACACATTTTTATGAGTTTAACTTAGAATATAAAATATTAATTGTTTTGTATATTTGCCCCCAGCTTGAAATAAGGCAAGTCTCCCTGAAATAAAAATTAATCAGAATGGTGTCATTTCAAAGCTGATGGGTTTGGCGGATTGTAGGCTGGTTTAGACTGTTGCCATGTAACTGGTAATCAGAAACACCTCTGTCTTGGGATTAGCATTGAATTATGCAGCTTTGCATCATGCAGTTGCTGCAGGAGCACTGCCGGGTTCATCAGGTGCTAGCACCTTGCAGATACAAAGTCCTTGAAGGCTGTCTGACGTGGAGGAGGCACTTGAATGGCAATTACTGTGGAGGTGTGATCTTCAGTCAGCTACTGAGTAAAGCACTTGGGCTCCCATGAGCTTAGCTGTGCCGAGTTCCTCTTTCCACCAGCCTGCAGGGACTCCCTGGGAATAGCAGGGTGAGTGATATCACTGCACTGATGTCATTGCCTGGTGTGGAGCTTCCTTCCCCTCCATGCACGATGGCTGTGTTTTTGCTGTGGGTGCTTGTCACATCTCTGGCCATATTCCAAGTGCTGTGACTTTGGGGGTGATTTTTCTCTTGCCAGTATTGCATTGCTTGTCAGAGCACTGGGCATGCAGTTAATATGCTATACCTTTTAATGACTTAAACATTTCCAAATTTCGATCAGAAAGGGTAAAGTCTGTTTTTGAGAAAAGTGCACATTCAGGGGAGAAGGCAATGGCACCCCACTCCAGTACTCTTGCCTGGAAAATCCCGTGGATGGAGGAGCCTGGTAGGCTGCAGCCCATGGGGTCACTAAGAGTCGGACACGACTGAGCGACTTCACTTTCACTTTTCACTTTCATGCATTGGAGAAGGAAATGGCAACCCACTCCAGTGTTCTTGCCTGGAGAATCCCAGGGATGGGGGAGCCTGGTGGGCTGCCGTCTATGGGGTCGCACAGAGTCGGACACGACTGAAGCGACTTAGCAGCACATTCAGGACACATGTCTTATTTGTAAATTTGTGTGGATGTTCACATGCACATCTATTGGCTGCCTGATATGGAGCGTGAACGTGGACGATCTATTTCCCTTCCTGATCTACTCTCAGAAGGAGCACAGGCACCTCAGGGCTTCATTGGATCTGAAGCAGCAGCTGAAGAGCTGGGGTCTCAGTTGACACCACCCCCTGCAGCCCTTCAGCCTGATTCCCCATCGTCTTTGGCTGGGTTCCCACAGAAGCAGACTCTAAGGTGAGGATTTGTGGACAAGTGTTTGGTGTGACCCCGTGAAGCACCAGTAGGTGGGGGGCAGGGGAGTGAGGCAGGTGGGGAAAGGTAGCCAGAAGAGTGATGTCAAGTCCACGGCCACTGTGAGCACCTGGGAGGCTGGGGTAGTATGTGCTTTGGAGTGTTCCCATCTGAAGGACAAACAGTTGGGCCATTTTCCCAGATAACTTCCATTTTCCATTCATTAGGGCTTCCTTGGAGGTAATTGTGTTTCCCCGGTGGCTCAGACAGTAAAGAATCCACCTGCAATGCAGCAGACCTGGGTTCTATACTTGGGTTGGGAAGATCCCCTGGAGAAGGAAATGGCAACCCACTCCAGTATTCTTGCTTGGAGAATTCCATGGGCAGAGTGGGCTACAGATCATAGGGCCACAGAGTCGGACATGACTGAGTGACTAACAGTAGAGAGATAATTCCTTCCTAGTACTTCCCGGTCTGCTCCTTACTGGCCAGGAAAGTCCCCAGGCAGAGAGTGATGGTGGCTTTTAGTAAGAAGTCGACAGCTGGTGTGGACAGAGTGCCAGTACCGTCTGCTCTGTTTGTTCAGGAGAGGAGTGTATATGCAGCAATGTTCTAACTACACTCACATTCTCAGGATGCCCAGCTCTGGTTACACACTGCTGGGTAAAATGCCGAAATGACTGGCTTAATCTCCAAGTACCGTTTTGTTACCACTCGTAGTTTCTGTGGTCAAGAGTTCAGGAAGGCTTTGCTGGACACATTTTTCATGCAGTTGCCATCAATGGGTGGCTGGAGCAGGCAGAGCCGATAGATGTCTGATGCGGCTGGAAATGGATCAAATCTCCTTTTCTTCCCTGGTGTTCTGTCTGCATGGGCTTGTTGGGGCTTCCCCACAGCATGGCAGCCCCTGAGGGTAAAGGTGTGTTACAAGCCAGCTCATGATCAAGGGCCAGTGGAGGGACTTCCCCAATGGTCCAGTGGTTAAGACATCATCTTCCAGTGCAAGGGGTGATACAGGTTCGATCCCTGATTGGGGAGCTAAGATCCTACATGTCTTGCAGCCAAAAAACCAAAACATAATACAGCAGCACTATTGTAACAAATTCAATAGAGACTTTAAAAAATGATCCACATCAAAAAAATCTTTTTTAAAAAACGGAAGGGCCAATGGATTAGATCCGACTTCCTGATGAGGGAGTGGCAAGGTTCTAGAAGAGCATGTAGGACAGGTAATAGCAAAGTGGCCATTTAGATAATACAGCTTGCTGTGTGCATGTGTGTGCATGAGTAAATTTCAACATCTATGAAATAAATAGTACCTGTGTGTGCATGCTAAGTCACTTTAGTCGTGTCCGAGCCTCTGTGACCTTGTGGACTGTTAGCCGCCAGGCTCCTCTGTCCTTGGGATTCTCCAGGCAAGAATATTGGAGTGGGTTGCCACGCCCTTCTCTAGGGGATCGTCCCGTCCCAGGGATTGAACCCAGGTCTCTTACATGCATTGGCAGGCGTGTTCTTTACTACTAGCACCACCAGTACCCAGAGAATAGCAAATGAGCCTGAATCAGCACAAGTGCCTTGACGAGTGATCTATGCAGAACCGTCCAAGTTTGGTGTCTGTCTGCAGCAGTACACTCACAGAAGTGCCCTGACCTGTCAGTGGAACTGTTACATTTCGCAGCCAACTGGAGCATGTCTGTTTGTGTGTGTGTGTGTGTGCATGCATTCTTAGATGAGACGGTATTGGCTAATGATTATCAGCAACTGTGGAAATGAAGGAAATCAGTGACACAATAAAAACTCTAATTGCTTGGCAACAGCGTTTAGGCTTCATTAAGTAGATTTGTAACAGCTTCAAGAGAAATAAACTCCTGTGTCATTAGATAACAAGGCAAGAAATAAGTTATTTCCTTTTTGAAAGGTATGAAAGCTTCCAGTTGCCTGATATGTTCACTTAGTAGATTATTTTCTGTCATCTCAGTTAATTGAATTTTATCCCTTGCTCTTAAAATGCTTTCCTTCAAATAAGGTTACAAAGTTCAGAAAAGTCATATTTCAAATCATAGTCATAGAAAGTGGAAATCGACCATATCTAGACTAAGTGCTCCAGGAGGAAATAAAAAACCCCAAACCTTTAGAAGATCATCTTTCCCCCATCTTCTTGCGTGACTTGGCCATCAAATATTACTTTATAGAACACATCTTTGCAATATAGTGGCCCATTTAGATTTTAAAAGAAAATCAAGAATTATATATGGTTTCATGTATGTGTTTTCTATGGAAATTCCATTAAAGCTTTCCTTGTTGAAAAGTTTTAATTTCAGATAAAAGGGCCAAAAATCAGAACTCAAATTTGGCTCCAAAGTCAATTTGGCTTTCAACAAGTTTGGTAGCAAATGTCACACTTTCAACCTGTCTGTGGCGTATTTCAAGCCTGTCCCTTTGTTCTTTGTAAGCTCTCAAATCTTTCTAGATTATATGCACTACACACTTACATACGTATGCACAAACACCCCTTCATGCACACGGTCAGGTAGAATATGGTATATTAACAGGGTCAGTCATCTTTGCCTTTTCAACGCTCAAAAGTGGACCAAATCAATGTAGCAAAAATATTCACGGTGTCTCATGTCTGATTTCTAAGGCTTCACTGTTCTTGACTATACTGTTACCACTTTTATTCTTTCACTACTGATTTTAAAATCCATTCTCTCTTAGGCAAGAGGCATACAAGAGTTTAACAGTCTCCCTGGTTTGTTTTACTCAAAGCCCCAGCCCTTCAGGCCAAGAAGCAGGCAGAAGTTGGTGTCTTGGAAATTCTCTAGCCCATTCTTTGTGCCAAATAATGTCTCATACAGGGAGAGAGGAGGTCTAATATCCTCCCTCTCATGGTGAAAACCTGGAAGGGTCTAAGAGAAGAATGTTCCATCTTCAGTGGTCATAATTCCAAGCCCCCCTGGGCCAGAGCAATTTTCTTAGCATGGTGCTCCCATAAGAAGAAGCGATTGTCAAGCTCCAGCCAAGATTATCCTTGACTGGAGACATATGTATGAAGCAAACACTGTCGTGGTCACCCACGTCCCCTTTCCTTGGCCCTCTGCACTCTGGGCCTGGGTCAGGTTGAGAGCCTGCACAACCCAGGTGAAACACGAGCCAAACTGCCCAGAAAAGGATGCTACCAGAGGAGCCTTCCACCATGGACAGTTGGGAGTTGGTGGATACAGAGTTCAGCCTCCTTGGTCCCCGGTGGGACAAGTCTGGAGCATGTTCCACACGTCCACTCAGATGTCGCCAGTGCAACTGGGTTCCAGTTGCCCACCGTGATGACTCGCTCAGCTCGGATTGGCTTCCCTGTCCCATCCCCCCACTATCCTTTCTGGAATCTCTGCCCACATAAGCTACTCACCCCTAGATTCCTGTCTTGGGGTCTGTTTGGGGTACCACGGCCTAATTCCATCAGCGAGGGCAGTGAAGTCTAATATGAATTCGGTGCTTACAAGGAACACAGGTGAGGCCGGTCCACAAGGCACTGACTGGGGTTGACCATGCGTTTCCTGGTCTTTCACTCCCCATGGTGCACGGAACCCACCTACTTCCTCTGTGTCCAAGAGTCCAGACTCTGAAGGGTGCGTGCTAGCCCCAGCTACCTATTGCCGAGTAACTCATCCTCTCTGGTTCCAGCTTCCTTGTCTAGGACTGGAGATCAAACTAATTCTCATATCAGAGGGTTGTTGTACAGAATGAATGAAGAATATCATCAAGGGTTTGGGGTAGTACCCAGTACACAGAAAATGCTGTGTAACATTTAAAAGAAAATGTTAACTATCAGAGGACTATTCTTGCCTCTACTACTGTTTTTGTTACTATTAGCACATTATTGACCAGGGGATTTTTGCACAAATGTGTGTCTGTGGCCGGCAATCTGTTATGTAACTGATTATTGAAACACTTCCATAATGTTTGGGTAATAAAGGATGTATTAACATATCTCTGGTCAATAAGTTGTTAGGTCTAGTTCACTCTGTAGAGTGTACTTCTGCACATAGTTTAGAAGTTTATCATCTATTTCTCTGTCTCTGTGTTAAGGTAGAGTCCACATGAACCATGACTTTTGATTCAGGATACCTCTGTGACACAGGATGAGATGGTTGGATGGCATCACTGACTCAATAGACATGAGTTTGAGCAAGCTCTGGGAGTTGGTAATGCACAGGGAAGCCTGGCAAGCTGCAGTCCATGGGGTCATAAAGAGTCAGACACAACTAAGTGACTGAACTGAACTGTGGCATAAAATGCCTGAATTCTGAAGCTTGGCATCTGCCAATGCTGAGTTGTAGAGTGACAGGCTGTTTAGCGTACCTTAAGAGGAAAAAGCTTTGTCTGATCATCTGTTAGAATTTCTCTCCCTAGTTGCAAGTTCATCTTCTGAAATGTTTCTAACTGTGTTTACAATTTGGTGGGAGCGTAATTTGGAAAAATTACCCATTGGAAAGGTATTCTAACTTAAAAATCTTCTCCAACTACAAGTTTTCTCTTGGCCCATTCCTGTGCTGGTTCTGTAGAAGGAGGAAGCACAGAGAGAGAGAGAGAGAGAGAGAGATGGAATGAGAGACAGACCAGCAAAAGGAAGCAAGAGGATCAGGATCCGCCTTGTGGATGAGGGCTTGGGCCAGTTTCTGGCTGAAAGGGGACCACACAAATAAACATGTCCTAACTGATGTCTTGGAAACTGACCAAGCTTAGTGGGATCCTTCCTTTGTGGGGGAGGAAGGGAAGGTATAAAGCCAGGAGGGATTGGGGTGAAAAATCCCCATCTTTAGAGAGTTCAATGAATGTAAATTCATGAATTCCCTTTCCCAAGATCATTTGTATTTCTAAGCCTCTGTTAAAGAAATTTCAAGCACCACTGCAGAAGGGAGGAGGAGGAGGAATTTGGGCCCCTTTGGTGGAGACCTCGACTTGGTCCTGGGTATGCAATCCAGCTTGAGTCAGTAAAGGCCGTTTTGGGCTTCCCGAGGGTAGAGCTTGGTTCAGACGGTAAAGAATCTACCTGCAATGCAGGAGGCCTGAGTTCAATCCCTGAGTTGGGAAGATTCCTTGGAGAAGGGTATGGCAACCCACTCCAGTATTCCTGCTTGGGAAATTCTGTGGGCAGAGGAGCCTGGTGGGCTACAGCCGTCAGGGTCACAAAGAGTCAGACACGACTAAAAGAGTTAGAGCGAGTAACATTTTAGCAACTCACAAAGTGGCTGAGACTGGTGTCAGCCTGGAAGTGTCTGGGAGGCTGGAGAGATTAGTGCCTCTTATCTCAGCCTTGAATTGAAGGTCAATACCTTGGATTCTCCTGCAGTAAGCCGGTGTCTAGAGTATAGATTTTCTGCTCTGTGAGCTCAGCTCTCCTTATTGTTGGCCTGTATCAGGCCAATTTCAAACCCATCAAAACATATGATGGAGAAGCCAGCCTTTAACAAAGCCTGCATGAGACATTTCTGGAATTCAGTGCTGGTGTTGGGTGCCACCCACCCTCTCCTCCAGCTCTTGCCCCCTACCTCCTTGTTTATGGAGGAGAGTGGACCCTGATTAGCAGCCGCAGAGCAAAGATGCCACACTCTAGAGCAGTTCATGCTGATGGTTTTGTGTTTACCCATTGCGACTTAACAGCAGCAGCAGCAGCATTGCCAAGGCTGTCCTGGAAAATGATGGTTGGCGAATGAGTCATCTCTGTCCTGGGGATTCATCACATGAAATGAGCACTTTAAGAGCATGTTGATGGGCATAAAACCAATGTAGGGGCTTCCCTGGTGGTCCCACCCAGTGGTTAAGAATCCACCTTGCAATACACCAGTTCAATCCCTAGTTTGGGAGGTTCCCACATGCTGTGAGGCAACTAAGGCCATGAGTTGCAACTATTGAGCCAATGTGCTGCAACTACTGAAGCCCTTGTGCCTAGAACCTGTGCTCTGCAACAACAGAAGTCACTGCTACAAGAAGCCCAGGCACCACAAGGAAGAGTAGTCCCCACTCACCAGAGCTAGAGAAAGCCATTGTGCAACAACAAAGACCCAGAACAGCCAAAGATAAATTTTAAAAAGATGTGCTAGTGTTATGTGTCGACTTGACTGGGCCACAGGTATTTGGTAAAAAATTGATCTAAATGTTTCTGTGAGAGTGTTTTTTTGGATGAGCTTAACACGGAAGTCGGTAGATTGCATTAAGCAGATGGCCCTTCTCAGGGTGCGTGGGCTTATCCAATATGCTGAAGGCTTGAATAGAACAAAAAGGCTGACCCTCCTCTGATTAAGAGAGAATTCTTCCTGTCCAATGGCCTTTGAACTGGGACATCAGCTTTTCCTGCCTTTGAACTGGAACGGAAAGCATTGGCTTTTCATGAGTCTCAAGACTTGGGGCCTTTGGGCTGGAACTACACTGTTGAGGTTCCTGGTTCTTAGGACTTTGGACTCAGACTGGAACTAGACCATAGGCTGCCCTGGGCCTCTAGCTTCCTGACTCACCTGCAAGATTTGGGACTTGCCAGCCTCTGTAATTGTATGAGCCAGTTCCTAATTATAAACTTCTTTATACAGACATACCCCAGAGATATTGTGGGTTTAGTTCCAGACTACTGGAAAAAAGCAAATATCATAATAAAGTGAGTCCCGTGATTTTTTTGGTTCCCGAGGCATTTAAAGTTCTGGTTATGCTATACTGCAGTCTATTAATTGTGTAACAGCATTCTGTCTGAAAAACCAATATGCATGAAAGTGAAAAGAAGTGCAAGTCGCTCAGTCGTGTCTGACTCTTTGCGACCCCATGGACTATACAGTCCGTGGAATTCTCCAGGCCAGAATACTGGAGTAGGTAGCCTTTCCCTTTTCCAGGGAATCTTCCCAACCTGGAGATCAAACCCAGGTCTCCCACATTGCAGGCAGATTCTTAGCCAGTGGAGCCATACGTTAACCATACCTTAACCAAAAAATACTTTATTGTTGGTACAAATGAAGTTAGTCACAAAGCAAAAATAAAGTCAAAGATGTAGGAAGCAAACTTACGGTCACCAGGGGTGGGGTGGGGAGAGGGGTAGACTGGGAGATTGGGATTGACATAGACATACTACTGTGTATAAAACAGATAGCGGAGAAGGACCTATTGTATAATACAGGGAACTCAATACTCTGTAATGACCTATATGGGAAAAAAAATCTAGAAAAAGAGTGGATATCGGTATATGTATAACTGATTCATTTTGCTGTGTACCTGAAATTAATACAACGTTGTCAATCAACTATACTCTGATAAAAATAATTTTTAAAAGTACTTTATCACTAAAAATAAGTATTAAAGGCTCAGATGATGTTAACGATTGTCTGAGCCTTTAGCAAGTCCCGGTAGTAGCAACAAAGGTCTCTGATTACAGATCATCATAACAAGTGTAATAATAATGGGAAAGTTTCAAATATTGTAAGAATTACCAAAAATACGATACAGAGACATGAAAAAAGTGAGAGCTGTTGGAAAACCAGCACTGGTATTTTTGCTCAATGCAGGATTGCTACAAACCTTCAATTTGTAAAAGACACAGTTTCTGCAAAGTGCAATAAAATGAGCTATTCCTGTGTATACCGTTGCTTTTCCCTACCTGTAGGTTCTGCATCTGCAGAAACAAAAATATTTGAGAAGAAATCCCAGAAATTTACAAAAAGCAAGACTTGAATTTGCTGTGCATACATAGCATTTGGACATGAGTTTGAGTAAACTCTGGGAGTTAGTGATGGACAGGGAGGCCTGGCGTGCTGCAATCCATGGGGTCACAAAGAGCCGGACATGACTGAGTGACTGAACTGAATGAACTGAAAATAGCATTTACATTATATTTACAATTTACATTGTATTAGTTGTTGTAAGAAATCTAGAGATGATTTAATGTATGTGGAAGGATGTGGGGAATTCCTGGGTGGTCCAGTGGTTAAAACTCTGCTCTTCCACCACAAGGCGCACGGGTTTGGCCCTTGCTTGGGGAACTCAGATCCCATAGGCTGCCTGGAACACCCCCCTCCCCATTACCACTCCTATGGGAGGATGTGCCCAGCTTACATGCAAATGTTTCACTATTTTAAATGAGACTTGAGCTTCTGGGGATTTTGGTGTCCTCAGGGGTTCCTGGAACCAATCCCCTACAGATACCAAGGGATTTGTGTATGAAAGGTCTATAGGTTTTGTTTCTCTGGGGAGCTCTGACTAATACAACCAGCCACTGAAAACAGGCATTGCATGCTATCTCTTCCAGTGTTTTTATTTGGTTGTCATGCATCCACTCATTTATTTATTTTTCTATTCACTCAACAATTGCTCATTAAGCATTATTAATCACCCACTGTGTAGCCCAGGCTAAGAACCGCAGCTTCCATCCTTCGATGCTCAACGGCTTCTCACCCCCGCCCTGCCAGGCCCACCATCTCCTGCCCCAGCCTTGTCTGCTAGGCAGGCGGGGGCCCCTCCACCTCAGCCCCACCAGCAGCGTTTTTGCCTGCTTCCTTTCTTTCTCTAACCCATTCCCACCTCTTCCTGCCTCCTGGAAATGTGTTGAAATCTCACTGGCTGAAAATGCCTCCTTTATCCCATTTGTTTTGCTTTTACTGGGTTTTATATTTTTAAATCCCTTATTACGGTTTCAACAGAATCTCAGAAGGGTGTAGAGATAAAAAGTATGTGCTCAATTCACTATCTTAAACTTCAAAAGCCCAAGATATTTAAAAATATTTTTAATAGATTCTATTTTGTTTTTGTTTTTTAAACTGTCTACATGATAGTAACTAACAGCCATGAGCACACTTGTACCCATGAGGGAACAATGCTGCTTAGTCACTTCAGTCGTGTCCGACTCTGTGCGACCCCGTAGACGGCAGCCCACCAGGCTCCCCTGTCCCTGGGATTCTCCAGGCAAGAACACTGGAGTGGGTTGCCATTTCCTTCTCCAATGCAGGAAAGTGAAAATTGAAGACGCTCAGTCATATCCGACTCTTAGCGACCCCATGGACTGCAGCCTACCAGGTTCCTCTGCCCATGGGATTTTCCAGGCAAGAGTACTGGAGTGGGGTGCCATTGCCTTCTCCATGAGGGAACAATGGATACAATTAATTTTTTTAAACCCCAATTATATTGAGGTATATTTGACATATCAATAACCTCGGATATGCAGATGACACAACCCTTAATGGCAGAAAGTGAAGAGAAACTAAAGAGCCTCTTGATGAAGGTGAAAGGAGAGTGAAAAAGCTGGCATAAAACTCAACATTCAAAAAACGAAGATAATGGCATCCGGTCCCATCACTTCCCGGCAAATAGATGGGGAAACAATGGAAACAGTGACAGACTTTATTTTCCTGGGCTCCAAAATCACTGCAGATGGTGACTGCAGCCATGAAATTAAAAGACACTTGTTCCTTGGAAGAAAAGCTATGACAAACCTGGACAGCATATTAAAATGCAGAGACATTACTTTGCTGACAAAGGTCCATATAGTCAAAGCTATGGTGTTTCTATGGGCTTTCCTGGTGGCTCAGCTGGTAAAGAATCCGCTTGCAATGTGGGAGACCTGGGTTCGATCCCTGGGTTGGGAAGATCCCTTGGAGAAGGGAAAGGCTACCCACTCCAGGATTTTGGCCTGGAGAATTCCATGGACTGTATTAGTCCATGGGGTCACAGAGTCAGACACAACTAAGTGACTTTTCCCTTCACTATGGTGTTTCTAGTAGTCATGTATGGATGTGAGAGTTGGACCATGAAGAAGGTTGAGACCAAAGAATTGATCCTTTTGATCAAGTTGATCAATTGATCAAGTTGATCAATTTGATCAAGTTGGAGAAGACTTGTAAGAGTCCCTTGGACTGCAAGGAGATCAAACCAGTCAATCCTAAAAGAAATCAATCCTGAATATTCATTTGAAGGACCAGTGCTGAAGCTGAAGCTCCAATACTCTAGCCATCTGATGCGAAGAGCTGACTCATTAGAGAAGACCTTGATGCTGGCAAAGATTGAAGGCAAGAGGAGAAGGGGATGACAGAGGATGAGATGGTTGGATCGCATCACTGACTCAATGGACATGAGTTTGAGCAAGCTCTGCCAGATGGTGAGGGACAGGGAAGCCTGGGGTGCTACAGTCCACAGGGTCACAAAAAGTTGGACATGACTGAGTGACTGAATAAAAACAATATTTAACATAAACATTGTGTAAGTTTAAGGTGTACAACTTATCTGACTGGCTTCCTTGGTAGCTCAGATGGTAAAGAATCCACCTGCCAATTCAGGAGACACAAGAGATGTAGGTTTGACTCCTGGGTCAGGAAGATCCCCTGGAGACAGGAATGGCTACCTACATCAGTATTCTTGCCTGGAGAATCCCATGGACAGAGGAGCCTGGCAGGCTACGGTCCATAGGGTCACAAAAGGTTGGACACTACTGAGCAACTAACACTTCACTTCAAGGTGTATAACACACAGATTTGATACTTGTACATATTGCAAAGTGAGCACCACAATAAGTTAATATCCATCACCTCTCATGGTTACAGATTTTTTTTCTTGTGGTGAGAACTTTCAGGATCTACTCAGCAACTTTCAAATCTACAACACAGGATTGTTAACTCTAGTCATCATGCTGTATATTACATTCCCAGGGCTTAACTGCAAGTTTGAGCCTTTTGGTCACCTTTACTCTATTCACCCACCTTCTATTCCCTCCTTCTGGCAACTGCCAATCTTACAATGGATTTCTTGAGAAATTTGCTGATGGTACCTGCTATCTACCCAATGGATTAAGTGGTTATTTAATCACAGGGTGCAGTAGTAAGACAATGGTCTTGGAATCACATAGATGTGGATTCCTTATCTAGTTTTTCCAAGGTTCACTTGCATCCTCTCTAAACTAGAGATAATTACACTTGCCTTGCAGGGCTGGTGTGAGAATTTAATTTTATCTCCCATGTGGATATTCCTGGTACAGTGCCTGATGCAGGTTATTTTCCTTCCTACATTGAAACTGCCCCTGGGATTGTACAAGGGGATCTAGACTTTCTGCTTAAGTCAGATGTCTCCCTATTTTATTCTGTGATGATGCCAGGTATACCATGCAGGAAGCCGTCTGCATCTTTCAAAGGCCTTTAATGGGCAGATGCAAATGTAAGAAGAAGTTATTATTTCTTCATGGGAGGATCCAAACAGCCCTCTCCTGTTTTAAGGTATGCTTGGTCATGCACCAATTTTGTTAGCAATGTGGTTTCTTTCCTTCACGGGCAAACCTGAGCAGATGTTTTTTACCTTCTTGGTTATCTGCGGCATATGTCGCTTCTTCTATTATTTGGTTTTCAGCTATTCTAAAGCATTCTCTCTCCGATCACGCATTATTGCAAAGAAAAGGCTCGAAGCAAACTTCAGGGGATTTCTAACTGACTTCCATATTGCATGAGGACTTGGCTGCTGCCCCTTGGTGATACATTGATGAGAGCAGTGACAGTTTCACGGGAAAAATTAAGGCTGAGATTTCAACCTTAGCAAGTTGGCATCAGTCTATTTTTCTAGCAAGGGCTGTCTAGCTGGGACAGTGAGGCAGGGGTCAGGGCTTACGCAGACAGCCCAAACTTTACTTTTCCTATTTTGGTCCCCTCCTTCCTCTTTTTGCTACCTGGTAGCATTGCATACGGAGAAGGTAATGGCACCCCACTCCAGTACTCTTGCCTGGAAAATCCCATGGATGGAGGAGTCTGGGAGGCTGCGGTCCATGGGGTCACTAAGAGTCAGACAAGACTGAGCGACCTCACTTTCACTTTTCACTTTCATGCATTGGAGAAGGAAATGGCAACCCACTCCAGTATTCTTGCCTGGAGAATCCCAGGGGCGGGGGAGCCTGGTGGGCTGCCGTCTATGGGGTCGCACAGAGTCAGACACGACTGAAGCGATTTAGCAGCAGCAGCAGCATTGCATAGTGTTTTGGCCCCAAACCTTTGGAGAAACAAATACTGATTTTAATTCGGACAGGCCCCTCTGGGTTGTGTGCACCTGTGTAGTGCGGTTAATCCCAAACTCCTATTTTATCCCCACCCCCCACATTTCCCCTTTGGTAACCATCATCATTCTTCTCCTTCTTCTTTTAAAAAATCTATTTATTAACTGAAAAATAATATAATGAGAAAAAGTAGAAAGCACCCCAGCCTCAACCCACAAGGTTAGAAGCTACCTTATGGGTCATACAGGATGAATTAAATGCAGATGTTGTAATAATTGTAACAGGATGCATTTCTCAAACACTCACCGTGTTCCAGGTCTGTGGCTACAGTTTCCCACGGCCTCTTCCCTTTAACCCTCACAATGACCCCACAAAGAAGGCATGATACTGGTGCTTGTTTCAGTTCAGTTCAGTTCAGTCCCTTGGTCGTGTCCGACTCGTTGTGATCCCATGAACTATAGCATGCCAGGCCTCCCTGTCCATCACCAACTCCCAGAGTTTACTCAAACAAGTAAAGCGAAATTCAGAGGTAAGAGGCCCAGGGTGTCACAGTGAGGCAGACACTGCTATGGGGTCACCAAATCCCACCCCCCTTTCTCCCTCCCTCGTGTCTAGCTAGAATAGATTTCTCAGTTGCCCCTGTAGATGGGTGTGGCCATGAGAGTGAGTTCTGACCAATAGATTGCTTGTGGACAAGGCCATAAAAATGTACACGATCCTGTGCTCTCTCCTCCCCTATCTGGCAGCTGAGCCCTGAGGACCCAGCAGAGGATTCTGAGACCCTGGGTGATGGTGGAGCACAAGCTGGGAGGAAACTGGATTCCTGAATGATCATGTGGGAAGCACCTCCTGACTACAGCCATGCACTTGGGATTTTGTGTGAGCAAGAAACCAACTCTTACTGTGTGAAGATGTGAATCTGTAATAGCAGCACACCCTCCCTCACTCCCAAAGACAGCAAGCATCCATGCAGTGGAGCCAGGATGCCCCATGCAGGATCTGTGAACTGGCTGCATTGCTGAGCCACCCATACACAGTGAGACACAAGGGAGAGCGTGACCAAGGTCTTTCTTAAATCTTCTTACTCTCATTCTTGGCACACTTTAGAGATTCACCTGATCTTTATTTTGGTGGAAGAACCATCAGCTGTGGGCATGAACAGATGCAGAAATGGGAAGGGGCGTTGGGAATTTGGAGAGAGAAAAGGGGAGCAGATAGGGAACTGAGGTGGACTGTGTGGTCAGGAAAGAGGGAAGGAGGTAAGTGCTGGGGCCATTTGCAGCTCAGCTGGGCACCTGGTGGGTCACAGAGCTGAAATGGCTTTATAAAAATAGCTTCCATCTCTTTACTGAGATTTCCCATCTGCTCCTAATTATGGTGAGTTTTTCTTTAGATGTCTAAACAGATCTGAAATAGCTGCTTTAAAGTGCTTGCCTGTTGATTCCAACAGTGCTGTCAGCTCTGGGTCTACTTCTTTTGATTGGTTTTTCTTCTGGCGATGGGTCATATTTTCCTACGTTTTTGATCATGTGCTGTTGAGTTCTGGGTTCTATTGAGTTCCAGGTGTTTGGCAGTCAGTCAGCTGACTTGCAGATCTGGTTGGTACCTTGGAAGCTTATTTGTCAGCTTGGGTAGGTGGATCTAGAGTAGCCTTTATTTTAGAGCCTGCTTGGCTCTACTCACAAGGGTTGGTTTTGCAGGGGTCTTGACCCCTTGCCTGGAACATTCAATTATGATTTTCCACTCTGACTCTTAGAACTCCAGTGCCTCCTCATCCTATGCAAACTCCAGAATTCCCACTTAGTTCACAGCCCCCCAGGTCCTGCATGCTCCCAGACCTCGTACATTCTTGCTCTGCACATGTGCAGCTTAGTATTTGGCCCAAGGCTCAAGGGGAATTTTATGTAGCTTTCTGGACCTCTTTCTCTGCACAAGCCAGTCTTCTTTGCATCCCGCCTCTATGCTCCAGCCACCTCAGCAGACCCAAACTCTGATCTCTGACCCCTCACCTCTATGGCCTGTTTGGTCTCCAGTTCTCTATAGTGTGGTCTGGACAGTGCTTCCCAGGTAGACGGCTAGCACCATTATGGGTCTTCCTTTGCATGTGTTTTCCTTTCTTCCAGAGCCACAGTCTTGTGCCGAATTTCAATGTCTGAAAACAGTTCTTGGCAGTTTCACAGTGATTTATAGGAGGAGGGTTAGTCTGGACCTTAGTACTCCACCATGATAGGAAGCAGAAGTTATTTTCCTGTCATTCTGATGCTCTGGGACTCGGAAAGAGTCACCTCTTCACCATCCCTCAGCGTTTGTTGTGAAGGCAACAGGGATTCTCAGGGTCTCCCTCTGCTGTCAGTGGGATCAGGACCTCAGAGAGGCAGTGAGGTCATGATGAGATGCTGTGCCCTCACAGCCAGGACAGGGGCTGGCTGCCCAAGACTCTTCACTGGGCAGGATGCAGGCTGTCTTAAGTTGGGAGCAGGATGGAGCCAGGAAGAGGAGAAGGAGGTCTGGACAAGCACACCTGTGGACCAGACTACATTCCACCACGTAGAAGCTGCGGATGTTTGACAAACCACGTGGACCCTCTGATTTCCAATCTCTCATCCGTGAGAGTGAGAAATGGGCACACTGTCAACAGCATGGGTGAGTTCATGGATGTGAATGTATCATATAAACAAGGACGCCTCTTACACACCTGAGAAGCTTTTCCCTCTTCAGGAAGGAAGGAGCTGAGGGATGGAGGTGATTTGCCCAGGGCCCCAGCATTCCTTCAGAGAAACCCCAGATTGCTGAAAGAAGCAACGAAGAGAAGGAATCAGGGAAGGACTCTTTTCCCCTCCCTCCCTCCCCTAGTCTACATGGTCCATTTGTCTCTCGGGCAGCGGTAAATGAAGCCTGTCTTCTTGGGGATTGTGGCTGGGGGTTCTGGGTCCAGAAAATCAACAGGAAACGGGAGGGAGGCCTGCAGCTGCCCTGGGGGCCTGCGGGGCTGTTGCCACACTGCAGGACAGCTGATCACCTGGAGCCCCGGCTAGCTGGCTTTGGGGACCCACAGAGGCAGCCCGCCTTGCTCCCTGCAAAGGTCTGACTTCTTCCCCATCGGCCTACTGTGCCCCACACAAGATCAGACACACCAGTACCTGAGAATCAGGGCTTGATAATCTCCCTGCCCCGGGGCTACACAACAGGGACCACGAGGGAGAGGGGCCGTCCTGGCCTCCAGGGCTGACCCCAAAGGCCTTCTTAGCAGGATCAGGCCATATGTCCTTGTTAATCCAACATTTGGGTCACAAGGTGGAGAAGCATGTGGAGCCTGGCAAACCCCAAGGCATCCCTCCCCTCCCAAATTCTAATTCTCAGATCCAGTGGCAGAGGAAATTTAGTTATTGAGAGATGGCTGCAGGGAAGGCAGAAAACAGAGCTGACTTAAGAAAACAAACACATTTCATTTACACATGGAGTTCTAGAGAGCACAATGAGTTAATTTTTAACACCCTATACCCCTGCCCTCTCCCTTCCAAAGATTAAATTGAAAATAGTGAAGGGGGGTGGGTGGGCAGAGAGAGGACAAAGTTCTTTAGGGAACTTCAAACTGTGATGTGGGATTTTGCCACTTTCTCATTAACCTTTCTTAAACCCAAGCTCCACACACACCCCACTCCCAGCTGTATTTTTTTTCTTGTTTCAAAAGTGAAACCTAAATTTGTCATCATTAAACATCCTTTCTGGTGTTCACAGCACAGCTCTGGACAGCGGGCACATTCAAGTGACTCTAAAAACATTTGTCTGTGCAAATTTAAAAAGATCATCAGGAGGACAAATGAAAGGACAAATAACTGAGTGAGAGTTTTCAGATCTCGTCATTTTAATCATGTAGTCACTCTCCTGTGACATCTTCAAGTTCATCTTGGACTGGGTAAAAGTTCTACTTCCTAGAAAAAGGTACTTTCTTCCTTTGATTTAACAGATATAGGTGAACTGGCCCAAAGCAGTTAGTCTTTTTTACTCCTGGGCACCACTGAGGCATGCAAATACCTGAGTGTAAACACAAGCTGTGTCCTGTGTCTGCACTGAAATCACAAGGAAACAAACTTTGAGCTACTTGGGCATCTACCTCTGTTTAAACCCCAGGATTCCCACTTAATTATAACAAAACACCCTTCCATCGTGAGAAAGCCAGCATCTCCTTTGTGGCCCAGGAGGCTGTTTTGTGATCCCCATAGGCTCCTGCTGGGCCACCAGAGACTCCAGATGGCAGGGGAGCTTCCCTGCTTTTGAAAAGACAAGCTTGATTTTCCGCTTTGGTGACTAAGGATTGTCCACCAGGCACACTGGAATAAGTGGTACAGCAGGTACGACACTGTTACAAAGTTTCCAACAATTGCAGAATAGTATCTTCCCAGGTACTTCTCCCACCCGCATCCGCATCCAGTGGGTGTGGGAAGATGGGGTAGAAAATCCCCAAAAATGCTGCTCGGGCAGTCTGCTGGCTTCACGCTCCCCACAGTAGCTCAAGTTTGTGAGGATAACTTCAGGGCCTGCATTTCAAGGATGAAAAAGAAAAAGTATTCAGAGGCAGTTGGAGACACCACTATACTACATGCCAGGTTAGTGGCTGAACAGCAGGAAAAGACAGTTCGACCCTGCGTAAGGTTCACCCAATTAGAGGGGGAAAAGGTTAGCCAGTTGCACTGTTAAAACATCATCTCTAAGAACATGTCGGATGCTGGTTCTTCTGTGTCTGAAATGTCGGATGGGTAGCTTCCGGTCCTTATTAAAAAATTCTGAGTCACCAAGAAGCTCACAACTGGTGTGAACAAACGCCTCAGCTCAAAGAATCATTAGTGGATCATCCTTAGAACTAAGCTAATGTGCCAAGCATTTCATGAAATAGGATAAGGTGACTTGAGAGGAAGATTTAATTGGAGAAAAACCTGGCTGCCCACCAAACTAGCGTGGGGTGCAGGAGAGGGTCTGTCTCCCTCTGCCCAAGGGTGAACACTGCTTACCTTCAGACACAAAATGGTCGTTGAAAAAGTTGTGGCATGAAATACAAGTTAATTTATTATTTGCTTGCTTTTCTGAGGGTTTACCACGTGGCATAAGGTATCATGTGATACCCAGATTAAGAGCATGGCTTTGGTGATCTGGGCTCGTAAGTAAGAATAGAAAATTAATCATTGTCATCACGTATGTGAGCATACTCGGTCGTGTCTGACTCTTTGTGGCGACCCCATGGACAGTAGCCAGCTAGGCTACTGTGCATGGGATTTTCCAGGCAAGGATATTGGAGTGGGTTGCCATTTCCTTCTCCAGGGGATCTTCCCAACTCAGGGATCAAACTTGTGTCTCCTGCGTCTCCTGCACTGGCAGGCAGATTCTTTATCGCTGTGCCACTTCGTCATCACATAGAACAATTATTGATCATTCATATATGGAGTGTGGTTTGAACCACTTCATATGTTTTAATTCAGCTGATTCTCACAGCAAGCCTCTGAGGCAGACACTGTTGCTGATTCCATTTCTGAGATGGGGAAAATGAGGCCTAGAGTGGTGCCTTGCCCAAGGGTACAGAGTCAGCAGGCAGCAGAACTGGAGATGTAAACATGCGTCCACAAATGCTAGGCAGGCTGTGGCAGAGACTGCTGGATACACATGCATTGAGTACACTGCTGGTTGAGAAGGGAGGTCACACTTGGTGAAGTATCTGGTCAGGCTTCAAGGAAGAGGTGGCGGTTCAGTGAGACTTGGAAAGGTAAGAGGGATTTCATCAGGTGGAGGCCAGGGGCTGGAAAAGGGAGGGCATTCGCTGGAGGGAGACACTTGCTGGGGTGAACATTCAGGCCGGGAGCTGCCTCCTGTAACTGAGGATGTGTCACGATGCTCAGGATTGGAGTTTTGTACTATATGGCCTTATGTTACCAAACAGGGATCACCTGATCCAAAAAAGTGGGTTTCCTTTTAAGTATTTATCTATTTGTTTGGCTGTGCTGAGTCTTAGTTGCAACACTCAGGATCTTTGATCTTACTTTCAGCATGTGGGATCCAGTTCCCTGACCAGGGATGGAACCTAGACCCCTTGCATTGGGAGCTTGGAGTCTTAACTATTGAACCACTAGGAAAGTCCCCAAAGTGGGTTTCTGTACCTTAAAAAATGTTCATCAGACAATGTCTACATGGATGCAATGGTGAGCAGACATTTCCAGGGATGGCAGGGTTGGGGAAAGGGGAACATATGTTCCCTGTGGGTGAAGAGCTGACAGTATGGATGGAAAAGGAAGAGGGAATGAACCATGCTGGGGCCTGTGGGGCAGACCTACTGCATGCCAAGAATCTTGACACACCTTACCTCATTTCTTCCTAAAATCACCTACAAGATGGATATGAGTATCACCACTTTCCTGGTGAGCACTCTGCTGTGCTGTGCTTAGTCACTCAGTCATGTCTGACTCTTTGTGACTCCATGGACTGCGGCCCGCCAGGTTCCTCTGTCCATGGGATTCTCCAAGCAAGAATACTAGAGTGGGTTGCCATGCCCTCCTCCAGAGAATCTTCCTGACCCAGGGATTGAACTCAGGTCTCCCACATTTCAGGCAGATTCTTTACTGACTGAGCCACCAGGGAAGCCCACTGGTGAGAACGACCAGTGCCTAAAGAGGAGGTAGCTGACTCCAGACCACATGGTGGGTTCAGTGTGGGCACCAGAACATTTGATATCAAAGCCTGAATTCAGGACTTCCCTGGTAGTCCACTGGTTAAGATTCTATGCTTCCAGTGCAGGGGATATATGGGTTTGATCCCTGGTCAGGAAACTAAGATCCTGAATACTGCATAGCATGGCCAAAAAAAACAAAAAAAAAAAAACAAAAAAAAAAAAACAAAAAAAAACAAAAACCAGCCTGAACACATTTTGTTACACCAGAGAAAGCTACAGCCACTCATAGAGGATCTCAAGTGCTTGATAACTCTTATTTTTAGGTGGAGTAGTAGTTGCTTTAGAATCTGGCAAAGATGGTGGGACAGACTGAGGAGGTGGGGGAAAGGGGAGTCGGGTGAGACAGGTGGGGGTCGGATGGCAGGAGAAAGAAAAGAAGAGGTTTAACTCTAGACAGAGTTTAAAGAGTAGAGCGATAGGTCAGTGGTCTCCAAAGAGTGTTTCCAGGCCAGCGAGCGACATGAGCATCTCCTGGGAACCTGGCAGAAGTACAGATCTACCTACTGAATTAGAAATCCTAGTGGTAGGGCCAAGAAATCTGTGTTAACAAGAACCCTGGGGAATTCTCATGCTCCTTCATGTTTGAAAGACTGTAACAGATCAGCTTGATGGACTGGATCTGAGTGGTTAGAAGGCAAGTCCTGGACACAGACTAGGGGTAGATATATAATCTCTAAATCAGTTATTTTCCTATGGCATTTTCCCCTCCCCGTACCCCCTGGCACTCAGTATCTACTTTCTGTCTCTATGAATCAGACTACTCTAGGGAAAGATTGAAGGTGGGAGGAAAAGGGGACAACAGAGAATGAGATGGTTGGATGGTATCACTCAACAGACATGAGTTTGAGCAAGCTCTGGGAGTTGCTGATGGACAGGGAAGCCTGGCATATTGCAGTCCATGGGGTCACAAAGAGTCGGACATGACTGAGCGATTGAACTGAGGGACCTCATATAAGAAGCATTTCCTTTCTGTCTTCCTTGCCTAGTGATGTGAGAAACAATCACCTTTCAGAGCTTTGCTCACTGTAGTGGCAAATCCGAGTTCTTCCGTCAATGAGGGAACCCACAGGCTGCAAAACAAAATCTTTAGGTACAAGATCATCAGCATTTGGATGTGGTGCATCACTTACTTGGGTGCCCCCTATATTTCCCCTAAAATTGTTTTGATTAAAAAATAACATATACATTTCAACAAATGTATGACCAGCAACATTCAAGAGAAAAGTGTGTGTGTGCATGCGAAGTTGCTTCAGTTGTGTCCGACTCTGGGTGACCCTATGGACTGCTCACCAGGCACCTCTGTCCATGAGATTCTCCAGGCAAAAATACTGGAGTGGGTTGCCATTTCCCTCCTCCAGGGGATCCTCCCGACCTAGGAACTGAACCCACGTCTGTGTTGGCAGGCAGGTTCTTTACTAGTAGTGCCACCTGGGAAGCCCCATTAGAAAAGTGATGCCCCCCAAAGCTCTTTGTGATGCCAGATGCAGAGCCCCAGTGATAACCATCTTTCTTTCATCTCTCTTATTAAGCATGGATATTTTTCAAGTCTCCTCTTGAGGCTTAGCAAGGTTCTGGCGGTTTCTTCATGCTGGGAGCAACCATTTCTAGCTAGTTTCCCTTGTTCCCCCACCCCCAAACCTCAGAATCTCCCTTTTTCCATTTTCTTTCTCTGAGTTGAGCCTAGTCACATGCCAGCAGTGGAACCTGTGCCCAGGAAGGGTTGACACCCCGCGGGGATCCTCAGCCAGCCTCTGTCAGAACCAATTCTGGTGGCCCAGCCTCAGCAGTTAGAAAAATTGGGGCGGGGTGGGTCCAGGCCACCTGTGCCCAGGGATATGGTTACCCCAGTTTGTCTCTGCCTGGAGCAGGACTCCACCTGGTTCTGGAAAGATGACCTGATGTGGGAGCCCTGTCTGTACTGAAGGCCTCACTTGAAAGTCAGCAAAAGCCTTGAAGCCATGAGGCCGCGAGGAACGTGGACAGGATCGCCCTCAGCTGTCCTAGCCGAGCTGCTGGTGGAGACTGCAGCCGTGACAGACAGCTCCTTATTTGTAAGTAGTTAATGTTTCTTAGCAAGCACTTCTGAAAGAAATTGGTATGTAATGACAGCACTCACTGGAAAACAGGCCGATTAGAAAATGCACTAACTTATCTAGTATTCATTTGAAAAGTAAATGGCTGCTCGGCAAGGTGAGAGTTCACTATCAATTCAAATATTTTCCCCGTAACAGGCTCTCGCACTCCTGCTTTAATTCAAGCAGAAACACAAGTATGAATAATCAAACTAGATGACGCTCATCAAGAACCTCTGTGCCTTGCACCATTTCAAATGGTCATTGAAGCTTAATGGCAAAAAATTTACATTCTTCCTTTAATTTGTATTCTATTCCTTCCTTCTGACTGATGCGACTGTGGCTGGCTGCCGCCCGGCGGATTATTTTGATGCAAATGTCTGTTGTGTGCGCTGGGGTCCAATTTCCTGGCTTTTGCCAGGAAGAGGAGTGCCTGCGAGAACAGTTCAAAATCAGGGTGGTTTAAAGAGTTTATAACTACTGCACCTAATGAGTGAGACAAGACCACTGATGAGCCAGTGTCTGGAAACATCTTGATGGCCGCAGGTGCCTAGATGCCCACAAAGGGAAATAAAAACAGGAAAATCACTGTGTCCTTGTCTCCCTTTCCTCGGCCCGAAAAATGACTTGATTCTGGTTGCCATCTACAAAAGAATTAAAAAAAAAAAATGTAATTCGAGCAAGACTCCCCTTTCGGCGCCAAGCTCGCTTGGGAGGAAGGCTTTACGAAGACTCAGGGCGTAGCTGGCCAAACCCTGCAAACGTCGGGGGCCCCCGAGGCCGTCCTGGAATGTAATGTATGCACAGACTAATTTATGATGCGATGACTAATTTCCATGTCTTGTGCTTAGAGTAGCCTGGCTAATTACAGGGAAACGTTTCTCTTAACTTTGGTAATTACGTTCTGTGCCTGCGCCCGGCGCTCAGCGAATGAGCGAGGGTGCATCGCGCTCCCGGGAGCCAGCCGAGCCCCGGCGAGCGGGGAGCGGGCGCCCGCGCTGCGGGGCTGGCATCCCTGATCAGAAGCCTCGGCAGCTTTGACCAGCGCCCACAGGCTGCATCGGAAGCATCTGGAGAGATATTTGTTGGAACGCCCCGTAATTAGATGGACTGGCTTAATTAGGAGAACTTTGCGAGCAGAGGGAAGCCGGAGGGTCTACGCGGGGATCTGAAGGTTGGCAGCCTCCCCGTGGGAGGCCGTAGCACAAAGCTCTGCCCGCTGTGCGCGCCCTCCGGGGGCGCCGGGGCTTCCAAAGCGGCCCCGTGGGCTCTGCGCATTCCGGGCGGGAGTCCAGAGACCCGCCCCCACCCCGCTGCAGCAGCCTTGCCTGAACCACCGCAGTCACGCTCGTCTAGTCCCCTCCAGCCCCGCTCCAGCTCTGATAAGGCACACAGGAGGAAAACTTCAGACGTGGTCGCCCGGTGGAAACTGGCGCTGGGAGGCATTTCTGGAGACCGGGAGGAGGCTGGGGACGGTGGACCACGCACGGTGTTGCTCTCGTTCGAGGGCCCCTCCCCCAGCACATAATTCAAGCATCCCGAGCAAGCACTGAGCTCTGTAGGAACCAAGGTCTTCATTGTTCAATCCTATCAGTCAGAGCTTTCAAGTGAACTTGGAAGCACTGGCCCTGTTCACTAGAATTAGGCTGCCCGGGATGGCAGAGGGATGACAGGAGGCTGGGTCCTGGGACCACACACATCTGGGAGGCACCTCCCCAGCACCAGAGGGAACCTTTCCATCCTCAGGACCACAGAGGGCAGAGGAGAAAGGAGGGGTAACGGTCACCAGGGCGGCACGTGTTTACTCACTGTCCTCCCCGTTGGGAGACATCTCACCTTTCTCCCACACAGAGGATAAGGTGTATGCGAGTGTATGTGTGTGTATGTGTGTGTGTAGTAGCTCAGTGATGTTTGCTTTCTGGGACATTAAGGCTATTTATTTTTTGACATATGATCAGAAAACATGAGAAGATTCCAATAATCTGTTTCCACTTGAACAAATTAAAACGGTTCTCTCTGCTTTATAGAGAGAGGAAGTGATTCAAGCATCCAACCATTCAAGATATCGAAAATGATTTGTCCCTTAAATATCTCATTAGATATAAACATTTGGTGAAATGTGCTTCATGTCACTCATGATATCAATTTTAAATCCAGCCAAGCAGGTAACTTGACTCAAGACAGGCCAGGCTGAGGGTGTGCTGCGGCTGAATTGTTAATGGACCTTTGAAAAGCTTTAAGGGACTTTATTTTGAAATTCTAAAAATGGATTTCAAAAGCCTTGGAAAAGACCTCCTTGCTGAATGGTGAAATCTACACGGGAGCTACTACTAAATTGCTTTGTAAAGTTTCAGTTCAGTTCAGTTGTGTCCGACTCTTTTCGACCCCATGGACTCTTTGCAACCCCATGGACTCTTTGCGACCCCATGGACTGCAGCACGCCAGGCTTCCCTGTCCATCACCAACTCCAGCTCCCAGTTAAAGAATTAACATTGCAGTAGACATCACCTTCTGTTACATAAAAAGAAATGAGTAAAGAGAACGGTGGAGGTATCACGCTCTTCAGCATAAAATAAGACATTTGGAGACTTCCCTGATGGTCCAGTGGCTAAGACTCCATGCTCCCAATGCATGGGGCCAGGTTCGATCCCTGATCAGGGAACTAGATCCCACACGCCGCAACTAAGACTCAGCACAGCCAAATAAATTCTAAAACTAGGACATTTGTGTAGTTAATATTCCTTCCAGTAAGGTTCCCTATCCACTGAGAAAGAAGAGGCACAAACAGATCCCAAACACTGCATAGAATCAGCTCGTGCTGAGTTGGGAGGAAGGATCCCTTGCTTGGGTGTGTTTTGCTCTCAGAACAGCCCTCCCAGGGAAGAAAAAAAAAAGTCCTCCTTTCATCCATTCAAGTGAGGCTGATGTACTTGTCCATGTGATGTGGAAGAAAGGAAAGCAACAAGAAATGTAATTATTTTGACACATTCTTTTTAAAAAGGTTATTATTCCTACTTAATGCAAAGTGGTTTATACCACCATTATGAAAGGGAGCCCACGTCCTTGGTCTCTAAACTGTGAACACTTGGAAGATTCAATACCAGGCACAGAGGCCACCACTGACGATTGCATGACACACCGCAGCGAGGGATCAGCTTGGAGCTGGGAGAAGGCAGACCTTCCCCTCTTCTTTTCAGCATTTCCTCTGAATGCTGAAATCCCTACATTTCATTCCCTTTTACAAGGAAAACCTCATTTTTACCTTGTGAGAAGGCGAAAATGATTTTTTTGGGGGAGGGCTGTCTCTCATTCATCCATCGTTTTCTCTCCTAAATAATTTAGATTTGTTCTGAAATCCCATGTCTGTGCACATGACCTGGCCTGTATCACCCCTCCACAATGAGTTCTGGAAAATTCTACCTTCGAGTCATCGTCACACCACCCAGCCGCTGGGCGCCTGTTCATCGTTGTCGTGAACAGTTCCTGGTGAGGGGGGGAAGTGTGCCCATGTCTGTCCCTGCTCCATTGTGCCTTAAAGATGGTCTAATGCCAGGAGATGGCAGAACCCCAAACCCGGCTCCCTTTGCATCCCTGCCGCAGTGATGGAGGGGGCCCAGATGTTCCAGCACAAAGTGTCATTTTCTGGAAGATCAAAGCCCCTCTGCCAACTCATGGGCCTTATCATGCTCCTTGTGGCACCCAGGGGAAGGAAGGGATCAAAGTTGTAAATAGAGGCCGTATCACTGGAGGAATAATTTACATGCACAGTGGGTGGGAGTGAGTTAATACGTAAAGGTTCCTTTGAAGAGAGAAAACGTGCTGCCTTTCTAGCAAACATTGACTTTGGGAGCAGCCCCTGAGAGGAAACCTTTCCACGGGAGGGCCCAGCTTTGCTTTGACCGTGACCAGGATGCTCTGACAGTCACATGTGTGCACAAGGGCAGACCTTAAAGGCTGCAGAGGTTTTGCAAACACACGTTGTTTCATTCACTGCCTAAGAGGCACAAGGGCTCAAACTTCGCATGGGAGTTAATAACTCCAGCCAGAAGCCTGCCTTGAAAGAATTTCAGCCTGCCCTACCTTTTCTTAACTTGAGAACTGTATTTCCCTACTGTGTGTGCTCTCATCTCTGATAAAATTATTTGAAATTAAAGACAGACTTAAAACTCCACCAAATCAAGAGACTTGCACCAGGTGTTTTTGTGGAGTAATACTTATATTTGAAAGAAAAGCATTTTTAGGTGTGTGCGTGTATCTGGATTAAATGAGGTGCTGATATTCTACTACAGATAGAAATGTCCTCTCTCCCTCCAGAATGTAGGCATAAGCATTGGCTTTTGAACTGGGTCAGATTTATGTTTGTGAAAGGAAAGAAATCACAGAAAAAAGAAAGTGCATTTAGCCTTTTATTTAAAACCAAGCGTGTGGTTCTCCTAGTCTGTCTGAATTTTAGATGCTGTCATCCATTCCTATGTTTTAAATGCTTAGCCTAATTGTCACGTCCTTAAAATAATTTCAGCACTCAGCTACAAATAAAACATATTTCTTTCAGAGACCCCCTTCCTTAAATGTGCTCAGTGTACTTTCTGTATCACGCAGATCAATTTAATTCAGCTCTGCTATATCTGCCCAGAATTTCTTTTCAGTGTCTGAAGAGTGTGGTGAACGCAGCCAAGAATACCCATCTAGAGATAGAGAAGGCCTTGGACACTTTTGCTCAGAAAAAAACTTGACATCTGAGGTCTCACTCTTTATTAATCTCTCGTCAAAGAGTTATTCAAGATTTTGGAGAAAAGTCAATGTGGTAGAAATCATTATTAATGAGTCAATAATGAGAGAGGTTAAAAATGGAAAAATTAAACATTGAAGGATGGTGACAGGGCATCCGGGCTGTAAGTAGCCCGTTTCCTGATGGTTGTGCCTCTCCACCTGCAGCCTGCTTGTCTCTACAGCACTGGGCCTGGTGAGCGACCTTTGTAGTTGATGGTTTGAGTGATCCCACACCCCTGGTCTGGAGGTCGGTATCTCTCTGTCCGGGTCTCTGTCCACACCTTGATTTCAGGCTTCTCACTTATGAACACGGGCCCACCACTTGTTTTCCTTGAAAGGCATGTTTGTTTTCAGTTCCCCAGAAGCAGACCCTCAGAGGAATTATCAGTGCAAGTGGTTCATTTGAGGGGTGACTCCAGGAAGTGCAGGTGGAAAAGGATACAGGTGAGATCAGCCTGTTGGCATTAATGAGCAGGTCATGGGTGTGGGCAACAGGGCTTCAGTCCTGCCGGTGACCTCTAGAAGGTGATATGGAGTGCAGCTCAGAGTTGTCCTACCCAAGGGAGGGGAGCTGGAGTGTGTATCTGCCAGCTCAGGTTTGGCATTGGTTGAGGAGCCAAGGATACCCATTTGCCTGGTAAAGATCCCCGTGAAGTCACTGACTTGCACGGGAATGGTGAATGCCCAGAAGAGATGGACTGAACACTAGCTGTTTTTTGCTACAAAAGGAGGCTGAAGCCATATGCCATGGTGCTAGTCCAGAGGCTTGGCTCCAAGCCTGATTCTGTCTTTAACAGGCTGTGCCTGAAGCCTGAAGCATAAAGCCTCCTGAATTGGGTGAGACTGACCACAGGACTCCTTAGGGACAGCAAGATCCAGTAGGGGCCCATGGTGGTCTCCCTCATCCTTTGTATTGCCCTAAGGACTCCTACCAGAGCTGCCCACCACAGTGATGGTCCCAGGGCTGACTAGTGGGGCAATGTCCTGGACTTCATGTCCATCTCCTACTCTAAAGTATAATTGATTGGGTTAGAGTGGCCACCTGGTCCTAGGCAACCAATCAGAAAACTGCTTAGAAACATTTTGTGGCTTGACTTAAAAAGACAAGCTGGGCCAATAAAAATGCTTCTTTTAAGGATCTGAGCCAAGAAGCAGGGGAAATGTGCTCCTGCCAATGCAGGAGATGCAGGAGGATCCCCTGGAGAAGAAAATGGCAACCCGCTCCAGTATTCTTGCCTGGGAAATCCCATGGACAGAGGAGCTTGGCCAGCTTCAGTCCATGGGATTGCAAAGAGTCAGACATGACTGAGGGACGGAGCATGCACTAATATGCAGTCCCTGCAACCTTCTTCCAGGTGTTTGCCTGTGGTCTGGCCCTGACCCTGTGGGTACCATCCCCAGATGTCTGAGGGCATTTGCTTGATGTATTCTGAAACAGTCACCAGGAACACAGTTACTTATTGACTCTGGTGAGAGTCAATAAGTAACTGGTTACTGTAGCTGGTTACTTTCTGCTACAAATCACACTATTGCAAGTCTTAGCGACTCCAAAGAGGGACGATATTTGTTTTGCTTGAAAATCTGCATTTTGAACAGATGTGGCAGGTGTTGTGGGCTGAATGGTGTCTCCCCCAAGTAAATTCATGTTGAAGTCTTACCTCCAGTCCTTCAAATTGGGACTGTATTTGGAGATAGGTTCTTTTCAGTGATGATTAAGTCAAAACAAGGTCATTAGGGTGGGCCCTTGTCTCATATGACTGGTGGTGTTATAAGAAGAGGAAATTTGGATGCAGATATGGACAGAGGAGGGATGATGGGGAGGCCCAGCAGAGAAAACATCATCTTAGGCCATGGGGGGGAGGCCTTTCCCTCCAGCCCTCAGAGAGAACCAACCCTGCTGTTGCCTTGATCATGGACCTCCATTCTCCAGAACTAAGAGAAAATGAATCTGTTATTTAAGCTGCCCGGCCTGTGGTACCTTGTTCTGACCACCAAGCAGACAAATAGGGGAGGAGTCACCCATCCATGCTCTAGGTGGTGTTGACTGGTATCTTGAAGCCTGGGGGCTGGATTCACCCAAGGCTCCCCACGCTTACGGCTGATGATTGATGCTGGTTGTTGGCGGTCAGCCGTGGCTGTGGCTGTGACGGTCTCACGCGGCTTCCCTGCCTCCCCGGCTTTTTCACAACCTGCTGTCTCAGTTCTGAGAGTGCAACCAGCCAGGTGGAGGCTCCACCTTTCATGACCTAGCTCAGATGTCACTCACAGACATGTCTGCTGCATTCTTTCATTAGAAGTGAGTCATGAACCCCAGCTCACATTCCACAGGAGAAGATCTAGACTCCCTACCTTTTGGGGAGATGAGAGTCAAAACATTTGCAGACGTATTTTAGATCACATCAGACAAACCTTGTCTGAACATCCTTGTTCAGAAAAGCAATATCCTTGTCTGAACAGGGGCCTCAGCAGACCGAGTCCCCCCAGCTTGGGCTCTGAATTTGTCCTGTTGCATTCACATGAGAACAGTTTGCAGAAATGATACAGTCGAAGTGTGTGCGTTGGGGTGTCACTGTATGTGGTCAACAGAATTCATTGAATTGGACATTGCCAGACATTTAAAGCACATACCAACTGCAGAAAACACAAAAACCTCAGCACTGTCCACTCATTGAAGAGAAGCTACCCCACCCTGTCCTGTTGTAAGTGTGCATTCCTATGAACTGTGGTGTTGGAGAAGACTCTTGAGAGTCCCTTGGACTGCAAGGAGATCCAACCAGTCAATCCTAAAGGAAATCAGTCCTGAATATTCATTGGAAGAACTGATGTTGAAGCTGAAACTCCAATACTTTGGCCACCTGATGTGAAGAACTGACTCATTTGAAAAGACCCTGATGCTGGCAAAGATTGAAGGCAGGAGGAGAAGGGGATGACAAAGGATGAGATGGTTGGATGGCATCACGAACTTGACGGACATGAGTTTGAGCAAGCTCTGGGAGTTGGTGACAGACAGGGAAGCCTGGCGTGCTGCAGTCCATGAGGGCACAGAGATACAGACACGACTGAGTGACTGAACTGAACTTGAACTAAAGGATCATGGGAAATGTAGCCAGAAATTGGCAGTACCCTGACCCCACCCTAGGGGACTGGTTGTTTCTGCTGTCATAACTTGATAACTAACTCAAAGATTGAAGTAGATGTGGCATTTTATATTCAAAATGGATGACTCAGGATATTTTTACTAAGGTTCTATGTATTGAAGAAAAGTTTATGAGTAGGAGACATGTCAGGGGCAGAAGAATGGAAACTGGTTGGGCAAGGAGGCCAACTGAAAATGCCTGGGGTTTGTACAAAATGCCACTGGAAGGATTTCTGTTTCTGATTTCACAGCAATAGGGAAGCTTCCAGCTGCAGAAGGAAATGGGAGCTCTCTTCTCCCTCACTGGGAGTATGAGCTACGTTCCCATCATTTCTCCAATTTTGCCCACAAGAATAGCCCAAGTTAGCCACTTGGGCTAATAGTTGGAGATTGCCCTGGGAAGGCTGTGGCTATTTCCCTCACCAGCCCAAATTCTTCTTTTCTGCAACAGGAAGGCTGAAAGTTGCTGTTTCCCAAGAGAGGTCTCCTACTTAGTCATCCATCTGGGGCACCTGCTCATGCCTGCAAATCACTGGGACATCCCACTACTCTCAGCTCAGTTCAGTTGCTCAGTTGTGTCCAACTCTTTGCGACCCCATGGCCTGCAGCGTGCCAGGCTTCCACTACCCTCAGGAAGCTTAAATATTAGCAGGTGTGTGGCCCAGGCACTGAGGGCCACGTGGCACCTACTGTAACAGGGAGGAGATGGTAGCATGACCAGGGAAAGCATCATTAGTAGGGCACATGGTGTGTGCATGAAGCAGCCTCTTCACCATAGAGAGAGGTGATTGGAAGGCCAACCTAGAGAGCCGAGAGCATCATAGGCATTCAGCTGGCTTTAGACCCATGATTTGCAGTTGCAGAAATCTCTTTCACCTGGTCCATCTGTGACCCCTCTGATCAACCTGGTACTGCTGTAGAACTGGTAGCATCTTTGTTCTCCCCCTTGTTTCAACTCCATCTAAACTAGCAAAGGGGAAAATAGAAGGAACACAATCCTTTGTCAATGAAATAGGAAACTGTCACAGCATCACATTGCAAACTATGAAACATTCCTGGCTAATGCTAGGAAATCTAGACTGAGATCAGGAAGTGAGCCAGCAGTGGATACTTGCAGCCTCCACCTCTCATAACAGTTTGTGTTTCTTTAAAAGTATCTGTTAACACCAAGAAGAGCACACTCAAGGATTCTTAGAGAGTTGAGATCCATGGGCAGCCCAGGTTGGAAATGCCTTTATTTCTACCAGAAGTTATCCACTGCTTACAGCAAGGTCGGGGTGAAGGGGTAGCTGAAAGATAAATTGATATTCTGGTAGTCTATTTCTGTTTCCTGTGATCTGGAAACCGATCTGGAAACCTGATTCTATCCAAGGAAAACCCCCAGAGAGAAAGCTGGGGAGGGATGCAGATCGGACAGCCAGAACCTTATCACAACCTGGAGAGCAGATGCCCTAAAGAGCTTGCCTGAGCACTGCCAGCCCAAGAACACAGACTTAAGGAAAGATGTGCCTTTAAAGTAAGGAAAGTAAATGTACAGGGAAATATACTAGAAAATAAACAGATAGTATGTATGCTTGAGATCACTGTACAAAATGAAATGGAAAAATGAACTCTAATGATTACAAATAAGATGATAGACATGGAGACAAAGGAGACCCACATACTCACAATCACTGTTTCTGAAGAAGAAAATAGGAAAATGAAACAATAGACTCAAGGACATAATAGAAAAAAAAACTTTATTAAGATAAGAAAATGTTAATAGAACAAAATGTCCCAAAATAAAGGATGTGCAGTGATCAACCCAAGATATACCCTGGGGAAGCCACTGACCTCCAAGGTAAAAGAATCATGAAGACATCCAACAATATTGAAATATGTCAATATTCAACATATATTT
The DNA here is from genome assembly GCF_029407905.1 of Bubalus kerabau. Classification (NCBI taxonomy): domain Eukaryota; kingdom Metazoa; phylum Chordata; class Mammalia; order Artiodactyla; family Bovidae; genus Bubalus; species Bubalus kerabau. The sequence goes on along the minus strand of NC_073636.1, from coordinate 40,677,837 downwards.
TGAGAACCCACCATGTGTCAGACACTGTGTTTTGAGGATTCCATAGTGAACAAGATAATTAAATTTCCCATCCTCATGGATCTTTCCAATCTAGGCTACAGGGTGGGAGGGTTAGAAAACAGAAAATAAATAGGTAAACAAGTAGGATATTTCATATAATCTTTTCCCCCAAATAAGACCACCTCTCCTATTTTGAATGTTTGAGCTGCATAAATGCTTGAAGAGATGTCCAGGATGGTGCGTACTGAATGTTGAAAATGGTGATTTCTTGGTAGAAAGGTTTGCTTTTTCTTTCTTTTTTTTATTATTATAATGACATGAAAATGAGCATGTGCTTAAAAAGTCTAAATGAAAACCTTATTCTGAAATTAATAAGCAGAAACAGAGTGATGGGGTCAGTTGACCTTCCACTCCTGACCTGCTTTTCCTCCTCTGCTCGTCAAGGTGGCTTGGTGTGGATGGTGGGTAATTTACACGTCTACAGTCAGACTGGACTGAACTAGAGGCCAGGAGATGAGACAGGTCATCCAGTGATATTGTAAGGATGCTGAGAAGAATATGCTTTCTTGACTGCTCTCCCAACTTTTAATTCTTTAGGAAAAAGATCTTTGGGACCCAGTTCTCTGTGCCAAGGATGTGGCTAGCATTCAGGGGTTAAAAATCACAATCCAGCGATCTCTCTGAGATCAGAAAACAAGTACTACCTACCTCACACCAGTCAGTAAGAAGGGCTTGAAGAATACTTTTTCATAGTTCCTTAAAAATACCATCGTCTTAAATGTGCTAGGAAAACACCAAGTGTTTTGGCTTTGGAACTTTGTTTAAGGAGCCAATTTGTTGAGTGCCTGCTCTGTGACAGGTACGTCATTTCATTTAATTCTCATCAGGAACCTATTGCCTGGGTATACTATTTTATTTGAGGAAATGGGAGTTCAGAGAAGACAAGTAAGTTGCCCAAGGCCACACAGCTATTGAGAGGCAGGATCAAGAACCTAAACCCGGTCTGTCTGGGAAACTAAAATCTCTTCACTGAAGGGCTTCCAGACAAGAAAGACTCCTGCACACAGAGGTAAGAGTTTGCTAGGCATTCAAGTCCTGATTTTATGAGTCCAACCAATTTAAGAGCTACAGGAGAGGAAAGGACAAGGACTTTGGTTGGTGTTTCCAGCATCGCTTATAACATCAGAGGACATATCTTGTGACACAGGAGCCAATGATTGAGAGATTTCATCATGGCTTGAACCAGTTTGCTGGGAGCCAGAGGACCATGAGACAGGAAGACAGGGGCTGGCATGGTGTATCCCCAACTGTCTTTCTGCAGATTCCCAGATTCAGATGCTGAGTGGATATCCAGGTAGCATTTGTAATAATAAAAACTAGAAGCAAGACTAAGTGTGCCTTGGAGAGGGAGTGGTGAAATAAGCTACAGCCATACCTATGCTGTCAGGGAAAAGAGTGATAGCAGGCCCTATGTACTGATGCAGAATGAGCTCTAGGGCATGCGGCTGAGTCGCTCAGTCATGTCTGACTCTTTGTGACCCTGTGGACTGTAGCCTGCCAGGCTCCTATGTCCAAGGGATTCTCCAGACAAGAATACTGGAGTGGGTTGCCTTGCCCTCCTCCAGGGGATTTTCCCGACTCAGGGATTGAACCGGAGTTTCTCATGTCTCCTGCTTTGCAGGCAGATTCTTTACCACTTGCACCACCTAGGAAGCCTGATCTGCAGGACACAGAGGTAAATAAAAAACACCAGGCTTAAGTGGGAGGGGACACGGGTAAACCTATGGCTGATTCATGTTGATATTTGGTAGAAACCAACACAATACTGCAAAGCAATTATCCTTTGATTAAAAATAGATAAATTAAAATAAATACACAAATAAACACACCTAAAAAAACCAAGATGCAGACCAGTATGTTTTTTATGTTCTCATTTATGTGAAAAAGATGTATTAGATTCAATGATATGATAATTCAATTTTTTGTAGGGGCCATGTGCCGCTTCTGAGGTCTAGCTGAGCTTCCATGTTGAATCCGCCCTAGATTGAGAGACCACATGGGCCCAAGATGACCACTCCCAGCTGAGCCACCTCACACCAGGTGGACCCCAGCAGACCCAGCAGTGGACAGCAGACACAGGGCCATGCCCAGACAGTGTCAAGTGCATCCAGTCCAAAGAGGCAGTCATCCAGCTGAACCCAGGCCCTACCACCATTCTTTAGAATAACAACTAAATAAATGCGTGGTGGTTGTTTTAAGCCACCATATTCTGGGATAGTTTATTGTATAGCAAGTTCCACTAAGAAAAATATTTGATACAAAACATACTAAAAAATTGACTTCTTTTTGTTTCCCCAGAAGGGATGTTTTACTTAATCCAGCCAACTCTTGAATGTCCAAATTGGTAGTAAAGAATCTGTCTGCAAAGCAGGAGACCTGGGTTCAATTTCTGGGTCAGGAAGAGCCCCTGGAGAAGGGAATGGCTACCCACTCCAGTACTCTTGCCTGGAGAATCCCATGGACAGAGGAGCCTGGTAGGTTACAGTCCATGGGGTCGTACAGAGTTGGACATGACAGAGCAACTAACAGCGACATGATGGAAAAGCCCAACTCACAGCCCCAAATCCTATTATGTGCTGATGAAGTTCTGGAGACGATGGTGGGGATGGTTGCACAACCATGTGAATGTACTCAGTGCCACTGAGCTGTACACTTAAAAGTAGTTGAAGTGGCAAAGTTTATGTTCTGTGTATTTTACCGCATTTAAAAAACAATGAAAAGAAATGATAGCATCTGTTACTGGTTTCAACTTTGTTCTTCATCCTGGCCAGAATCAAGCGGAAAAAAAAGGGAGCCTCCTGTGGTTCTGATCTCACCCACAGCTCGTCTGCAGCCAGACGCTAATGAGCCCTGAAAGGGAACGAGGCAGGCAGCTGGGGGTGGGGGAGAGACGGGCATCTGGGTAATCAGCTTCTGGTAATGAGTCCGCCGCCCCAGGGGTCTGCGTAGGTGAGCACTTTTCTCTCCGTGCTCTTTTGATCAGCGAGAATCCTAATCAGCAGGGCCTCGCCGAGGCTCCTCAGTGATGCGCTGTCCGAGGCTCTCGTGGTCCCCGCACTCAAGAGTAATAGGTGACCGACCCTGATGCATGAATCTCTTGTTTGAAAAATAATGCACACTCGGCCTCCTTCTAAAAGAGAATTTGATGTGGTGAAAAGTCTGCTGTGTTTGTACCAGGAGCTGGTGGTTGGGCTGCTGGGAGGCTGCGGTTCTCCTGGCCTGCCATGGAGGGCTCCTGGTCACAATGCCTGGACCGGCCTGTGGCTTCCTGTGGCTCCACAGGGTGGGCAGCTCACAAGTGAGACCCCCCAGGAGTCACCTCCAACCCTGGAGGGGCAGGAGATGGGAGACAAAGACCCAAGCTCCTCGGCCCTTAGTGGGGCAGCTGGTCAAGGTTCTACAAGTTCCCTTGGTGGCCCCCAGCTGCCCTTGGTGATAACCAATCCCATTGCCATACTTTCTGTTGGCTTTTCTCCCTTCCCTGTCTCCCTTACGGGGCCTCCTAGGGTCACAAATAAGGCACTGCACCCAATTTGTTGGGCTTCCTGGGTGGTACTAGTGGTTAAAGAACCCATCTGCCAATGCAGGAGACATATACATGTGGGTTCGATCCCTGAGTTGGGAAGATCCCTTAGAAAAGGGCATGGCAACCCACTCCAGTATTTTTGCCTGGAGAATCCCCATGGACAGAGGAGCCTGGGGGGCTACTGTCCATGGGGTCGCACAGAGTTGGACATGACTGAAGCGACTTAGCACACATGCACCCAGTTCCTTGTTTCAGTATCTGCTTTCTGGAGTGGGAACCCGAATGCAACAGTCACCACAGCTAGTATTTGTGAATGAAAAACATGTGTGCCATCAGTAAAAAACAAACAAACAAACAAACAAACAAAGGATGCTGCAGCCATCAAGCCATCATGTTATAGCCATCCCTGTGGTAAGCCCTGAGGAAACTCAGGATGAGAAAACACAGGATACTGGCCCCAAGTAGCCGAGGTGCCTATCAAAGGGATAATTTCAGTAAGCCCAGACTCTTGCATCTTCTCATACATAGAAATGTGCTAAATTCCTTAACTTGGTATGTTTGATTTTCTTTAATTAACAGTAATCTTTTGATGCCTTGACTAATCCTCTTTGTTGTAAAAACTCCCAGGTATCCTGACTCCTCCCTTGCCTCTTTGGAGAAGTCCCTCAGAGTGATCTGACAGTCCTGTCTCCAGGATTTGAAGTCCTCAGAATGTCTGCTGAATAAAACATAACTCTCAACTTCTGTTGTTGCTGTTCAGTTGCTAAGTCATGTCCGACTCTTTGCTACCTCATGGACTGCAGCACGCCAGCCTTCCCTGTCCTTTACTATCTTCTGGAGTTTGCTTAAACTCATGTCTGCCGTGCAGTCATCTCACATCTCAACTTTAAGGTTGTACATTTCTTTAGTCAACATAGTCAATACAAATTTTAGCTTCTTAGCAAGTAAGGTTAAGAAAAACAGAAAGCCTACTCCATAACAGAACCAAGTTATCATCACAAGGTATTATAGAGACTGCCTTTTCATCATGTTGATATTGTAGGGACCGCCCACCCCTCCTCCAGGTGAGTGTCTGGGAAGCCCTACCTTTCTTCCTGGGGTGAGTCACCCCAGCGTAGGCCCCATCTTGGCTCTGGAGGAGCTTAATAATGGGCATTAAGAATAGAACAGTTGATAAGGGCTCTGAGGGACCAGGTCTCCTAACAAGGATGGTGGGAGAAGTCTTGGGAGGCTCCCTCCCCGGTGGTCCCATAGGGGGATGATCAGAGATACTGTATTTCTCTCGAGTTGTCAGTGGGTCCTCATGGACCAGTGAGGGTGTTTTGGGCAGTTTGAAAGCATATCTGAAAGTTATTTGAAGCTCTTCCTATCAGAAGGTGGCATCTGTGTCTCCTCCCCTTGAATTAAGGAACCACCTTTGTGATGAAATGGTGAGTAGAATGTGAGACTGTGTGAGCTACGAGGCTGCATTAGAAAAGGCTTTATTTTTCTCTTGTTTTTTCTTGGAAAATTCTCTTATGGGCCTTAGCTTACCATGTAAGAGGACATTTGACAACCCTGAGGCCACCAGAGAGAGAGAGAGAGAGAGAGAGAGATGGAGGGAGACAGAGGGAGAGAGAAGGGGGGTGATGCTTGGGGAGCCTCAGCTCTGCTAACCCCTAGCTGTTGAGTCTTTGAGCTGAAGGGCCAGATACAGAAGCAAAAATACCTTCAAAATGACCCCAGCCCCAGCCCCCATCTGACTGCAGTATATGAAAGATCACCTCCTCCTTTTCCCAGAACCACCCAGCTGAACCAACAAAACCATCAGATCCGTGAGCCAAATAAATGCTTATTTTTCTTTTAAGTCACAATTTGTGGATGTCTTTGCTATACAACAACAGATCGATGTAGGGGCAAGTAGAAGAATATCCAACTGAAATATGGAACCTCTGGTTCTCACTGACAAGAGGTGTAGAGGCAGGTGATTCTGGGGTTCATTCATTCGGGTGCCTGGTGAGGTCAGGGACCAGAGTGAGTTTCTCAGTGAACACTTTGACTTTCTCCGGAGGACCGCAATACTGTGGCCGCAGATCCAGGTAATAGATTCTCACACAAGATCTAAAGGTGGGCAGGAAGGGGCATTTTGCCTTCTGTCTTTCTTTTTATTGAAGACCTCTAAAAATTCCTTCTGCAGAATGCCCCTGGGCGCCATGTTTGGGACCCAGCTGCCAGGGAGGCTGGGAAAGTCAATTTATCATCCTTGTAGCCTCTAGAGTAGGGAGTGGGCTCTGCCACCATGGAAAAGAGGGTTGGGGTGGTCACTGACTAGATTTTTTAATTGTTAAAAGTGTTCTCTAAAAATGAGTTTCCATAGAACTGAAGTTCCTTGCTGGGTAGAAAAGTTTTATTTTAATCACGATGAAAATTGTTCTAAAATATTCCTTATACATTTCCTTCTGGCTTTGTTAACTACGTGGAACTTGCTACATCCTCATTCAATTTTGGAGCAGTGATTTGTCACCAGCATGGGAAATGCTCCTTGTCCCCCCAAAGCTGTTCTGTGGTCACTGCCATCCATGGGGACCCCTGCTTTTTACCCTGGCCTGGTTCTGGACTCTCCTCTTGGTTTTATTTGCAATTGTTTGCATTTGGTACCCACCCAAGGGCACAGAACATGCTTTGAATATATGCCTTACGTGTTAGTTGTCTAATGCTGTAACAAATTACTCCCAGATGTAGCAGTTTAAAACAGCAAACACTATCTTGTGCAGTTTCTGAGGGCCAGAGACTCTGGAATGGCTGAGCTGGGTGGTTCTGGCTCAAGGCCTGAGACTACAATCCAGATGTTGGCAGGAGCTGCAGCCACGTGATGGCTTGATGGGGATGGGATGTCCTTCCAACAGTTTCCTCATGTGGCTTCTCCACAGGGCTACCTGAGTTCTTCAGCATGGCTGCTGGCTTCCCCCAGAGCAGGTGGCCTGAGAGAGAACTCGTGTGTCTTGGGTCACCCAGAGAACCCAGAGGGTCAGAGAGCCTGATGCTCTGTGCTAAGGACATGAGCTGTAGGACAGGAGCTTTTGAAGGGCATGTGCAGAACCCACTCTGCAGAAAGGAGCTATTAAGCTCACTTCAAACCTTTATCTAGGAGCCTCTTGGCTGCTCCCAAGTCTCTGGAAATGTGATGAGGTCAAAACCACTGCCTCCGAGAATGGCCATGTGTTTAGTTGACGACAGAGGAGACTTGGTTATCTGGCACCTGTTGATATTAAGATTCCAGCTTGTCATCCGAGGCACAAGGTAAGGCTCAGAAGACACACTCCTTAACTCAGAAATGGAGTAGAACTGAGTGCTTTTCCCTCTTCAGATACCTGCAAGTTCTGGCATTTCTATCGTGACCCTGAGTCATTTGTGAGCTGTGTTAGGAGCAGAGACCTCGTACACGCTGGTCACCAGCCTGACCTGCTGACCCAGCCCCCCCCGCCCCCGGCCTTTGTGGACTTTGTTGCATGTATCTCTTAAGCTTGAGGTTTGTCCTGGGAGTCATATTTTCTCCATTGGACTCTCTAGAACCCCTTTTGGGACCCATTTACAACCCCAAATTGGGGAACATCCCCAAGAAATGAGGTTGCCTGGACTGCATGTCTGGAAGAACAGTCGCCCAGCACCTTGGCATCATTATTTCCAGGGCAGCTCTACTCTGCAAAGATATTGAGAAGCCTGGAAGCAACAGGCTTGTATTCAGCCCTGCTGGGGAAACCCCTTTATGCAAACCTACCTACTTTTCTCCTCCCTCAGAACTGACTCTGAACTGTTCTCCCTTCTCTCTTGAATCCCCTTTCCCAGCTTTCACAGTAAATGTCAGGATGCAAGCAATCCTCACAAATGCTTATTTCTTCTGTTTTGATGCTTGGTGACATCTGGAAATGTATTCAGTTCCCAGGCCCAGCATCCATTTACATTGGTTCCATCCCTTTTTTCCCCTAAGATATTGATTATTGCTTAGTGTCTTGTTCAAATCGAATCTCTTTGAATTTCACCAAATTAATGCCTTGTTTTCTTCAGGAGATTCTTAGACCAAGATTTTGCCTGGATCCACAGTTTGTCCATAAAATAAATAAGTTTACAGTCAATTCAGTCAAACCAAGGCATTTTCTGTTCTAATTTTCATTATTGCCTTTGTCAAGTAAGACAGAATGATCAGACTAGAGTAGGGCTTTCTGAAGATGCTGAAACATTCTCCGTGGGTTATTTTGAAATTTATATAAAAGGCTACCTATCATTGTAGGTATTTTATGTATAAATAGGCCAGTAGTTGTGGGCAGTAAAGAACAGATTTAAATAAAATAAGTGTCTCTGATGTAGGAATTTCCCTCTCTATGAATCATCTGCATAAGGAGGTGGTAGCTCCATGGCCCCAGCATCAGGGCGCCATGATGCTATGGGCTTGGCTCTGCTAGAAATCCATCATTTCTACCCATTTAACCAAGATACATGTTGATTCAGTAATGAAGGGAATTACACACACACACACACACACACACACACACACACACACACACAGTTATTCCAAGGAGGGCTGCAAATTTCAAAAAATCACACCACAATTTGCCTATTCACATTCACAAACATAAACAAATCATCGTCCTTGGTGACTTACAGCTCAATCAGTGAAGCTGGGGACAGTCTCTGAGGAGGAGGAGTAGATGGGCACCTGGTGGAATTGTGATACTGCATCATAGCCCAAGGGCTTCCCTGGTGGCTCAGACAGTAAAGACTTGGCCTGCAATGCAGGAGACCTGAGTTCAATCCCTGGGTGGGGAAGATCCCCTGGAATAGGAAATGGCAACCCACTCCAGAATTCTTGCCTGGAAAATTCCATGGACAGAGGAGCCTGGGGAACAACAGTCCATGGGGTCACAGAAAGTCAGACATGACTGAGAGACTAACACTTGCACAGCCAAATGGCTTTGTGCTCTCTTAGTGGGGTATCCTTTTATTGAAAAGGAAGGTGTTCCTCAAGTGGGAGAATGATCATTTACTACTATGGTTCGGGAAAAATGTTCTCACTTAAAGCTGCACCTTGACCCATTTGGACTTTTCTTAATTCAGAAATAAAAGGGAAGCATGATTAATTCAACAAATATCTCTGAATGTCTTCTATGTTCCAGCACCTGGTAGGGGCCATAGGAAAGCCAAAGATGAAGCTGACTTGACCTCTGAATTCTAGGAGGGCACTGCCTTCCAGGAAGAAAGTGCACGCATGTACTCATGTACAGACAACACACACAGAGTACCATACAATGCCTGTTAAGATACAGTTCTGAGGGTCTGAGTGCACACAGAAGGAAGACACAGTAGCAACCCCCTTAGGCTGTTCAGCGGTTCACATGACAGAGGTCTGGATATCCCATCCTGGGTCCTGGTGGGCAGGGCTGTCATCACCCATCAGGGGCCAGGCTGATGGAAGCATGGCGGTTCTGTATCTGCCTTCTCTGGGTCACATGGCTCCTGAGGCTGCCATGACAGGTGGAGGGGAGGGTTCAAGGGCTGAGCGCTTCCTGGGAGTGTCCACATCACTCGTGTTCCCACTTCATTATCAGAACAGGTACATTGCAAGGGAGGCTGAGGAGTGACAAGGATCATGTGGGTGACAGCAGAGTGACAAACGCTCCACCCCCAGACTAAAACCCATGAGGTGCTGCTGTGTGTCTGCCCCCGGGTCCCAGCCAAGTACCTAAGGTTCTACCTAAGGGAGCAAAAGATTAATGAAGAAAGTGCTTCTTGTCTGTGCCCTGAAAAAATAGTAGGTTCTAAATTGGAAGAAATAAATAAAGAGAAGGGAAGAAACAAATAAAGAGAAGGGAAGAAATTCTATCACAGATGCCTGTGATGGAAGGACTGGAAAGAAAGAAACAACAGAGCAGCAAAAAGTGCAGACGTCCCAATGATAAGACAGGGCAGTCCTGGGAATGGCTGTACAACATGTGACTATCGTTAACTCTACTGTATACTGGAGAATTGAAATTTTCTCACAGTACATCTTTATTTTTTCAGTAGATAATAGTAAATACAAAATATAAAATGATCAATGTATTAGACCAAGGTATTTTTCAGTTCCATTATTACGTTTCTTTCCAAATACTTAATCTGTAACAAAAAACAGTTCTGTGGGTGAATATTATGTCTGAAATTATTTATAACAAGATTTGCAGCAGTATATACATTTTTTATACATTCTTTTTTAAAAGTATTATTTTCCTCAATTAAAAATATTCTTTTTTTATTATGGTTTATCATAGGATATTGAGTATAGTTCCCTGTATTTTCCAGTAGGACTTTGTTGTTTATCCAGTCTAAATTTAATAGTTTGCTCATGGCATATCTTAAAAGTCCTCTTCACAAGAAAAAAATTATTGTAACTGTGTGTGGTGATGGATGTGAACTAGATTTATTGTGGTGATCTTTTTGAAAAATGTACATAAATATCGAATTATTATGTTATACACCTGAGACAAGAAGGCTGAGCACTGAAGAATTGATGCTTTCAAACTGTGGTGCTGGAGAAGACTCTTGAGAGTCCCTTGGACAGCAAGGAGATCAAACCAGTCAATCCTTAAGGTAATCAACCCTGACTATTCATTGGAAGGACTGATGCTGAAGCTGAAACTCCAAAACTTTGGCCACCTGATGTGAAGAACTGACTCATTGGAAAAGACCCTATTGCAGAAAAATTAAGGGCAAGAGGAGAAAGGGGGATGAGATGGTTAGATAACAATCACTGACTCAATGGACATGAGGTTGAGCAAACTCCTGGAGATAGTGAAGAACAGGGAAGCCTGGCATGCTGCCGTCCATGGGGTCGCAAAGAGTCGCACATGACTTAGAGACTGAACAACAACAACACCTGAGACTAATAATGTTATATGTCAATTCAGTTCAGTTCAGTCGCTCAGTCAGGTCCAACTCTGTGACCCCATGGGCTGCAGCACACCAGGCTTCCCTGTCCATTGCCAACTCCCAGAGCTTGCTCAAACTCAGTCCATTGAGTCAGTGATGCCATCCAACCATCTTATCCTCCTGCCTTCAATCTTTCCCAGTATCAGGGTCTTCCCAATGAGTCAGTTATTCTTATCAGGTGGCCAAAGTATTGGAGCTTCAGCTTTAGCATCAGTCCTTCCAGTGAATAGTCAGGACTGATTTCCTTTAGGGACTCTCAAGGGTCTTCTCCAACACCACAGTTCAAAAGCATCAATTCTTCGGTGCTCAGCTTTCTTTATAGTCCAACTCTCACATCCATACATGACTACTGGAAAAACCATAGCTTTGATTAGATGGACCTTTGTCAGCCAAGTAATGTCTCTGCTTTTTAATATGCTGTCTAGTTTGGTCATAGCTTTTCTTTCAAGGAGCAAGTGTCTTTTAATTTCATGGCTGCAGTCACCATCTGCAGTGATTTTGGAACCCCCAACATAAAGTCTGTCACTGTTTCCATTGTTTCCCCATCTGTTTGCCATGAAGTGATGGGACCAGATGCCATGATCTTAATTTTTAGAATGTTGAGTTTTAAGCCAACTTATTCAATAAGCCAACTTATTCACTTATGTCTCAGGTAAAGAAAAAATAAAAGAGGCACATAGCCAGTTTTGGAAATGGAGAGGGATTCAATCTATAGAGACATCAGGGCTGAGTAGCAGGTTGGAGTCGGGTTGCGAAGGCCTTCTGATGAGTCAACTGTAGATTTTGTTTTCCAGCAATGGAAGCTTGTTGATCAGCTTTGCTCAAGGAAATAGCATCCTAATCATCGTTGTTATGGGGCCACCATTTATCCAGAGTGTGCAATATACTGGGCACCATGCCGAGTGTGTGATCTACATGCACCATCTACATGCATTATCTCATTTGATCCTCATCATAACCTTGTGGAGCAGGTGCTTTTCTGATCCCTCCTATACAAGTGAGGAAAAAGACTTTCCCCAAGGTATCAGCCTGCAGGTGTTGGCCCTTTCTGTGGACCAATGCCGGCTGCAGGTGTCGCAGTTTTCAGTGCATCTCATCAATCTGCTGAGCGTACTTCTCAGATGTAATGGTTTTGCTGGGATTCAGAAAGCTGTGGTGGATCAGACAGGCAGCAGACCACCAAGCAGTGACCATGACCTGTTTTTGGTGCAAGTTTGGCTTGGAGAAGTGCTTTGGAGCTTCTTCTCAGTCCAACCACTAAGCTAGTTATTGCCTGTTGTGATCTAAAATCCACTTTTCATTTCACATCACAAGCTGATTGAGAAATGGTTTGTTGTTGTGTAAAGTAAGAGAAGATGACACTTTAAAAGGATTTTTTTTTTGATTTGCCATCAGCTCACGAGGCACCCACTTATTGGGCTTTTTTACCTTTCCAGTTTGCTTCAAATGCTGAACAACCACAGAATGGTTGATGTTAAGTTCTTTGGCACTTCTCATGTAGTTGTAAGAGGAAGAGTTTTGATGATCCTCTCACTTGGTCATTGTCAACTTTCAATGGCCAGCTACGGCACTTCTCATCTTCAAGGCTCTCCCTTGCACACCTTCTTAAACCACCACTGCACCATACGTTCATTAGCAGTTCCTGGGCCAAATGTGTTGTTAATGTTGTGAATTGTCTCCACTGCTTTACGACCCATTTTGAACTCAAATAAGAAAATTGCTCGAATTTGCTTTTGTCTAACATCATTTCCCTAGTCTAAAAGAAATATAAAATAAACAGCAAGTAATGTCTTCAGAAAAAAACATAAAGTAAGAAATGTTCATTAAAATGAGGTATACCAACCACATTTATTTAGGAATGTATTCCAGTATCAAATTGCAAAACTCAACAGTGCAAAACAGCAATTACTTTTGCACCAACCTAATACTGACCCTTTTAAGTTTTGCTTTCTTTCATTCAGTGTCATGGCTGTGAGATTTATCCATGTAGTTGTAGTTCAGTTGTTGTGATGGCTATGTACTATTCCACTGTAAACCAATTCCCAGCCAGTTTAATCCATTCTACTGTTGATGGGCATTTGATGGTTTTCACCTGGGTGCCATTCAGAATGGATGATGTTATGAATGAATGTTCTAGTTCACATCTTTTGTTAAACACATACCTGCACATCTGTTAAGTATCTACCTAGGGGTAAAACTGCTGGTTTGTATATGTATGGTCTTCCAAAGTGGTTTTAGAAATTTACACCAGCAGTGATTAAGGATACTGATTACTTTAGATTTCATTAACACCTGGTATTTTGCAAATTATATCTTTTGGCCCTACAGTAGAATTACTTTCAAAGAGTAAGGCTGTTTGTTCTCTAAGAACAAGGCCTGGGGTAAGAATAATTTGATTTGGCTAATATCCCCAAGTGGTGTAGTGGTAAAGAATCCACCTGCCAATGCAGGAGATGCTGGAGACATGGGTTCAATCCCTGGGTCAGGAAGATCCCCTGGAGTAGGAAATGGCAACCTGCTCCAGTATTCTTGCCTGGTAAATTTCATGGACAGAGGAGCCTGATAGTCTATGGGGTCGCAAAAAGTCAGACATGACTGAGTGTACACACACACAAATGTCCTGGAGAAGTACTCTCCAGCCCATCTTGGCTGCACCGCCCCAGCCCGGCCAGTGATGCTGGCAGTGTGACAATCTTGATTTCTAAGCCCCAGCCATCCTTGCCTCCTTGAACAACACAGAGGGTCTGGGAAATCCTTCAAGAGGCAAATGTGTGCAGATAACTGAGAGATTAGCCAATGGCTAGGTTTCTGCCAGAGTGGTCCCACCTCTTCCCCTCCCCACCCTTCTGTCTTGCAAGGCCAGCCCAGAAGGCTCTCAAGGAAGCCGTGACTACGCCTCTCTCCCAGTAACTCAGCATCTCCACTACCTGCCCGACAGCCAGAGCCAGCTCTCCTGGCGGGCTCTGCGCCCTGGCTCGCTTGCCAAGATGGAACACAGCGAAGAGTCCACATAATCATTTCCAAACATTAAAATGGCCCCATTGTCATTACAGCAGGGAGATTGAATTCGTCTCATCAAAGCGGAGTGTGACAGGTGACTCAATAGGACAGTGCCAAGCGTGGAGGCAAGAAGATTAGCAGGGCACTGATATCATTATTTCCGCCTATCACAGATTCGGCAGGGAGGCAATTGTAATTTCTGGGCTTATTAGTCTACATTCGGAGGGAAAAACCAAGTGATAAAACTCACGGTGACAGCCAGGCATTTGTGCGGCAAGTGCTGTCATTGTGACACTTAGAAAATGCCAGTGTGCCCGCATCCAAGTAATCCTCACTAATAGAGGTTAAAGCCAGCCGCAGAGGCACCTTTATCAGCCATCAGTCCACTAATAACATTTGCATTTTTAAGTTCAATATAGTAAGTAAAGGAGTAAGTCGTTCTTTGCCGTTGGGACAATTAATTTCACACTGGAATTAGAAAGCAAAGCCGAAAAATTTCCAGCGGCTTCTATCTCTTCCATCACTTGCAGGAATCCTCCAAGGAAAGAGACCGTGTTGAGAACAATGTTACTGGCGGTGTCTGTTGCCTATGAAACGGTGGATATGTGCGCATCATCAGACTCCTGAAATTAGATATCTGCCCCCTCTTCCAGTCAACAGACAATGCAGCTCAAGGGCTGAGAAACTAACAAATGCAGCGGAAGATATCTTCTCATGCTCAACATTCTCCTGTCTTAATGCTCCCGATTTTGTCATCCGGAGCTATATTAAGTCATTAAGGAGGCTCCAAAGAGCTGGGCAGGTAGACAGTATAACTACTGGTGACCGTGCAGTATCGCCTGTTCTGAGGCTCACTTTCCAGAAAAGTCTTCCTGGTGGTTTAGTCACTAAGTTGTGTCCAACTCACGTGACCCCATGGACTATAGCCTGCCAGGCTCCTCTGTTCGTGGGATTCTCCAGGCAAGAATACTGGAATGGGTTGCCATTTCCTTCTCCAGACCCAGGTCTCCTGTACTATAGGCAGATTCTTTACCCACTGAGCTATGAGGGAAGCCCCTAAAGTCCATAAATCTCCTCTAATTAACTCTTCTCTGTATCAGCATTTTTCAGGCCTTTGGCAGTGAAAGAGAAAATTAACAGATTCTTTTTGTTGATGATACCAGAACTTGAGTTTCATGGCTAGTATGTGTTCATGGCTGGAGGATTGAAAACACCTAGCTCGGAGGAAAATATTTGAATTCTAATTTTATTCTGTTGGAAAAAAAATATTACAGGTGGCAAGCCATTCCTTTTTCATATTTAAATAAGTAAGAGACCAATTAAGAAGACTATGTAATTCAATTCTTGAGTGAGTGCCACCGAATTCAATTTGTTTCAGGTCAATGAATGTAACGCAAAGTTATTAACAAAAAGGTCAGGGGCTGCATAGAAAGCGTATACACATGATACGTCAGGGGTAATTAGTACACATTTCCAGTGTGCTGTTGTGCTGGCATATGATGGAGAAAATCTTAACAGGATTAGATGTTAATAAATTTTCAAGTCTGTTTCTCCTCCCTTGCCCTCCTTTAATAAAAAAGTTGTAAATCACTCTGTCTAGTCATCTCTGTCTCTGTTTCTTCATCGAGTCCTGGAGATGAACCATATAGAAGATGGTTTAGGTACCCATCTGTATCAGTGGACAGGGCTAAGTGCCCACTCTGAGAATCCCTCCTTCTCAGAGCGGCATCAAACTCTGAAAATGCAGGTGACCACCTGCTTCCATCCTGAGTTATGGAATCTGATCTCCCAAGTTCACCAGAGGAGGCAAAAGGGAGGCTAGGCTGGGTATCTTTCCTATCTTGTTTTTCTGTAGGAGGAAGGAGAAATGTGGGGAGGAAGAGTTGTAGCCCCAGACTTTCTGGATATGGTTTAAACGTCTCTGAGAGGAGGATGCGCCTTGCTTTCCCTCCAACATAACTTGGGGGCCACGCAGGAGCCTCCAAGCCTGGCTGTGCTCTCTTGTGCTTCTGGAATCCACTGTGGCTTTGCAGGCAGATATGGCCAAGTTCTCACAAGTCCTGACCTTGGCCAAAAGCTATCCTGCTTGGCTCTCCACAGGCAGGAAGTTGGAAGCAAGGAAAAAACAGCAGTGATGTAGCTGGTACTTCTAAGAAGTACTACTGTACTTCTCAAGGTACCGTTCAGTTCAGTTCAGTTCAGTCGCTCAGTCGTGTCCGACTCTTTGCGACGCCATGAATTGCAGCCCGCCAGGCCTCCCTGTCCATCACCAACTCCCGGAGTTCACTCAAACTCATGTCCATTGAATCCGTGATGCCATCCAGCCATCTCATCCTCTGTCGTCTCCTTTTCCTCCTGCCCCCAATCCCTCCCAGCATCAGAGTCTTTTCCAGTGAGTCAACTCTTCGCATGAGGTGGCCAAAGTACTGGAGTTTCAGCTTTAGAATCATTCCTTCCAAAGAATACCCAGGGCTGATCTCCTTTAGAATAGACTGGTTGGATCTCCTTGCAGTCCAGGGGACTTTCAAGAGTCTTCTCCAACACCACTGTTACGATTTAAAATGTTTTATTTTTGTTTGTTTTTTTAATGTGTTATTTGTGTGAAAAGTATTATAAATGTATTACAGTACTATGTAGTCAATTGTGTTAGTTGAGTACCTAGGCTAACTTTGTAGGTCTAATTTTGTAGGCTAACTTTGTAGGCTAAATTGGTCTTGGAATGCACTCTCCTAACAGAACTCATTCGTAGGTAGGTGACTTACTGTAGTTGGGAATGGTTGCCCAGGAAGGGACTACATTCCCCAACTTTCCTTGCAAACAGATGTGAACAGGTGACCAGCTCTCACCAATGGGATGTGAGTGGATGTGACACGTGCAACTTCCCCACTAAGGCTGTTAAAGAGACTTTAGCCAAGCCTGGTGGGCCTACCGTGGGCAGGTGGTATCCAGTAGAATCTGATGTTCAGTTTCCCAAGTCACAAATCAACTTCTTCAGGAATACGGTAACAGAGGAAGCTTCAGAGTCCACCACCACCATCTAGCGTGGTGCCTGCCCAGAAAGGGATGAGAAGGTTGACATTGCCTTCACGTCAGGCCAGGTGGACTGAACACACCTGAGATCACCCACAGGCCTCACTTTCTTCGTCCCCCCACAGCCCTGCCTGGCATCAACTCCCACATAATCTCTGGTGCTTGCCTTGTCTTGGGGTTTACTTCTGGGGGAAGCCAAACCGAGTACTGCTGCTGACACATGGCTGAGACATCACTTTAGACAAAAGACTTGCTTTCCATGCTTTTAGAGAATATTGAAGATATCATACAGCTCAAGATCACTTTAAAATTGCTAACTTCTTTATTTTAAAATTTATTAAAAAAATGCATATTTGAAAGTAAATGAAATTGCCTTCTTAAATATTTTTAAGCAGGAACTTAAAGGTTTGCTCAGTAGAAACTAACACAATGTTGTAAATGAATTATATTCCAATTAAAAACAAATTATTTTTTTTTAAAGTTTGACCTCTTTTTTCCTTCTTTCTGTTTTCAGTCCTTATTGTGGCTTGTTGAGGTGTCGTAGTTTAAAGGGTATGTATGTTTTTTTTTTGTTTTTTTTTTAGGGTATGTATGTTTTATAGGAGCTTCCCTGGTGGCTCAGATAGTAAAGATTCTGCCTGCAAAGCAGGAGACCCGGGTACAATCTCTGGGTCAGGGAGATCCCCTAGGAAAAGGAATGGCTACTCACTCCAGTATTCTTGCCTGGAGAATTTCATGGACAGAAGACCCTGGTGGGCTACAGTCCTTGGGGTCGCAAAGAGTCAGACACAACTGAGCAAGTAGCACTATGTTTATATGTGGTTTATATCCTTTGTAAGTGTGGCAGAGGTAGACCAAAATCATTACTTTCTGCCCATAAGATATTGTTTTAGTTGGGAAGTGGCTGCCCAGGAAAGGACTACATTTCCCAGCTTTCCTTTCGAACAAATGTGAGCAGGTGACTGGCTCTCACCAATGGGGATGTGAGTGGAGGGATATGGGCAAGTTCCTCCATTAAGGCTGTTCAGACAGGGGAATGCTTCCACTATGCTCTCTCTCTCTCCTGCTGTTGTCTGAGTAAACACAGATGAGGACTCAGGAGATGGTGGGGCCACTGGTGGAAGGAATCTGAGGCTCTAACATATGGCATGGAGTTGAGGTCTCAGTCAATCTTCTCATGAATGAGAAATAGTCTCCTATTGCATTTCAGTCCTGATATGTTTTTGGAGTGTGTGTGTGCTATAGCAGTTTGGTGTACCCCAACTAAAACAGTAAGGGAAGTTGCTAGGATAATGAAAATCTGACAGGAGACATGCATGATTACCTGCGGCAGGATTCCTCACCAGGCAACTCATTCGATGTTGTCCTTGGTGTGGTGCCTCTGCCTTTCCCTTCTCCAGGGGATCTTCCCAACCCAGGGGTTGAACCCAGGTCTCCTGCACCGTGGACAGATTCTTTACCATGAGCCACCAGGGAAGCCCTCTGCTTTTTAGAAAACCCCTTTAATAGGATCTGTTTGGGTATATCTCTTCTTCTGTGTTACCCAAGAAACTCCTTATTCCTATAGAACTGTTTCAAGAATCATTTCCCTTAGGAATTTTTTTTCTGAAACTTCTCCTCCCTTATTTTCAGTATAGTTAACAATTCTCTTCTTTTTTTTTTTTTTTTGCTGATCACTCTGTTTTTACATCTTTAATATACTATTACATACAAGTATCAATACTAGCCTACATCTGTTTCTCTAATGACGAGCCATATGTGTCTTCCCAAAATGTATATATTATACCCAGTGTGATGGTATTTGGGGAAGGGGCCCTTGGGAGGTAACTTGGTCATGAAGGTGGATCCTGTGTGGTGGATTAGTGTTTTTTTTAAAAAGAAACATGAGATTTCTCTCTCTCTCGCTCTTCCCAACCCTGCCCTCTCTCCCATGAGAAGGAAGAGGGCTCTAGGCAAAACTTAACTCCTAACTATGCTGGCACCCTCATTTCAAACTTTTAGCCTCCAGAAACTCTGAGAAATAAACATTCATTAGGTAAGGCCCCAAGTCTAGGATATTTTGTCACAACAGCCTGAATTAACTGAGACAAAATGTAAAGAACTGAGGTCCATGAATGCAGAAATGACATAGTATTCAGTTTTATACCACTTCCGTCTGCATGGTGCTGGAGAAGACTCTTGAGAGTCCCTTGGACAGCAACGAGATCAAGCCAGTCAATCCTAAAAGAAGTCAGTCCTGAATATTCATTGGAAGGACTGATGTTGAAGCTGAAACTCCAATACTTTGGCCATCTGATGTGAAGAACTGACTCCTTGGAAAAGATCCTGATGCTGGGAAAGATTGAAGGCAGGAGGAGAAGGGGATGACAGAGGATGAGATGGTTGGATGACATCATCAACTCAATGGACATGAGTTTGAGCAAGCTCCAGGAGTTGGTGATGGACAGGGAGGCCTGGCGTGCTGCAGTCCATGGGGTCACAAAGATTCGGACATGACTGAGTGACCGAACTGAACTGAACTGAGTCTACATGGTGTCTTGCCCATAGTACGGTTGTAATAAAGACTTTCAGAATGAATAAATAAATGGATCCAATATTTGCTAAAGATTTGTTGATTTTATGATAAAGAGGATAATCCTGCAGTAGTGACCTGGAATTTTAAATACTCTTAATCCCCACGGTTCCCTTCTTGGGAGTACTGGTTTCTGACTCAGAATAGAAGTGACTACAGCTGGCAGGATATTCAGTTGTATCTCAGTGTGCCCAAGTCAAGATATGGAAGGGCTCACAGAACAGAAGGCCCAGGGACAGAGGGGATCTGGCAAGATAGGTAACTGGGGATGCTTCCATCTCCATGACAGCAGGTTCAGCCCATGGCTGGAGCAGATTTCTACCTTTGTTTGGGTAGAATCAATGGGCTCCCTTGAACTGAGAGTCTGTGTAAGTCAAGTAGAGAATGCAAAGTGGGTTACTAATGCTGGAAGGTCCCTTAAGAATCTCTGGGTCCCAGTCCTTGGTAAGAGGCAATTTTTGGTATGGCAACCTTTCATCTTCTTTTTTCTGAAGTCTTTCTGTATACTCACCGTGATTATAGAGGGATCTGCCATGTTACTCTGTGATTGGAATCCTAACTACTGATGATTGGTGCAAAGTGAGCCAATCAGAGCCTTTCTCTGGGAATTTTGGCACTGAACAATGTGTTTTCCTCTTGGTGGCTGAGTTTTATGACCTACTGCTTACCACCTGGACCACAGAACCAAAAGTAACTGTATCTATAGAGAAGAATACTGTGGATGTAGACAGAGGGACATATCTAGGAGATGGAGAGTCTCCTAGGGATGGAACTATTGCTCCTGAAGCCAGGAGTGTTTCACTCACAGCTCTAGACGAGACCCGTGTTCCTGTAAAATAGCCCAGGACACTTAGGACAGAGGTCCCTCTCTGTTTAAGCCAGTTCAAATTGGATTTTTGTCCCTTGCAAATGAAAACATTTCTAACAAACAGGCTCCAAGTTTTAAAAAGGAGAAAGATGAGCTGAGGCAGAAGGATGGATTTGATCATGTGGCGTTGGCTGTAGATTCCATCATGAGAAAGAGCGCATCCTCTAAATTACAAAAGTCTGTACCAGACCATGGTTCATAACATTAATGGCTTCTTCAGAAGGGCTTTACAATAGAAACATTTCTGTCTCTTTTCTTTTTCTGAGGGAGCAGGTGATCATGGGAAACCTGGGCTCACATGGAGGCTTCAACCTCCTTTCTGTCTGCAAATCCTCTGTGGTCATCCCATGGATATAAGAGGAAGTGGTGTGGACCTGTGGCATTATGTCCACCTCTGTAGAGTCATCAGAAAGCTGACAGTCAATCCCATGATACGTCCATTTTTTCCCGAGGTGTGAGCCCAAGTTAGAGAGTGATTATAATTCTCTTCAACATCTTTTGGAAGAAAGCTGTTTCTATTGCATATGGGCCCAAAATGGGAAATGGGGAAAGTTCTTAGGTAGAGCCAAGTGGATTTTCATGTAAGCTTTGAAGTACATTTTATGGCTTTTCCAGTAGTCATGTATGGATGTGAGAGTTGGATCATAAAGAAGGCTGAGTGCCAAAGAATTTGATGCTTTCAAACTGTGGTGCTGGAGAAGACTCATGAGAGTCCCTTGGACAGCAAGGAGATCCAATCAGTCAATCCTAAAGGAAATCAACCCTGAATATTCACTGGAAGGACTGATGCTGAAGCTGAAACTCCAATACTTTGGCCATCTGATACAAAGAGCCAACTCATTGGAAAAGACCCTGATGTTGGGAAATATTGAGGGCAGGGGGAAAAGGGGTGACAGAAGATGAGACGGTTGGATGACATCACCAACTCAATGGACATGAGTTTGAGCAAACTTCGAGAGATGGTGAAGGACAAGAAGCCTGGTATGCTGCAGTCCATGGGGTCGCAAAGAGTCAGACATGACTTAGAGACTGAACAACAATATACAATGCAAGGTGGCTTCTTACCAGCTACAGGAAAGTAGGTACATCTCCTCTTAATATAAAGAGAAATTTGTGGACATGGGATTACAGCAGCCCAAGATGCCAAAACACTATGTTTGTAGAATCCAAGTCCTTTAGACACTCTTTTTTTTTTTTTGATTATAAATCTATATAGTTTTATTAAGACAAAAAACTGACAGTGTTGATATTAAGTTTACATTTAAACAAAAGTTTTCACAAAAACCTAACACACGCCTAAAAATTACAATGGAGTTCTAGATGCAGCTCAAGACAATGTCAACAACTGATGGATCTCATGACTCAAGACAACATTTTGGATTTGTTAATTCTTAGGATTGAAAAATTTGTTTTGTTTTAAAGTGAACCACTGCCCCAGTATGAATATTTATCTTCTCCTGAGACCAGGGCTTTTGAAATCATTCAACTCTTGAACTTGTGCTGTCGGTGACTGAACCCTGCCACCAATGGTTTCAAAGTTCAAAAAACAGAGGCTCCAAGAGTTTTCCACCCTATGAGCACTGGCCCTTGTCTTTCCCTACTCACTTACCTCCTATACCACTCTCTGCCCTTCCCTAAATACTTCACCAGTGGCTTGGATGGAGAAGCTCATATTTGTAACTTCACAATAGGAAAAGAAAGGGTCTTCTTGTCAGTTTCATGAGTAGCACCTCTAAGACAGAATGATCTGCCTGTGTATACACTCCAATAAGACTTTTCCTCCTCAACCAGTTTCCATCCCCCAAATGGCAGCTTTGGTAGCTTCTTATTTGTTTGTTGGGAACAGCATTAAGCTCAGGCAGGGAATACCTTGGCTTCTAAGTTTCAGGCATTCACAGCTTTTAAACAGTCTCTCACAGTCCTCATTTAGGTTGCCAATGACATTTTTTGAAAGGATACGATATTCTGGACACAGACCCAATCATCATTAGCTGTTCTTTCCTTTGTTTCACCGTTTCCCCAAATTTTAACAAAAATGATCCTAACCCATCTCCCTTCTTTCCCACCCCACCCCACCCACCCCAAATAATACACCAGTAATAGCCAAAAACTACACACATGCTATGCTGTAAAAATGCAGAGTTAACACTATCAGGAAGAAGGCTGTGTGGGTTGTGGAGATGCTCTTTGAAGATCTACAGTATCTCTTGCTCTCCCACATCCCATTCTATGTTTTGTCCTTCATAGAAGGCCCTTTGCTTTTTTTTTTAAAGCAAAGTTCAGAACAGGTTGCCTTGAAACACTGACCCTCCTTCCCCTCCACCGGGATGGGTATGCAAACTGTACAGCATGGAACGGCTTTGAAGCCCTTGGGCTGCTGTAGGGCACAGAAACTATACTGGCTCTTCAAAGGACATCTTCTCAAGCCACCTTTATGGTGTCAAGACAAGGAGAACTCCTTCTTTCCCCACTTGAAACCCACAGTCAGATGTGACAGGGGCTGGTATTCAAGAAAGTTAATTCTTATCATCTTTTTTGTCATCATCCTCTGAGGGGTAAGAATGCCACGTCAGCCTTTCCTCATAGAAGGATATGACAACCTGCGGGCACTTGACATTGGCTTCCTTGGCAGGGACCAGATCAGCCTCATCAGAGTTTTTCCATTTCATTAGGAACATGAGTTCTCCACTGGAGTCCGTAGCTCCAGTACTCCGCTCTGGTTCCAAACCCCGGGCAAAGCCTCGTGGCTTTTCTGACTCTTCTTTCTTCTTCTTTGGTTTGCTCTCCTCCCCCTTATCTTCCAAATCAGAATCAGCTTTGCGTTTGCCTCCCTCTGATTTATCTGTCTCGTGTGCTGTTTTCTGTGACTGCAGAAACTCAGCAATGAGGTCGGGGCAATCCAGGTTCTCTTCTGGTTCCCATGTGTTATCCTTATCTGAGAACCCCTTCCACTTTAGGAGATACTCCACTTTGCCCTTTACCACTCGACGGTCTAGAACTTTTTCCACCACATATTCTTCTTCCTCTTCTTCTAGCACCTCCTCCACTTTCTTCTTGTTTTGTTTTTTCCCCATAGTGCCCGCCAGCTTTCTGGTATAAAGGATGACGCTGCTCGGGTCTTGCAGTCGTCAACCCTCCCTATGTTGGTTCAAGCGCCCAGGCTGTCCCATCTGTCCTCTCCTCAATTTACTATGTTTCCTCTCCAGCCCAATCCCCCAGCCGTCCACCCAACCCACCCCTTTAGACACTCTTACAAATCCAAGAACAATGTTTTTGCTTTTGATACCTGAGTGGGACCTGTTAGGGAATGGCAACCCACTCTAGTATTCTTGTCTGGAGAATCCCATAGACAGAGGAGCCATGGGCCACAGTCCATGGGGCCGCAAAGAGTCGGACACAACTGAGTAACTAACACACACATACAGTGACTGTGCATCAGGAAAGGTCATAATGTTAAAAGACGTTTGA
The DNA here is from genome assembly GCF_029407905.1 of Bubalus kerabau. Taxonomy (NCBI): domain Eukaryota; kingdom Metazoa; phylum Chordata; class Mammalia; order Artiodactyla; family Bovidae; genus Bubalus; species Bubalus kerabau. The sequence goes on along the minus strand of NC_073636.1, from coordinate 40,654,374 downwards.
AGAATTTTTTTCTATCCTTTTACTTCTGAGGTCAGCATCCTCAGAAATAAACAATATATAACACAGCCAAAATCATTATGGTCTTTTATGAGACCACAGCAGATGGGTAAACTTAAGTTAATTAAAAACAAAACAGAACATTTAGTGGCTTAGCCAAGGAATAATAGAGCACCCTGAAGCTGTAGCATGCTTGAGCCTCTTTTCTTCTTTTTCTGTCCTGAACCACATGCCCTAAGCCTGCCTCTCACTGTAGCTGAATAGGTTTCTCTTGCGCACATTTCAATGTCCTGCCTCAAGGACCCATCACATGGCTCTACGTGTTTTGTTGGGTTCTTGGAGCCATGGAAGCTCGCTCAGCCATGGGCACCCCCAAGCAGGCCTCAACCAATGCCTCCAAGGGTGACCATCCAACAGTGACTGATAATCCTGTGCAGTAGAAGCTAACACAACATTGTAAAGCAACTATACTCCAATAAAAATTATTTAATAAAAAAGACTCTCTCCTTTCCCTTCTTGGAATCACCTCTCAAATAAACTCCCAGCAGTCAAATCCCTAACTCAGGCTCTGCTTTTGCAGGATCCAAACTAAGGCAGTGCATAAGTCTATCTCCTCATTTTCATTACCATAATGTCTCAGACTAATATCCTGCTCCTTGGTAAAATCTAGCTGCCCCAAAGACAAGGGGTCTTCATTGTATGTTGGTGCTCACTGTTCTTCATCATATGCTAGTGCTCACTGTTCTGTCCCAGAGTTTCAGGTGAAAGTGTTCCATTCTCATAAAACTCTCAAAATCCAAGTTGCTAAGATTGTGCCATAAGGATGTTCATGGACCCTATGAACCATGAACCACGGCCAATGACTTCCCACTGACAACATTAATATTGATAAAAACAGTGACTTATTTAATGACAGCTTGCTCTGTCATTCCCTTATGCTCTGTGTATTTCTTTGGAATATTCTTGCAAGGTAGATGTTAACAATCCTACCCCACAGATGGTGTTGAGCCTTACCCAACCCAGAGATGGGTGGATCCAAAGTCCATATCCTTTCTATGCATCTGTAATTTGTTAGTTCCTCCACATTCTTCTGCCAGGTTTTCCTATGCCCTATTTGGTTTTCAGTCAATTAGACCATATTGGCCACTTGGCATAATAATGTGTGCTAGAGAAAAGGAAATATCCAGAACTTTAGAAAGCTGATTGATAGAGCTATGAGCCAACATGAACACCAAGGGACCTAAAACAGCACTGTGCCCCCAATTGGAGATACAGATCAGGTGACGAATTGAATTTTGCCCTACATCCATCTCACGATGTTTCCAACCAGTCCTCATACCCATCTTAAAGTTATTTTCCCAGCACTTGCATGCATAATCAGGATGGAGGTCCTTAACAGCTGGCAGAATCCTTACATTGAGTCTCTATTTTGTGGATGGAGATATTATGAATGGCTGGACTAAGCCCTGAAATCATACCTCTCTTGTTCTGGCCAGGATAGTGAATCAGAACACACCCTAGAGGAATTACATCAACTCTCAAAGACTTAAGAATGTGGGGGTGGTGGTCCCTCCCCACCAAATCTTTGTCTAATTTACCAGTTAGAGCTTCTGCAAAGACCAGATGGATTATGGAAGATGATAATGAATACGGTGAACTTAACCAAAAAATGGCTCTAATCACAGTTGCAGTGCTGAATGTGGTATCTATGGGGACATATAAACATGGCCTTTGGTACTTGGTATGCATTGATTGCACTTGTGAATGTGTTATTTTCAATCCCCATCAAGAAGGGGCTTCAAAACCTGTTCACTTTTACATGGGAAGGACAACAGCACACATTTCCTTGTATCCATCTTACAAACTTACTACCACTGGGACTGGATAAATGTCTTTTGAGAGAATGAATGGAAATACTGAACCAAGGAAGTATCCAAACTTCTAAAACTCAGATCAGTGGGTCTGCTCTTATTCTTAGGATCTATTTCCTGGTTCACTAGCACACTTTAAGAGAAACATAGGACTTCTCCCCAGAGTCCTTTCATTACTGAGAAATTATGGTACAGAACATTTTTCTTTCAATTTATTTTGATGTGATTTCAGACTTATAGGAAAGTTTTAAGATTAATGCAAAGAAGCAAAACGGCAATGAGCTACCACGTCACATCTGCCAGGATGGCTGAGATAAAAAGGGTAGAAAATAACTAGTGTTGGTAAGGATGAGGAGAAGTTGGAAGCCTCATACACTATTGGTGGGAATAGGAAATGGTGCAGCCATTTCAGAAGACAGGTCAATAGCACCTCAAAAGGTTAAACACAGAGTTAGCATATGACCCAGCAATTCCACTCCTAGGTAGATATCCAGGAGGAATGAAAGCTTTGTGCATGCCAAAACTTGTGTATGAATGTTCATAGCAGTATTAAGTCATAATAGCCAAAGAGTGGAAATAATCCAAATGCCCATTAAATGATGAATGGCTAAACAAAGCATGATCTGTTCATGCAACAGGATAGTGTTTGACAATAAAAAGAAATAAAGAACTAGTATGTGCTTTAAGTCTTGAAAACATCGTGCTAAGGACAGAGGCCAGTCCCAATAGACTACATATTGTGTGATTCCAATTATATCAAATATCCAGAATCAGCAGAGACAAAATTCTACAGAGACAAAAAGCAGATTTATCTTTTATGATAGCAATACTTTTGAAGGATGCAGATGAGCTATTTTGCAAGAGGTCCCTTGCCCATTTTAGGAAATAACACGAACACTTATGCACACCCAGAATAGGGACCCGAAGTTTGACTCCAGCAGAAAGAAAGTTGTTGTCACTGCAATTAAATGCTTCTCATCTACACTGACCATTATTCAAGGCTCGGATGGTTCTTTAGTCTCTGCGGTTTTCTCACCTTTCCCCAGCCCTTCCCCTGGTGAATTCCTCCACTTCCCTCAGTTCCTGGCTTAAACATCGTTTCTTTCAGGGCTGACTTACTGGACACTGGGCCACACTCTGGCTGGATCAGCTCTCGCTGCCCCATCACCTGACTCCTGAATTGTTCCTTTCTCGGTCACGCCCCAACAGTAATGAGCTACCATTCAGAGTGATCATTCTGTGGATGGTGAGCTCACTCCCAAGATCTTAGGCTCCAACAGTGAGTCTGGTCTTGCCCACGCTGCAGCCCTGGTGCACAGCATGGTGCCCACAATTCAAGATTGGCCAGTGGACAAACATGTGAACAGATGAGTGATTGACAAGCACTTTGCCAGACTGTTCTGCACGTTGTGGAAGCTGAATCACTGCTCCTCTGCTGACGCCTGAGTCTTAATCTCCAGAACCTGTCAGTGTTACTTTCTATGACAAAAGGGACTTTTTAAGATAGGATCAAGTTAAGGATCTTGAGATGGGGAGATTACATGGATTGCCTGGGTGGGTCCTGTATATTCCCAAGGATCTTTGTAAGAGGGAAAGAAGGGGACGTAAGGACAGAATCAGAGTGAGGGGAGTGACACAGTCATGAGCCAAGGATGCCATGGTCACTAAGAAACTTCAAGAGGCACAAGCTGGCTTCTCCCCTGGAGCCTCCAGAAGGAGCCAGCTCAATTCATCCCTTGATTTTATCCCTCAAAAGATTCATTTTGGACTTCTGACCTCTAGAACTGCAAAAAGAAAAATGAACTTGTATCATTTTAAGCCACTAAGTTTGTGGTCATCAGTTATGGCAGTAATAGGAAGCTGATCCACACGTCAAATATAACTGGGCATCTCCCAGGGGTTCACAGATATTGAGATAGATGCTAAAGTTAATGACCCTCAGTTGTTTATTGCAGATGCTCTTAATGGAGGTAAAAAAATATGTTTGGCATCATGATGACGTATCACATTATTAGAGAAACAATGAGCCCAATAGAATTGCTGGAAAGAGATGACTATCTGCTAGTGAGTAATATAGAATTACTTTTTAAAGAAATTTCAAGAAAGAAATACTTTTTTAAAAAAAGAATCTGTTGCAACTTTAACTCTGCTATTCATGGGGGAGGTAGATCTAATTTACTAAAAGATAATATCAGGAACTCATAACTGTATGTTTATTAATATTTCCACACAGGTACAGTGGTCCTATGACATGAAGTGATACAAAGACTCCTGCGTAGCTGCCAGATCCCTCAGGAGAAGGAAGGGACCCGATGATTCTGTCATGGGCTGGAGTTCCAGAGGAGGACAGCTGTGGGTCCGCAGCCAACATGGTGTGAGCTGTACTCTGTGATTGGATCCATCTGCTCCTTCTGGAATGATTCAGGAACCTCAGTTCATCTCGGGGACCCAGAGGAACAGGGGCAGAGAAGTCAGTTCACGAGAACTGTCTGACCTCCAGATATTTTTCAGGGATGTGACTCCTGGGGGGTGACCCTTGCGGGACTCGAGGCTCAAGGGTTGCAGTGGCTGGAGAGGCCTGAAGGAGGATTGGATGATAGAAATTTCCGTTCCTCCATCCATGAAGAGATGCTGTGAGGACAGAGTGGATCATGCTGTTGAAAACACTAGGTCAGTGGGCCGTGAGCTGGGGAGGCCCACAGCACACCCGTCTCGTCGTGGGCTTTTTGGGAGGGTGGTGGGGGGGAGATCAATCATCCCCTGGAAAGAAGGACTTGAGGAATGAGGCTCTAGTCGGAACTTAGGCAAGGAGATGTGTGTGGGGCCACATTTCAGGAGACATTGCACTGGTCGGTTGTCTGCCTTGGGCCTGAACTCTGGGGCCTAGTGGTGATGCAGAAGGTGAAGAGACTGGGCTCTGAAGCTGCAGTCTGAGAGACCTCAGGCAAGCTCTTGCTCTTAGGCTTGCCCCTGACAGCAAGCCATCTCAGGGGATCTGGGGAAAGTGAAATGTTAGGAGCTTTAGAACAATATCTGGGGTGTAGCACTGCTCACATCCAGTGAGCTGCAATGACTTGGATGATCATGATCATTCAAAGTCGTCTGAGAGTGTTTTAGACATCAAACCTTTGCCACCAATGAGAGGCAACTAAAACAAGAGAAGATGGCCCCCTCCTCCTCCACCCCACCCCCACATTGTCACTCACGGAGCTTCCTGGGAAAGCGGAGGAGGAAGGCCCTGGGAACCTGGGTGGAAAGAAAGGTCTATCTTTCCATCCTTTTGTTCTACCATTTCCCATGTTTGAAACCGGCTCCCTAACACCTTGTGATTTGCTGGGCTTCCTCCTTGGCCACTGAGGGTTCTCCTTGGCTCTCCTGTCCCGTGTTGTTAGACCTTTCAAAGGCTTTGACTCTAGCCAGTGCTCTAGCCTCCAAGAAGCCAAGTTGCCCGCCGACAGTGGCCACGACGCCTATGCTTGCGGAGAAGCAGCCAAGAGCTCACAGGCGAACCAGGATGCCAACTCTGCAGGCTCAACAAGTCCTCTCTGTGGACTATTAGGGCCAAAGGATAAATATTGACACATTAGACTATTTCCTCGTTTATTTTCTGTTGATTGTCTGGGCTATCTGATGGGGAAAAATTCCACTTTTCTGATAACTGATTCTTGGCTACTAGAAACAAATAAAGTAAAGGCTTCTGTCCACAGTGGGGCTGGGCAGCCCCATTGTGCAGAACTGCTAATCGGATTAAAGGGACTCTGCTTGCAGCCACCAAACTCCTTGGAATGTCTGCCTGCACCTCTCAAGCCTACCTATGGCGGCTGTCTTGCCTTTGAGATCAAATGGAGAGGATGAAGCAGACTCCAAATGGCAGCAGAGCCCGTCTCTAGGCAAATAAAGTGCTGGGCTGAGGAAATATACCTACCTAGGCCTTGCAACTGAGAGAATGGGTCTGGCCAATGAGCAGAAATCACTTTCATTCTCATTAAAAAAATATTGTTTTTCTAATTTTCTTTAAAAAAAAAAACACCAAAAAATCAACAGGAAGGAGAGGAGTGAATACAGTCTATGCATCTACAAGAAAACAAGAAGTCTTGCAAGAGTTGTTCTGATCCCGCCTTCTAGGGGGCAATGCATCTTTCTGATTTTGCCAATTTATCTAGAAAATATTACAATTTAATCTGTGTTAATAAAAGACCAACGGAGTAACAACGCCTGGAGTTTTATGTGTCTGGCTGGCTTCTATTAGCATTTAAATCTGCATCTGCTATGTTAGTCCCTTAAAATAAACACAAACATTTATGCGAGTGACAATTCAAGTTAGCCTTCGTCAGTCTTAAATAATGTCACTCAACACGGCAATTGGACCGAAGCCCGTGAATCATGAGGTGTATTTTTGCCTACAGTCTGATAATTTTCAAAGCTATTGGCAACCTGGGAATTTTCCTTCCTTATCACCAGGGCTCAGCTAACTTCACTAAGACTAATCAGGCCGGGAATCATTCATTCAAGGATTGCGTGATCATGTTTTTCTTTAGCTGTGACAGCTGCCTCAGTCGTATTAGCAATGCAGATTAGGCAGTCTAATAGGTTAATGCAGAGCACGCGAAAATTAGGTTTAATCCCCAGTGAAATAATCTAACATTTTCACATTTCTTGATGTTGGGATAGACACATTGCTGGTGACTCAATTAGGTGTAATGTAGATCAAAGCAAATTTACCTTCTGGCTGAACCTTCCCAATAGTTTAGACAGAAGAATGTAGCAAGAGCCCTTTACTAATTGGTGAATAGCCGCAGGGAAAAGTGCACCGGGAACGTGGAGGATGTGAGCTGAAAGCTTCCAGCCTGGGACAGACAACCTGACGTATTTTGCAAGCATCCCGGCACTTATCCCTTTGCCAAGCCTCCGAAGGATGCTGCAGCTCAGTGAAGATGCCAGCTTGGACCAACCGGTCTTCCTTCAGGCATCACTGCTGTACACGGGACCATGGGCTGTCTCTTAATCTGCACCGTTTTCGTGCCTGTCCAGGAATATCACGATTGTATTCTGAATGAGTGTATTGTGAGGGGAACAGAAGAGAAGGAGTGTGTCTAATGTTTTCATTCTGGCGCATAGCATATCAAATGCTCATCTCTTTCCATCATAAAGGGAAGGAAACAAAAAATTACATGCCCTCAGTTGCCAAATTATTTTTTTGCCTTGACATCTTAATTCCTAATCCTTGTGTGTGGTCAAATCAGTCTACTATAGGCAACCAATCAAGCAATTATTTCTAAATTATATTTGCCCAACTCACATTGATTGGCCATTCTTTTCTTATTGGGTTAGCTCATTAATTCTGAGCAGCTTGCTTATTATGCCTTCCACATCATTTTCCTCCCGAGCCTATCTGCTCCAACCAGCCCGCTGATGTTTCAAGATGCCATACAGGGGGGAAAAAAAACCCCGACCAGTGATCTATGCATTGTCTCCTCTAGCAATTACAATTCACATTGCTGATTAACTTTGATGTGAGAACTAATGAGATAAGACAAGTTATCAAGGCAGACCTGATCGTCATTCCATTTACGCGGCATTTGCCACCGGTGAGTGACAAAAAACTAATGAAGACGTTTCTGACAGCAGGCTGAGCCCAGGCAGATTTCGGCTCCCCATCAGCACGAGCTGTGTTCCCTTCTTCTGGTCTATCTGAGACACGTCAGAATTAGCTTAATAATGAAAACACTTCATCTACATAGACACATGTTTACATTAAAATAACTCCATGATAAATAGATGGCAGAGATTTTATGCCTTCTTGAGTCTAAACAACAAAGTAAAAATGTGTCCTAGTATTCACTAAATCATTTGGAGGGAAGTTCCATTTCAGTGAGTGAGTGTCCCCCGTCTACGGGTAACAAATGTTGCTTTTCAGAGGGTGTTGGGGGGGTTGGCGGGGAGGGATGCGATCTGGGCAGAATCGGATTGATTTACTTTTGTTAAGATGGTAATGGGCCAATAAACAGAAGCACAATATTGGTAAAGCTAATGGACAATGTTCACACAGTAATCGCTAGGTTGAGGAGATCCCACGAATGACATTTCCAGCTGGACATTTTTATACTTTGTCTTCATTTTTCTGAACTGAGACTCCAGAAGTCTCTTCTTTCTGTTCACATGTAAACAAAGTCCTGATGCTCTCTACATGTAACATGGATGACTTTTAGGAGAATAAATCCAAAGCATTTCTCTGGGTAGGTTTATGTGTTTTTTTCCTAACAGATACAAGAAAAGGCAGATATTCAGCCGGAACTGTTTTTTCTTTGGACAAGGTTTTTTTTGGGGGACTGAGCGTTAAGTAGTAAGAAAAAACACACACTTTATTAAATTGGTTAAATAAAGTGGTTATATACCAGCTTCACTCAAATTCAGAAGTATTCATATGGTTAAAAGGATTCTAGTGAATTTTTTTGTCTCTGTAATATTTTGCCTTCTAAGTATGAAAGGAAGTAAAACACAGTTTTTACATATGATGCAGCTTTTCCAATGAAGGAAAATTTTCATTTTATTATCTTGATAAACCAATTCTAAGACATAGTTTTGTTATGTTTTCAGGAAAATATTCATTTTCTTAAAAAAAAGGCTTTCTTCCATAAAACATACACCAGTGTATTCTGGTTTTCACACTTAAACACCATGGCACAATATTCCACACAAATATCATGGGAAAAGCCAGAATAAAAAAAACAAAAACAAAGTGTCATAAATTAACGCGTATCTTTCAAGTATTCTCTTCTAAAAAAATTGGTAGTTTTTTTCTTTAGTCAAATATGATTCAAAATATTTTCAGGTAACTGTTCAAAAATATCTTTTCCAGTTATAATTTTTGGACTTAAAAAAAGAAGAAACACATTAATGATATTGGCATCTATAATCTAAATTTCTCCCCCCTCCTCAGCCACCATCTCCACCCCCAGTCATCACCACCTCCAGCAACAGCCACAAACAAAACACGACATGAACACAAACCTACATTTCTTGAGGTGCTGTACTAAAAAAAAAACCTACTGAATCTGATGAAAATTAATCGCAAGTACTGTTTTAAGGGTGAAGAAACAAATTAGTGCTCCAGTGAGGGATTAAGTGTAAAAGCTCTTCTCAGAACTGCAGATAAATCCTATATATTAGAAGACACTATAAAAGTACTTTCGTAAGAGCTAAAGGCACAAGTGGAAAGTTGACCCCCAAGATGGTTTGATGATGGTGTGCTCAGTTTATAAAATTCACTCGCAATAAAAGCAGCCTATAAGTACAGTGCCCACTAAACACAGAGGCAATTGTCCTAGAAAACGGGTTTCCAATTTTGACTCAAGTGACAAAATTAAACGCATCTGAACAAGGGCTGACTGGTTTCTTCACTGGAACCTGCCTCGCTGCCCTCCCCCATACACACTCGCTTCTCTCGTAGCCCCTCTCTATTCCTCCAATCCTCCCCTGGTTGTGTTTACCACTGGATTCTAATGTTAATTAGAGAGACACACATCCGTATTAGTAACCCCTGTTTTCAGCAGCACAGCCCACCCTGCAGAATGAAAGCCCGGGAGTGTGTCTTCGTGGGAGCCAACAATGCGGGGCTGGCTGTATTCTTGAACACGCATATCTGACATTCTTTCTTCCCTGGTGTTAATTTTCCCTTTCTATGTACTCTTATTATTCGATGTCTAACATGGGTGGCGGATTCCTTTTTACCCTATTTCTTTAATCTATTTTAATAAATAATTACAGGCAGCAACAGAATTTATTCATTCCAGAAGGCCACCCCCTTCACATTTTTTTTCACCCCGGAGGTTCAGCTCAAGGAGACGTGGTGATAATCAGGGGGCCCTGGAATCCCTTCTATACAATGTCGCTGGGAGCTCCCATTTAAAACGAAAAATGTATATTACACTTAAAAGCCACACAAGGTAAGCGCCTCTTTCCCGGAGATGCTTAATGACAAGGGACCCTCTGGTTCGGTCCTCAGGAAAGGAACTGAAGGAAAAAAAAAAAATGAAAGAAATTCAGAAATCACTACAAAATATTTTAAAGCTATGACATACACCCCTCCTTGAGGGAAAGAAAAAGACTCACACCCTTTGTTTTTCTTACATTTGGGAATTTTTCACTGGGTCATTTGGGTATGTTGTTCTTAATCTACTTTGTTAGTGTAATGTCTGGGACTTTATTTTTTTCTTTTATTCAAAATAAAAAGAGATCTCTCTCTCTCTTTTTTTTTTTTCATAGTTCCTTCCATGTTCCCTAGGATGTATTGATTTAAATGCTCACAAAATAGGGTTTCCATCCCAGGGCTGGAGTCCCAGTCATCAGACTCTCATACTATAAACTGGGTTTTATGGTGCTGAGCCCAGAGCTGAAAGCTTTTCTTTATTTCTTCAAACTCTTCCCACAGATGAATACACTGGGTGCCTGTCTCTGATCAACTTCACTTCTTCAAAATCAAGCTTTCCCCCGTCTTATTCATGAAAACTTAAGAGTGTCTGAAATAGGAAATGAACTTCATCGTTTTGCTACTTAAGTGTCGAGTGGATTTGTAATATTTATCTTCGGAGGACTGAAAATAAAATCCTTTATTAAGTGCTTATTTCAAGTGTGTGACTAAATGGTTCCTGCAATATGTATCCTAAAATTTGCTAACTGGACTCCCTGTCCATAAATGATTTGATAATGGGGGAAAGAAAAAAAGACCTGCTTTGAATTTATATATATTTCAGTCCTGACTAATATTTTATTGAAAATTGTTATAGTGCACCTTTTGATTTGCAGTTTAAAGTAAATAATATTTGTACATCTGAAAAATACTCAAGACAAATGAAAAGCCTTGAGATGCTTTTGTGTGAGGTGTTGAAGGGGCTCTACCGACTTAAAAGCACAACCTCAATTAAGCTCATCTTCATTGGGGAAAAAGTCCCAACTGAAAGCTGAATATATTAGATAATACACACTTGCCGAAGAGCATTCTCTTCATGATTAAAAAAAATTTTTTTAAGGAAAAAAAAAGAAAAGGAAGAAAGGAGAGAGAGAAATATTCTTGATAACCAACCCAAAGCTGGCCCGAGGGTCGCTACATGCTAATTTTGTTTGAAACTGTTCAACTCACTCTGAATAGAGATCCATATTCAACAAAGACATAATTAATGGCAACGTTTCCTTCAGTCCGAAGACATCATAACAAGCTGCAAAGTAGAAAAAGATTTTTATGGGAACTAATTTAAGGACAAAGGGTTGACCTCTCCCATTTCATTAACTGACTGAGAGAGGAAGGGAGAAAGCAGTGTTCATTTCAAGCAGTCAATTTCAAAATGCAAATCGCAATCTGCAGATGTTGGAGGCTGATATAGATATTTTAAAATATCATTTGTTCAATTTAAGGACATCAGACGTTTGAATTTTAAATAAAAATCAAAACCAATTTTAGGATTAATTTTTAGCTGGGGAATGAATGTATTCATGGTGCATTCAGGGTCTTTAGGTTAGCTATGTTTTCAAGTGTCTAAAACTATTCTTGTAAACCATTAATTTCCTATATTATTTCCAAAACCTTTTAATGGAGATGTTCCATTAAGCTACACATTATTTCTGATTATTGTACCAAGTGAGAAGTAGTGTATTTTGAGTACAGAGTTGAGAAGGATAAAAGCTGCCGTCCAAATCAGACACTTAATTCATGGATGTATTTAAGAATTAAACCCCCACAACTTTGTGGTCTGGACTGTACAGTTTGGTTTAGGTGGGACCTAAAATAAAATCTGAGGTGTTAGCCTTTATGGGACATTCACTGGACATGAAAAAATGTTAAGTGAGTTACTCTTTTTAGAATTCTGACCTTTCTTAACTGTATTTTGGCTTTAATTTTTTTTTTCTACAGCACTTTTCACTATCTGACTTACTATGGGTTTTGCTTGTTTATCTTTTTGTCCATTTTCACTCCACTCACTAGAGTATAAGCATCAAGAAAGCAAGAACTTTGCACTATCCTGTTCATTGCTGACTCTTCAGTGTCTGGACTTGCCTTGTCCAATACAGTAGTTACTGGTCACATGCTGCCATTTTTCTTCCAGTCTTATTGAGATATTGATATCATTGACATCCAGCACTGTATAAGTTTAAGGTGTATAACATAATGATTTGACTTATATACATCGTAAATGATGACCACGCTAAGTTTAATGAACATCTATCATCTCATATAGATAAAGCATTAAAAATTTTTTTCTTCTGATAGCTCTTAAGATTTACTTAACAATTTTCATATATAATATACATCAGTGTTAATTATACTTATTGTACATTACATCCCCAGTGCCTATAACTGGGAGTTTGTACTTTTTGACCAACTTCATCCATTTCCCCCTTGGTCATTTAAATTTAGTGTAAAATTCACTAGTATTAAACAAAATTAAAATTCAGTTCTCAGTCACACTAGCCACGTTTAATGCACTCAACATTTAATGCATGTTTAACACAGATATAGAGCATGCCCATTGTCCACAATTCTATTGGACTGTGCTGGTCTAAGTGCTTGGCACATTGCAGGCACATACTACATATTTGGTGAAATTGAATCTAAGGTCTAGAAAAGGCTATTTCCAGGGGTAAGGGATGTCTGATACCTTCCCTCCATGGTCATGTGCTTATAATGAGTGAGGAAACTGTCAGCAAGCTCTTCCCATGTTGTCCTGTATAATTCCATATATTCCATCAGTGAAGGGAGATGCCTGCTTCATGACCTAGCTTTGTTTTGTTTAGATTAGGAAGGACCACTCAATTTCCTTTTCCATTTCTTCATGTAGGGTTTTTAGGGTCAGATTCCATTTTCAGGTGGGATCAAGGGTTCCATGTTAACACCACCTCCTCTGCCCACCAGGAGAAGGTGAGCTTTGTGGGGCCCATGCTTCCTCCAGAGCATCCTTAATTACTGCAGCCTCCACGGAAGTTTGGGGAAGGCCTTTAATGCATGTTTCATGAGTTGAATGAAGCAATAGCATCATAAAAAAAATTAAAATTTGTTTTCTACTGATTCATTATCATCATCACCTCCACCATGTATTAAATTTGACTGTGTGGTGAGCACCATGTGGGGATTTACACATGTTTTTGCATTAATCCTGACAATAGTCCAGTCATATAGATAACGTTTTCCCAGATTTACCCCTGAGGAAGTGGAGACTGTAAGGAGAGAGGAGTGAGATGCAAGGAAGCACCTAGAAGGGCACAGGGACTTGGACCAGGAGGAGTGCCAAGGGTCTGCAGTTAGATTCACTCCGGTTGAGATTTTTCAATCCTCTCACCTTCGGATAATGTCTTGTCTTCCTTTCCGCTCACAGACAGGTCTATGTTAGGGTGTCACCAGTCCTCCTGATGTTGGGTGTGTGGACAGACAAAATAGTCCTTCTGGTGTCAAGATAGGGTGGAGATTTTCAATTCCTTTAAATACAACCTGCCCCAAACCCTCAGTGGACTCACTGTGGCTTGTTTGTCCTGAATGACAGTTCCTCCACTATTCCTGAATAAATTCATGGAAAAAAAAAAAGAGAAGAGAATGCGTTTTCATCGGGACTCTTCAAGGTCATGAGGGTGGTGTGTGCAGAGTGATGCTCAGAGCACAGGATGCGGGGGAGGTGGGTAGATGGGAAAGACTGCATCCTCTGGTTCGACCCTGAATGGGGACAGTGGCCCTGGCAATGGGAGGAGTGCCTTTGGTTTATACAACCCTGGGCAAAATATGTTCCCTTTGAGCCAGGCTCAAGCTGCCCACACTGCCTCCTGCAGAAAGGCATTCTTGCACCACTGGATTCCGGCGAGTCTCTGTTTTCTGCACCTTGTTCTCGGTACCCTGCAAGGCAATGGTTATAGGATTGCGCGGGGGGTGGGGGGGGGGGCGCAAAATAGGGTAGGAACCTATGTAGAATTAGGACTCCAAAGTCTTGAGCATCTCAATCCACAATCTTGACGAATGAGCTGGCCTTTTGGAGAGATATGAACTAATATATAGCTATGGATAGGTTGTGGAATGAATTGTAGTAGAAGTTACCAAGGAATGCTTTCTATTTGTACTCAAAGGGAAGATTCTATCAGCAAAGGACAAGGGCTTGCAGGAATTCATGATTCTGGGAACTGAGTCTCAGCTCCTGGGGATATTAACCTTTGGGACTGTTTTCAAGTAAGGGAAGTAGGAGCTGGAATATTCTTAAAGACTCATAAAGAGGACAAGGTATAAATGGACAAGCATATCTCTCTATGGCCACATGTTTTAAGTCCCAAATTAGGACACCTGGTCACACCTGGTCAGTAACCAATTTCTAGGCTGCTTGAGTGACAGAAGTTTGAATTTCCAGGTTGTGGTAATGTTGTTGGGAGCATAATTTTTAAATCAAGGTGATCCCGAAAATTGTGGATTCATGAATTTTGTAGATCCCATCCATTTGGAGATTTATTTATGCCCTGCTTTATTTCTAATGATCTTGTGACTCATAAATAGAATGATTGACACAGATTTTTACAAGAAAAAAATATTCACAAATAGTATGTATCTGTGCTAAGTTGCTTTAGTTGTTTCAGACTCTTTGCGACCCCATTGACTGTAGCCCGTCAGGCTCTTCTGTCCAGACAAGAATACTGGAGTGGGTTGCCACGCCCCACTCCAGGGGATCTTCCCCACCCAGGGTTCGAACCTGCATCTCTTGTATCTCCTGCATCGGCAGGCAGGTTCTTTACCACTAGCACCACTTGCAAAGCCCCATAAGCAGTATAGTTAATACAAAGTGTGTAATGACCCAATGGTCAAAATGAAATAATCCTGAAAAAAGAAAAATAAAATTAAAAAGGTGTCACAAGGGGTAGAGTGGAGTCCTGAAGACAGGCGGCCGTAAAATGTAATCCAATCAGTGAGAAATAGAAACAAAAGACCCCAGAGTGCAAAGACTCCTTTGGGGATTGACTTGGGTGATGTTCTGAAGTGGAAGGATTCCGCTTTGGTTGAGGGTCCCACCCTTGTCCTTGTCACCTTGTCATACACTTCTCGATCTCATTCTGCTTTGATCACTATCAGGGCTTCCTCAGCTACACTCTAGCTGAGTGCTGGGTTCTCTGAGGGGGTGGCTTTCACAAAATGGGTCCTAGAGGGTTGAAGAGAGTGGAGGGCACACAGGCAAGTTTCACTCCAAAGTAGATGTGAGGAACTTCTTTGGTGATCCAGTGGTTAAGACGCCGCCTTCCAATGCAGGGGTTGCAGGTTCTATCCCTGGCTGGGGAGCTAAGATCCCACATGCTTCCAGGCTAAAAACCCAAACATAAAAGAAGCGATGTTGTAACAAATTCAACAAAGACTTTAAAAAAGTCCACACACGAAAAAAATCTTTTTTTTTTTTTTAAAAAAAAAAAAAAGCAAAACAAGGCATCTGTGATGGTCCAGGTGTTAAAAATCTGCTTGCCAATGCAGGGAACACAAGTTCAATCCCTGGTCTGGGTAGATTCCACCTGTCGTGGGCAACTAAGTCCATGTGGCACAACTACTGAGCCCATGCTGCAACGAGAGAAGCCACCACAAGGAGAACGCCCTGCACCACAACTAGAGAAAGCCTGCACAGCAGTGAAGACCCAGCACAGCCTAAACACATAAACAAATCGTAAACAAAGTAGGCCGTGGATGCCTGTCTGCTAGAAACAGGCATCACTGGGCAGCAGTGAAGAGCCACAAAGGCCACGCCTGGCCTATCCCCCAGCTCTTTTCATGTGAGGTCCCCTGCCACCGCACCAAACATGACTCCCCAACCCACTTCTGATCCCTTCACTCCTTCCACTTTTCTTTTATTCTTGGCATGTCTTACCCTCTAAGGGACTATGTGGTTTATTTATTTTTGTTTATTGTTTACAGTCTGTCTTCCCTGCTGGGATGGAAGCTCTATGGGGGCAGAGATTGCTTTCTGTTTGGTTCATAGAGACATGCTAAGTGCCTAGAACAGTAGCTGGTGTATCTTAGGCTCTCAGTCACTATCTGTGGAATGAATGGATGAATGGATTCCTTGTAACTCCCCGGTGAGGCTGTGGACAACGGGTCTGTTCCAGAGTTCTCTCTCCAATTTTGGGCTTCACCATTTCTCATCCCATGGCTTGTCCTTCTCTTCCTTGTGTGATCAGATCAGGGCAACTTTCACCTTCTCTTCCAGAACACAAAAACTCTCGATTTATGCCTCTGAACCATTCTACTGCAGCTCTTCTCTCTCCCTTCCTTCCTCTTACTCAGGAGGTAATATTTGTAGACCTAGTTTTTGACTTGGAAAGACATGAGGCTTATCAGAAGCTGGACTGGGTTTCAAGTAAAAGATTTCATCCATTGATGTTATGGACAGTGCTTGCTTGATAAGTCACTTCAGTCATGTCCAACTCTTTTAAATCCATGGACTATAGTCCACCAGGCTCTTCTGTCCATAGAATTCTCCAGGCAAGAATACTAGAGTGGGTAGCCATTCCCTTCTCCAGGGGATCTTCCTGACCCAAGGATTGAACCCAGGTCTCCTGCATTGCAGGCAGATTCTTTACCTTCTTAGCCACCAGGGAAGCCCATAGAAAAGGAACAGCATGGTGGTTCAAGGAGCAAACCTCACATTCCAGAAAACACTGTTACCTGGAGCTGATTTGCACAACTGCTAAGTCACTTCAGTCATGTTTGACTCCATGCAACCCCATGGACTGTAGCCCATGATGCTACTCTGTTCATGGGATTCTCTGTGGACTATGATTTCATTGCAGTAGCTTTAGGTCAAGACCCGCTCTTTGCTGTGCAGACCAGGCTCAGCGTCTCGCCCAGGCTGCTGCCTTCTCCTGGTTGGTCTCCCTTTATCCCCATTATAATCCTCCTCCACCCACCATCATCATTGCATCCCTACTGCATATTTCAAAAGGCCGGTTTCCTGTTCGCCCCCACTCGCCCCCCTTGAGCATTCTCGGTAAAAGCCTGAACGGACCTGGCTCTGTTGGGAATGATTTCCAGGCCACACTCTGGTTCTTCCTCCTCAGCCATGCAGACACCTTCCCTGGAACCTCTTCCGGATGGCCTCTGTTGCTATTACACAGGAGGCCGCCCCAGGCTTTGCAGTTCTCTTCCCAAGATCCAGCCCTAAGCAACATTCCCACCCTCTGTCTTCCTTCCTTCCTATCAAGCTACTGTCCTGACTAGAGATGCCCTCTGAACTCTTAGCAACTCCATCCATTTGGATGCCCAGTAAGACTGCTAGGAAAAGTGCTTTGCTCACACCATCCCCATAAACTTCTTTAAAAAAAATTTTTTTTTAATTAATTTATTTTGTCTGTGCTGAGTCTTCATCACATACTGGGCTTTCTCTAGTAGCAGTGAGCAGGTTGTTCTACTCTAAGTTGTGGTGTTCGAGCTTCTCATTGCGGTGGATTCTCTTGTTTCAGAGCGCAGGCTCTAGGGTTCATGGGTTTCAGTTAGTTGCTGCGCGTGGGCTCAGTAGTTGCGACTTGAGGACTCTAGAGCTCGAGCTCAGTAGTTGTGGTGTTGTAGCCACAAGTTCCGGGAAACAAACTCACTCAGAAGGACAATGCCCATAGTGGAGTGCAGTTTATTACATGGCAGGCCTAAGGCAGAGTCTCCTCTTAGCCAAAGATCCCGACCAGTTTTTGTGAAAACTTTATATACCCTAAGTGTACATGCCCAAACCACCTCCCCAAATTCCCTGAAACTAGTCTGAACAAAGGAAAAGAAAGATACAATCAAAGTTAGCCCGTGATTCATATGCCTTAGGCCTAGGTAGTTAACAGTGGAAAATCAATAGGCCTGTGGTCATACCCCAATAAGCATAATAGAATAGAATGTATGATTCTATTTGGTTACACAGATAATTAGGATATTCTTTTAGGGATGGAGAGTCTAGGTACGAGCCATGGGGCTCTTCCTTCCAGGTACCTGGTTTTCCAGTTGGTATATCGTTTCTATAGATACTGGGCATATAGCTCAAAGTCCACAGTCCGGCCCAAGATGGAGTCCTGCTCTCAAGATAGAGCCTGTTCTGTTTCCTCCTTCAGTGGTGCAGGGGGTTAGTTGCTCGGCAGCAAGAGGAATCTTCCTGGACCTGGGATCAAAACTGTGTCCCCTACATGAGCAGGTGGATTCTTCATCACTGGACCACTGGGGAAGTCCCAGCCCTGTAAAGTTCTAAACGGCATCCCAGGTGGTGGGATGCTGCTGGGGGCAGGGGAGCTTTTTTGCATCCTTCATTCTGTATTTGGAGCCTCGGTGTCCATTCTCAACATGGCACTGTGCAACCATTTAGCCTGTAACCCAGGGGCATGAGCTGATGTCAGACGCCCTGTAAAAACAGAGGAAGAAGCTCCAGTTGGCATCACTTACAGCTGCTATTTGCTTTCCCAAAGCACCTTGCTCCACACTCCTGATCCAATCCCCAGAAGGTGTGCTGGAGGTGGATTCCAAGGACTTCCACTGACCAGTGAGTACAAAGGGGTGAGCAGCCTTCACATGGGGTCGTTTTAAAACAGTACATTTGTCAGGATCTGTACCATATCTACATCTTTGCCTACAAAAGGGCATTGTGTGCTCAGGCCCATTAGGAAGAAATCCCACAGAGAGCTGAGCCAGGCGTTTTCCTTTTAGGTCTCAAAAGGAAGGATTCATTTTAGCAACATAAATTCCTTTTTCCCCCATGAAGGCATTTTAAGGCTATTCGACTGGCTCCTTAATTGGTCAACCTGCGCTCAACACCCAGTAAGAAAGCGGGTTCTGCTCTTGCCTCCGACAAAGCCAGGACGTATCTCCCCAGGCTCGCCAGCGCCCCTGCCTCCATCGTATGTCGGCAGCCCCTGCAGCTGTCTGGGGGCAAAATAAATGACTTCCAGATGTGAAGAAAAGAACTAGAAGCATTCATGCAGAAGTGAACGGGGCATTGTGTTGCCCATGTTGGGGTCTCTTGGAAGGTATCAATGAACAACCAATTCATTCTTAATATATCACAGGAAATCTAAAATGGAATGCATTACCCAGGAAATAAGTTCCTATTTTCCATGCTGAGAAACCCAAACCTAATTTTTTGTGAAGTACTAAGACTTACATTCTCCCGGAAAGCATTTCACTACTTACCCACTAGCCTGATTTAACAGCTCATTATTCCAATTTAAATTTCAAAACAAATGCAAAGGTTGGTGGGAATGGCTTTATATGAATTTCATAAACTCATATCCCGTTTTAGGTCTGCTGTCTTCACAAAGCAAGGCCTGTCACCCTCTTGAAAATACTTTCAAAGTGGAAGCTCAGATACACACCATCTGCTGGTGTCATAAATAAACAATATAAGTTTCAGTGTTTGGGAGAAAAGGAATGACATTTTTTTCCTCCCAGAGTGCTACCATCTATAAGTTTTCATTTGGTGATGTGTGTTTGTGTGATGATGATCATGGATGTGTATTTTTACAGTAGAAATCAGGAGAGCAATAGTGCGGATGAAGCCAGCCCCAAGACAAGGTACCATGACTTTGTACCCAAAACTGTCAGTCCTAAAGGAAATCAATCCTGAATATTCATTGGAAGGACTGATGCTGAAACTGAAGCTTCAATATGTTGGCCACCTGATGTGAAGAGCTGACTCATTGGAAAAGACCCTGATGCTGAGAAAGATGGAGGGCAAGAGGAGAAGGGGGTGACAGAGGATGAGATGGTTGGATGGCATCACCAACTCCATGGACTTGAGCTTGAGTAAACTCTGGGAGATAGTGAAGGACAGGGAAGCCTGGCGTGCTGCCGTCCTTGGGGTTAAAAAGAGTCGGACACGACTGAATAGCAACTTAGCTTGGGATCAATTTTCTCCATTGAGAGCAGGATAGCACCAGACTCTCTTACACACACTTCCTCAGGATGGGGTGATAATTAGATCCTGAAGGGTTTGAATTTCCTGTTTCTAAACCAGGCACCTGAACTTGGCCTTATCTGGGGTCCCCTCCAAAGTCAAAGGTGCCCTGTGTGCCTGTGGGCAGCACTGCTGGATCCTGTCTTCCTTCAGAAAAAGGGTGGGAGAACATGAAGGGAAATGAAATAGAGGCTGGAGCACAGCCCTCTCTGTGGTCCTCACCACCAGCTCCTATTCTGAAATGACCTTATTCACTGCTTCTTTATTCTGTGTCCCCACCTTCCACGGGATTAGAAACTTGGGACAGCAAGGTTTTCTTTTCCTTAGCTGGAGTGGTTTCTGGCCCACCGCAGGCACTTTATACCTTTGCGGAATGAACGGATGGGGGCTGGTCTGACCCCTTCCTTGTGGACATCTGGAAAACCCAGCATCGGCTAGTGACTACTTGCTTGGCACAAATGCAACCAAATATTTGGGAATAGTCGCCATAATATATTGGTATGGATGTAGTGCTTTCACTCATAACTATTTAATGGACTGGAGAAGAAATTAATGTCTTCTTGCAAAGGACATCCTCAAAAGATAAAGCGGGGGGACCCTAGCATTTGCCAGGTTATTAATATTGGAACACTCACACAAATAATTGTTCTTTAAAACCAACTGGGCCCTTTACAGACAACAACATCTAACTATGTTCTGCAAATTAATTCCGATCACATCTTCAGGTCCATTTACAGCCCAGCTCAGAGTCCTTCCCTTCCGTCAGCTGTTGACTTTCTAAGTGTCCCAGGCAGCTGCGTGTCTGTCTAGGGCTCCCTGTGATGACTGGCAAACCTCACTTTCTTGAGTCTGCTGGCTTCTACGGGACACCCTGACAAAGCCTCAGCTCTGTGGACGCCTCCAGGCCCCAGTGTCCAGCCAGCCAGCCGCAGGGGTTCGGGGAGTTGCAGAGGCCTCTTTGAAACCACGTCACGCTCGTGTGATCACTGCTCCTCTGTGCTTATTTGAACTGTCCCTCCCAATTAGCAGTAATAAGTGACTCTGTAAAGATGAGCCAACACAGCAGCTTCATTAGTCCGTCCGAGCTCAGCGTGCCCCTCCCAAGCCCACATTCCCTGCCCCATGCCAATCAGCCCCATAAAATCCCCAGAGCATCCCTCCAATAGTGTCTGGAGAAAGCTAAACGCATCTTTCTCTGAGTGATACAAGGACCGGCAAAAGGCAAATTAATGACAACCCATTTGAAGAGTTTGCTTGCAATTATTGTACTCTGCCCATCCACCGAAAAATTGATTACTCCCAGGGTAGGGGGAAGAAATCCAAATCAATAGACTTCAGCAAAATGGTCAAAAGGCATGCGCCAAGCCCATTTATTTTATCTAGTTACCCTTCCTCGCTGCCCCCCTTTCCTGGTCTCCTCCTGGGCATCTGCCTGCTCTGTTTCCATCCACACACATTTTTTAAAGAAATGAGATACAATTTTCGGGGCAGGAGCTGTTTGCCTTTCCAATACAGCACTAATGGCAGTCGAGGGAGAGTTGCGTGGTTGTACATTTCCTGATGGACCGGGGCGTCCCTGAGCTCCCCAGTCCCGACTCTGTAGGGACAAGAGTGTGGGTGATGTGGACACTTCTTTCCGAGCCGGCCAGAGAGAAGCACGAATGAGCCTTGGTCTTGGGATTCTGGCAGTATGTGGTGCTGGGCCCTCTCTTCCCCAGCAACCCACCCATCAGGAACAGAGGAGAGGTCCCTTCATGCCCAAGGGGGTCGGAGCAGGGACAGCTCCTCCACACTGGTTTCCAAGTGCCCTGTAGTCTTGGGTGTCACTGCTGTCTCTGAATTTCCCCTTCCTTAATGGAAAAACAAGAACCACAGTAATAAATTTGGACTTTGCCCTCTCCCTTCCCCTCTCGTTAAAGAGCAGAGGGTAGATCCCACTCTGTATCAGAATAAAACCCCACCTCTCTGATCATATGTACACACTGCTATATTTAAATGGATAACCAACAAGGACCTACTGTACCACACAGGGAACCCTGCTCAGTGTTAAGTGGCAGCCTGGATGGGAGGGGAGTTTTGGGGGAGAATGGGTGCATGCGATTGCATGGCTGAGCCCCTTTGCTGTCTACCTGAAACTATCACAACATTGTTAATTGGCTATACTCCAATACAAAATGAAAAGTTAAAAAAAGAATGAAACCCCAGCTCCCTTCCCTAGGATTCAAGGCCTTGCCGTGATCCGGTGGCTACAGTCTTCCGCACACTTTCCCCCTCGCTCCAGCATCGCAGGCTGGCCATTCCCTCACCTGGGCTTCTGCTGTGCCCTTGACCCGGCAGGCCCTCACTCCTGTTCCTTCTCTCTTAAGATCGCCCCAATCTTTTGAGGCCCAACTCGAATACCTCGTCCTTCCTCTTCTCTGATGGGTTCTTGTCATTTTCCTTTGTCCCCGAGCACATGTGTACCTATGTGGAACCAATACAGATGGAAGAATAATCAGCAGCCACTTTTGGAAATGTTGTAGCCAAGCGTTCCAGGAAACAAACTCACTCAGAAGGACAATGCAGATAGTGGAGTGCAGTTTATTACATTGGCAGGCCCAAGGCAGAGTCTCCTCTTAGCCAAGGATCCCGACCAGTTTTTGTGAAAACCTCATATACCCTAAGTGTAAGTGCACAAACCTGCCTCCCCAAATTCCCTGAAACTAGTCTGAACAAAGGAAAAGAAAGATACAATCAAAGTTAACCCGTGATTCATATGCCTTAAGCCTAGGTAGTTAACAGTGGACAATTATCAATAGGCCTGCGGTCATACCCCAATAAGCATAATAGAATATATGATTCTATTAGGTTACACAGATAATTAGGATAGTATTTTAGGACGGAGAGTCTAGGTACGAGCCCTGGAGCTTTTCCTCCCAGGGACCTGGTTTTCCAGTTGGTATGTCGTTTCCATAGATACTGGGCATATAGCTCAAAGTCCACAGTTCGGATAGAGTTCTGCTTTCAAGATAGAGCCTGTTCTCTTTTCTCCTTCAGAAACACCAAGAGTGCCGTTTAATAGTGTCAGATGTATCTCTGCCTGTCCTTGAATCATCCATCAGCACCATCACCTGCTTGCCCCCACGTCTCTGTTGTTAATTCCAACCTGCTCCAGCTCTGGACACAACCAAAACACGTGTGGTATTTCTGCCCCATCTCCCACCCTCGTCTTGTAGGCTTGGGGACAGTGGGGTCAGGACTACTGCATACCCTGGCCAGAAGCCAGATCCCATCTTCCTTTTCATCAATTGGAGTAATGCATAAACCTATTTTATTTAAAATGCTTTTTTAAAAAAATATGGACCATTTAAAAAGTCTTTATTGAATTTGTTACAATATTGCTCCTATTTTATGTTTTGGGTTTTTGACTGCGAGGCTTGTGGGATCTTAGCTTCTCAGCCTGGGATTGAATCCATACCCCCTGCACTGGAAGGTGAAGTCTTAACCACTGGACTGCCAGGAAAGCCCCTGTTTGAATCCATTTTAAAGGGAAACATATCTTGAGGACCCTCAGAATTAGCTTATTTTCATTGCAATAAAACTGCTAATTAAGTATGCACAGATACATATTAATTAACCTTCTTAGATTATAGCTCTTGTGAAACTATTAAATATTTCACAAATTCAAAGCAAAAGAAACCCTGCAAAGCCAAGAACATTCAAACTGTCAAGGCTAATTTCACATCAAGGACTGTTTTGCAGAAATCAAAATTTCCACTCACAGTGTGAGTGGTGTCCTGGTGGCTAGAACATTCCTTCTTCCATTTCCAGCATGGCTGCAATTTCTCCTCCACCCTACACTCTTTCTCAGTGGAACTACTCTCAGGCCTTCATCAGTCCCACATCTTGGTGTCACTTAGGGCAGCAAGGAAGAAGGAAACATTGGAAATTGAAGAATGCAAAGGGACTGTGAAGGAAGCCAGGGATGTAGATCTGGTTTCTCAGCTCCAAGCCGGTCCTTTCCATCCTGCTCTGATGCTGCGGGCTGGGAATTGCAAATCTCATTTCTGCTGATCCTGGACTCTGACAATTTAGGGTGCTTGGAGGAGCCTGGAAGGCAAAGAGAAAGTACTTGCTTCTTCCGGGTCCTCACAAGAATAGCATCCATGCCATACTTGCTGTCTTTCATGCCTGATTACTTTCTGTCCTTTTTCTTTTTTAATTGAAATATAGTTGATTTACAATTTTTTATTAATTTCTGCTGTACAGCAAAATGACTCAGTTATACAAATACACATTCTTTTCTATCTTCTCCCAGGATATTGAATATTCCCTGGGTAGAAACTTATTTGATTACTTCCTGTTCTTGATAGCATCTCCCAGTCTTAAATCATCCCAGCAGTGGTCGCTCACCTTCCACTTGAGCAATTTGCAGCTGATGATGTGACATTTGCAGAGGCAGCTCATTGCTTCTGCTGCGAGACACCAGCTCACGCTGCCCCATGGAGTCCCTTCTCCAAATTTCTAAGTCCAGTAGTTCCAACCTCTTCTCTTGCATCCCTCAGCTCTACAATGGTAGTGATTTCCTGCAGCTTCTACTTCAGAGACATCTTAAAGTGTATTTTTTATCATTTCAGTTAAAGGATTTATAACTATTTCATTTCATTTCTATTAAAATGTTAAGTGAAGTTCCTGTCTTCTAATTGTGACTGGAGTCACGGGGGTGGCCTGGGCAGGAGAAAGAACTAGCAATGGGAATGGAGGAAAGTGGATGGATTGGAAAGATAAGTAGGGTGCTGATGAATAAAAAGCTCATGCAACTGACTCAAATTCATTCCTTTTTATGGCTGAGTAATATTCCACTGTATATACGTACCACATCTTTATCCAGTCATCTGTTGATGAACTTTGAGCCTCTTATATAGAGTGATTAGAGAGCAAAGGAACCAGAGATCAAATTGCCAACATCCGCTGGATCATCGAAAAAGCAAGAGAGTTCCAGAAAAACATCTATTTCTGCTTTCTTGACTATGCCAAAGCCTTTGACTGTGTGGATCACAATAAACTGTGGAAAATTCTGAAAGAGATGGGAATACCAGACCATCTGACCTACCTCTTGAGAAACCTATATGCAGGACAGGAAGCAACAGTTAGAACTGGACATGGAACAACAGACTGGTTCCAAATAGGAAAAGGAGTACGTCAAGGCTGTATATTGTCACCCTGCTGATTTAACTTATATGCAGAGTACATCATGAGAAACGCTGGGCTGGAAGAAGCACAAGCTAGAATCAAGATTGCTGGGAGAAATATCAATAACCTCAGATATGCAGATGACACCACCCTTATGGCAGAAAGTGAAGAGGAACTAAAAGCCTCTTGATGGAAGTGAAAGAGGAGAGTGAAAAAGTTGGCTTAAAGCTCAACATTCAGAAAACTAAGATCATGGCATCTGGTCCCATCACTTCATGGGAAATAGATGGGGAAACAGTGGAAATAGTGTCAGACTTTATTTTTGGGGGCTGCAAAATCACTGCAGATGGTGACAGCAGCCATGAAATTAAAAGATGCTTACTCCTTGGAAGGAAAGTTATGACCAACCTAGATAGCATATTAAAAAGCAGAGATATTATTTTGCCAACAAAGGTCCATCTAGTCAAGGCTATGGTTTTTCCAGTGGTCATGTATGAATGTGAGAGTTGGACTGTGAAGAAAGCTGAGCTCCGAAGAATTGATGCTTTTGAACTGTGGTGTTGGAGAAGACTCTTGAGAGTCCCTTGGACTGCAAGGAGGTCCATCCAGTCCATTCTAAAGGAGATCGGTCCTGGGTGTTCATTGGAAGGACTGATGCTAAAGCTGAAACTCCAATACTTTGGCCACCTCATGTGAAGAGTTGACTCATTGGAAAAGACCATGATGCTGGGAGGGATTGAGGGCAGGAGGAACAGGGGATGACAGAGGATGAGATGGCTGGATGGCATCACCGACTCAATGGACATGAGTTTGAGTGAACTCTGGGAGTTGGTGATGGACAGGAAGGCCTAGCGTGCTGCGATTCATGGGTCACAAAGAATCAAAGATACAAAGACTGCAACGTCTCCACTCTTGTGGGTTGACCAGGCTGCTTTGTTTTCAAACAACAGAAACACATCTGAATATAGCAACAAACAGGGATGTGCTGGAAGGCCATGGGGCAGCTCCCAGGACCCACACAGGGAAGCACATAGCCCAGTCTTGGAAGGAGGGGGATCCAGGTACCAAGGGAGCTGGGAGGTAAACGCACATGGACAACACCCTTACTCATCCTTGCGTAAATTATTGACTTGAATTTCTCTGTCCTTTCACTTAGTTCAAGAATCAAATTCCCAGGAGAAATGGCCTGATTGACCAAATGTGGGTCACACGCTGACCCCGAGGCATGGTCAAGACACACTGATGTTCTTACTGGGACCACAAGGATGAGGAGGGTGATACTGCTCAGCCCTCTCCCCGATTCAGCCCCCAGTGTGTGCCAGGCATGTAGACTCAGTCACTTCACACACAGCAGGCAGGTTCTCTCATTATCCTTATCTCATAGATAAGTCAATCCCAGCTCAGAGAGAGTAAGCAGCTTTGCCAAGACCACTCAGTTGGGAGGTGGTATCATCAGGGCTCAAACACAGAAACTTCATCTCCTAGACTCACGGCCTCTCCCAGTCCTTGTAGCTATAATGTTGCTTGTAGCTTCAATTCCCCAAAGGAAAGTCCAGGGAGGTCCTCACAGCAAAAAGAGAAATGGGTGCTGAGTCGAGAAGAGGGGCCCTGTGGACCCTCGCTGCCCACTGAGGAGGAGGAGGAGGAGGAGGAGGAGGTTTGGAGCCAAAGGCTTTGACTGTGCAGTCCATGAGTGTGTTTATTTCATATAAATTTCGTGAGCAATTCCTCATTAAGGGATGCCTGCTCATCTCCGGGCCATCGGCACAAGAACTCTGGCTGGGTTGGTACCCACAGCTGCCTGGAATGCCTCCGGCCTGACTCCCACACCCAGCTGGACGCATCCAGTCCTCCACGCATGTTGCTCGGTCCACATGCCTTTCTTATCCAGATTTGCACGTCCTAGGCAGCTCAACTACCATTCTCTCAATGGCCTTGAAAACCACTTATTGGTAAATTCCTCCTTCAATAGACATTAAAAGCCGCGTCCGGCACGCAATTCAGTGAGACACATAACACACGCTCGATGCCTGTTTTTTGTTGGTGATAAAAAGACAAGACGTTGGGGAAAGTCATATTGTGATGGGGGTGTCTCACACCCTGCCCCCCAATCTGTACAGTGATTTCATCAAGAAGGGTCCTTCCAGTAGAACTTGCTGCTTGAAGCTAAACCTGTGCCATTCAGCTTAATCACAGTGGGATTCAAGAATTTGTTCTCCAAATGAAATAGAATTTTGTTTAAAAAATGATAGCTCACCTCTCTCTGTGCTGGTGGTTCCCCTACCACTGCACACCCACCTGCCTGCCCTTGTTCTGAGAGGACCAGACTTGGGAGATCCCCATATCTGATGAGTATAAAGCAGCTGTGAGTGATTTTCTGATATTCCAGACAGGGATCTTTTTATCAAACATAAATGAAAACACTCTTAAAACACATTTTTAATTTAATAAGAGGAAAGTTTTAAAGCATTTTAAGTATATTCAAAAATTCAGTCAACAATGGCTAATGATTGAATCAATTAGAGTTATGGAATGAATCCTCCATAAACCCCCAAAGTTCTGGGTTGATGAACATGTGCTGATCTGGGAACAGGAGTGCTCAGGGAAGCATGGAATCTTCATGCTCTTTCCCCACACCCTGCCCCATGCATCTCCTCCATCCAGCTGTTCCTGAGTTTTATCCTTTCATAATAAACAGGTCATCTAGTCAGTAAAGTGTTATCTCTGAGTTCTGTGAGCCACTCTAGTAAATTAATAGAACCCTGGGAGGGGTCATTGGTACTTCCAGTCCACAGCCAGTTGGTGGAAGCACAAGTGAACCCCTGGACTTGTGAATGATGTCTGAGGTGGTAGGGTGGGAAGTCTTATAGCCCTGAGACCCCAACCACAGAGATCCAACATCATCTCCAGGTAGACAGGGTCAGAATAGAGTTTGATGGTAGGACACCCAGTTAATGTCCCCTCCCAACACACATACATATACACATAGCTCCCCACATACACACATACATATACACACAATACACACCCACATACACACATACACATATATACACACATACATACATGTACCCACATCCACACACACACACATACATACACCCACATCCACACACATATGCACACACATGCACACACATAGATACATACACCCACATCCACACACATATGAATGCACACACACACACACACCCCACACGCATACACACACACATACATATACATATAGTACACATATACACCCACCCATTCCCACACATATATACACACATACACACACATACATACAAATATACACACACACAGTTTGGAACTGGGTGCAAAATTTCAGGCCCATTTCTAGGCACTCCCTAAATGAGGCTCCAGTAACCTGAGGGCAGCTTTCTGAGAAGGAGACAAGGGTACAGGCTCTTGTAAGTAAAGGCACATCAAAGCCAGGGACTATCTCCCACCAAATGGTAAAAAGGGATCTGAGGGGGCCTGGGGGATGCACCAGGGTTGTCACCATCCACCCATTCTCATTGGAGAGTGAGAAGAGGATGTGGGGGGAGATCACGAAAGTGGGGAGTCTTCAGGAAGAGTGTAGGGTGCAGGGGAATCTCCAAGTCTTTGGGTGTTTTCCAGATATCTCATCTCCTGGCAAATTCTCAGTCTCTACCAATCAGATACTTAACCTAGGTCATAGAAAATGTTAATACTGGGAATTTGACCCATGCTGCAGTTCAGAAATGCATGCGACATTTTCAGACTTACTCTTCAATGGACCCACGATTGTGTCAGCTCCAGGAGAGAAGGACATTGTTCAGAAGGGGCATCATGTTCCCGAACATCTGCCTCCATCTGCACAACCTGGATACAGAACTCACTCTTCAGTGACTGGCAATACCTCACTGCTGTTTTGAGCACTCCTCTGACAGCTGCAACTCCCTATAGCCTATCCCCAAACCCCAAAAGCCTCACCTGCAAGATAGTCTGAATCATAAGAAACCGCAAACAGTAGCCTGACGTACCACTGCACGAATAAGTGGCATCTTCCCCTTGTATCCAGCCCCAGCTGCCTGTTTCAAACACCCTGCATTTCCTATGAGTGTCTGGCACTAATTCTTTTTTTTTTTTTTTAATTTGGCTGTGCCAGGTCTTGCAGCATGCAAGATCTTTAGTTGCGGCATGTGAACTTTTAGTTGAGGCATGTGGGATCTAGTTACCCAACCAGGGATTGAACCTGGGCCCTCGGCATTGAGAGCACAGAGTCTTAGCACTGGACCATCAGGGGAAGTCCCAAGGCACTAATTCTTGTCCTAGCAAGTCTCTTTGGTTACAGGGAACAGAGCTTCTCTTGAATGAATTAGGATTAAGGGAACTTACCATAATTGATTATAAAGTTGAACTTGGAATGATACTGAAAGCTGTCAGGGATTCTTGAACTCACTTGGAATCCCAGCTCCTTTCTTTATCTCTCCTCTGATTTTCTTCTTGTGGTTGTTGCTACTTGTTTATTTTCTCTATATTTTTCTCAATCTCAGTGGTTTCTGTCTGTTCATATTCCACCCAGGTGGAAATAGCTGGAGAGCCACATGGCTGAGCTCAGCTCAGAGCCCCAACCCACAGAGCCGAGAGCTGATACGTGACTCCTGTCTTAAGCCACAAGAATCTGGAGCTACTAGTTAAGCTGCAGGAACAAACTGATATACTAATCAAGTTAATGGATCAAGCCTAGTGTCAGTGGATATAATCCCATTCCAGAAAGGGGAAACATGTGATGAAGTGTGTGTCTTTCTTATTTAATAGTCTCATTGCTCTGCCCAATAACTGGCATCTAGTGTGTGTGATCCCCTAGAGGAGGGCATGGCAGCCCATTCCAGTATTCTTACCTGCAGAATAAATGGACAGAGGAGCCTGGTGGGCTCTAGTCCATAGGGTTGCACAGAGTTAGACGTGACTGAAGCGACTGGGAATACACGCTGGCAGTGTGTGTGAGCAAATGTTGGCAAGTAAATGTCCGACACCTTGAAAAAAAGGAAATTCTCTGCCCTCTTGTTTGTTATTGTCTAGAGGAGATAAGACACATTCAAATAATGATCTCAGAGAGCCGAGTATCGATGGTGCTGTGGAAATGCTGCAGGAGACTCGTCGTGCCCTCTCACCTCTCTGCAAAGGCTGCTCCCTTGGCTGGAGGTGAACGGGGTGGGGGGCACCCAGCTCTTTCTCTGCTGTGGGAATGCAGGACTCAGAGCAGCAATGACTCTTCGAAATTTCCCTCCTTCCTTCTTAAGAGCCTCCAACTCTTTTATTCCACTTAAATGATTAAGTGAACAATTAAGAGTCACATAACCAGTTCTGACCACTTCTTTTGCAAAACCTACATCATGGTCTTGCAACTCACCTGTAATGCGCACCAACTGTCTTGAGCTGAGACCCACCTGAGTATCTTGGGAGACCCCCATGCTAAAGCTGAGGAGCCAGTGGCAGAGAAGGATAAGGTAATTTGTTGAAGATAAGTGGTAGAAGTGGAATTCCAATCTGGAAAGTCTGGTGTCAGAATACAGATGCTAAATTCCTCTGTTGAACTGTCCCGTACACGTGGGCAGGGAAAGGACTATTCTGGGCATAAACTCACAAAGATGTTTTAACCAGATCCCCACAAAACCTTGTAACAAGAAGACTAAATACAGTTTCAAATTACTTGAGTGAGAGAATCAGGGAGTAGCCAAGAATGAAGATTGTTTTTTAAATGCGTGTTCAACGGTTAAATGCAGTAGGCCAAAAATTTGACCTGAGCTTTGTGCTGGCCAATGCAAGGAAAGCATCTGACTTTCAAGGAAAGCATGATTCATGATGTAATACAAACTCATTTTCAGGAGGTTCCAACTGTCCCAGGTATTGAAACCTGAAATGATTCCCACCCCTGGCATTTCATACAGCGCCCCCAACCATGTCCTTACAGCAGATCCAAGCACATCTATCACAAAGCTTTAATATGTAATTTCTTCCAAGACACATTTGTGGGAGTAATGTCAAACTACCACTTTGTAGCAACTGCCCTGGGAGAATGAGAACAATTCAATCTCAGGGCACAGCTTTGCCACCTGGGATAAAAGCAGAGGTAACTTAGAGAACTCCAGCAATGGATGGGTGGCCTAAATTTCTCGGTAAATGTTGTCTCTTTTAATCAAGCCTTTGTTAAATATTGAGTGGAGGGAGTTCAAGGTTGCCCGGAATAGTGAGAAGGCAGCTTCTCACTAGCTTGGCTTGATGCAGACTTTAGTGGTAAGTTTAGCTGCGAGTGGGACAGCTATGCTTCTGGGTAGTTTGATGAACTTCACAAGGACATCCGTCTCTAATGTGGCAACTGATGATCGTTGTCATGGTAGTGCCATGGAAACCGGCATCCCCCAATCCAGTGGCCTAAAGTGGCACTCATTTATCCTCCAAATGTCCCGGGTGGCTGGTTCCCACTGTGGCCAGCTCTGAAAGCAATTTGGGTCTAGCTCTCTCCCCTCCTGAATACATCAGTGGGTCAGCCAAGACATGTTCTTCTGTTGGCAGAAGTGCTTGGAAGGCAAGGCTCGGGGCACGAGGACATTACACACTTTAGCTTCTGTTACATCCATTAACCTCCCATTGGTCCATCCAGTTCGCCTGGTGGATGGGCAGGAGACGTGTCCACAGTGTAGTATGGACACTGGGGGAGAGGGGAGTAAGCAATGGTCATCCCAGGCAATAATCCAAACCATCCTCTTCTCCTTGAAAAGCAATTTGTTCACCCTGATGAGAGTGGCCGAAATGACAAAGGCTGATAAAACCACATACTGGCAAGTAAGTGGACATTGGCAGGTGGTTTATCTGAGAGGTATGCCCAGGGAGAGTGAGTGGGGGCAGAAGGCCCCCCTGCCTAGAGAGACCATGCTGGAGGTGGCCGGGCCGGATCGCCTCAGGAGCTCTCAGGACACAGAGTTCCTACCAGAATTGTCCAGAAGGGGAGAGCGCCTGGGGGTCTCTCCCCAACTCCTGTCTGTCGCTGGTTGGAGATCTCCTCCAGGCTGCACTCATGGATTTGGGCTGAACTGAATGTGGGAGCACATTCTTGGAGGCGAGACGCTGTCGGTTTAGGATGACTCAGAGCTCACACGTGGATGGTCCACCTTGGCTGCAGCTGACATAGAGGAAGATTGAGTGGATTGGATGTGAGTCACCCAGAGTGTCTGCCACAGTCACTGTGGGGGCTGATTTGCTGCCAGTAAACTTGGGGCACCCTCTGGTGTCTTCACTTTGTAAAAATTTGCTGAGCCATAAACCTGTAATGTGTACACTTTTCTTCTTATCTGTGAAATCAATTAAAAGTTTCCCTGAAAAGCAAATGGAATTTCTTTATCTAACTTTTGAACACACACATCTTTATATGACTGTAAAACATGCTGGAAATGATTAAAAAGAATAAAGACTGTAAGTTAATATCTTCTAACCTCATATCTTTCACAATAGAATTACAAATGTGTTATGAAATACACCTGTATTCAAAATTCATCTGTTACATTACACTCTGATTCAGTACCAAGCCTTAGAATAATCTGGTTGACTTTTTTCTCCCAGTAGATGACTTTTGTCTCCACTTAAAAATCACTTCCAAAACAGAAGCAGCAGAAAAATCTCCAACTTTATCATTTAAGAATATTTAGAAAAACTGAACCAGAGTGGAATCACAGATTGACTTTCTTAAGAGTTTGGTATTATCTGATATTATCCTAGAGGTGTGTAGAGCAGTACAATAAAATTAACATAAAAGCAAAAGGGAGTTTTATACTCATTCTTTTGATGAGGATTGTGATAGCTGGAAGCTGGTGCTGGTGTCAAACTTCTTAATGGGATGTTTGGTCCAAAGGGCATTTTTCCTCCCTGTGTTCTTTGGTGTCATCATGGTCAGCGCTCCTCCCCCAGGGAGCTGACCTTAGCAGAGCTTCTAAACCACCTGCACTGATCTCGTTCAGCCAGGTGACCTGCCCACCCAGGACCACGCAGGTAGTTGGCAGCTCAGCAGAGCGTGGAGTGATGTCTAAGGAATGTTCCTTTCACCCTCCTCTGTCACCTTCCACTGTCAATGTCCTTCAGCGAGTGGCCCTAAGTCGGTCCCTGGTGAGGAACTGGATTTCTCTTACAAATGGTGCTTGGCCATCCATTCTGAGAGTTTAATCAGACACTTTCTTTGATCATGGTTTCAAATAATCTTTTTTCTTAGTCAAGGAGAACCTACCTACAGAAAAGAGCACACAGCCCTGTACGGATCTGATGACTCTGTACAAAACGAAGGCTGCCATGAAGGCAGCTTCCAGCTCAAGAAATAAAACCACCCTCTTATGCCCCCTCACAGTCATCAGCCCCTGCCCAGGGGAGCCACTGTCCTGAGTTCTGACACCAAAGACAGCGCTCTTGTTCTTGACCTTCTGGCAGACATGTGCAGCACGCATGCTCCCTTCTATCGGCCATCCTTCTCTCCACATCTGATGTGTGGTTCACCCCGGACATGAGTCCAGTTAATAGAGTCTCCTACTGTTGAATATGCCTCTACCTGTTCACTTCCCAGTTGATGTGCGTGTGGGTGAGTTCCAGTTTGGGACTGTTATGGAACAGTGCTGCTGTTACTGACCATCTGGGGTACGGCTTGCTTCTTTCTGAAAAGCGGGTCCTGAATGTTCCAATCTTGGCTGGCATGAAATCAAGGCTCCTGGGAGACTGAGTTTGGAGTGGTCAAGGATGTAATTTCTGAGCCCAGCTGGTTTCGTTGGACTCCTGATGTGCTGTCTGCTGCCCGAGTGATACTGGCCATTTCACATACCCATCCCATGCCTCCATCTGTGTGTCTGTAAGAGGGCATAATAACAACAGCAGCTCATAGGGTTTTGGTGAGTATGGGGTGTCAGTACCAGAGAAAGCTGGACACATCGTAAGCACCAATTGAGAGTTTTCTAATATTATCCTCATGCTTGAGGATAATACAACTTGACCTCTAATATACCAATGTGGGATTGGCCTGGGCAGGAAGTCATATGAAGTAAGAGGGTTGGAAAGGACCCCAGTAGCAAACTTCATCTCAGAACTAGGCTGGGCACCACAGGAGTTCGCCATGTGGGCGCCAGCCCGTGGAAGTCATCCAAGCTCCCTGCTTGCCGCCTGCCTGGGGTCGCATCTGGGACCCTGCAACCTCCCACTCCCCTCCGCTGCCTGCTGCTGCTGCCTGGTACCCTTCTAATGTTCTCCTAATTCCTTACCCACTGGGGATGTTTCCACTCTGCCTAGAATACAGATTCTTTCCGGCATGACGCCATTAGCAGAAAGCAAGCCAGACCTGTAATAACTGACTGATTAAACCAGCCCAGCTGCCTCCATCAGAGGTCACCACACAGACCAGAGAACAAGGCAGCCGTCTTCTAATATATACTTTTATTTGAATAAGACCAGTCCACATGGGATTAATTAAATACATCCACAGCGAGTGAATGGACTCATGTTGGTGGATTTACTTGTCCGCCTTTCCTATCACGACTCTGGACGGTTTAGCATCTATTGCTTTTGTCTGCGTGGGATTAAGAAGGAAGAGGTTGGACAGGGTTATTAACAGAAAAAAGAGGATGCCTAGTGACCTAATTCCCTTCTGCATCTTTATCGTACCAGGATGTGCAAATCCCCATATGGGACAACAATGCAAATGAGCTTTCCTGGAGAATAAAACATTTGAGACAAAAGAGAAACATGAGTTTGTCATACAATATCACTGCAACTCATAATGCTTAGACTTTTAAAAAATGACATTCTATTATGGAGTTTTATTTCCTGTCCCAGTGGGCAGCCGACCAGGCATAGTGATTCAGAATTCAAATACTGTACAAGGATATACAGTAACTACGGTTCTCTGAGGATTTGAGCAAATGTCAGAAAACCAAGCCCCAAAGCAAATTTATTAGTTGGTACTGATACCTAACAATTTGACGTGGACGCCGATAAGGCCATCTGGGAATCCTTTTCACTGTTAAATGATTTAGGGGCCTCTACAGAAATTTCCTTGTCTGCTGCATTTCATGAAGCCACACAACCCTCCTCCTGCACTGGCAAGCTGGGCTAAGTCAACAGCTCTAGCTATTGACTCTTTCCAGTAGACGTATTTTTCTTCTTGTTGTTGTTTGGCAACCTTTATATTGAAGTATGCAACAAACACATTTTATTACCTTTTTTATAAAATTATTTTTTTAAAAAAGAATAGTGATTGATAATGCTGATATAAATGAAGATTTCAGAATTATCAATGGGCTTCCCTGGTAGCTCAGTTGGTAAAGAATCTCCTTGCAATGCAGGAGACCCAGGTTCGAGTCCTAGGTTGTGAAAATCCCCTGGAGAAGGGAATGGTTACCCACTCCAGTATTCTTACCTGGAGAATTCCATGGACAGAGGAGCCTTGCAAACTATAGTCCATGGGGTCGAAAAGAGTCAGACACGACTGAGTGACTAACACTTTCACTTTCATGTTTTATTTATTTGAACTATTTATAAGTATAGAAAATTAGAAGTCAAATACATTTTCTTTTTTGTGATATAGTTTATTCAGGGAAAATGACATTTTTGTATCCCTATATGAAAATTCATATTATTTTCATTAGTGCAATTCAAATATTGTTATTGCAATATAGTTGATTTTCCATGTTGTCTTAGTTTGAACACATTTTTCTTTAAATGCTTATTTCTTTAAGACCTATAGATAGAGGGATTTCTCATGAAATCTGTCAGACCCACAGTGAATATAATTTTTAACAGGGCTGAAAAAGAATGGTTCTGTTTCAGACTTACTCTCCTCTCCAGCTCAGGTTTTCTTTTTGGTCTCTAAGATTCTGGCCAAAAACAAGTTGTTATTAATGGGTGGAGCTTTCTGGTTTCACTTGGACTAAGCTTACCTCTTGAAGGCAGCTTGAAGAAAGGATGAAGGAGAACTGGGTGTTGTTGATCAGGGCTCTAAGCTGGATGGACCACTGATAGGTGGATGCACTCAGGCCAGGAGCCAATCAGTGCAGGCTTTTCAAGTTCTCAACGTGCAGTTAACGCCTGGACCAACTGAGCCGTGACATCTCCTTCTGGATTCAAAACAGGATTCCCAACCTGAGGTCCACAGTCCCAGCCTGCACTCTTGATTTCTCTTCTCCCTCCAGCTGTCATTCCCCACCACACCCCTCTTGCTGTCCCCCACCCCAACACAGCTGCCAAAGCCTCAAACCACCCCAGTCATGTCAAGTAAATGACAAGTTGTGAGGTTTTTTCCCTGCTCTACCTGCCTTGTTTACTTGCTGAACTTGGAAATGATCTCAGAACTTAGGAATGACTTTGCAAAGTTGGTTCAACAGCCTTTTAATTGACAGGAGGGACAGAGTAGGTTTCTGGAATGTAAAGCAGACATCTCTGCTTTTAGGAAAGAAGACGGTTGGAGAGAGGGATCAGGAAGTGGGTAGTTTTATGAATTGTGGAGAAAAGCCCCTGAGGAAGGTTCTGCGGCCTCCTTAGGGGTCCCAAGGTGCCTTCTTATCCAAGTTAAGTCTTCAGGACCAGTAGGAACTGATCAAGTGAATGCAAGGAAGGACTGGGCAGGCATGAGTAAAAGAGAAGAATCTTTCATGGAGCTGTAAGTAGGCAGGCACTGCTGGGGTGAACATTACAAGGCCAAGAGTAGTGGGAGAGAATGAACCATAATGGGGGTCTTGGGACTTCCCTGGCAGTTCAGTGGCTGGTCTTCGCCTTCTAGTGCAGGGGGTGTGAGTTTGATTCCTGAGAGGGGAGCTAAGACTCCACATGCCTCACTGCCAAAACGCCAAAGTATAAAACAGAAGCAATACTGTAACAAATTGAATAAAGACTTTAAAATGGTCTACATTAAAAAAAAGTCTTAAAAAAAAAACAGTCATGGGGATCTCTTATGATGCCAGGGAACTTAACATTTATTCTGTACTTAACAGGATGTGGAATGGATCAAGAGGTTTAAAGAGGAAAGGACGTGCCCTATTGGGCTTGCACATCTGTTAGGTGACTATGTTTGGGTGAACAGATTGGTGAGGGATCTGGATGGATAGAGACCAGGTCAGGAGCTAAAGTCATAATAGCAGAGGTGAGCCCCACAGGATCTGTGTAACAGTTAAGGGCCCACTGGCAGTCATGGCAAACAACCCCTCAACTTCCAGTGGGCTTTGAACCATGAAGGGGTCCTTCTTATTCATGTCACAGCTCAATGGAGGGTGTTCGCATCAGTTAGAAGGTGTTCCAGGTCCTTTCCCTCCTGGAGCTCCACAGACCTGAGAACCTCAGGGAAACAGGAGTCACCTGTCTCAGAGGCATTTCAGAAAGACAAAGACCAAAATTAAATCTGGACATCAGGAACCTGTTCCCTATTTTGGCAAGAAAAGATTTCCTTTCATTCTGCCCAACTCCTCCTGTTCTTTTACTTAAAAAAAAAACAAAACTTTTTTTACATAACTTTGTATTTTATTTGGCAGTGAATATCAACTTCATTGTGAGTTTGTAGGAAAATTCCCTAAGGGAAGGGTTGAATGAATATTTTGGCTTATTATTAATTCCCAAAGGAACTCACTCTCTTTCACACCTAAGATATTTTATCATCCTGCAAGATAAGGGCTCCTCATTTCAATTAGTGGAAAGCTTACCATTAGCTAACTAATTAATGCTCTTCCCTTACATCTATTTTCTAATTACAGTCTCCACCGAGATTTTTTCACCCAAGTGGCCAGTGATGCTGCGGATTTATTTTACATTTAGTTAGACAATAACAAATACCTAATTAATGTTTATAAATATAATACAATCCCTCCTGACGAGTTGTGGGTATTGCATACACTAGCAACCAGTTTATTAAAACATTAATTGCAGTTGGATTTGTTTTGGGATTCATGCATAATCCATTTAGTACATAGCAGGACTAACTCATTTTGAAGGGATTATGAATGAAATCCTCCACAAACTCTATCGTTTAATTCACATTGTAGTCAAGGAAGGGGAAAGTTTGCCTTCAGCAAATTCCGTGGCTTTTCTGGGATCTTCAGTGTGGTCCTTCTTTCCTACCTCCTTCCCTTCTTCCTTTCTTTTCTTTCCTTTCCTTCCTACCTACCTTCCTTCCTTCCTCCACTTAGTATTTATCAAGCATCTATTGTGCACATAGCTCTGGTAATGTACCCAAGATATGTCCATGCAGTGTACAGATGGAAACCAAAAAGCTCAATCAGTCAAACTTACACTTCTGGCTGCATTAGTGAAGTCGTGTCCGACTCTTTGCGACCCCATGGACTGTAGCCTACCAGGTTCCTCCGTCCATGGGATTTTCCAGGCAAGATTACTGGAGTGGGTTGCCATTGCTTTCTCCAGGAGATCTTCCCGACCCAGGGATTGAGCCTGGGTCTCCCGCATTGTAGGCAGACGCTTTACCGTCTGAGTCTGGCTGCATTGGAAATTGGCAAACCCATTTTGGAAAACTGAAATCTTTCTCTGAAGCTGAATACACTCCTACCTTATGACAGCATTTTTACTACTAAGTATACACAGAAACGTGCAGACATGTTCACCCACAAGACACTTATTAGCATGCTGGTTGCAGCACTATGTGTAATAGCCCCAAACTGGAAACTACCAAAATACCCACCACTGGTAGAATGGGAAAATAAATGATGGCATATTCCCATAAAGGAAGAGTGTACCATATAGCAAGGAGAAGAAGCCATCTACAAAGCTCAGAGACAAGCAGAACTAATGCATGGTACTGGAAGTCAGGAGAGCAGCTGTCCTTGGAGTGGGGAGTAAATGGAGATTTGGGGGTCTGGTAGTGTTGTTTCCATCTGGTTCTGGTTAAGTAAGTGTGAAAATCCAGTTTGTGAAAATTCATTGATTATGATGGATGAAGTTTTACACATGCTATGTTTTAATACAATTTACAAAACAAATGAAAATTCAACTCATTAGCTAGAGACTGGCCTTTGTTTTTGTGTGTTTGTGCTTGTCTAATATAAGTGACTACGTGGTATTTTAAGTCTGATTATTCATTCATTCATTCTATAAGTACTGATGAAATAATTAGTTTGTACTGCTGGTGGGATTATGTGTGAAGAAATAAAAACATGTCAATCATGGTCTCTGTCCTCAAGGTTTTTTACAAGGCACTGATGGACAGAATCACCCAATCAAGTATCATAGCACAACGTGGTTAATGCTAAGGTCACAGGGGAAGGGCGTTTAGTTCAAGCTAGGTAGATGTAGGTGAGATGTCTCAGAAAGGAGTAGAGGATGTTTCTGCCTTCATCCCCTCACTCTCTTTAGGCAGCAACTTTGAGTTTTATTGTGAACCAATCTATCACCCATTGGTTCAAATGAAGCCAAAGCCCCTGGCTCCAGGGCCAGGGTATAAGACCCAGGCAAAATGCAACAGCATATTCCTTCTGGCTACATTGACTGGTTCAGAGATGAGCATGTAACCTAAGCTGGTCTGCTAAGACCAAGAATACTGAAGTGAATATCCTGTCCCTTCTCCAGTGGATCTTCCCAACCCAGGAATCAAACTGGGGTCTCCTGCACTGCAGATGGATTCTCTACCAGCTGAGCTACCAGGGAAGCCCTAGCAAATTGCAGGAACTGTATAAGGGCTGCAGTAAAAAAAAAAAAAATCTTTCTTCTCTCTTGAAGCTGAAAGAGGGTGGATTAGAGCAGCAGCAGCCACTGTGGCATTATCTGGGGTCTGAGAATGAAGTCACTACATGGAGATAAGCAGGGCTGAATCCAGGGCTGAAAGAAGTAATGTTCTGTTGATATCAACTGAGTCTTGATCAAGCTGAGCCTGAAGCCCAAGACTATAGGACTTTGCAGTTTACTCAGTCAAAATTTTCTCTCTTCAAGCCCATTTGAGTTGAGTCTTGTGTGTGTGTGCGCATGTGTTTTATTACGTAACTGAAAAGGGTTTGTTAATAACTGATACCAACAGTTTCCAGTAAGAGGTAATGTTCAAGCTGAAGTTAGAAGGTAATAGAGGACTTAGAATGCTGAAAGGAGAAGTCATGTCCCAATAAAATGCAACACTATGCCTGGAGAAAAGGGAAAAGTCAAGAAATCTGTTATGGCTTTGACCGGAGAGAAGCATTAAGAGCTGCGCACCAGGGCTGGATCACACAGCCTGTGGCTCTCACTGCCCTGCTCAGAGCGGGGGGTGCCTCCCTTGCTGTGCTGGTGACAGCTTCCTCTGACAAGCACCTGCCTCCAGCGTGGTAGGGCAGCGCTGCTTTCACGCAGATGGAGTTCACACCCCAGGGAGCCGCCTTCCACCCAGGACGATGGCTGTGAGTGAATAAACACCTCTCTAGTCAGACCACTCCTGGGCAAGTTCTACCACCTCCCAGAAGCCACCATACAACTGAGCCCAGGTGCCCAAACAGAATCTGCCCTTCCGTGTACCGGGCACTGAATCCTCCAGCCAGCGACCCCCCGCCCCCAAACGCCAGGCTTCCGATGACACTTAGGCACCGTGTCTCCCGATTCTGAGCTCAGGAATGTGTGGACTCAGCCGCTGTTTCTGCAGCCCAGTGGGGTTGACCAGGGTCATCACGACTGTGCTCTGCTGGGTAAGAAGGTCCAGGCGGCTTCGTTCCTGCCCTGCTCCTTGAGGCAGAAGCCCCCCGGGTCCTCTCGTCCCTGCAATGCTGCATCGTCAGTGGTGCAACCTGAGCAGCCTTAGAGCTGGGCGGTGAGACTCCCTGGGTGGAGGCAGACGCTGCCAGCCCCCTACACCCTGGGCTTGGAGAGGGGGGCATCCCAGGATGGCATTCCTGCCACAGCCAGTGGCCAGGTCCTGCCAGTTACAGACCCTGCCAGGTCCAAGTCAGGGGCACAGGTCCCACTAGTGAATGGAGCAGTGTGCTGCCCAGGGCAGGGAGCATGGAGGTGGCCATCCTTGGAGATGACACAGAGGCCCCACCACCCCCACTCCTCCACTGGCACTTCTTGAGGCTGCCTCCCCAGTCCACTAAAAACCTTGTCTTGGGGTTTGCTTCTAGGGAGCCCAACCGAAGGCAGCCCAGTATTGGTTTTTGATCTTGTCTTTGTTTTGCACCTTTAACCGCAGCCTTAGAAGTATGCGCTTATATTAAGAACTGATT
Organism: Bubalus kerabau; assembly: GCF_029407905.1. NCBI lineage: Eukaryota > Metazoa > Chordata > Mammalia > Artiodactyla > Bovidae > Bubalus > Bubalus kerabau. The sequence continues at coordinate 40,613,241 of NC_073636.1, read as the reverse complement.
CTCGCATGATGTCAGATCGCTAAGGTGGAGAATTTGCTAGGAACAGTCACACGACTCTACCCGCCAGGAGGCTGGCTGGATAACAGGTCACCTCTGGGCTCTTGACTATTGACCTACCTGGAATGTCTCTCGAAGGCAGCTCACCTTCCAAGAGCATTTAACAGAGTGAGTCTAACTTCCTGATGGTGACAATTCATCCTTACTTCTCTTTTTCTTGATTACTTTTGCTAGAGGTTAATGAATTTTATTAATCTTCAAACAGCCTACTTTTGGCTTTATGGATTTTCTCTACTGTACATTTATTTTCTGTCTCATTTATTTTCTCTACTGTACATTTATTTTCTGCCTCATTCTGTCTCTACTCTTTTATGTCTTTTTCTCTACTTTGTGGTTCTTCTGGCTTCCAGACATGATAGCTTTAAATCATTGACTTTCAAACGCCTTTCATCTTGTTTAATACATGAATTAAAAGCTTCACCTGCATCCTACAAGTTTGATATTTCTTGGTTTATCTTCAGTTCAGTTCAATTTAGTTGCTCAGTCGTGTCCGACTCTGCAACCCCATGAAATGCAGCACGCCAGGCCTCCCTGTCCATACCAACTCCCAGAGTCCACCCAAACCCATGTCCATTGAGTCGGTGATGCCATCCAACCATCTTATCCTCTGTCGTCCCCTTCTCCTCCTACCCTCAATCTTTCCCAGCATCAGGGTCTTTTCAAATGAGTCAGCTCTTTGCATCAGGTGGCCAAAGTATTGAAGTTTCAGCTTCAATATCAGTCCTTCCAATGAACACCCAGGACTGATCTCCTTTAGGATGGACTGATTGGATCTCCTTGCAGTCCAAGGGACTCTCAAGAGTCTTCTCCAACACCATAGTTCAAAAGCATCAATTCTTTGGTGCTCAGCTTTCTTTATAGTCCAACTCTCACAGCCATACATGACCACTGGAAAAACCATAGCCTTGACTAGATGGACCTTTGTTGACAAAGTAATGTCTCTGCTTTTTAATATGCTGTCTAGGTTGGTCATAGCTTTCCTTTCAAGGAGTAAGCGTCTTTTAATTTCATGGCTGCAGTCACCATCTGCAGTGATTTTGGAGCCCAGAAAAATAAAGTCGGCCACTGTTTCCACTGTTTCCCCATCTATTGGCCATGAAGTGATGGGACCAGATGCCATGATCTTAGTTTTCTGAATGTTGAGTTTTAAGACAACTTTTTCACTCTCCTCTTTCACTTTCCTCAAGAGGCTCTGGGTCGTGGCCTCATCTCCACCTAGAACTCTTGACTTCCTACCTTGGCAACAATCCAGGTGAAGATACTTGATATGACTGCTCCCTCCGACCACCTTTTCGATATCCTGCCTGGCCTTGTTAGCCCCCCCTCCCCCACAGCCCAGACACTGCAAAGGTTCCTATGCTTACAGCAGGACTCAGTTTAACCTGGTCTCGCTAGTTGGTCTCAAAGAATGGCAACCCTATAAAACCAATAGAGGAGGAAGGAAAACTCTTTTAAACTGTGTCTTCTAGAGGTAGAGCCTGGGACAGGGTCCCTGGTGCACCTGAGCTGTTGAGGGAGGGCTCTCAGTAAGGGAGGGGGTGAAGCAGAAGAGGAAGGAGGCCCCAGAATGTGGTTCCTTTGTTGTTGTTGTTCAGTAGCTAAGTCATGTCTGATTCTTTTCGACCTCATAAACTGTAGCACACTAGGCTTCTCTTTCTTCTACTGTCTCCTGGAATTTGCTCAAATTCACCTCCATTGAGACAGTGATGCTATCTAACCATCTCTTCCTCTGTCATCCCCTTCTCCTCCTGCCTTCAATTTTTCCCAGCATCAGGGTCTTTGCCAATGAGTTGGCTTTTCACATCAGGTGGCCAAAGTATTGGAGATTCAGGTTTTCCAATGAATATTCGGGGTTGATTTCCTTTAGAATGACTGGTTTGATCTCTTTGATGTGTTCCCAGCTGTGGCCTAATCCATAGGGAGCTTCAAACACTGAGCTAGGCTTTAGAGTTACCTGCCTCCTGAGAAATCAGTATGCAGGTCAAGAAGCAACAGTTAAAACCAGACATGAAACAACAGACTGGTTCCAAATTGGGAAAGGAGTACATCAAGGCTGTATATTGTCACCCTGCTTATTTAACTTATATGTAGAATATTTCATGAGAAATGCCAGACTGGATGAAGCACAGGCTGAAATCAAGATTGCTGGGAGAAATATCAATAACCCCAGATATGCAGATGACACCACCCTTACAGCAGAAAACAAAGAGAAACTGAAGAGCCTCTTGATGAAAATGAAAGAGGAGAGTGAAAAAGCTGGCTTAATCAACATTCAAAAAACTAAGATCACTGCATTTGGTTCCATCACTTCATGGCAAATAGAGGGGGAAGCAATGGAAACAGTGACAGACTATTTTCTTGGGCTCCAAAGTCACTGCAGATGGTGACTCCAGCCATAAAATTAAAAGATGTTTGCTCCTTGAAAGAAAAGCTATGACCAACCTAGACAGCATATTAAAAATCAGAGACATTACTTTGCCAACAAAGGTCCATCTGGTCAAGGCTATGGTTTTTCCAGTGGTCATGTAAGGATGTGAGAGTTGGACCATAAAGAAAGCTGAATGCTGAAGAATTGATACTTTTGAGCTGTGGTGTTGGAGAAGACTCTTGAGAGTCCCTTGGACTGCAAGGAGATCCAACCAGTCCACCCTAAATGAAATCAGTCCTGAATATTCACTGGAAGGACTGATGCTGAAGCTGAAGCCACCTGATGCAAAGAACTGACTCATTGGAAAAGACCCTGATGCTGGGAAAGATTGAAGGTGGGAGGAAAAGGGAAGGACAGAAGATGGTTGTTGGCATCACTGACTCAATGGACACGAGTTTGAGTAAGCTCCGGGAGTTGGTGATGGACAGGGAGGCATGGCATGCTGCAGTTATGGGGTCACAAAGAATTGGACACAACTGAGCAACTGAACTGAACCGAACTGAATCCCACCTTGGGGGAAATCTAGCCAGAAAAGGCCAGAAATCTAGCCTTTTCTGTGGTGGTCTGCCGTTAGCTGCAGCTGCCTGGGGTGGGCAAGGGGGCTGTATCTGCCAGGTGAGGCAGACCCATAGCCGAAGGAAGGTCCCAAGAAAAGCAGCAGTTGTGCAATCAGCAGTCCCCACTTCCAATAGCTCTGAGGGCTGCTGGTACTGGAATTTCATCTACCACACAAGCCTGTTTAGCTGACGACAAATCAAAAGCAAGGACAGTTTCAATATCAAGGTTAGTAGCTCCCAGAGTCTGAGACAGGAGCCCTGGCTTCAGATTCATGCTGCATTACGCTGCTCTTCCCACAAGAGCACCACCAGGCTGTGGATCTGTCAGCTGGCCTCACTCATTCTGAAAACACAGCCTCACCCGTCTGCTCTTATGCATTGCCAAGCTAGTTTGGTATTTGTGATGCAAAATGTCACCCTCCATCCATCATTAACTGTAACCCAATGTCCCTGTGTCTCACTGGGCTGAAGGTACAAATGAGATCACACTGACATTAACAGCCAATTAAGGCAGCTTGTTAGGCCTGAGTCTTTAACAGCACTCCTCACCCCTCTCTGCCAGGCTCAGTTGTTTCTGGGGACTCCCAGAGGGGGTCTTATATGTGCTTGTTAAAAACTCCAGCTGTCTCTGTTCACTCTGACTTACGGCCAGTGCCTGACACCACCGCCTTTGGTACCACCATCCACTGTTGTGGATGAAAGTGTTGATAGTTGGGGATGAGCCAAGATGAAAGTGAAGCCACAGAAAGGTATGCTGGGACTTTGCTCATTCATCAGTGACGTGAGCAACTCCTCTCTGAATCAGACACTAGTTTTTTTGTTTTTGAGGTTTTTTTTTTTTGGTATGGACCACTTTTAAAAAGCATTTATTGAATTTGTTACAATATTGCTTCTTTTGTTTATGTTTTGGTTTTTTTGACCCTGAGGCATTTGGGATCTCAGCTCCATGACCAGCCAGGGATCAAATTCACACCCCCTGCATTGGAAAGAGAAGTCCTAACCACCACACCACCAGGGAAGTCCCCAGATACTAGTTTTTGAATGATGGAAGAATACAGCTTCAATTTTTTATACAATGTCATGGCCACAGACACAACAAAACTTTCATCTGTATTATTCACATTTCCTCCACTATTTTTTTAAGTTTAAACTCTGATATGAGCTCCAATTTTTTTTCCTTTTGATATATTTTGTCACACAAATGTTTTTCATTTAATCTTTTCCTTTAAAGCGTCTGGATTTTGAGTCGCCATTAGAAACATCTCACCTCTTCCAAGGTTATAAAAAATTCTTCTTTTTTAAAGTTAAATCCTTAATTGTTTTGGAGTTTAAAGATTTTTAAAAAAACATTTAAATCTCTGACCCATTTGGAATGGATTCTGTGGTATGCAGGGTGAGGGATGGATCGAGATTTATTTATTTTCAGGTGGCTGATTGAACAGCCCAGTTTTTGAATAGTTAATCTATTCCTGACTGATCTGAAGTACCTCCCTTATTATCTGGACTTCCCTGGTGGCTCAGATGATAAAGAATCTGCCTGCAATGTAGGAGATCTGGGTTGCATCCTTGGGGTTAGGAAGATCCCCTGGAGAAGGGAATGGCAACCTACTCCAGTATTCTTGCCTGGAGAATCCCATGGACAGAAGAGCCTGGTGGACAACAGTCCATGGGGTCACAAGAGTCAGACTCGATGAGTGACTAAGCATACACACAAGAGACTTGTTATATACTGCTATCTTACATTTTTGGGTCGATTACTGGGTTTTATATTAGGTTCTATCCATCTATTGCCAGTTTCACACAACTTTAATTATTGAGGCTTCCTAAGATAGCAGACACATTTGGCTCTAATCCCCCACTAATACAGTACTTTTTAAGACTCTTCCTATTTTGTTTTCACTGGATAATCCAGTTTCTAAAACCTGAACATTTTGATTTGTTTTGGGTTAAATTTCTAAATTAATTTCAACAGAAGCAATGTCTTTATAATACTGACATGTTCTGCCCAATGACACAGTGTGTCTTTCTTTAAGTTTTCTACAGTGATATTTTAGAGTTTTCTTCATATGGGCCTTGTACAACTCCTGTGTAAGTGCTTCACCTGTTATAATGTTTTCACAAGCAGCACCTGTTGCTATATCTTCCCTCTGGTTATTGTTTGTATTTATGAAAGCTGCTTTTTCCTATGTATCAATTTTGTATCAGCACACCTTTGCTGAATTTTTGCATTGTTTGTTGTAGTTTTTCAAGTGGTTCTCTTAAGTCCTTTCAGTTCAGTTCAGTCACTCATTTGTGTCCGACTTTTTGCGACCCCATGGACTACAGCACGCCAGGCCTCCCTGTCCATCCCCAGCTCCTGGAGCTTGCTCAGACTCATGTCCATCAGGTTGGTGATGCCATCCAACCATCTCATTCTCTGTCATCCCCTTCTCCTCCTGCCTTCAATCTTTCCCAACATCAGGGTCTTTTCCAATGAGTCAGTTCTTCTCATCAGGTGGCCAAAGTATTGGAGTTTCAGTTTCAGCATCAGTCCTTCCAGTGAATATTCAGGACTGATTTTCTTTAGGATTGACTGGTTTGATCTCCTTACGCCCTTTAGGGAAATGGTAATATCATCTGCTAAAGAGTTCTACATAAGAGTAAAAGCAAAGCCATCTGGAAGTGGCAGCAGAGAGCTGGGTAAAGCCCAAGCCACCTCCCAGGTCCCAGCCTGGGTATGTGGGGAGAAAACTTGGTGGCAGGTGTTATCTTTGGAGGAGTAGCAATTATCTGTTTAGGCGGGAGGTGGGGGTGGGCTTGGATTGGGAGGCAGAGTTTCTCTGGGAAAGGCTGAAGTTACGGGATAGTTTCCTTAAACCTGAAGGGACACATTAAGTGGTGCAGGGAAGTTGTCAGTGGGCTTAGAAAGCCCAGAGCATCATGGGAATGAGAAATGGGCATTTAGAGAGCTTGTCTTGACTGAGGACACTGTGGATGAAACACCATGATTTAGCTGGCCCACGGTATTGAACAAAATGTTGGCTTGGGGGAATCCTCAGCCTTTTCTTACCTTTTTTGGTTAGTCTATTGTTTGTTTCCACTGTTATCCATCACCTCAGTCAGTTGTGATGTTAGAACATTTGGGAAATACTACCCTTCTCTGCTTTTATCTCAGAGGCCTTTCATCACTGGGAACTCAAGGGAGGTCAAACAAAGACCAGTCTCGGGAGCAGAGCCTCCCAGGGAAGCACTAGGACAAACGATGACAGTTGTTTGGAACTGAAGCCCATTCTGCTCCTTCTGGTGCCAGAACTACAGACTGGCTTTCCAAGGCTACCACTGAGCTGGAGAGCAGGGAATGGGTCTAAAGCAAATCAAAATGCCACAAGATTTCCGTTCTTACCAAGATTCAGTCATATTTCTAAATGCACCCCAGAATGCTAGAAGCATTTGGTTACGTTTCAGAGTTCTGAAACAAGTGGATTCTGACTGTTCTAGCCATTTTCCACCGCTTTTATGAAGGGCTGCACTTTCAGAGGTCCTTACTCCCATTTTCACTGATGTCATTCTTATTCTTTTTTTTTTTTTAATCCATCTTATTTTATCTGGCCAGAATTGCCTTGATAACAAATCCAGCCAGAAACCATACCAGAAGGAAGAGAGGGAGGGAGAATATAGAGCAGTATTCCTCATAAATGCAGATGCAATATTCTCAGCAACATATTATCAACTCATACACCCAGAACTGTACCACCGATGTCATCTTTGTCTCTGCTTCTCATTATACATCTGTCTGCCTTCCTAGTCTATGTGCCCACATTATGGTAATAATTTTCTAATTCTCGGGCCAATCGTTCCTTAACTGGACTCTCTGAGTCTCTTAGTTCAATTTCCAATGAGGGAAAATATGATTGGATCCAACGGCGAGCAGAATGATGCTCCCTGCACCAGCCACCTGGGTCTGGGCTGGAAGACCAGGTGGCTTAGACATGGCCATGGCTCTTCCCTAAGGTTGTCTTGATCTTTGGGAGCTGTTACACCTTCACTCCCATCTGCTTTGTGTCTTGCCTTGCTCTTTGATTCAGGAGGTCTCCCGACTCTCCAAACGGTTGGTGATTCCTCATGACTTGGCATTATGTCCTAGCTTTTCTAGATATTCTGTCCTGAGAGTAACATCCGCTGCTGTTTTCAGGGCCTAAGTCTATCGCTTGACTCATCCAATCTTTCACAATCAAACCGTTATTAGAAGGGCCACATGAGAGGCAAAGTGAACGATTTATCTCAGCGTTGGCCATTGGTCTGTGTAGCATGTAACGCCACATCCCCCTGGGCCCACAACTGAAGTCACCTGTATCTTGAATAAACTCTTCCTGTCCAGGCTGAAGGCTCTACCTCAAATATCAGTTTCTCTCTTCCTGAGGACTCTGTCTGGTCATAGGATATTCTTGGCTACCAGACAGATGGTCATCTGGAAGTGCTGGGGAGTGAATCCTCCCGGAAGCAGCCTTCACCAGTGATAGATGGAGGGAGATGAAAAAGTGTCCCGGCTTCCTCTGGTGGGACAGCTCTGAAGTATGTGTTGGAGACAGTCTCCCAGAAGGACTGAACCCCTGTTGTTCACAGCATTAGCCTTCTCATAAACATCCTGAATTGGGGCTTTCCCGCCCCTTCCTTTCTTGATGGTTCACAGTATTTCTTGTCTCAGGGCTGCCTTTTGGAAGAACGCAAACCAAGACAGTTGGACAAATGGCTTCACTCAGAGTCACTGAAGAACCGACGCCTGGTGAGAGAGCCATGGTGGATAAAAGGAGGCTATGGTTACTCCTTTGTCCAGATAGACCTCTGCCAGGGATGTCCCACATTCTAGTATGAGTCTGAGTTGGGGAGACACGATGAAGTTTGGAGAGAACTCAGGGGACCAAGGTTGAACTCTAACTGCCTCCTGAGGTCACTAAGATCTTACCAGGAGAGAACTGCATCTCATCAGAGCTTGTCAGGAAGTTTCCACAAGGCATGAACTGCAGGCATGTCAGTCTCATGCAAAGACTCTACTGTACAAAGGAAAAATATGTATGTCCTTTTAGGGGAACAGAAGGGACACTGACGTGATCCAACGACCCCTGAGCCAATTATTATTGCAGTCAAGTCAACAGCCACGGAAGAGTCCTCATGTTTTTGTAAGAACTTGAAGTTTGGAAGATGATGATGAGAACAACTCCTACCATCTTGCTGAGCTGTAAGGCTGGTGGAGGGTGCCCCCTTGAACACAATGGCTGATTATGTAGTTGAAGAGGGAAGAGTATTGTGGGTGTCCATCCAGGTAGTTAATGGGGTTATAACGAGCACCAGCTGCTACAGAGTTAGAGACACTTTGGAGAAAATGATCCAGGTCCTCAGATACACTCTTGGAAGGGCAAATGGGAAGTTACTGATTCAATTATGCACTCAGATCTTTTATATGGTCTTCAAAGGAGAGGTTCTGCAAGTGCCTGCTGGTGTTTCTAGAGAAGGAACCATGGGTAGGATTGAAGAGAGGAAAGGCACTGAAGTGCTACCACTCATGTCCAAGAAATAGAGAAATACATTTGTTGTTGTTCCGTCACTCAGTCATGTCCAATTCTTTGCAACCGCATAGACTGCAGCATGCAAAGCATCCCTGTCTATCACCAATTCCCGGAGTCTACTCAAACTCATGTCTATTGAGTCAGTGATGCCATCCAACCATCTCATCCTCTGTCTTCCCCTTCTCCTCCTGCCTTCAATCTTTCCTAGCATCAGGATGTTTTCAGATGAGTCAGTTCTTCACATCAAGTGGCCAGAGTATTGGAGTTTCAGCTTCAGCCATCAGTCCTTCCAATGAATATTCAGGACTGATTGATCTCCTTGCTGTCCAAGGGACTCTCAAGAGTCTTCTTCAACACCTCAGTTCAAAAGCATCAATTCTTCAGCACTCAGCTTTCTGAGTACAACTTTAACATCTATACATGACTACTGGAAAAACCATAGCTTTGACTAGACAGACCTTTGTTGGCAAAGTAACGTCTCTGCTTTTTAATATGCTGTCTAGGTTGGTCATAACTTTCCTTCCAAGGAGTAAGCATCTTTTAATTTCATGGCTGCAGTCACCATCTGCAGTGATTTTGGAACCCAGAAAAATAAAGTCTGTCACTGTTTCCTTTGTTTCCCCATCTATTTGCCATGAAGTGATGGGACCAGATGCCATGATCTTAGTTTTCTGAATGTTGAATTTTAAGCCAACCCTTTCATTCTCCTCTTTCACTTTCATCAGGAGGCTCTTCAATTCCTCTGCCATAAGGGTAGTGTCATCTGCATTTCTGAGGTTATTGATATTTCTCCCAGCAATCTTGATTCCATCTTGTGCTTCTTCCAGCCTGGAATTTCTCATGATGTACTCTGCATAGAAGTTAAATAAGAGGGTGACAATATACAGCCTTGATGGACTCCTTTCCCAGTTTGGAACCAGTCTGTTGTTCCATGTCCAGTTCTAACTGTTGCTTCTTGACCTGCATACAGGTTTCTCAGGAGGCAGGTCAGGTGGTCTGGGATTCCCATCTCTTGAAGAATTTTCCACAGTTTATTGTGATCCACACAGTCAAAGGCTTTGGCATAGTCAAGAAAGCAGAAATAGAAGTTTTTCTGGAACTCTCTTGCTTTTTTAGTGATCCAGCGGATGTTGGCAATTTGATCTCTGGTTCCTCTGCCATTTCTAAAACCAGCTTGAACATCTGAAAGTTCATGGTTCACATATTGCTGGAGCCTGGCTTGGAGAATTTTGAGCATTACTTTACTAGCGTGTGAGATGAGTGCAATTGTGTGGTAGTTTGAGCATTCTTTGGCATTGCCTTTCTTTGGGATCGGAATGAAAACTGACCTTTTCCAGTCCTGTGGCCACTGCTGAGTTTTCCAAATTTGCTGGCATATTGAGTGCAGCACTTTCACAGCATCATCTTTCAGGATTTGAAATAGCTCAACTGGAATTCCATCACCTCCACTGGCTTTGTTTGTAGTGATGCTTTCTAAGGCCCACTTGACTTCACATTCCAGGATGTCTGGCTCTAGGTGAGTGATCACATCATCATGATTATCTGGGTCATGAACATCTTTTTTGTACAGTTCTTCTGTGTATTCTTGCCACCTCTTCTTAATATCTTCTGCTTCTGTTAGGTCCATACCATCTCTGTCCTTTATCGAGCTCATCTTTGCATGAAATGTTCCCTTGGTACCTCTAATTTTCTTGAAGAGATCTCTAGTCTTTCCCAATCTGTTGTTTTCCTCTATTTCTTTGCATTGATCACTGAGAAAGGCTTTCTTATTGTTCCTTGCTATTCTTTGAAACTCTGCATTCAAATAGGTATATCTTTCTTTTTCTCATTGCCTTTAGCTTCTCTTCCTTCTGTAGCTATTTTTAAGGCCTCCTCAGACAACCATTTTGCCCTTTTGCATTTCTTATTCTTGGGGTGGGTCTTTATCACTGCCTCCTGCACCATGTCACGAACCCCTGTCCATAGTTCTTCAGGTACTGATAAGGTCTATCAGATCTAATCCCTTGAATCTATTTGTCACTTCCACTGTATAATCTTAAGGGATTTGATTTAGGTCACATTCAGTCCTTAAGGTGGACTATTATTCCCCAGAGCTTGAAATTTCCTAACACAGCAAGAAGACAGGGGCCTGTTAGGGAGAGAGTGACTTCACAGGTGTGCTGCTGCTGCTGGAGGCCAGCCCTGCTCTGCCCTCTCCGGCGCTGAGTCCTCCTGTCAGTTGGGGCTCCTGGTCTCCTTTTCAGCTCAACCATCTCACCCAGTCCTTGTTCTGCCTGTGTTCTCAGAACAAAGATTGACCTTCATGCCCTGTTTTACTCCCATCTCCTCTAAAATGATAATTTGGTTATTTTCTAAAGGAGATTTAGAACAAATGGTTTCAATTTGTAGATATGAAAATGGAAAACCTGAATTAATCTTGGTCTTCCTTCCACCTCCGGAGGAGAAAGAACTCCCTTCCTCCAGGTTTTTTGGGGTATTTCTGCCACTATATTTATTTATTTATTTTTAATTAATTTATTTTTTAATTGAATAATTGCCTTACAGGGTTTTGTTGTTTTCTGTCAAACATCAACAAGAATCAGCCATAAGTATACTGGTGTTCCCTCCCTCCCGAATCTCCCTCCCATGTCCCTCCCCATCACCCCCTAGATTGTCACAGAGACCCTGTTTGAGTTCCCTGGGTCATACAACAGATTCCCATTGGCTGTCTATTTTACGTATGGTAAGTAAGTTTCCATGTTATTCTTTCCACCTTCTCCTCCGCTCTCCCAATGTCCATAGGTCTGTTCTCTATGTGTGTTTCTCCATTGCTGCCCTGAAAATCATTTCATCACTACCATCTTTCTAGATTCCATACATATGCATTAGTATATGATATTTATATTTCTCTTTCTGACTTACTTCACTCTGTGTAATAGGCTCTAGGTTCATCCAACTCATTAGAACTGACTCAAATGTGTTCCTTTTATGGCTGAGTAATATTCCATTGTATATATGTACCACATCTTTTTTATCCATTCATCTGTTTATGGGCATCTAGGTTGCTTCCATGTTCTAGCTATTGTAAATAGTACTGCAATGAACACTGGGGTACATGTATCTTTTTCAATTTTGGTTTCCTCAGGGTATATGCCTAGGAGGGGGATTACTGGGTCATATGGTGGTTTTATTCCTGTTTTTTTAGGGAATTTCCATACCATCTTCCATAGTGGCTGAATCAACTTACATTCCTACCAGCAGTGAAAGAGGGTTCCCTTTTCTCCACACCCTCTCCAGCATTTATTGTTTATAGACTTTTTATAATGGTCATTCTGACTGGTGTGAGGTGGTATCTCACCCCAGCCTCAGAAATGAGGTGCATTTCTCTAATACTGAGCTATGTTGAGCATCTCTTCGAGTGTTGTTAGCCATCTTTATGCCTTCTTTGGAGAAATGTCTGTTTAGATCTTTCCCCACTTTTTGATTGGGTTGTTTGTTTTTCTGGTTGTATGAGCTGCTTATATATTTTGGAAATTAATTCTTTGTCAGTTGTTTCCCTTGCTATTATTTCCTCCCATTCTGAGGGTTGTCTTTTCACCTTGTTTGTAGTTTCCTTTGCTGTGCAAAAGCTTTTAAGTTTAATTAGGTCCCACTTGTTTATTTTTGCTTTTATTTCCATTAGTCTAGGAGGTGGGTCATAGAAGATCTTGCTTTGAGTTATGTCATCGAGTGTTCTGCCTGTGTTTTCCTCTAAGAGTCCTCCAGGTTTTTGACTAATTCTGCACCCCACCTTCCACTGTATTATAGAACTGAAAGTATAGAGACTAGACTCCCTAGCTTCCCCAGACCCCCTTGCAGATAGAATCTTGGATTCAGGTATTACTAGTCAGATATGTTCATGCAGAATTTGGAGGATGGAAGGGAAGTAGAGCTCGACTGTCTGCACAGGCACAGGCAGCCTCCGGTTGGCCCCTGTGTTGCAGTGATGGGTCTGAGGGCACTGTGCTGGTGGCATTGGTGAGGTCAGAGCTGACGAGGCTCCCTGACCTCTGCTGCAGTGGTGTCGGCCAGCAGTGGCCCCTGACTCCCATACCTCCAGCTCCTGCTCCGATTTTCTGAGCTCCAGGGTCCCTGATTAAATGTACCTGGAGTATTGTCCAGCACAGAAAGTGGCCTAGGGAAGGAAGCAGCGGGTCACAGAATAGTAGATTCCTAATCTGTGTCTGGGTGCTCTTCAGCTCCCCACGGAGTTAATTAGCTTGCTGGTATGATCCAACCAGTCCATTCTAAAGGAGATCAGCCCTGGGATTTCTTTGGAAGGAATGATGCTAAAGCTGAAACTCCAGTACTTTGGCCACCTCATGTGAAGAGTTGACTCATTGGAAAAGACTCTGATGCTGGGAGGGATTGGGGGCAGGAGGAGAAGGGGACGACAGAGGATGAGATGGCTGAATGGCATCACTGACTCGATGGACGTGAGTCTGAGTGAACTCCGGGAGTTGGTGATGGACAGGGAGGCCTGGCGTGCTGCGATTCATGGGGTTGCAAAGAGTTGGACATGACTGAGCGACTGAACTGAACTGAACTGACTGATACCCTCCCCATCCCCCTCCACCCCAGGCTCAGCCCCATCCCTCTCAGCACTTTTAGGAATATCTATTTACTACTCTTCCTGCTGGCCCATTATCCTGGTTGCTATTTCTGTATAACAAACCACCCCCAAACTTAGTGTCATGAAATAATTTGATGATGCCCACGGTCAAGGCCTAGCGGATGTGTCTTGTCTTTGCTCCACAGTGTTTGGAGTTCCACCTGCGAAGACCTAATGACCAAGGGTGACCTAATAACAGCTGGGGAGGAAATCCCCTAGAGCCTGGTAACTTACAAGTTTGAGAGTTGATGCCGGGTTGGAACGTCAGCTGGAACTATTGATGAACAGTATTTAGGAGACAGGGCAAGAGTCGATAGGCATATCATCTATAAAGCATGGCCGAAGTGAGAGAAGTGGCAGAAGTTTGCAAGTGAGAAAGGAATTCAGAATCACCGAGATTGGTGAAGATTCAAAGCTGAGGCCGGCTCCCTAGGTGAGGCTGGAAATAAGTCACAGAACTGTATCCAGGACTCTTGCCAGAGCTGCACTCCAAGTCATCAGGAATTGCTTGTATTGTGATCACTGTACTTTCGTTGAGGAGGAGGAGTTTGTGAAATCCATACAGGAAAGTGTTCCCTCAAAATTTTTTTTTTTTAATTAAAAAAGTTGGCTCTTTAAGCAGATGGTGAGCTTCTATTATTGTGGAAAAACTCACCCATGTGGCCCGGCTCCTTTCTGGACAGATAATGGCAGATAAATGAGCCGGAATTGTTTCAGCACCTGCATGATGTATGTCTAGTCTAGGACGCTGCGAGGAGGCGTCATTGATGAAGTGGGCGCCTCATTATCTTGGCTGTTGTTCCAGGAATCAAAGCTATTCTCAGCGCCCATGCCTCATCCTGCATAACTCAGCCACAGTAAGGGGAGAAGTGAGAAAATAGGTGATGGAGTGAATAACACATTGTCAGGATCGCATTTCCTGTGAGCCACTGTATTTCCCAGCTGACTCTTTTTATTTTGATATTTTCATTACCAAGGTAATACTTAATCATCTTATTACTGTCAACAATGAGAAATGTATCAGGTGACAGACCCTCTCCCGTCTCCAGCCCCACTTCTGGGATGAGCCACAATCTCATGGTGTGGAACAGCTGGAGAGATGTACCCAGGTACACTCACGTGTGTAAAGATGAGATGTATGCATCTGGTTTTGCCTTTGCTACCCTCCCATCTATCCCTGCCCTCTCCCTGTCATCAACATTCTATTCTTTGGATGGTCTCAGAGAATTCCACTGTGTGGATGTCTTGTATGTGATCCATTCCCCTTTTGGAGAGTTAGCTTGTACAAATATTTAAACAGTGGACATCTGTGTACATAACTGTGCATTTATGAGACAATCTCGGCTAAAATGAATTGCTAGAATCAGAATGACCAGGTTCAAGGGCATGCATATTTTTACCTGCCCTCAGAATCAAGCCGAAAAAATGTATTTCATTGTTGTTTTCATTTGCATTTCTTTTAGAATTAATTACAGTTATGGAGAAAGAAATGGCAACCCACTCCAGTGTTCTTGCCTGGAGAGTCCCAGGGATGGAGGAGCCTGGTGGGCTGCTGTCTATGGGGTCGCACAGAGTTGGACACGACTGAAGCGACTTAGCAGCAGCAGTCACAGTTAAGCTCCCCTTACCACCACATCTATTGATCATTTGCATTTCTCTGTGAATTTTGTGGAAATAAAGACTAGCTGAATGAGAACAAGTAAAGGCGACTTATTCAGAGCTTTCGATAGCAAGGGCATCAGCCATCATTATTTGTATTTGGCAGAGACTTGAAAGCAGATAGGTGGGCTGGAAAGCTCTACAGCAGAGAAAAGAGGCAGCTTCAGGTCAGGTGTGCCCAAACCAGGGCTTCTGAACTGGGGAGGCTAGAGGCAGCTGACCAGCCATGAGCATCCCCTGTGGCTGGTCCCAGAGTGTGGCTTCTCTGCTTGGTCCCAAGTTGATTCAGGGGCCTAAGTCAGGGAAGCTGTCAGTGATTGAATACATCTTGGTTTTGGGAATTGATTGCCACAGAGGGTGTTATTTGGCTCCCTGGACCAGCTGCTGCAGACTGTGGGAGATAGTTGTATTTTTATGGACAAGATAGTTGTATTTTTATGGACGGTCAAGCCATAATCCATTAGTATATCCAGTCTCTCGACTGCTTTTTCCTTTTCTTTTGGGCTGTTGATCTTTCTTCCTGGCAGTTTGAGGGTTTGGAGGAGGCACCCTAGTGTGGCTTCATTCTTAGCAATTTCGTGGTGTAATTAACACGAAACTCATTTCTGTTGGGCTTGAGGGAGACATTTCAGGAGGAGGCGGCATGTGTGTACATGTCTCTCCTTCAATGCAGTTTTCCATTACTCAGGAGGAAAAGGCAAATTTCAGCTCTGCAAGATGAAATGCTCTGCAGAAACCAAGCAAAGCTGCCTGGTTCTTGTAGGAGGCATGTATAAGGTTGGGATGGGGTGTGCTGTTCAGGACAGTTTATGGGGGCATCACAAAGTGGGGCAGGATGGAATCTCCAGGACACTGTGCATTGTGGTACCTTTGCGGGGAAGATGCCACTCGGCTTTTCTTATCACTGGTGCTGCTGTGCACAAGGCCCACAGTTGGAGGTCTGGGAACCCTCATCCTGCTCTCAGGCTAGAGATGAACATAAATATTTCACATCCATCAATCTTCCATCTTGAAAGAGAGAGCATTGAGTCACTCACTGAAGTCTACATGCATCTCTTTCGGGGAAGCATCAGTATGAGGTGAAGAAAGGTTAGATCCATGACATCATCTGCCTTCCACCTGGTGGCCTAGAAAGGCCTCTTTGATGGACATCTGCCGTTCCCCATCCCTTTAGAGGTGAAGGATATGCAGATATGCAAACCACTGACCTGCTCCTTGACAGGACTTAGCCCCTCCTCACCCCACAGGTCTTTGAAGGAGAGGGTACTCTGCCTGACCTCAACCTCTGCCCCTCCACCAGCCTGTGATCTCCCCTGAGGGTCTGCTTCTAGGGAAACATTGTGTTAGTTGCTCAGCTGTGTCCAGTTCCATAGACTACAGCCCACCAGACTCCTCTGTCTATGGAATTCTCCAGGCAAGAATACTGGAGTGGGTTGCCATTCCCTTCCCGAGGGGATCTTCCTAACCCAGGGACTGAACCTGGGTCTCCTGCATTGCAGGCAGATTCTTTACCATCTGAACCACTGGGGAAGCCCTGAGGCAGTGGGCTTCATATAGCATCCAGATCCCTATATCCATTACAAATTTATTGCCTGGTTCCAGCAAGTCATACACTCTCTCCTGACCTCTGCCCACATCTAGAAAATGAGAATAAGGATTAAGTTATTTCTAAGGACCTTTAAAGAATTAAAACACCATGATTCCCTTTAAATTGTGTTTCTGTATGATATTTCCTCTAGGGAAAGTCTTAATTTGGGACTCATGCATGACTTTCAGGTGGTCACTGAACCCCTGGAAGTTGTATGCAAAATTGTGGATGTGATTTTTTTCCCCCCTGGGGAAAGAGTTCACAGTTTTTATTAAATTTCTAAACACTTCATGCATGTGCGCTCAGTAGCTCAGTCATGTCTGACTTTTTATGACCGCATGAACTGTACCCCATCAGGCTCCTCTGTCTGTGGAATTTTCCAGGCAAGAATACTGAAGTGGGTTGCAATTTCCTCTTCCAGGGGATCTTCCCGACCCAGGGATCAAACCCTTGTCTCTTGCATCTTCTGCACTGGCAGATAGATTCTTTACCACTGAGCCACATGGGAAGCCCAAAGACTTCACACCCCCCCCCCATCAAAAGTTAGTGACCATGCTTTACAGCTTGTTGTTTATAAACATCAGAAGGGCTGTGGAAAGAGCATGGTCATATTCCCCTAGATATGAATCTGGTGAGATGAATGATTTCAATAAAACCATTTAATACTTATTTTAAAAGGGTATAAAGACATATGTGCTAATTATAGTTTTACAGCTGAGTAAATCCATCTCCTTGCTCAGTCTTCAACAGCTTTGTCTCTCAAGCCTAGTCTTTTGTAGGTTCAGGCTCTTTTGACTTTGCAATCGGGATTTAATATAGACTTTTTTTTTTTTTTTCCAGACAGTGTTGAATCAGCCAGCTGGGCTTTGCTAGAGAAGAAAATATGTTTTGTTTGTGATGAATAAAGACTATGAAGTGCACTTTCTTGAGTTTCTCCCCACGTTCCTCTCTTTTCCTCTCTTTTCATTCACAGGAAGACAGGTACACATACAATGGTGAGTGTCCAAAAATCTTCCTAGAAGCCTTTCCCAAGTGCAAGATTCAATATCTGGTATCAACAAAAATAGCCTGGGCTGATCACAGCTCAGTCCCACTTGTTACGCACACAGTAGGTCAATAAATTATGAGCCAAACAGCTGCTTCTATTTTCAGAGCCATTAGGTCCCCCGGGTGAAGCGCACGGTGGAGGGAGGTGTTGGCAGGCACAGAAGGCTCTTCTTGAGAAATGAAACATTTCCTCTTGTGCATCTGGGTCAGCCATGGACACATCCTCTCATAAAGGATATTTTATGAACCTGAATAATAAGAATTTATATAAATATACATACACAAACTCACACAATGCATATGGAGGTCATAAAGAACTAGTAAGTAATGGGGAATTAAATGCAGTGAAGGGTTCAGCCAGACTTATAAACCAAGAGAGAGGAAGGCTTGAGTATTTGTGATGTCACCTTGATATTGAAGGCTATTTATGTCTTTCAACAAGCTTCTGTGGACATAACGGTTGAAAACTTTGGAGGGAGGTTGGACCCCCAAACTCTGATGCAGCCCAACTGTGTACACACCTTCATGGTGTCACTCTCATGAGTTTGTTCATTAATTTATTAAATATGTATTCATTGGATGCCAAGGCTTAACACCTACCGCTGATTCAAGCAGACTTCCCTGGTGGCCCAGTGGTTAAGACCTTAACTTCCAATGAAGGGGGTGCAGGTTCAATCCCTGGTCAGGGAGATAAGATCCCAGAATCCTCATGGCCAAAAAAACGAAACATAAGACAGAAACAATATTGCAATGAATTCAACAAAGACTTTAAAAATGGGGGAAAATGCTGATTCAAATGTTGATTTCTGCCTCATGGGACTTACAGTTTGGAAATGGGGACTGACATAAACTAGTAAACAAACACGTGAATATCTAATTACTGATTGTGAAGAGAGTGATTTGTGAGGGGGGTGGTTTCTGAAGAAATCAGGAAAGATGAAAGGAGCAGGGGAGGGAGGGTGAGGGAGCTGCCCCCAGGGCCATCAAAGTCTCGGGGAGGATGGCTGTGTCCAATCCCGCTGGGAACTCTGGAGTCAGTTGTGGCTGGGGTTTGTGTTGCCCGAGGAGAGGGGCTGGGCTTTCACAGGCACCTATGGGGATGTCAACTCCAGGCATGCTGGCTCTCAGGGGACAAAGTAGCTCCAGTAGTTTGATGGTTATCCTCTGAAGAAGAGTCCTAGGTGTGAGCCGTGGGAGGTGGAGGTCACCCAAGCTGGGGAGGGACAGGGCTGGAGTGGATCTGTTCTGAGTGCCGACTGCATCCACCCCGGGATCTGAAGGTGACAGGAATCAACCAGATGAGGCGATGCTGGAGGCTGGGGGTGGGGGTGGGGTGAGGGCATTTGAGGCTGAGAATAAATCCTGTGAGAGTCCTTGAGGCAGAAGGAGACTCAAGCAACCCAGGAAGAACAGGCACCGATGGAGATGAAGAGAGGTTGACAATACAGGTGAAGCTTCTGCTCAAGTTAGGCACGGATTCCTGGCTTCAGTGATCCCTGCTCTTGGATGTACATGGTGGTGAGGCACAAAGGAGGAAGTAACAAGCCATTGACCAGGCTCAGAAAGGGACAGTCGGAAACAGAAAATAGCACAAGTAGACATCGAGCCTTCAGCTTACTGGACTGCTGCCCCAACAAAGGCAGTGGAGGCTGGGACTCCAGCCACAAGTGGCCCCTGAAAGACCCAGACCTGATGCAGGCTCACTGCTTGAATCAGAGGATTCTATACGCCGAGAAACAAGGGCAGGAACCAAATAAGACAAAACCTGAGTGGTCATGTTGTATACCATGCAGAAATCTACAATACAAACATCTGGCCTCCAAAATGGCAAGTATCTTGGACAACAGGAAAAGGAAGTTGCTGTTGTCGGTGAGCCTGTGCTACAGGCAGGCACTTTCATTGTTTAATTGTTGCAGAGACCATGTGAAGCAGATTTACATATAAAATCACTGAGCCTTGGAGAATTGAAGTAACTTTCCCGAGGTCAGAAGTCACAATTAGAATCAGACCTATTGATATTTCCAGAACCCATGGTGTTAGCCCCGTTGTGATCTTCAAGCATCCAGACAAGGAGCAAAAGAAGAAGGCACAGCACTAACCTCACTGCCTGACCATGCCCTGTACCAGGGAGGTGCTACCAAAGGTGGGGGAATAAGCTGAGATTCAGTCTCATCTTCCTTTATAGGGGAAGTCAAAGAAAAGGACTGTCTATCACATGTGGAAAGATAAGTCCAATGTCCTCTTCTCCAAAGACTGCTTGATAAAAAATGTGTTCTTGGCAACCAAGAGAGAAAAGAAAAGAAGGGAGGGAAGCTGGTGGGTTTGAGCTTTACCTGTGACTATATTCTCAGATTGAAGCAGCTTTCTCCGCCAGGTCAATATCAATTACTTACCAACTTTCTTTCTTTCTAGACAACTATCACTTGAGCATGTAAACCATGACTCAAGAAACCAAATTCTGGTGCTTGGTATCATCTGTGACCCTATTCTCTCTACTGAAACCATCTATTCATTTAACAGATACGTATTTTTTCCGTGGATTATATTGTTAATTTCAGGAATATTATTGAGTACCTTCTCCACTGTGGGTGTTGTGCTAGGTGCTGGGAATTTCACCTCTAAGAAGACAAAGTCCCTTGACCTCATAGAAATCACACACTCACGGGGATGGGTCGACAATGGACACACAAGTACATCAGTTACAAGATTCTTATTGGTTTCAGCAACTTGGTGGCTGGCAGAAGCATTTACTAAGACTAAAAAGACCTGGAAATTATCAAATTAAGGAAGTCAGAGATTAAAGTTTCTTGCTGGACATGTTGAGTAGGTAAGGATAGATGCATCTAGAGCTCCAGGAAGAAGGGTCTGTTTGAGCTGGAAACAAAACAGGGGGAGCATCAGCATGTACTTGGTTTTGGGATTCGTGGGTGATATTCTACTAAAGCTATGTTATGTGTCACCATCGAAGGAAACAGGGTTAAGAGTCTATGGGATTCGCAACTGATTTTGCAACTGCCTGTGACTCTATAATTATTTCAAAAATAAAAGTTAAAAAAAAAAAATCCATGGGGCCAGATAAGATTCCTTAGGGATAAATAAAGAAGGGATCATGTGATAAAAGACTTCAAATTTACCTCATCCTGGAAAACCCAGAAATGTAGATTCATACTAACTCTGGTCTGTGTGAGCTCAGGCCCTCCAAAAAGTGGATGTCAAGAGAAAATGAGATGGGCAGAGCATCTGGGGAGAACACCTGTGAATGGTGAAGGGAGCCCAGAACGTAGAGAGCATATTCAGATCCCTAAACAGACTTGACTGGCGAATGAAGGCAAGGGAGGGAGATGATCAAACTGCAAGCAAGCGGCTCAGGAAATGTCAGACATGCCCACAGAAAGGCCTTGAGTTAACATTACCCCTTGAACCAGTTACTCCTGAAAGGAGCCCCATCTCCACTGGAATGAGCCTGATCAATCAGTCTTTGGGAGCAGCCCTGAGAAGCATGGTGTTTTGGGGACATACCTGAAGCCTTCCTCCCGCACCATGCTCAGGACAACAGGATCCCAGAATTTGCTGTCCATGCAGCCCTGAGTCTGCTTCCAAGGTCTGCACAGGCCCACTGCCCAGGTCTGCCCTGCTGAGGGGACACTGGGCTGTGATACACAACCCAGGCTCCAGAGGTCACCAAGGAACAGCTGTTTGCAGGAGGTGTTGAGAGGGGTTGGGCTGGGGGTGTTTCCAGGTCCACATCTGGGTATTTCTCAGTGAAGAGGGAGCTGGAGGCAGCGGGAAGAGGTGATGGGCCCTGTGCAGAGGATTAGCCAGCCCTGCATCCCAGTGTGCCCCGGGGACTCAGAGGGCCCAGGATCCTATAGGCAAACCTGGCCTTCCAGGTCATTTCACAAAGAATATTTTCAAGGTAGGAGGATAAACACGTTTCATCAAAAGCTTGATGGATGTTTTAAATATTTAGACAATGACATGGGGGCCTTCATCTATACCTTGAACTTGGCCCTGCCAATGAGAGAACCACATAAGGGAAGCCTTGGCTATATTTCCCTGAAAAATCCATATATTGACAGAAGATGACATTCAAAAGACATAAGAATTTTAAGAACTGGCAAGTAATGTAAGTTTATATATACATATATATAATACATATACATCTTTTTAAACTTCTAGATAAGATATATATGCTGTGCTGCGCTTAATTGCTCAATCATGTCTTATCCCATGGACTGAAGCCCCCCAGGTTTCTCTGTCCATGGGGATTCTTCTGGCAAGAATACTGGAGTGGGTTGCCATGCCCTTCTTCAGGGCATCTTCCCAATCCAGGAACTTAACCCAGGTCTCTTGCACTGCAGGCAGATTCTTTACCAGCTGAGCTATCAGTTCAGTCAGTTCAGTTCAGTCGCTCAGTCGTGTCCGACTCTTTGCGACCCCATGAATCGCAGCACGCCAGGCCTCCCTGTCCATCACCATCTCCTGGACTTCACTCAGACTCACGTCCATTGAGTCAGTGATGCCATCCAGCCATCTCATCCTCTGTCGTCCCCTTCTCCTCCTGCCCCCAATCCCTCCCAGCATCAGGGTCTTTTCCAGTGAGTCAACTCTTCGCATGAGGTGGCCAAAGTACTGGAGTTTCAGCTTTAGCATCATTCCTTCCAAAGAAATCCCAGGGCTGATCTCCTTCAGAATGGACTGGTTGAATCTCCTTGCAGTCCAAGGGACTCTCAAGAGTCTTCTCCAACACCACAGTTCAAAAGCATCAATTCTTCGGCGCTCAGCCTTCTTCACAGTCCAACTCTCACATCCATACATGACCACAGGAAAAACCATAGCTTTGACTGGATGGACCTTTGTTGGCAAAGTAATGTCTCTGCTTTTGAATATGCTATCTAGGTTGGTCATAACTTTCCTTCCAAGGAGTAAGCGTCTTTTAATTTCATGGCTGCAGTCACCATCTGCAGTGATTTTTGAGCCCCCCAAAATAAAGTCTGACACTGTTTCCACTGTTTCCTCATCTATATCCCATGAAGTGATGGGACCAGATGCCATGATCTTCATTTTCTGAATGTTGAGCTTTAAGCCAACTTTTTCACTCTCCTCTTTCACTATCATCAAGAGGCTCTTTAGTTCTTCTTCACTTTTTGCCATAAGGATGGTGTCATCTGCATATCTGAGGTTATTGATATTTCTCCTGGCAATCTTGATTTCAGCTTGTGCTTCTTCCAGCCCAGCGTTTCTCATGATGTACTCTGCATAGAAGTTAAATAAGCAGGGTGACAATATACAGCCTTGACATACTCCTTTTCCTATTTGGAACCAGTCTGTTGTTCCATGTCCAGTTCTAACTGTTGCTTCCTGACCTGCATACAGATTTCTCAAGAGGCAGGTCAGGTAGTCTGGTATTTCCATCTCTTGAAGAATTTTCCACAGTTGATTGTGATCCACACAGTCAAAGGCTTTGGCATAGTCAAGAAAGCAGAAATAGATGTTTTTCTGGAACTCTCTTGCTTTCAGGGAAGCCCAAATAAGATATATATATATATATATATATATATATATATATATATATATACACACCTTATGTATGAGATATATGATTGTATAATATAGTCTATATCTTATAATAAAATTGCTCACCAAGTAATATAATTGTAGTTAATCAAGTCATTCTAATAATTTTTGAATAATTTTGGAAATTGTTAATTTAACTCAGCTGTCACTAACTAAATGATGCCTTGACTTCATGATTTAACACAAGAAAGCTCATCAAACTCTCTCTTACTAAGTTGGAGGTCCTTAGGTTCCCAGCTCCTGGGTTGTTTTTTCAGCTACAAGGAACCTTGCATTGTAGCCTATGTATGCATTGTGGCCAGGACCTGGAGCCTCAGCTCCTGACGACAAGGCCACTTGTGTGCCTGTCCTGCAGCCTGCTCTGTGGCTCCCTCCATGCTGACCTGCCCCAGGGTGATTGACGGGACTGCCCAGGCCCTGTTGCCCCGAAGCTACCTCACCTTGGTCCGCACAGAGCTGGCCGGGGCCACCTACTTCTACACCGACCCTGTTCCCAGACCCTACTACCTCTCTCCATGGCCAAGTCTAGCTATGCTTATTTCCAAAACATATTTGGAAATATTTCAGGAGCCGTTAGTCCAAGCAGTGCAGTGCTTAGACAATCTCATCTTGCATTTACACCTGGACTTCATGTGATGCCAGATGGTTACTGACCTCTGACTCTCCCAGGATAAAAATCCCAGTAGAAAGTGTCAGGATGGATCTCATTTGTTGAGTTGCCCTGATTCCTGCTGCCTGGCATGGGGCTGGTGTTCAACAGATCTTGACTGATTGACACAACTCTCACCCCATCAATTCAATGGAATCACAAGGATGATTTAGCTACAGGTCTGCCACACCCTCTGGGAATATAAACAAAAGGCCTTCATACATGAGGCTGCCAATCCTCAGTGGTTTGGATTATACTCCTCTTTTCCCCTTTTGAATCTCTATCCTCCTTTTAAAAAAAAAAAAATCTTGTGTTTGATGGATTAAAACTTTCAAGTTTCAATGAGGGCTCCAGAGAGGCAGACTAAAAGGAAGTAATACAGCTCACAATTGTAAGCTCACAATTCAGAAAGGAATGGAGCTGAGATATGGATTTGATACAAATATTTCCTCCCCCTCTCCCCATCAGAGAGCATAATCTTAGAAAACTCTGCAGGTTAGGAGGCTCTGGGTCTTAGCTCATCTCAAATGTACCCAGTAGCTCCATGAGCTGAATGTTTTTGGTAATTGATCCTACTCACAAATTAGATGCAATAATTTTAAGGTTGGTGGATCAACTAATCAAGCATGAGAATCGGTTCTTAGTTGGACATAAAAAGAGAAAGAGAGTTCATAAGGATGTTTGGAAAGCTCAGGGACAATGAATTCTCAGTGGAGATGTCTAAAGTGTATCTGACATTGGAACTCAAGGAGCCCAAAGCTGGGAGGGGTGGGAGAGCTGAGCGTCCACAATAACAAAGCCCAGAGACCTGTTCCAAATCAAGGCAGACAGATCAGATAGCGCATGGAGGGGGAGAGGAAAGCAGATGACCCTTTCTATTGTCCACATGCTCAGCCTGCATTATTCAAAGACAGACTTAATATGTATCAGCATTCCAGTAAACAGGGTAAGCTTGCTAATAACAGTACAATTCAGCAATCGCTACCCCAAATAAATACATTAGAAATGTCATTACTCTAATCAGATTAACTGCTGTCCTTCATGTTATGCTTTGAATAATCATTACCGCTATTCTTAGTGAATTTGGTGTGTCTTACCTCGTCTAGAAATGAACTGAAGAAATGCTGTTTCTCTAGTATTTTTGCTCTTTAAATACATTTCTTAAGCATTTTTAAAGGCATTGTTTTTTCTTCCCATGTAGGCGACTTCATTTGGTAAGACCAACAGTGTTCATTTTCACAATTTCTAGCACCAGGATGTAATTTTTATGCTGAATTTTATTATTCATTACAGTGGTTCATGTCTTTTATGAGAACAATTGCTATGATAGGTTAGATGTCATTATTTTCAAAACTACCCTCAGAGATTAGCTGCTACATCACCTTCCGGACACTTGCACTTGAATATCTGAACCATAGGCCATAATTGTATTATTCACTAGGCTGATTCTTCCTGCTAATAATGCCTGTAAATGCTTTTGTCAATAGCCAGGGATCCGCTCCCAGGAAGCAAAATGTCTCTACCCATTTCGGCTTTGGGTGACAGTTGGGATCTTTTGTAAGTAAATTGAGATCTAGTGATGAGTTTATTTTCTATTGTAGTTAATTCATGAGGTAAAGGCTATTAAAATTCAGACTTGTGCTATTTGATGTTCAACATTTTTTTAATTCATGGGATTTAAGAGGGAGAAATACTGCAATCATTTAGTAAAGTAGTTTTCCTACCAAAAAGAAAGTGCTGTTTTATGCTAAGAAAATGTTCGGGAGCATTGATATTTAATAAATAGTTATATTGAACTAAGTTCAACAAACATCTAATGAACACATGGATACCCTCTTACAGAGTGGAGGCTGGCATTTGCGTGCATATGCTAACAGTCTGTCTAAGAGGAGGGCCATGAGTTCTAACTTGATTTTTAATTATCTCGCTTTGTCTCTTTTATTTTATCACTTGACCTTTCTTCCATCACTCTTTTCTAACTTTCTAACATTGTTTTGTAACTAATATCAAAAGTCATCATCTATCTATATACATGGGGGAAATGGAAGGATATAGTTGGATGTTCAGTCAATGGAAGTTGCCTCAAAGTAGCAGCAGCAGCAGCAGAGATGGAGAAGGCGATGGCACCCCACTCCAGTACTCTTGCCTGGAAAATCCATGGATGGGGGAGTCTGGTAGGCTGCACTCCATGGGGTCGCAAAGAGTCGGACATGACTGAGCGACTTCACTTTCACTTTCCATTTTCATGCATTGGAGAAGGAAATAGCAACCCACTCCAGTACTCTTGCCTGGAGAATCCCAGGGATGGGGGAGCCTGGTGGGCTGCCGTCTATGGGGTCGCACAGAGTCGGACACGACTGAAGTGACTTAGCAGCGGCAGCAGCAGCAGCGATAGAGACAAATCACCAGTCCTGCTTGTGTTGCCTCTGCCACGTTCACCTCTCCTCTCTCCTAGGCATTGTCTATTCCTCAGCTTCAGCGGTGCCATGTCTTTGTAACTGGCTTTCTCAGGTACCCTTGCCTCTGGTGGTCACACCTGTACCCAATAGGAATACTTGTTGTACTACAATGTCATGAAGTGCATTGGCTTTTCCAGGATAGGCTTCTCTTTCAAGAGACATTGGTCTGGATTTAGAACCAAAGCCGTTGCCAAATTTCCAAAGTGAGTTGTGGGGAGTGGACCTTGGTCCCCAGAATGAGCTTCTGGCTGTGGAAACGTGCAAAGGTCTTTTCATGAGAATAGACCCATGTCTTACCTTTCAGCTTGTGTGTGTGTGCATGCTCGGTTGCTCAGTTGTGTCTAACTCTTTGCGGCCCCTTGGACTGTAGCCTTCCAGGCTCCTCTGTCCCAGGGATTTCCTAGGCAAGAATACTGGAGCCGGTTGCCGTTTCCTACTTCAGGGGATCTTCGCGACCCAGGAATAGAACACTTCTCTTGCGTTTCCTGCATTGATAGGCAGATTCTTTACCCCTGTGCTGCCTGGGAAAAACCCCTTTTCCACTTACAGCACTGTAAAAAAGAAACTTCAGAATATTTAAGATTTCTTCGAGTGGATTATCCATGCTTCCAGATTTGCTAAAATAAAAAATTTATAAGTGGGAAGGGAATCTTTAGCTCATCCTGTTCCTTAATTTTGCACACAAAAAAGTGCCAAATGGTTCAGCAGAGGCTGACCTCAACCCACATGAAGATATCCGTGAATGCAGTTCCATTCGCTTCATGCCAATATTATCTGAGATTTTCTGCTATATGGCCTCCCCTAGTCTCTCTTCCCCTTGAAGTCTGCAAAACTGTATCCTCATCAAAACCTAATTAATCTAAGTTCTCATCCCACTCGGGTTTCCTATGTGGCTGTGAGCCGCACACAGAGGGCCTGAGCTCCCAGCAGTCCGAGCCACGAGGCTCAAATGGAATTAAAATGGAGGCGAGGGCCACATGGCCACATCTGTGCTTCTCTGGCCCCCTCACAATGAGAGGGTGACAGATCTCTCTCCTCTTCTTCTTCCCCTGCTGAGCCAATCTCGTTTTGTTGCTTCTTTTCTTAATTGGAGAGAAGCAGCAGCGTTCTTAGCTTCCCCAAGCTTGTTCTTGGAATGCGAATCTTTCTTTCCTGGATTGTCTAGTCCAGTGGATTCTTGTAGCTGCCAAAAGCAACTTCTTGGAAAGACTGGCTTAGGGCAACATGTATCTTCAAGGCTAGTATTTCCTGCTCCCAGGTGGTAGCCTCTCACTTTCTCCAAAGCTTCAAGATCTCCCCTTGTCCCCAAGGGGAGCTGACTGATTCTTTCAGGCTCTGAAGCCATGCTTTGTACAACCAATCCTCATTCCATGACCTGAGAAAAAAGATGAATCATTGAACCAGAATAACAACTCTGTCAAACCAGGATGCTCAACTGAATCTTTACTATGTCTGACATATGTTGCTTAAAGATATACTCCACAGGTGAACTGAACTAGCATATATATGTGTCATTTATATATAGATACACACACACACACACACACACACACACAGACATACCAAAGTAAAATGCAAAGAGTCCTCTGGTTGAAGTATTCTTATATTCAATGGCAATTTATAGACCATCAATTACTTGGGGCTCTGAGCCACAAGCTAGAGCTGAAGCAGAGTAGACCATGGTCTCTGGCCTCCCAGAGCTCACAGTCCAACAGAAAAGTGGGTATAAACCTCAAGAATCCTGTTGAGTGGAAACCATCTATCCAGTAAAAAAAAATGAAGTTAAAAGTACTTCATTGGTCAAAATGTCAACTGCTCTGAATTCAATGGAAGCCACTCAAAGATGGACTTTCTTGAAGTGTGTTTATTATCATGAAGAAAATAGAATTAGCATGGGATTCATTTTATTGCTTTGTGTTGAGTTCAAACACTGCTTATGGGGGGAGTCCAGTGATAAAGTGACAAACAGAACCGTATTTCATCTAAGAGAACAAAGTGGACTCAACATATACAGGAAGACAAAACAGACTTAACATTTATTTGCAACTAATGTTGGGAGATTCTGAGAGCCATCAGAATTACCTACAAGGATCACCTTGCAGGTTTTAACCTTGGACTTTAGGACATGCATTTTGCTGAGGACCCAATATGAGTGTGGTCCTGACGCGCTGTCACCACTGATGTGGCTCTGAAGTCAGTTTGTAATAAATGACATCATGTCACACTTGTGAAAGGCCATCCTGGTGTGATTCCTCTTACAGAGGGTCCTTTTTGAAAGTAGACCCATAGCCCTGTCTCAGATAGGGGAGTCTCTCTGCTGCAACAAACCATCCTCGTATTTCAGCAGCTTAATCCAGTGGAGCTTCCAATACCAACCAAAGTAGTAAAATAAGGCACAACTTATATGCCCACGTCCCTCAGCTCCCCAAAGGGGACTCCCTGGTGGCTCAGACGGTGAAGAATTTGCCTGCAGTGTAGGAGCCCTGGGTTCAATCCCTGGGTTGGGAAGATCCCCTGGAGAAGAGAATGACTACTCACTCCAGTATTTTTGCCTGGAGAATTCCATGGACAGAGGATCCTGGCAGGCTACAGTCCAGAGGGGTCACAAAGAGTCAGACTTGACCAAGTGACTAACACTTTCACTTTTCAATTTCTCAGTTCCCCGAAGCTGGCTAGGAAACACCTTAGATGATCAGGGCCTCATCGTGAAGACTGTCTTCCTAGATGCTTACTCTCTCCTCTAGTTATTTTTCTAGTGTCTATTTTAAAGTTTGAAGTCCTTTTTGCCAACTGTTGTGCCCTTTGGAAATTTGTGTCCTGACGATGCTCTGCTGCTTATTCAGTTTCACCTCTGGTCTTAACCAATGGTTTGCTGAAAAGAACATGGTCATGCAGGTAATGCAACCCTTGAGTGTCTTTCTTTCTGTAGCTCAAAAATAGCCTATAAAGTAGGAGTGTAGTTTTCCTACATTGTAAACCTGATCACTCTTAAGAAACAAGGATTTTTAACAACTCTACCCTAAAAAACCCGTGGTGGTGGTTTAGTCACTCAGTCATGTTCTACTCTTTGTGACCCCATGGACTGTAGCCCCCCAGGCTTCTTTGTCCATGGGATTTGCCAGGCAAGAATACTGGAGTGGGTTGCCATTTCCTTCTCCAGGGGACCTTCCTGACCCAGAGATTGAACCTGGGTCTCTTGCACTGCAGAGAGAGTGCTGAGCCAACTGAGCCACCTGTGAAGCCCAACCCAGTAAATGAGTATGTGATAGAAGGAGGATGAGTGCCCTGTGTCTGAGGATACCAGTTGAGAAGTGCATCTGAGTCAGCTTTTCATCTCCATCACATATAATGGGAAATGGGATCCAAGGATCAGAAGGGCTCACCTGGATCAGCCTTGCTCGTAGACACTGATAGGAGTATGAGACCCCCATCACCAGCGAACTCACAAAACATCAGGAGATTGTGAGGATGACAATCAAGGAAAGGGAAGGAGTCAACAAAAGGGAGGGGCTTTAATGAGCAGGTCCCCATGGTGGCAATGGGACTTCATCCCCCAGAGCCCTGGGGGACAAAGCCGAGCACACGGAACCCCTGACCAGAGGACAGGTAGTTGGCATCCCTCCACCAACATCTCTCAGCCATTACTTGAGGGCTGCTCCCAGAGAAAGGGCACTGGCTCCCCAGTTCTTCTGTTTGTCCCTCACTGTGGGCCAGAGAAAGCCCCAGCAAAGAGGAGAGGTCACAGGGTGGGCAGGTGAGGCATGGAGAATGTGAGGGGTGGGGGAATATTACGGGCAGTTCAGAATGGTGTGCACCATACTTGTGGATACAAATTACAAAAAAATGCTCTACCTGGGCTGCAGTTCAACCCCATGCTCTTTGTTTCTGTGCTTTTATTTTTTAATGAATGAATTTTTTAAATTTTTGGCATTGCTGTGTAACATGCAGGATCTTAGTTCCCCAACCAGGGGCTGAACCTGTGCCCCTTGCAATGGAAATTTGGAGTCTTAACTGATGGACCATTAGGTCCAGTGCTTTTAAATTAATAGATTTATTTTTAGGGGCTTCCCTTGTGGCTCAGTGGTAAAGAATCTGCCTGTTAATGCTGGAGACATGGTTTCCATCCCTGATCAGGGAAGATCCCATATGCCAGAAAGCAACTGCTGAAGCCTGAGAGCCTGGAGCCTGTGCTCCGAAACAAGAGAAGCCTGAACAATGCAATATGAGAGTAGTTCCCTGCTCAGTGCAACTAAAAGAAAAACCCACGCAGCAATGAAGACTCAGCACAGCCATAAATAAATAAATAAAATTATTCTTAAAAATTAATAGATTTAATTTTAAAGAGACTTTTACAGAAAGGTTTACAGAATCTTTACAGAAATTTAGCAAGCTTATAGAAAAAAAATAATATATATATATATATACTTCCAAAAGCACAGAGTTCCAGTAGCCCTCTCCCTTCCATCATTTCTCCTATTATTATAACTTGTGTGATGATCCAATGAAAAGTGAAAGTGAAGTTGCTCAGTCGTGTCTGAGTCTTTGCAATCCAATGGAGGGCAGACTGTAGCCTACCAGGCTCCTCCATCCATGGGATTTTCCAGGCAAGAGTACTGGAGTGGGTTGCCATTTCCTTCTCCGATACTATTAATTATAGTCTGCATTTGCATTAGGGCTCACTCTTTGGGTTGTACATCCCGTGGATTTTGACAAATGTAGAAAAATCCACACCCATCATGACTGTACCCTACAGAGTCCCCAATGCTTTTCAAAAACCTGCCATTTTTAGCAGTTCATGCAGCAATATCCCCAGCAAATTTGAAAGCCTTATTATACATTCAATTCTGATTCGTCAAAGCAGAAACCAATGAGGCAATTATTTTGATTGAAGAAAAGGAAACTACCCTTAATTCTTCCAGAATTGCCAGGGTATGCCTGCTCCAAACCTATGTTGAAGAAGGTCTGTTACACATGGAACTGTGTCTGTCCCCTCACCCCCACCCTCGGCCCAGATGTATGTACTGAAGCCCTTCCCAGGTGGCGCTAGTGGTAAAGAAACCTCCTGCCAGTGCAGGAGACATAAGAGACACAGGTTCGATCCCTGGGTTGGGGAGATCTCCTGGAGAGTGGCATAACAACGCTCCAGTATTCTTGCCTGGAGAATCCCATGGACAGAGGAGCCTGTAGGGCTACAGATCAAAGGCTCACAAAGCGTCGACACACCTGAGCTGCCAACCTTGCTGATACCTTGATCTTGGACATCCAGCCTCCAGAGCTGTGAGAAGATTCATTTCTGTTGTTTCACCAGCCTGAGCTTTGGGAAAAAAGAACTCGAAGCAAAAACTAGAAGAGATCATCAGTACCATCTTTCTAGATTCCATCAGATCAGATCAGTCTCTCAGTTGTGTCCGACTCTTTGCGACCCCATGAATCCCAGCACGCCAGGCCTCCCTGTCCATCACCAACTCCTGGAGTTCACTCAGACTCATGTCCATCGAGTCAGTGATGCCATCCAGCCATCTCATCCTCTGTCATCCCCTTCTCCTCTTGCCCCCAATCCCTCCCAGCATCAGGGTCTTTTCCAATGAGTCAACTCTTCGCATGAGGTGGCCAAAGTACTGGAGTTTCAGCTTTAGCATCATTCCTTCCAAAGAAATCCCAGGGCTGATCTCCTTCAGAATGGACTGGTTGAATCTCCTTGCAGTCCAAGGGACTCTCAAGAGTCTTCTCCAACACCACAGTTCAAAAGCATCAATTCTTCGGCGCTCAGCCTTCTTCACAGTCCAACTCTCACATCCATATATGACCTCAGGAAAAACCATAGCTTTGACTAGACGAACCTTTGTTGGCAAAGTAATGTCTCTGCTTTTGAATATGCTATCTAGGTTGGTCATAACTTTCCTTCCAAGGAGTAAGCGTCTTTTACTTTCATGGCTGCAGTCACCATCTGTAGTGATTTTGGAACCCAGAAAAATAAAGTCTGACACTGTTTCCACTGTTTCCCCATCTATTTGCCATGAAGTGATGGGACCAGATGCCATGATCTTCATTTTCTGAATGTTGAGCTTCAAGCCAACTTTTTCACTCTCCACTTTCACTTTCATCAAGAGGCTTTTTAGTTCCTCTTCACTTTCTGCCATAAGGGTGGTGTCATCTACATATCTGAGGTTATTGATATTTCTCCCGGCAATCTTGATTCCAGCTTGTGTTTCTTCCAGTCCAGCGTTTCTCATGATGTACTCTGCATATAAGTTAAATAAACAGGGTGACAATATACAGCCTTGACGAACTTTTTCCTATTTGGAACCAGTCTGTTGTTCCATGTCCAGTTCTAACTGTTGTTTCCTGACCTGCATACAAATTTCTCAAGAGGCAGATCAGGTGGTCTGGGATTCCCATCTCTTGAAGAATTTTCCACAGTTTATTGTGATCCACACAGTCAAAGGCTTTGGCATAGTCAAGAAAGCAGAAATAGATGTTTTTCTGGAACTCTCTTGCTTTTTCGATGATCCAGCGGATGTTGACAATTTGGTCTCTGGTTCCTCTGCCTTTTCTAAAACCAGCTTGAACATCAGGAAGTTCATGGTTCACATATTGCTGAAGCCTGGCTTGGAGAATTTTGAGCATTACTTTACTAGCGTGTGAGATGAGTGCAATTGTGCAGTAGTTTGAGCATTCTTTGGCATTGCCTTTCTTTGGGATCAGAATGAAAACTGACCTTTTCCAGTCCTGTGGCCACTGCTGAGTTTTCCAAATTTGCTGGCATATTGAGTGCAGCACTTTCACAGCATCATCTTTCAGGATTTGAAATAGCTCAACTGGAATTCCATCACCTCCACTGGCTTTGTTTGTAGTGATGCTTTCTAAGGCCCACTTGACTTCACATTCCAGGATGTCTGGCTCTAGGTCAGTGATCACACCATCGTGGTTATCTGGGTTGTGAAGATCTTTTTTGTACAGTTCTTCTGTGTATTCTTGCCACCTCTTCTTAATATCTTCTGCTTCTGTTAGGTCCATACCATTTCTGTCCTTTATCGAGCTCATCTTTGCATGAAATGTTCCTTTGGTATCTCTGATTTTCTTGAAGCGATCTAGATTCCATACGCTTGCATTAATATACAATACTTGTTTTTCTCTTTCTGACTTACTTCACTTTGTGTAGCAAGCTCTGGGTTCAGACACAGAACAGACCAGTGGACATGGTTGGAGAGAGTGGGATGAACTGAGAGAATAGCATGGAAATATATACATTACTATATGCAAAACAGACAGCAAGCGAGAATTTGCTGTGTAAAACAGGGAGCTCAACCCAGCGCTCTGTGATGACGTGGAGGGGCGGGATGGGGTAGGAGATGGGAGGGGTGTTCAGAAGGGAGGGCTCACATGTGTACCTGCAGCTGATCCATGCTGATGTGTGGCAGAGGCCAACACAAGACTGTAGAGCACCTGTCCTCCAATAATTGTAATCTGCTCTATACTTCTCTGTATTGTACAATTTTAATCTTTGATAAATAATAATAAAAAAAAACTAGGGGGGAGGGGTGACCCTGCACATTCTGTTTTTCTTTTTGAACCAGGAGGAGATTCTTGGGGACCCAAAGTAAGACCTGGAGTGAGGTGTTTCTGAAGTGACACGGTGACACTCAGAGCACCGCGGGGCCCCTGGGCTCCTGGCAGCTGCCAGTCTTGGAGGGGGACCGTCCACTGGCTGTCAGGACAAATCCCCAGCCACCATGTGAATCATAGAATAAGGCTGTCAGTCATCCTGACTGGATGACATGTGGCCCCGAAAGTACAACATTGGAGACATGTCACTGCATCACGGCCGATAACTCCAGCCGAGCCCCTGCCAAGTCCCCACGCCCCCTCAGGCTCCCCCGTCACCAGCACCACTCTGGTCTCTGCCAAGGTGTGGGTGCCATTCTTTTAAAGACACATCACATAAGGAACAGCGTGCTTGATAATTGCTCCCTGACCCGCATCTCCTTATCAGAACAGGCCCCCCACCCTGCCGAGAGCAGGTCCCTCCCTCTCCACAGTTTCACTGCAGACATGCTCTATGAACTCCACACCCATTTTGCAGACTCCTGGGAGGAAATTTGTGGGGCTCTAGGGCTTCCCTGGTAGCTCAGCTGGGAAAGTATCTTCCTGCAATTCAAGAGACCCTGGTTTGATTCCTGGGTTGGGAATTCCCCTGAAGAAGGGATAAGCTACCCACTCCAGTATTCGTGGGCTTCTGAGGTGGCTCAGACAGTAAAGAATTCCCCTGCAATGTGGGAGACCTGGTTTTGATCCCTGGGTTGGGAAGATCCCCTGGAGGAGGGCATGGCAACCCACTCCAGTATTCTTGCCTGGAGAATCCCATGGACAGAGAAGCCTGGCAGGCTACAGTCCACGGGGTCGCAAAGGGTCAGACATAACTAAGCACAGCATTTGTAAAGTGGTAAAGACATTTGCCAGAGGAAATTCTGTGGGCTGTCTGGGTGGGAAGCAGCACTACTGACTGTCGCAGTAGTGGAGGGAGGGCTGCTGGGAAGGGGTGTTGAGATTTCTAAACTGATTCAATCGGGGCAAAATTGGCATCGGCTAAACAACAGCTGGACTGGGAGAGGCAGGTTCAGAAACACAGCTTACAAGTGGCTGGGAATGCATCCCACCTAGGCAGTTCTTGATTTATCTCGTCCTTTCCTTGGGTCTTGATAAGTCATTAAGTTTGTCCAAATCAAACAAGTCTACCCATTATGATGGCCCCATAGAGCCAACTTCCTGTTGCTCTGAAAATGGTGGACAATGGCCCCATAAAAGGAAGTCTGAATACATGCTGATAAAAATCAGAGTTTCCGAATGCGATGGATATTAAAAATACTAAACCTTTATGATGTTTGAATGTTAAACAGAGTCCACGGAACCAAGGTGACCCTGAGGTATGTGATACAGTGAGAAGAAATACAGGGCAGACGGCCTCACGTCTCTGATATTGAATAATTTCCCCATTCAGCCTCCAACCGCCGTGGTCTCTGAATACAGAGGCCATGGCTGTTTTTCGTAGACATTCCTGAAAGCTGCAGTTTTCCCAGGGCTTCAAGGAACCCAATCAATTCACTGTCTCTGAGCATCCCAAGACACACGGCCAGACCATCTTCCATTTTGGTTTCCTGCCTGACACCATATTAATCTAAATTCCAGAACAAAAGCCTTCATATTTGTTCTGGTACATCGAGGATTACCACCCCTGAAAGGGTTTTCTGTGATCAGCTTGTCACTTTCTTTGCTACTTAATCTCTTTCTTTCTGTAGCTCAATGGCATCTTCTTACTTTCTCTTCTACTAAAGAAATAGGAGGGCTTTTTATTTTTTTTAATCTCTCTCCCCTTTTAAAAACCTAGGAAGTTAAAAGGCCAGCTCATCCCGACCACCTGGCTGGGTGGGCGGTGCCGGCAACCAGCTGTGATATTGTGGCTGGCCAGCTGTGTGAGGGCCCTGCCTGCGGATTGTCCTGGCTGTATTGGCGACCAGCTCCCCCCAGCCACATCCATTCCCATGGTCCAGAGAGGCCTGTGTTTAATGTTGTTTTGTGTATTGTGGGCACTGATGTCTGCTTATCAAGTTCACAGCCTGTGTAAAGCCACACACAGGAGGCTGGGCTTGGGGGACATCACCTGGTAGGGCTGAATGTCTTGGCTATGGTCCTTTCACACACCTAACGGGATCACTGCCCGTCACTAAATACAAGCCCAGCCTCGTGACCCTCTGCAGAATGACACCCGTGCAGGATACCAGTATCGGCCCTCAGCCCTGCTCCGCTGTCCTCCCACCCCAGAAGCAGGTGGTGAAAGGCCTCTAAACCTGCTTGGCCTCCCTGTCCCTAAGCCTCAGACACCTGAGTCAGAACCCCTCTGCAGCCTCAATTGCTTGGGAAGCTGCTGGGCAGCAGGTTAGGGAACCTGATGGCCACCCATCCATCTCACCTTCTCCTCGCCCTCTGTGAACTTAATCCCATGTCCTTTGAGCATCTCAGGGCCCACACAGGTTCTGATCGTAAGAAGGAGAAGGGAAGCTCACGTCGGAATTGAGCCTGGGGTCTGATAGCTCTGGTCCAGCCTCAAGGAGGAGAACAGCAGAGGGCCCGGCCCTCCCACCTGGGGCATCGGATGATGGCAGATGGGACCGAAGCTCATCCCCACCCTGCGCAGTCACACTGTCTTCACTTGGATGATCCAACTGGACAGAACCTAAAAGTGAAACCCTTCCGCCCCTGAACTTGTGCAAAAGAGCCTCACTCTCCCGGGTTAGGACAGGGTCTTCTCAGTGGCTCAGACCATGAAATTGGCCTGTTGCCTGGACCTCTTTGCTCTGCTGTGTGGGGTCACAGGAAGCTTCTCCCAGCAGAGAGCCACCTGTGCTTTACATCATTATTTCGTAAGGAAATGTTGAGATTTTCATGAACCAGGAGCAGCCTTCCTGTGACTCAGCAAAGCCACATTCCCCTTCACAGAGCCCTGGTGATATTAGAACATTAGGTTCACTTTCCCTCCTTGCCTGACAACTCCGAGGACTCAGCTACACCCGGACAGATAAGGAGAGGAGTAAAGGTTTTCATTAAATCTCTTTCAACCTTTATCTTGGGAGCAGGAATTTTCTTGAAACACCATTTTCAGGTCCAGGGAGCTGGAATATAATTTGGTTATCTCTGAAGAGCGCGGCTTCACTGTTTGGTGACCATGTACCTGCTCAGTGCTCACTCCTCCGTGTTCATTTTGCTCTGGCTGCACA
This sequence comes from Bubalus kerabau, assembly GCF_029407905.1. Classification (NCBI taxonomy): domain Eukaryota; kingdom Metazoa; phylum Chordata; class Mammalia; order Artiodactyla; family Bovidae; genus Bubalus; species Bubalus kerabau. The sequence continues at coordinate 40,576,275 of NC_073636.1, read as the reverse complement.
GCCCTCCTTCTGGCTCTTAAACCCTCCAGGCCTGGTCCTGTCCCAGGACCCTTGCACAGGCTGCTTCCTCGGCTGGCTCTTTTCCTCCCTTCATTGCATGGTGCCTCCTCCTCTGCTGGCTCACATCTCAACTTAAATGCCTTTTCTTTGAAGAGGACTTCTGACTGTCTTGGTACAAGTAGCTAGTTCCTAACCCGCTTTGTGGTCTTGGAGGCATCTTTTCCTCTTTGGAGTTATATTATCTGATTGGCTTCAGATTCACTGTCTGCTTGTAGGTGGGTCTTGTCCCTTGTTCTTCTAAAACAAAATGGAGGCACTCAATACATGTCTGTGGAAGGAATTCTGCTCGGAAGATAAGGGAAAGCCAGATGATACTCTAGTGCCCGTTTGGATATTTTTTGCTTCTCTTATATATTTTTTTTAATTTAAAAATTTTATTTATTCATTTAATTGAAGTATAGTTGATTTACAATGTTTTAGGGGTATAGCAAAGTGATTCTGCTATACAAATAGATATGCATTCTTTTTCAGATTCTTTCCATTACAGGTTATTATAAGATATTGAATATAGTTCCCTGTGTTACACAGTAGGTGCTTGTTATTTATCTATTTCACATGTAGTAGTGTGTATCTGCTAGTCTCCAAGGCCATGCTTGTGCTCAGTCCTGTCTGACCCTTTGTTACCCCATGGACTATAGCCTACCAGGTACCTCTGTCCATTCTTCAGGCTAGAATACTGGAGTGGGTAGTCATTCCCTTCTCCAAAGGATCTTCCCAAACCAGAGATAGAACCCAGGTCTCCTGCACTGCAGACAGATTCTTTACCATCTGAGCCACAAGGGATATCATTCACCTTTAGGCACCAAATGTCAGCTGTGATCTTTACCCTCATGGTCATTATCCATAAAACTAAATTCATTTCAGATTGCTCCTACATGGAGAACCCACGAAAACATGTGCTACAAGAGCTTTGAAGGATCACTTCAAACATCCATTCTACTGTGTCCCCTCCTCTCCACCAGAGTTCTTTCTACACAGAAGCATCTCCTGGGCTGTGGAGGCTTCTCGAAAAGAATGCAATTCAGGCCATGAGAGGTTTGGACCAACACTTTCCTCCTTCAGTGTGGTTACGCTACTCATGAAATACTGTTAAGTTCACTCATTTCTGTTTATATTTTGATGGGGTCCAGGGCAGGCCACATTGGCATGTTGATTACTTTGAATTAAAGTTACTTATGAAGCAGCTGGTGCAGGAAGGACACACTAAGCCTCCTCTGTCCCTTGAAAGTGGGAAACAGCTTTCCCAGGTGACAGGTTCCCTCCCTGTAGCAGGAGGTGGAGAGACATGCTTATCATCGGAGATGGGAATGCAGGGGCCAGAGGGCTACAGAAACTAACCTTGTTACTGCTTCACTAATTTACTACTCGAACCTGCACATCTCTGTCTGGTCAGTTCCTCACAAATGTATTGTTTCTATGTCTGAAAGATATAAAAGCTGCCTTCTTGGATCACTTCTTTGAGTCTCTTATTTCTATGGATGTCTGTACATATGAAATTAACATGACTTTCCTTTGCCTGTTACTCTGTCTTGTGTCAACTTAATTATTAGGTAAAAGAACCTAGAAGGAATGAAGAAACATTTTCCTCCCCTACAATTTCATTTTATAGTTTTTCCATATTATTCACTTAATTTTTTTTTTCCTGAGTGTGAAAATTAACATGATTCAAGACTTTTGGTTGTCAAGGGGGCCAGGGGTTAGGACAGGGAAGGAGTGGGAGTTTGGGGTTAGCAGATGCAAACCATTATATATAGGATGGGTAAACAAGGTCCTACTGAAGAGCACAGGGAACCATATTCAATATCCTGGGATAAATCATAATGGAAAAGAATATGAAAACAAATGCATGTATATACACAAACCTGAACACTTTAATGTATAGCAGAAATGCACACATTATAAATCAACTACACTTCAATAGAAATAAATTTTTTAAAAAAGAAAATCCACATGGTTCAAAAGTCAAATCTACACCCAAAGGTGTTCTAGGAAAAGTGGTTCTCCCCCCGCCCTGCCCCCATCCTCACCTGTCCAATCTCACCCTACTGTCTCTCCACCCTATTCTAACCTGTTCCCTCTAGTAATTAATCTTGTTAGTTTCTGGTTTACCCTCCCTATATTTCTTTTTGTGAAAAAAAAAAAGGGGGGGGAGGGCATTTATTTGCCCATAAATGCACGTTTTCTTATTTTCTGCTCTTTCTTACACTGAAGGAGTGAGGCTGCAGGTACTTAGGCGCTTTCGTTCCTCATTTCTTCACTTGACAGCATATCCTGGAAATCGCTCTTTGGCAGGTCACAGGCTTCTTCCTCCACGTTTTTTATAGCTGCTCCACTGTGCACTCCATGTACATCCTATATTCAAATACTCTCGTGTGACTGGGCCCCCAGGAAGGTTTCAGCACTTTGCAATGATAGACAAGGCTGCAATGAATAATCTCATGCACATGCGTTTTTGCATTGTTCACAGTGTACCTGTAGTGGAAGTCCCTTGAACTGGTGTTGCTGGGTCCAAGGCAGGTGCCTATGTAGTTCTGTTTGCTGTGGCCACGTTCCCTTTCTCCACAGTGGCAGCGATTTGGATTCTCCCTGGTGTGTCTAAGAGCATCGATTTCCCCCACAGTCTCATTAACAAAGCATGCCATGGAGCTTTTTAATGCTTTCCAATTTCATAGATGAGAAACAGGGTCAGCGTCATTTTAACTTGCGTTTCTCTTTGTATGAATAATGTTGAGCATCTCCTCTCACATTTAAGGGCTGTTTTTATATCCTCTTGTTGTGAGTTGTCTGTTCATGTCTTTTGTCCATTTTTCTATTCAATTTCTGCTCTTTTTCCCTCCATGTGTGAAGAAGCCTCCCTCTATTAGAGATATCAGCCCTTCGTCTGTGATACATGTTGAAAATATTTTCTCCCGGTTTATCACGTGTCTTTTGATTTTGCTTCTGGGGCATTCTGTTAGGCAGAAGGTAAACGTAAGCATTTCCTTTACGCAGTCACACTTGTCAGTCTTTTCCTTTATCACCTTTGGATTATGAACCACAATTAGCCTTTTTAAAATTGCAGGTTAATAGACAGCTAGTGGGAAGCTGCTGTATAGCACAGGGAGTTCAGTTCGGTGCTCTGTGAAGACCTGGAGGAATGCAGTGGCAGGGGTTGGTGGTGGGAAGTGATTCCCTTTGTTGTACAGCAGAAACTAACACAGCATTGTAACTCGATTATACTCCAATAACAAAAGAAATAAAATTGCAGATTATACAGGAATTCACCAAGTTTTCTCTGAATGCTTGTATAGCTTTTTTTTTTTTTTATTCAGATCTCTAATGCTTTGGGATATTTTTCTTGTGCATAGTGCGAAGTATGAATCTAATTTTAATTTTTCCCCAAACTATTCAGTTTTTGGAGCATCACTGATTAAAAGTTTCATCTTGAGAAGGACTCTTTGGAGCCAGGATGGGTAAGAGAAAGGAAGGCAGCGAGGTACAGGGAGACAAACCTTGGCAGCTTTCCTCTGCACCTTCCTCATCGCAGACAAACCCAGTGCCCAGCACACCCAGCAAGGCTGTGTCCAATTTCCAAGGGACCTGTGGACTTGGCCTTCACCACTGCGCTGTTCCTACTCAGGCCTGAGCTTAAGTCCAGGACCTGGTGGCTAAAAGCCAAGTTGTTTGTGGGGAGGAGAGGCCTGGAGTGTGGCTCAGAAATGACAGAATTTCCTGCTGACTCTGTTACGTCCAGTCTGTCGGAGCCTGTACGTCTGATCTGCTGGCCACAGCTAGTCACCACTTTTCCCAACACAGTTGGAAGGGTCAGAAAAGGCCCACTGGCCCCCAGGTGCTGAGGTGGAAGCCTGGGGATGATGACACGGAGCCAACAAAGAGGTGGTAACAGGCACTGGGCCTCTTGTTCTTTCTGGTGTCTCCTCTCTCACTCTTTTTGATCCATTTTGGCGGAGAAGTCCCTGGAAGTCTCTGACAGTGAAGCTTTCCTGAGATGTTATGGTTATCTTGCTTCCCATTCCAAACTGAACCATCCTCCAGAACAATACAGGCTGAGAGCATCCCCTTGTCCTGAGGACTTGCCCTGGCCTCATTTTTAGATACCACCTCCTAGATCTTCCCACAAACCTCCAAGGTTAGAGTTATTATTATACGCATGTTGCAGAGGGAGAAACTGAGGCTCAGACAGGTTGCCTTCTTGCTGAGGTCATTCAGTGGCTGGTAAAATTGATGGGGAAGCAGGATTTAAATCCAGCTCCCACCTTTGCAAAGCTCAAGCCTAGTCCCAGGGAGACCAGTTTCTCATCGTCATCGTGTTTAATAAGCACAAAAACATCTCAGGAGTTTAAGATGCTGAATTTTCACTTGCTCATTTCACTATGTGCAAGAAGTCAGTTGTGTCCTTTTTAATTTGCATTCCAGTTCTGGGTTGTTACAACCAACCCCAGGGCCCAGCCAGCAGGAAAGTCTAAAAGAAATTGACAGGTTGGACTGCCTGAATGACATTTTCAAAATCATTAAGTGTTTTCCAAAGGTGATACAATATTAAGTAGAAAGAATGATTTTCTGGGGACACCAGGTGCCAGTTATAAATTTTAAATGCAAATGATCTGCGCTAGCTACACTTACAAATCCTGGGGTATGACCAACTAACGTCAAATACAGAATGTCCTCCCATCCTGGGCATTCATCTGCCGGTCATATTGTCGGTTAAAAGTAGTCATTTTGAAAGCAGTAATTCACTCTCTACGGTCCTTCCTTAACACAATTTCAGCCTGCAATTTAGATGATAGGAAAATTACAACCTCTGTGCACTATATTATGTGGTATAAATGTTATTACAATTAAGCCTGCTATGAACACACACACACACACAGACCCCAAAACAACTGGTCCTTGATTTAGTCTATTATAAATAACCATTTCCTATAAGCCAAGGAGTTCCTGTTAGTTCAGTGGGAAACGGGACCCAAACATGTCTCATGCCAGTGACCAAACGTACTGGACAAAAGTTAGACTGGAAAGTGACCAAGTGGAAGATGATTTGAGAAGGTCTGAGTTTTGCCTTTATTGGTCAGGAAATGAGTATTGATCTGACCTGACATTGTGAGGTTACCAGCCAGCATGAACGCCAGAACCTCGGGGTGATGCAAGAGCCGTCTCCTTCAGCTTCAAAGCTACTCAGGATTCAGGACTCGAACCTCCCAGATCCCCTGATTCTGCCCTGTCATTTACACCCCAGTCACTTCCTTAGATCAGCACATCACATTGTGTGCTAGGTTATCACGGTTTCTCCCTAACTGTCCTCTTTGCCAATAATATATTTGCTCCTCAGTTTATCCTTAGGATGGTTGTTCAGGGACTTCCCTGGTGGTCCAGCAGTTAAGAATCTGTCTTGCAATGCAGCAGATGCAGGTTCAATCCCTGGTTGGGAACTACGATTCCACACGTCATACTGCTACTGCTAAGTCACTTCAGTCGTGTCCGATTCTGTGTGACCCCATAGACAGCAGCCCAACAGGCTCCCCTGTCCATGGGATTCTCCAGGCAAGAACACTGGAGTAGGATGCCATTTCCTTCTCCAAGTCATAAGGAGTGGCCAAAAAACAAACAAAACAAAAAAGAACCAGGGGAAAAAAAAATCCTCAAAAAAAAAAAAAAGAATGGCTAAGAGAAGATGATGTAGAATGGCTTCAAATTCTCAGGCTCCTTGATTACATTTTTTCAAGTAAGAGACACCCAGAGCCTCTGTTTTCCAAACAGAATGAGCTTGGATTTCCTTGTTTGGGTTTTGGAAGCAGACCAATCTTGACCTACCAAGGAACATGGCAGCGTGTTTCTCTGGGACACCGTCAGTTTCCTATGCCTAGAGGGCAGAGAACAGGACTTTTCCATACTTAGCTGCTTCTTACCATGGACCCTCAACCCTTCACCAAAACACAGGATGTAAAATACTTAATACAGGTGATCGAGTTTGAGAGGAGGGACTAGAGACGCCAGTGCTGAGCCCCAGGTGACCCAGAACTTCCAGCATAAATACGAGTCTCTAAATTTTTCCAGCATCTCTATATCCAGAGATGTATACATCTTACTCTTGGATACAGATGACATGGTCTCTTCCTACCCCAATTTGCTTATCATGTAGTCAGATCTTCGTCGTCGTGTTTGCAAAAATAACAGGTAGCCTGGATGATCTTTTTCTAACTCTTTGAGCTTTACTAATTTCTCTGCCAGATTTTTTAAGGAACACCTTTTTACTGTGACCAAATGTGAAAGTTCAATTCATTTCACTTTATATTCTATATATTACAAAGTAGAACATATTTAAATAGGAAAATGGCAACCAAGGAAAAAATCGTGGTGCTGGAGAAGATTCTACTTTGTGTCCTGTCTTTATTTTCTCCTCCCAACCCAAGAGGCACTTCTGACCTGACTTGAATTTAAGGAGATTTCCAAAGCTGTAAGAAAGGCTATTAATTCAGAAAATCAGTCCTGACGTCCCTGGTTTTTCAATCAGTCCGTAGGAACTGAGCTAATTTGGATTCTGTTCAGACTTGTAAACCTTTTCGCTGCAAACCGAGCCCCAGAGCACCGCTGGAATGACAACCGGGCTGAGGTTTGTTCATCAGCTTGGAGAGGTTTTTCTAAGCGAGCATAGGGTGTGAAAAGGCCCAATTTGATAATGGATGTGCCTTTCTGAGCTCTTAATTATGTGTTTAATTGGGCACAATATTCAGGCTCTCAGATTGAGCACGGGGGCTGGCCAGAATAATCAAAATAGTGGTCAGATAAATGGCATGGCAAAGAACTCCCACCTTTGGTTCAACAGCACCAAGGAAGTCCTCAAGTGAAGTCTGTGATGTTAAAGTCTGTTTCCAAGGACCAGAAAACTGTGCAAGATTGTCTTGATCGGACTGAGTGCCTCGCTGACATGAAGAATGTTCGGTGATGAACAAGGAACTTTCCGATGCTGACGGTGGTGATGGCTGTCACATCCCAGGCCACCAAATACGGTTACTAGGGCTTTCCCGGCTGGACCCATATGAGCAAAACTGCCCAGTGAGCCTCCCCTTCCTCTGCCTTTATCTGAGATCCTGACATCATGACAGGTGAGAGGCGGTCTGCCTACAGCGTGGGCTCAGCACAACTTATTTCTGATTGAACAAACTGAAATGCTGTCCATTTGGCAAAGACACACCATTAGTGGTTTGAATATATGTGGGGTTTTTTTTTATTGTAGTATAATTGCTTTTCAACATTGTGTTACTTTCCACTGTACAACGAAGTGAACCAGCTATATGTATACATATACCAGCTTCCTCTTGAACCTCCCCCACCAACCCACACCGTCCCACCCCTCTGGGCCATCACAGAGCACCAAGCTGAGCGCCCTGTGCATACAGCAGCTTCCCACTAGCTCTCTGTTTACACAGGGTAGTGTGTATATGTCAATCCAAATCTCCCAGTTCATCCCACCCAACACCCCTTCCCCCGCTGTGCCCACATATCCAATCTCTACGTCTGCATCTCTGTTCTTGCCCTGGAACTAGGTTCATCTATACCATTTTCCTAGATCCCACATACAGGCATGATAGGTGATATATGTATAGAGTCTGTCATACAGAGTGAAGTAAGTCAAAAAGTGGATATGTGCATTTAAATAATAATTTATTGTTATCCATTGGTCAGAAACCAAAGTTCCCATAGAAAGATGAGTCATTTTCTGTTTTCTTCTGTTTTATTAACTGTTTCTCCTGAGACTCTTTTCCTTCATGCTGTTCTTTCTCGTACGGCTTATGGCTTCCTTCCCCCACCCCTACTTCCCTTCTTTCCTCCCTTTCATCCCCCTTCCCTCCCTCCTTCCCTTCCTTCCTTCCTTCTTAGCCTATAAACAGCCATTTTCTTTCTCACAGTTCTGGAGGCTGGGAAGTCCAAGAGCCGGGCGTCAGCACGGCCGTGCTCTGCTAAGAGCCCTTTACCCAGCGCAGCTGATGGCTTCTGCTGTGTCCTCCCTTGTGCGCACTAACTTCCTCATTTCCCAATCACTGCACTGAAGATTAAAATCTTCTCCTCTGTGTAACTTAGCTCTGTCACACATATGTTGATCTATAGTGTTTCAGTCATTTGGCTCTAAATATTTTTGGGGAACTTCCACTGTTGTTCTTTAACCCATGAATTTTTCAGGTGGGTGTTTTCAGTTTCCAAAAAGTAGAAGGGGCTTTGGCTGTCTTTTTAGTATTATTTTTTTTTTAAGAAAAGCAAGTTCTTTATTTAATTTTTTGGCTGCACCCTGCAGCATGTGAGGTCTTAGTTCCCCAGTCAGGGATCAAACCTACACCCTCTGCAAGGGAAGGCAGAGTCTTAACCACAGGACCTCAGGAGAAGTCCCTAATTTCTAATTAAGGTCCATTTTAGTCAGAGAACAAGCTTCTAACTTCTCAATTCTTTGAGGTTTGTTAAGAATTTCTTCATTTAAATATTATGTGTTTTAAACAAGAAAACATATTCCCTGTAAGGTCAAGACTTCTAAGCACACGTCTTAGATTGAGTGGATTGGCACTATTTGTGTGCATTAATGTTCAGTCTGCTTTAATTTCTCTGCTTCTGAATCTTGGGTTACACTCTCCCATTAAATTTGTAACTTTACTTACCCGTGCTTCTTGGTCAGCCTCTGCTTTATACACTTCGAAGTGAAATAGTTAGGTTTATGAATGCTTTATCTTACTTAAGGATATTTCCTTTAAAAAACCTGTCCTGTCTCTTTTCCCGTATTACCACTTTTTACCCTAAATTCTACTATTGTCTGCTCTGAATACAGCTACCAGCTCTCTTTGGCTTAGTACTTATCCGGAATATCTTTTCCAGCCCTTTATTTTCAATCTTTCTGTGTCATTTTGGAGCAATTTGTAAGTACTCTTGGACTTACTTTGTTTTTCCAAAACACAAAGAGCTTTAAGATCCCTCAGTGATAAATCTAGCTTAAGGCTTGGAGATAAAAAGAACTGTCCTCACAATGAGGTTCTTCAAATACTTAAAAACAACTTGAAAATCTATAGGAATTACAGGAACAAAATTAGTTCCCTTCTTTATTTGCCCATCTGGACTCGGGAGTTTTTGAAACCTGAGGCTGCAGGCTTTCTTTTTTTTTTTCTTCTTCTTCTTATCTTTCAGGGAAATCTTGGACAACAGCTCTGGGATGCTGAATCCTAGAGCTCATTTCCCCACTAGGAAGGCAATAATGGTGTAACAGCTCTCCACGCCCTTCAGGGAGTGTTCTGTTTAGAAGAGAAAAACATCCCTAAAAGCATTTGTGAGAGATGACTGAGTGTTTTTATCATCAGCGATACGGACTTTTCCCCCATAAATATATGGCATTCAATAACACAATCTCCTTCCCCAGCTCTATGCACTCGTCCTTCAAAGCCACTCTTTCTTCAACCATGTGACCATTCAGCAGAGAAAAATCAGCCCGTTTACATAACAGCCGTTAGTGCGAGAGTTGACATATTACTTCAGGGCCTTCTGCCTATAATGGGTTTTTCAAATGTGTTGCCATGTTCAGTTGATTAGTTGTGGGTGATCTGAAATGTCAAACTATTAGCCTTGACAACTACTGCCAAGGTTACTATCTTCGGAAAATATCTTTTTAATAATATAACTGTTTGTAAGTGGAAAAGGTGATGCTCAAAATACAAAGTCACAATAAGTGTGGATTACCGAACCACTGATGGCTTCAGTTTTTTCATTCTCCTTGGTGATACATGGTCTGGGGGCTTCTTTTTAATGAGAAAGCACCCCCAATCCAGCCCTGGGTTTCCCAGAGCTGCACAAATGTGGATGGCAGGATGAGAAACCGAACACAGGGAAGAGAGGGAGGGTGGACAGAAATGAAAATTCTGGATTGAAGAGTTCCACCATCTCCTGCAGGAGTGATGTCTTAAAGTCACTTCCAAGCCTGCTCACAGAAGAAGCTTTGCAAATCTGACTCCAGTATGGAGGGTGTCTTAAAATCTGAATTTGTATATTTCAATCATCAAGATGGTCTGGGCTGTCAAGGAACCTGGCAGGGGCTCCAGTTAGTCTTGGCCCCTCCTTTTTGTTTTTTTGTTCTCTGTTCTCAACTGTAGGGCCTCTATCCGAGGGCACCCTGTGTTTTTATCAAGTGTCTTCTAATCAGTGATATTTCTAATTGCAGTTAAGTCTTTCCTGCCCTTTTCTCTGTGTACACTAAATTTCCATCATTGTCTCCACCTCTTCTTTCCATGCCTAAACTGGCCTGTATGATGATTATTACCAAGAACTGAACATGACATAGGGACATCAAGGTGGGCTGTGACTGCCAGTCATCCTATCAGTAAGGGGTCAACAAGTGTCCATATAACTGCCCCTCTCAGGAGAGATATTTCCGTTATAACCCAGCCCTCCATGTTAGTCCTGGAATCTCTGCTGGGCTAAGAAATGCTGGTAGGAGAAACCAACAGACATCTTCCTTTTATGATCAGAGTGACATCAATGCTCACCCAATAAAAAAGTGGAAATCTGCAAGAAGACTGACCATCACCACCAGGAGTTCATCAGCTGGGCCCTGGACAGACCCACAGGATCAGGGTTTCTGCAAAGGAGGAAAAAAAAGAAAAAACAGCAAACCACACACACATCACAACATCTTCACCTGAAGAAGCACAGAGAAGCTGTGATGTTTTCTTTTTCTTGCTCTTCATAACAAGACCAATTGAACTCTTCCACAGGAATATGTCTTACTCAGTGGGTGAAATGGGGAAGGATTTATACAGGAAGAGAGAAGGATTGAAGAGGCATTTTATAATCTATGAAAATACGAGAAAGTGCATGTTTCCTGCATCTTTTTTTAGAGCAGAGACTCTAAAACCACAATGTCCAAATCCCACATCCGATTGATAGTGAGGTTTCAGGCACTGTGTCAGTCTGGTGGGGAGGCTACTCAGGGGCAGGGGGGTCATTTGCTATTAGTTTAAAGGACTCTAAAGAAGGCTGCCAGGGGACCTCCCTGGCTATCCTGTGGTTAAGAACTGCCTTCCAATGCAGGGGACATGGGTTCGATCCCTAGTCTGGGAACTAAGATCTCACATGTCACAGGGCAACTAAGCCCACACACTGCAGCTAAGAAATGACACTGCTAAATAAATAAAAATAAAGTAAAATTAAAAAAAAATCTTTCCTTTAAAAAAAAATAAAGAAGACTGCTGGCTCTCCAGGAAGGCAATCACTTCAAGACCAGCACCAGGCAATTCTGCTTAAGCATAGCTCTGGTCTTTCACATGTTCCTCCCACCCCAGTTCCCTACTCAGAAGACCTGGAGATGTGGAAAACTCACCGCGATAAAAGCCTTTTTCTATAAGTTAGATGCAAATGTCAAATGTAGTTTGTTTAATCATTACACTACAAAATAGTGATTAATAAAAATAACAGATACAGATTCTAAAATTTGTTAGAGACGTTAGTTAAAACGGGTACATGGGTAGAACTTGAGGAAATACTGAGTTATAGTGAAGGAAGTTCAAAGATCACCAAACAAACTGTGTCAAGGGAGTTATCATTTTGTTTTTATTGTTTACTCTCTAAATCATGTCTGACTCTTGCAGCGCCATGGACTGTAGCCCCCCAGGCTCCCCTGTCCATGGCATTCCCCTGACAAGAGTACTGGAGTAGGTTGTCATTTCCTTCTCCAGGGGATCTTCCTGACCCAGGGACTGTCTCCCACATTGCAGGCAGATTCTTTACCACTGAGGCACCTAGGAAGCCCCTGTTACCATTTTAAATGTGTTATTTTTGTTATTAGTTTCTAAAGCTGAGGTCTCGATTGCTTTCTATTGAAAATCACCTCAGAATAACATTTTACATGTATAAAATAAAATTTAGAGGAATACAAAAGGGATCCAATACTTTGAAATACAGTTATTAAAATATTAAAACACTAATGTGTGATATGAGCATGCATGAACTTGTTAGTTCATTCCTTCACAGAATCCGGGGTGAGTTGTTATCCCTATAACTTTAAGGTAGTGATGACCATACATGGTGGTTTGTTATCTCTGCAACAACTGCAATGTGATGTGAAAATATCTTATTTCCAGTGATGACCAAGTCACAGGTACTGTTGATACTAGAGTGGTTTGTTGACCATATTGATAATGAAAGGAAATGCCAAAGTTCAGCCAGAGATTTGAGAAAATGATAGAATTTTTTTTTTCTCATTTCTCATTCAGGTTCCCAGACATTCTGAATGCCAACCATGGACTTCATGGGGGTCCACAGACTCCAACGGAGAACCGACATAGTTCACAGAAGTTTCATCACATACTGTGTTCAGGGTCTGGCTTTTTATTTACTTATTTGGATCTTAGTTCCCCAACCAGAGATCAAACCTCCACCCCCCTACACTGTGAGCTTATCCACTGGACCTCCAAGGAAGTCCCAGAGGTCTGGCTTTTTTAAGAAAGGCCCTGCCCCTCTCCTGATCCAGCACAAGCCCAAGCCGTGCCCTCGAATGCCTGTGGACGTCATTATGGAAACATCGCCCTTCCTCATCACAGGCCCGAAGTGTCTGATCTCAGACCCTGAGACTCTTCTTCAGGTCACAGCTGTCTTACCAACTGGAAATCTCAAATGTTTCATCATTTCACTGTAGCTGTGAAGTGAATCCTTGTTCACATCCATAATTCCTTCCGGAATAACTGTTGAGCCTGGAAATTCCACAGTTTCCCCACTGTTGATCAGAAGCGCCAACAGAAAAGACTTCTTGGCTGCTGAGCTTCTGAAAAAAGAAAGGAAGGAATATTTTCTTCCTCAAAATGTCTTTGATTTAAAAATGCTATAGTTAGTAGCATTAATTAAACCATCTAATAACATCCAGCAAATAGCCAATTAAACCCAAGTCAGACTATTCTGAGAGGCAATGTAACATGGTGATGTGTCTCCAGAGGCAAACTGATCTGGGTTCAAACTCCAGCCAGATGTTTAATAAATATGACCCTGAGTATTTAATCTCCCCCAGCCCCAGTTTCCATAGAAGTAAACTGTAGAGAGCCGCACACATCCCAGAGAAGCAGTGGGAGCACAAAAGGAGGTAGTGAGATATGTGCGGGCGCTTAGGACAGAGCCGGAAACCCCGAGGTCCGTAAAGCAAATGTGGCCCCTGCTCTCTGGAAACACAGTCACTCCTGCCACTCCCCTTCCTGTTGCGTGGCTCCCTCTAGGAACGGTATAAATGTCAGTTTCCTCATCAGAAACATGCTGTGCTCTACTCTCGAGACTTCTTATGAAAAGGTTAATTGGAGAAACACATTTTTATAGAACATGCCAACTCCCCTATCAGGAATACTTGCTAACTTTCTGGCACAGAGAAATAATTGCAAATAGAAGGGTGGGAGAGGAATCAGAGCAAGAAATTGTCAAAAAACAGAAGTATCATATGAATAGTCCAACAACAAAACTGCAAGGAGGTAAATTAGGTTCATCATTTGAAAAGACCTTGATACTGGGAAAGATTGAAGGCGGGAGGAGAAGGGGATGACAGAGGACGAGATGGTTGGATGGCATCACCAACTCAATGGACATGAGTTTGAGTAAACTCTGGGAGTTGGTGATGGACAGGGCAGCCTGGCGTGCTTCAGTCCATGGCGTCACAAAGAGTCAGACACAACTGAGCGACTGAACTGAACTGAACTGAAATTAGGTTCCAAACTTCAGACTAAAAGGTAATGATTCAGTTTTTCATGAGAACAGTGCCAATGATTCAAATCAATAACAAGGAACACTGTATAAATCACTGTTTCCTTCTTTATGATTTTTAATCTGGCAAAATCGATTCCTTTAAACATTGCCTCAAATCTATGGGAGGAGTCAATTTAAATGCAATCAGCTATTTTAAGCTCTCTGAATTTTTTAAAATTCGGTTTTTGGTACCTATTTGAGCACATGATTGAAATATAACTTGGGCTTCCCAGATGGCACTATTGGTTAAAGAACTTCCCTGCCGATGCAAGAGACGTGAGACACGGGTTTGATTCCCGGGATGGGAGGATCCCCTGAAGGAGGGCATGGCAACCCACTCCAGTATTCTTGCCTGGAGAATCCCATGGATGGAGGAGCCTGGCAGGCTACAGTCCATAGAGTCGCAGAGTCGGATGTGACTGAAACAGGTGAGTATGCACACACACAAAATATAACCTAAAAGGACTGATGTTGGTTAGAGACAGAAAGAGTCTCATGTCATGTGTTGCTCTTGCTATTTCACAGGTCCATTTAGGAAATTTAGGTTAGACGAATGAGAACTGAAACGTAAGGTGATCATCTATTAAGTAAGCAACAAAAAGCAACCTCCATTGAAGAAGATACGTCTTTCCTCCAACTGTCATTCAGTCTCAAACACCTTTAAATCAGTAATAATGACAACAACCAGCATTTCTTGAGCATTCACTTACTACATGCTGGTCACATGAACGACCTCATTTTTCCTCCACACAAAACCCTAGCAGGTAGGTCCCATTAGCATCCCGTTTTACAGATCTGAAGCTGGTTTATGGAGGTGCAGCTAGCGCAGAAGGGAAAGCTAATGTATCCATGCAGGGTGTCCGTGGGCAAGACCATTCAAGACATGCTTATTCTTGCACCGCCAAGTCAGTGTATCACAGCTCTTCTTTAATGAAACTGCTGCTGCTGCTAAGTCGCTTCAGTGGTGTCTGACTCTGAGGGACCCCATAGATGGCAGCCCACCAGGCTCCCCTGTCCCTGGGATTCTCCAGGAAAGAACACTGGAGTGGGTTGCCATTTCCCTCTCCAATACATGAAAGTGAAAAGTGAAAGTGAAGTCATTCAGTCGTATCCGACTCTTAGTGACCCCATGGGCTACAGCCCACCAGCCTCCTCTATCCATGGGATTTTCCAGGCAAGAGTACAGACTCCCTCAAAATGGAGTGATCCATCAGCTGACAATTAGCTGACAATCTTTGCGTGGGAAACTTCAGTCCAAGAACTGGAAGTTCTGCCATCAGAATTTGCCAAACAAACCCAGAAGATGAAGGCTCCGTGCTATCCCTGCCCTTCTGAGGTCAGTGGCTACCTAGGGACCAGGGCATGGGGTGGAGGGAAAACCCCAGTGTTAATATTGGACACCTACTCTCTTCCTTAGGAACGCTGCTGCTGCTGCTGCTGCTCCCAAGTTGCTTCAGTGGTGTCTGGCTCTGTGCGACCCCATAGACCGCAGCCCACCAAGCTCCCCGGTCCCTGGGATTCTCCAGGCAAGAACACTGGAGTGGTTTGCCATTTCCTTCTCCAGTGCATGAAAGGAAAAGTGAAAGTGAAGTCATTCAGTCGTGTCCGACTCTTAGCGACCTCATGGACTGCAGCCTACCAGGCTCCTCCGTCCTTGGGATTTTCCAGGCAAGAGTACTGGAGTAGGCTGCCATTGCCTTCTCCTAGGAACACTGAGAGGAGGCTAAATCATCTTACTCTTCAAAATGTTTGCTGTGAGTGGTGTGAGCCCGGCCAGGAGACTTTTGGAAAAGACACAAAGTAACCAGCGTTGTCAGAGAGTTGACTTGAATGGAGTGCGAGTATTTTTTCCAGAGAAGCTGAGTTTCTGGAGCTCTTTACTCTGCCCGCCAGACCCCCCTGCCCCCCCACCAGCCCCACCCCAACATGTGATCTGGTTCGAAGCTTTCCTTGTAGAAACGCTGGTCTCAAATGAAAAATCTAGCTTTGAAATCCTGGCATTCTCAGCATGAGGCAAGGTGCTTGCCCTACAATGCTACCAAAGAGAGGTTTCTCCTCTAGATTATTGAGAGTATGAGTTTTGTTGTAAAAATCGTCTCTATTTGCTGAGATGAAGCTTTCAGGACATTTCTTCCCCGAGCCCCCGCCCCCCCCCCGCACACTATGGATTTAATCAGGCTTTGTTTTGTAAGTCAATGAAACTGAGGAGTTTTAAATCAACACTCCGCCCCCATTGCCTTCTTTTTCCGCTTTGTGATGTTAACCATGAAGAGGGCAAAGTTTAATATTTAATTTACCAAGAATCTTTCCAACCCATTAGGGAAAACTACACATTTTTATTCTACACAGAGTTTCAACCACCTTACTTTATAGAAATGGGCATAAGAATCAATGAAGGAAAGATGAAGATAGTTAACACCATGAAAGGACCAGTCTATTCAAATGGCTCAGCATGGCTGGCTACCTTCCAAGACCCTAATGTTTCTACAGGCAGTGAAGAATGAATGAGAAACGAAATTCCTAGTTACCATTCACTGAGTACTTACTACATGCCAGGCACTGTACTGCTCACCTTGTTTTGCACAGATATTGATTTTATTCTCACCCCTCCTTGGGAAGATAAGCGTAATAATTTCCATTTGAGACATGAGGAAACTTTGCATCAGAGAAGTGAGTGAATTTCCAAGTTTCCACAGCCTGTAAGTGGTTTGAATCCACGCCCTTGACCTCTGGGCCTCCCGTAACTTCTGCCCTGAAGACATATATACGCAGCCTAGGAATAAAACTCATGTGTCCAGACTCAGGCAGAGGTCTGGAGGAAAAGGCGGTCAGCTGACTACAAAATAGGCAGACCTGTTACATGGTTTGCCTTCCAGAACTATCTCAGTAGTACTGTAAACCCCAGTGTCTCACATTCTGCCAAGTCCCCATCAGCGGCAACTTGACATTCACATTAGAAATACACTAATTTATTGGGATGGCTTTTCCCATTTAGATCATAACACATAGGCTGTAAAAAACTCCCAAAGTAATGGCTCTCCTTTTATATTCAAATTGACTTTGAACAATATTCTGGGGAATTAGTAATAACTCTTACAGCATCTTGATGAAAAGATAACAGTATATCCATTGTCTATTTGTGGCTGGGGTGGGGTGGGGGGATGAAAAATTAAGGTATCTAAGAGATGGCATCCCACTCCAGTACTCTTGCCTGGAAAATCCCATGGACGGGGGAGCCTGGTGGGCTGCTGTCTATGGGGTCGCACAGAGTCGGACACGACTGAGTGACTTCACTTTCACTTTTCACTTTCATGCATTGGAGAAGGAAATGGCAACCCACTCCAGTGTTCTTGCCTAGAGAATCCCAGGGATGGGGGAGCCTGGTGGGCTGCTGTCTATGGGGTCGCACAGAGTCGGACACGACTGAAGTGACTTAGCAGCAGCAGCAGCAGCAAGGGCTAATCACATAATCCGAGGTTTAACAGCAAATCAAGTGAAATTACATAGGTGTGAAAGTGTCTGTTGGATGGAGTTGTTGAGTCGCTCAGTCGTGTCTGACTCTTTGCGACCCCATGGACTGCAGCATGCCAGGCTTCCCTGTTCTTCACTATCTTCTGGAGTTTGCTCAAACTCATGTCCGTGGATAGAGAACACTACCAACTATAAGGCGAATATGAAGAAGGCCAGTACTCCCTAATGTGTGGACTGCCACACTCCAGGTGCGTTTTGCTGGCTATAATCTGGGACATCTCCCTGAGTAAGTGAGATTTTCTAACTCATTCACTCCTTGAACACACACTCAAATGCCAGATACCACGCTGGCACGAGGTACCACACTCCTGAACTAGGAACCAGCAGACCCCTTGGGGAAAGGAGAGAAGCAGAGATGAGCTTTTTGAAGCACGAGGAAGAATCAGAGTTCAGGCAATTGGAGATTTTATACCAATGATATCCTGAGCTGAGAAATGTTGGTTCTATTTGGTATCTCCTGGGCACTCAATAAAGGGGTACTGATGAACTATGAAGCTGAACCAGAGTCCACAAGGCAAATTGAAAGAGCTAGCTCATTTAAACAGAGGCCAGAGGAAGTTTTGGCTGTAAAATCACTCGTGACATTCTAAATGCAATGCATCAGGAGGTGTAAATGGTTTATTAGATTTTTGCCAAATAGTTTCCTCACAACTCTTCCCCCCAGAGCAATGTCCACATCACTGTGGAATCCAGTTTATCCATTCTAGGAATTTGAATGAGTACTCAAAAAAAAAAAAAAAGTGATCTTAACAAAAAAGTGATACCCATCATTATCTCATGATACAGCCAACAACACAGGGCCCTTCTATCTTTACTTGGAGACTGAATTTATGGAAAGGCGGGGCTTCTCCTGCTCATAGCCACTGAGCCCATCCAAGTTCCAACATCTCCACCTTCAGGAGACAATGTAAAACTCACCTCGGTACCCAGTCCTTTTTGGATATAGGATCAAGCTGTACACCCTACAGCAACCTCATCTGCATTTCTTTTTTTCCTCTTTTCTAATCCCAACCCTCCACCTCTCTCCTCATAAAACACCCTGATTCTTAAGGCTGATCTCAGACATCTGCTTCCCCCTTCCCTCTCATGAGAAGACAGTGGGTAAAAGGGAATGTCCCTCCTTCTCCTCGTCTGTACAGCAGGCCTCTTCAAGGGTCCTTTCTGACAACTCAGCAGACAGTCAACGCCCAAGTCAGAGACATTCCTCCAACCATGGTTCTGGAGGAAAAGCGGAACAGGAAAAAAGATCCAAAGATTCCACTAGAAAAATGGTACAGATGATCTTATTTGCAAACTGGAAATAGAGACATAGAGAACAAAAGTGGACACCAATGGGGGACAGGGGGGTGGGATGAATTGGGAGATTGAGATCCATATGTATATATACACTGTTGATACTATGTTTAAATTAGACAGCTAAGGATAACATACTGTATTGCTCAGGGAACTCTACTCAATGCTTTGTAGTGACCTAAATGGGAAGGAAATCCAAAAAAGGGAAATACATGTATAGGTACAGCTGATTCACTTTGCTGGACAGTAGAAACTAACACGACATTGTGAAGTAACTATACTCCAATAAAAATAGAAAAAAAGAAAAGATTCAAGGATTCCAGACATTTCTCTGATTGTATAGAAAGTATTGGCTAGTTTCCAAGAGTTGGGAGGTTACCCACAGAACAGTGGAAGACTGCAGGCCAGCAGAGGTGGTCCAATGACTCATGTTTCTTTCTGTCCCTTAATCAAGGGCTGTTGGCTTCAGCTGGGACCAGAGAGTGAGTCTCCCCTGACACTAAGGCCCACCAAGATCAGGAACAACCATCACTTCAGAGATGTCACGCTGCCCAAGGGGTCCCGTTCCTCCTCCCAGCAGTTACATCTAGGTCAGTCAGCGCCATGCAAAAGACCTTCCTGCCATGGTGAAGATGTCCTTTCTTCCTGCTATGTCCACTTTAGTAGCCACGGATGACATGGCTCTGGGCACTCTTGAAATGTGGTGAGTGGGACTTAGCAGCCAAATGTGTATGTTTCCTATCATTTTAATTAATTTTAATTTCAATAGCCACCTGTGACCAGCTGTTAGCATCTGGGTTAAATACTCTATGCCAAGTCTAGAGTTTGTCAGCGTGAAGCTGGAGATGGTTTCTACCAGCTGTGTCTTGAACCCACGCTTTCTCTCTGCTTCCATACATGGGTCCCTTTCTGATTTTCATTTTCCCACATGGCCACATAGCCATCCTTTAAAACCATTCCCTTGCTAAAAAAAAAAAAAAAAAAAAGATCTCAAGTAGAAAAGTGGGCAAACATCCCAGGCAGAATCTTTGGCTTTTCAATTAAAGTTGTTTGTTTTTTTTTTTTTTCCATAAGTTACACTTGTTTCCATGCCTTCCAGATTCTCTAACTAGAGTCAAGCTAGATAAGTACTCTGTGATGTAATTTGTCACGTGGGCCTCTACTTCCAGGCAGAAGGACTTCCAGAGCTGCAGATGCTCCGTCCACAATTGCAGCCCAGAGTCCTTTGGGGGGTGATGTGGTAACAACCTCTTCCTGTGGCTTCCAAACAGCCTGATGGTAGAATTCCCCGTGAGCTCCTCCTGGGAATTTTCCAGGGCCCCTCTCAAACCTGAAGAGTCAGACTAGGCAGAGGTGGATCCCCCGCCTTTCAATTTGATGAGCTCTCCAGCACAGAGTAAGTACCTGGGCAGCTCTGGGGACAGTCCTGGCCTGTCCACTCTGGGCAGAAAAGCTTTAATGGCAATGTCCTTTCCACTCCATCCCCCAGTGGGTCCAGTCATGGGAAGAGCAGAAGGGAATTTCAATGGTGTTACACTGAAAATGTTGTGACTTCAAGGGAGAAAACCATGTTCAGCCTAAACTCTTATCAGGAAGCTCTTTCACCCCTAAGGGTGTGAAAGTTGGAATATAAAGAAAGCTGAGCACTGAAGAATTGATGCTTTTGAACTGTGATGTTGGAGAAGACACTTGAGAGTCCCTTGGACTGCAAGGAGATCCAACCAGTCTATCCTAAAGGAAATCAGTACTGAATATTCATTGGAAGGACTGATGCTGAAGCTGAAACTCCAATACTTTGGCCACCTGATGCAAAGAACTGACTCACTAGAAACAACGCTGATGCTGGGAAAGATTGAAGGTGGGAGGGGAAAGAGACAACAGAGGATGAGATGCTTGGATGGCACCACCGACTCAATGGATACAAGTTTGAGTAAACTCTAGGAGTTGGTGATGGACAGGGAGGCCTGTTGTGCTGCAGTCCATGGGATTGCAGAGTTGGACATGACTGAGTGACTGAACTGAAGGATTTTGAAATGCTTCTTCTGTGGAGGGGTGGCAACAAATGCTGCAGAGACCACCAGGGAGCACAAGCAGATTCTCACCTGGGGTGGAAGGTGCTGGAAAGCCAGCTGCCACACTGGCCGCCATTCCTAGGGATTTGAATGGAGCAGGGAGCCAGCTGTGCAGAGGAGACCAAGAACACTGTGGGACAGAAGAGAATCACACAGGCCCGTGGAAGACATCAGGGGAAGAAGAATTCCTCCAAGCTTCTACAATCCCTCCAGTCATTTTATGAGGAGGAACAAGCTGTGTATCAGCATCTTTGAGTTGGTTATATTTGCAGTTTAAGTTCCACGTGGTAAAACGCACACGGCTCGAACGTGCTGGGTGTGGATCCAGTGATGTAGGAGTCCATTTGTCAGCTTCCCAGAGACTCCAAGCTAATCAGTCTTGCAAAAGGGGGCTAGGTGTGGCCGCCAGGACTGAGTGGACCCCGCCCAGGTGTTCCAGTCAGGATTCTGGGGTGCAAAAACCTGCCCACACAGACTGGTATCCCCACTGAGGTTTGTTTCTATGATGAGATTTGCAGACAATATCTTAACATTTTGAGAACTAGAGTCCAAAACCTGATGTTTTTGTTTTTCTATTGCCTTTCCCTGCTTCCTTCCTATTCTATGTCCCAAACTAAAATATCTGATCAAATTATGCTGTCTTCATCTTCCCCTTCCTCTTGAAGAACTCTCTGGAGGGAGGGGTAAGCTGGGTTTTCCAGCATTTTCTCTCACAGGTGTGGAGAGGGAAGAATGTATGACCCCAACCACGTCAGCGGAGGGGGAAGGGCACACATGCTTTGTGGATGAGGTGTTGCTGTAAGCCACACCTATGTGTTGTAGATTTTCTTTGGTCGCTAGGGCTTTCCTTGTGGTTCAGCTGGTAAAGAATCTGCCTGTATTGCAGGAGACCTGGGTTCAATCCCTGGGTTGGGAAAGATCCCCTGGAGAAGGGAAGGGCTACCCACTCCAGTGTTCTGGCCTGGAGAATTCCATGGACTGTATAGTCCATGAAGTCACAAAGGGTTGGACATGACTGAGCAACTTTCACTAGGAATTGAGGCTGCAATTGATAAATGGGTCACTTCCCTTGAACGTGGGTGGAAATTTCTTGGGTTTTTCTGGAAGTGGACACCTGAGACCCAAGAGGGTTTATCTCTCACTGGTTGGGACTCTGACCTTTGGAAGTGTTGGCTCCATCGGATATGGAGATGTGGTCAGCCCAGTGCATCCTTTCCCTGCGTGACCACATGCCAACTGCTCATCAAGATGCCCTGGGCTCCTGTTTTCTGCTGCTGAACGTTTCTGTTCTTGCCTGTTACACTTCCATACTTCTGTCATTAGCTGCATCTGCTCAGACGAGCTTGCTTCCATTTATCTTATTTACAGTAATGTCGAGTGTGCCATTAGTATTGCTGAGAATTGCCCTGGCTCCATGAAGATGCCTTCGTCGTTTTGAAGGAAAGCCACCCAAATTACAGTGTGTAGTGGGGAGAGTTCACACCAGTCTATAAATGTGAAGATCTTCAAGCATTGTGCTGCATTTTTTTTGTTTTGTTTTCCCTGGAGTAGGTTAAACCTCTTGAATTAAGATCCATGCTCAGATGCCAACAGGGAATGGAGTGTGTATGGAACCAGATACATCAACTTGAATGTGTTTATTGCTTAAAGTGTCATTTCTGCCTTCATCTCTTACATAGCCTTTTCCGGTGTTCAGAAGGGAATCTGGTGTTTACGATGATTTTTATCATTTCTCCCAAATGTGTGCTCTTTGAGTCTGCTGGGAACCATAGCAAGTTTTTTCATTCATTCTTTTTTTTCCTCCTTTTCTAAAGTTATTGCCCTGTTCAATTTGTAAAACAATCGTTCTGGAAGCTTTAGCTGAACTCTGATTTTTTTAAAAAACAATTAAGTGGTACTACAGTACTGCCTTCAGTTCCAACAGGAAAAAGAATTTGTATTGCTTTTTAAGATTCTGCTCATCTCTCTAAATCCAGGTAGAACCTAAGCCCACTATTCTCCTGAATTTGTATCTCGCAGAGATGGGAGAGAATTGTGGCCAAAGGTGGAATTGCAAGCGGAAGGTTTACCTGCACGATGACTGCACTTGTGCGCTCTCTGCTGGCCTAGTTTATGGCAACAGCTCTCGGGGAAACTGGTCTTTGGAAACAGCTGTTTAGGAAGACAGTGCTTCTCCAATGGCTCTGCAGTAAAGAATCTGCCTGCCATTCAGGAGACCCAGGAGACGAGGGCTTGATCCCTGAGTTGGGAAGATGCCATGGAGAAGGAAATGGCAACTCCCCGGAGTATTCTTGCTGGGAAAATCCATGAACAGTGGAGCCTGGCAGGCCCCTGTTTATGGGGTCACAAAGACTTGGACATGACTGAGCACTCACACGTGTTTAGGTAGAAAAGTAGAAGAAAATGAAGACGACTAAAATGTCTTCTACAGACCCTCCCTCAAATGGATAAGAATATTCTTAGAAACTTTCAATGAATTGTCCCTGGAAGTTAACTTCCCATGCTTTTAAAGCAACAGTCCAGAATGATATATTAACATTTATCGTAGTAGGGTCCCAAGCAGGATGCTTGGGGGAGGAAGGGGGCATGCACCCTCACCTGCCTGTGTGTGTTAGTCCAGCTCCGGCATTTCCATCAGCTTCTCCATTAAAAAAAAAAAAAAAAAAAAAATATATATATATATATATATATATATATATATATATATATATATAAATGAGCAGCTGGCATTTCCTCAAACTTACCCATAAGGTGTTACACAAATGTACCTTCAAAGTCTCCCCTTCACTGCTTCCAGGTCCAGCCAAATAACTGCTTCTAGAGACAAAATGCAGGCCACCACCTTATCTGTCATGTACTGCAATGCATCTGGCAGCTCAACTGGTAAAGAATCCGCCTGCAATGCAGGAGACCCAGTTCAATTTCTGGGTCGGGAAGATCCCCTGGAGAAGGGATAGGATATCCACTCCTGTATTCAGGCCTGGAGAATCCCATGGACAGAGAAGCCCAGCAGGCTACAGTCCATGGGGTTGCAAAGAGTTAGATACGACTGAGCAACTGAGTGTATACACACACACAGACACACAATGTATCTGCTCAGCTGTCCAGTTATACGTAGTGGAGATTTACCAGATGGTGATTCTGAACTTCTCTTGTGCCCCTGAAACATGGCTTGCTTTCCTTCCCAGTCATTCTTGGGTGACCAACCAAATCCTTGGGTATGGAGGGGTTGTAGTCATGTCTGGATTCCAACTTCCTGGGCACCTCCGGAGGGTGGAGGACTGACCTGGAAGGCACGCGCTGAGATGAGAGGCTAGCAGCGGTGCTCGGCGCTCCTTTGGGGCTGAGGCCTCAGGCAACAAAATCCTAACATTAGGAAGGCAGAAGTTCCTTGGATTGGGACAGAACCAGTGTGGCTTCTGATACATGGCCAACACAGGCTCCAGTGAAGTGCCCACTGCCCCAGCAGGACAGGCCAGGGCTGTGGTGGCCTCCCACCTCTCCACCATGTTCACTCCCCAGTCCCTGCCACCACTGTGTCCGCTGCACCCTGACAATGGCCTATCTACCGCTTTTTCCACTTCCACTTGTCTCTCTTGTAACCTGCCACTCCGCTCTGAGTCAGAATGCCATTTAAATGTCACGCCAGAGAGTTCATCCCCAAATCCCAAAGTTATCCTTGCACCCTCTGGATTAAAACTTTCCAAAGATTTCCACTGCTTTATAGGATAAAGACTAAAATCCCAGCTTATGGGACCCCTTACCTAACTTTCCCATCAATCCTGAGTCCAAAAAGCCTCCTTTGTTCTCGTTGTGTATTGCAGGAGTACGTCTAATATCAGAGCCTAAGCTCCGTAAGGGCGAGGTGAGAGCCAGGGCTCCAATCAGTCACCGTATCCCAGTGCCCTGCACACGGAGTCTGGTATTCAGCAGGTCATCTGTGATTATAACTATTTGCTGAATAAACCAATGAATATACAATGCAGGCGATGGCCTGGGTAGCTTCTTCAGTGCCAAGAACGAGAGTACCAGCCCCTTTGGGAAGAGCTCCCTTGGCAGGAATATTGGTGACAGCCGCCATCCTTCCCACCCTCATGGCTTCACTGGCCACACAGTAATCAACTCCAGACATCGCCAAGAGGGGTCAGAGCAGACAGGAAGGATGATGGCAGGCCCGCCTTCATGGGGAGAATCTGATGGGGCCCAGAGCTGAGGCATCTTCTGGCCAAGTGCTGGCAAATAAATGTTGGAAGGACCAGGGTTCCAGAAACTTCCCCGGCAAGGGCCTGAGCTCTAAGAAATGCGCCTTTTCTTCTCATATCACTTGCCAAGATTTCAGGAGTAGGAATATCAAGTTACCAAGCAACAGGTATCTTTCTAGTTCTAGGACCGAAGGAGAGGAATAGAGCCCATTCAAAGAAAGAGCAATCCAGACTCAATGAACTTCAAGGGTTTCGGCCAACCCCAACCCACAGGATTCCACCCCAGAAGCCCATTTTGATGACTGAGATGTTGTCTCATTGATTGCACTTCCTCTGATCATGTATCAGGGACATAAGAAGGCTTACGATTTCAAAATATGATCTAAATGTGTCTCAGCTCTCTTTACAAACTTCTGTTTGTGGCATATGACTGGGTCTTTTAAACATGTTTTCCTAGAGATCTTGTGTTACTTTACAGTCAGGTCAACCTTGGAGGGTGGGGAGGTCTCTGAATTCACTTCACATGTATCGTGGCAGCAATAAGACACTCGTGCCCCTTAGGAACCTTGTGCAAGTCGCGTGTCCACCTTCAAATCCCATGAATCTCACTCAGATTCCCTGGGCTTACTGAGATTCTCTGTGACTCTCTCCCAGATGGTAAAGAGTCTGCCTGCAATGCAGAAGACCTGGGTTCGATCCCTGGGTTGGGAAGATCCCCTAGAGAAGGGAAGGGCTACCCACTCCAGTATTCTTGCCTGGGAAATCCCATGGATAGAGGAGCCTGTTGGGCTACAGTCCATGGGGCTGCAAATACTAGGGACATAACAGTGACTAACCCAAAGGACAGCAAGTGTTAGCAGGAGCATGGATACAAAGGAACTTCCAAGCACTGCTGTGCCTGTGTAAGCTAGCTGGTGGTGACACAGTCAGAGACAACAGAAGGAAGGTGATCTGGATTTCTCCAACTGGTTTGCTCCTAATACCACCAGTGCAGACACTGGACCATACCTGGTCTCTGCTCCTAAAACATCCCTGGGTGAACCCCTGGGAACAGGGCCCATTGGGCCCTCATCATCCCCTCCTAGAGAGAGTAGCCATCCCTCTTACTTTGCCTCCAACTCCAGACATCTTCTAAATTAGCCCAAGTGTGGTCTGGGTGCCAAAGGTCCAGTTACCTGCCCCTGGAGAAAACTCGAGATGATCATGACGGTCTGGTCTTTTGCAGCAATCCAACTAAACTAAGAAAAACAGAAAGAGAAACAAAAGAGGAACAATTTGAAGGTCCCTCCAGTAGCTGAGGCAGCTACATAAACACATATGTACTTGAAAAGTGAAGAAAGTGTTAGTCACTCAATTGCGTGCAACTCTTTGGAATCCCATGGACCACAGCCCACCAGACTCTTCTGTCTGACTTTCTAATCCCCACCCGCTAAACAAGTCTCATACTTCCCATCTGTATCCCCTTCCTCTGCAGCCCCGTCCGCTCTGTTGGTGGACACCACAGTACAACTGCAGGCACTATTCTTGAGTACCTCTGTGTACTCCTGCCAGGGAAGTTCTTTCAACTCAGAAAAAGTCACCATTCCTCCGAGTAACCACGTCTCAGAGTGAATTATTCTCTTTGGTTTCCCCCCAACTCCTCCGCAGTGCTTTCTGATGGTCTTTGTGTACCTGCCTTAGAGAGGCACCACCTTCAAGCTTGTGTGTGTGTGCTGAGTCCTTCAATCATGTCTGACTCTTTGTGACCTTTTGGACTGTAGCCCACCGGGCTGTTCTGTCTGTGGGATTCTCCAGGCAAGAATCCTGGAGTGGACTGCCATTTCCTCCTCCAGGGGATCTTCCCAACCCAGGGATCAAACCCACATCTCCTATGTATCCTCCACTGCAGGCAATTTCTTTACCCACTGAGCCATCATGGAAGTTTTTCAAGGTTAGGGGCCATGTTTTCATACATTCCTGTGCCTCCCCCATAGCATCTTACTTGGGAGTCACTCACTGTCTCAATGATCTTTTGCTGAAAGGAAGAATAGTCAGTCGGTGATGCTCTCTGGTTTGAGTGTTCTTCTTTCACCCCTAAAGCAGACACTTCCAAATGGCAATGCCTTCTGTACAAAGGCAGGCAAACAGTTTAATTCACAAATGCCCTCCTGCACTGAACAACAGTTATCTGACCAGAAAATTGAAAAGACATGTTTCTTTTCTTATTTTTTCACCCATCCAGGAAACTAAGTGACAAAGGCCAAGGATGAGAACAAGTAGTTTTCTAAGCTCCTGAAGAAGAGGTGTAGTTGGCCTTGCTCGGAGACAACAGGAAGTGCAGGTGGGAAGAACACTGACTACCTTCATGTAATAATTATTCCTCCTATTTCGGAAAGTTCTTATTCAAATCCCTTTTGTGGACATTACCTGCTTTTACTTCAGGCAAATACTTGACTTTTATTCCTTTGAGTTAAAAAAAAAATGATGCTAACAAACAACCAGAAACTAGAATTCAGAGCAGATATTTTTGCAGCAGGAAATCTTTTTTCTTGACATAGTTTTCTGGGGAAAAAAAAAAAAACCCTCTGTATATATGAGAGCTGTTGCCTTGACTCTCAGTTCCCATTTTTGTTGCCATTAACACTGATTTTCATGAATCCTTTCATCAGTTGGAGACAACTAGCTAGGGTTCAACAGAACCCGATTTTAAACGTGGTGCTTGAATCAACAGCTACTCTTTCTTCAGAAAGGAGACTCTTCTACCATTATGTCCTACAGGGTTTTCGATACACACCTATGTCAAGAGCCCACTAGGAGGGGGTTCTGATGTAGAAGTCAACCTCCCAGACTCTCCTGATCTGAAGGTTGATGGACATTCAGTTTAAATGCAAGGAAATGAATTTTTGTTTTCTCTCCATCCCTTGCTTCTTCCTTGGTTTTCCTGCACCAGAAATTTCAACTAAGATTTCCACTAATTTAAAAACTCTTGGGCAAGACAAAAACTCAGGGATTTCTTAGTTCACTCCTTGCCCCTTGGTCCAACCCTCTCAATCCATCCCACAGCGGGTTCTGTGGGCAGCTTTGAAAGGTCTCCATAGACACCAACTTTGACTTTCCCCTATGGTTTGCTTTGTCTGATTTCTACAGTCTGTCTGTCCTATTTCTGATCTGAGGTGTTATGAAACCTTGGTACTTGCTTGTTGGACATCTTCATCTTCTGGCACTTAAACTCCATGAAAGCAGGACTCTGTTTCAGCCACTGCGCCTAGAAGAATGCCTGGCACACAGCAGGTGCCCGATAAATACTTGCCCATTGATGGTGGTCAAAAGAAGAAAGCACTCATTTTTTTTCTCTGATATTTTTATAAAAGATGTGGAGATGAGCAAAATGGTTGAATTAAATTTAAAAGAATAGAGAGGAAAGGGGAGGAAGAATATGAGGGAGGTTGAGACTTACAAATCTGTGCAGCTATCGTGTTAAGTCAGTCATGTCTGACTCTTTGCGACCCCATGGACTGTAGCCCACCAGGCTCCTCAGTCCATGGAATTTTCCAGGCAAGAGTACTGGAGTGGGTTGCCATTTCCTTCTCCAGGGGATCTTCCTAACCCAGGGATCAAACCCAGGTCTCCCACACTGCAGGCAGACGCTTTACCGTCTGAGCCACCAGGGAAGCCCTAAGTGAAATTAGTCTGTGTGAAAGAAACCCATCCATCCAGACAAAGCCTGTGTTTCTCAAACCAGAATCCCCTGGAACTGTTGCTTGAATGCAGATTCGGACTCAGGAGGTGCCCAGGGGAAGTGCCCACCATCTGCATTTCCAACAAGGTCGGGGATGCTGTTTCTGCTGGTCTGTGGACCACATGTGGAGTAGTGACGTAGTAAATAACCAAAGAAAATAAGCGAACTCTATTTTGTCTTGAGGACAGAACACTGACCAGATACAGGGTTTTTTTTTCTCTCTTTGTTTTTGTTCTTTTTGCCAGATCCCTAACTCTAGAAAGTACACACATATATTATCACAACAGAAATTATTCCAAATAGGGAAATAAGCAGCTCAGTAGTTGGCAGGCTACTTAATACACTGGGGAAGAAAAATCAGATTTGAAAAATTACGTGGAAGTAGTTTCATTCCCATTAGATATTTTAACTGATTTCTTTATGACCACTGATGTAAAACAAATATACTCAGATGGATCTGGGAGGAATCTTGCTTCTTCACACATGTTATTTCATTGCTACACAGATGATGAAAGAGGAGGAGGGGGAAAGTGATCCATAGACTGAGGTGACTCTCCAGCAGATCCACTCTGCACAGAGACACTCCAGGTCCTCTGAGGGTGCAGCCCTGGCACCATCGTGCCTCTTTGTGGGGATATATAAGACGCCTTCTTCCTTCAAGCTCTCTACTATGGCTCGGATGCTATGCAGCCCTCCAGATATTTATGAAACAGAGAGCTAAAGAGAGACAGACAAAAGAAGGGTGGACAGAGACGTGATAGGGCTCCATTCATTGGAATAGACCTGCTGCCATCCTGTCCAGCCCAGCGATTTGTGCTAAAGCTCCCTGGCTGCTAGAGGCTGTTTTCCCACTGCTGGGGTGGGGGGACCAGGCAGAAGACATAAGAACTGGAGGGGGTACCCTCCTCTGGTACCCACTGTGGGTTCATCTCTCTAGGATGCAGAAACCATACTCCTGAGTCTGTGGTCACTCGAAGCTCTGGCTTGATTCGTGAGCCTGACCCCTTGATGGTCGTGGCCCTGTTTCCTTCCACTGCACAGCCTTGCTTCCTGAAGGATGGGGACCCTCGCTCTCCCAGGGCCTTGAAAACTCGGAAGCCCCAGAAGGACGAAACAAACAGAAAACCTCTTCTGGTTTCCCTCTCTGGAGCATCCTGTTCAGGACGAAGAAAGTTATTTTTGTCAAAGCTCACCTATCAGTTTGCCATCTGGCAGGTGGAAATTAAAGACGGGCTGCGTCTTCTGAGAAAATGAAAGTGGCTTCCAATCCCTCGCTGATAAGCACAGGCCACGGCTGGGTGTCACACATGGGGTTATTGCTCCAAAGAGGGACATCCAAGCCACTCACACACACCTGCAGCCCTGCACACACACCTCCTTTACACTTTTACACACACACTGTGGAGTAAGAACCACTTCATATTTTCAAATCCAATAACGTCCAACTTGGGACCCCAGCACAAAAATGCCCCATCTGGTTCTTCTCATCTAGGGTCTGCCGTTTTCATATTTAGAACCACGCGCTAGGCCCTCCTAGGATGGAAACTTAAGAGGCCCAAGAAAACTCTGAAACAACTCCACAGTTCTGCAACCCTTAAGCTACTCTGGCTTCTGTTTGTCCTCAAGAGTCTTGTGCCCCCTGTAGCCCAAGTTTAGGCCTCAGTTCGCACCCTTGCACCTATATTGCTTCCCCTGTGTCTGCTTCCTTCATGATAACTGTTGAGTCCCAGGGACACTTCTCATTCTTGCTCTGCCATGGTGCCTGGTCTCTGCAGCTGGCGGAGGCCCCAGTGCCGAACCCTCGCCCCGCCCTGCATCGGGGTCTGAATAGAGCCTGCTGGCCTGGCCTGCCTCGTGTGCATATCAGTCTCGCTCTCAGTCATCCCTAGGTGGATGTCCCCCACCCCCACCAGTTGCCTGGGTGACCCCTGGTTGCCTAGCATTGTATTTTATCAGTCAGATGGGCTTTATGTCACTGGGAATCTGGGTCTATCACTACCCTTCCACACGTGGTCCACCAGGCTCTGTCTCCCAGACACCTCTGTCCCCATTCCAGCATCCATCCAAGTCAGCAGATAAAATTCTTAAAGAGCAATAAAACAATCCATTGTAACAACCGGCTCAGCTATGGATAAAAATCACTGCCATATTATTTGAACCAAGTGACACCACCACTGAGAAATGGGTCACGGAAGGTGCCTCTCGATCTCCTTTTGCAAATTTGTGTTCTTGTCCCTACGTCCACCTACATCAGAGCTCACAGGCCTCAGCCCACCAAGTGGATGTGACACAGGGAGTTTCCTAGGAAATAAAAAGGATTCTGACATGTTAGCTAAGCCAATGAAGAGCATATTTTAACATTAGTCTAGACACTTCCCTGGTGGTCCAATAGTTAAGACTGCGCATGCCAGTCAATGCAGGGGGTACAGGTTTGATCCCTGACTGGGGAGTTAATATTCCATGTGCTTTGTGGCCAAAAAAAAAAACCATAAAACAGAAACAGTATAGTAACAGATTTAATAAGGACTTTAAAAATGGTCCACACATACACAAAAAATTTTTTAAAAAGATAAAATCAAAGAGTGTTCAAGGAAATAACCCTCAGTACCAAAATTATCTCACATCACAAAACAGAAACTAGCCACTAAAAATGAACTTTGGAGGAAAAGCATATGCAAAATAGGTACTTACAAAATAGAAAAACAAAGCTTTCAATAGCTTCTATCAGAAAACACCTGGTTTGTGAGTCTGTGTCTGTGAATTTGAGCTGTTTCCTGAAGCTGATGGTTTGAGGTTTCTACAGAATCCTGGAAATCCACACTTTATCTTCACTATGAAAAGGAGCAGTTTGGGTCCCCAACAAAGATGCATGCTTGGCTCACTTGCCTCAGAAAGAAGTGACTTCTTCGGGGAGGAGAAAGGAAGCCAGGTGATGTCGACAGCTGAAGACCTGGAGGAGAGGGAGGAACTGCAGTGGGAAACGGAGAGGAGCCTCTGCCCGTCAGGACACTGGGGGTCTCCTGCCTGTCTCCTTCCTCCACCCGAGGACAGGAGGCCACGGAATATACCGGCCATGAACCAAGGATGTCTCCCCCACAAGGGCAGGAGGCTCGAGCTGTCAAGGTATTTTACATTTAAAAAACTATAAATGTACATTCTCATACTGTGCTGAAAGTCATTTAAACTAAAACCTCTGAGTACCCGGACCCTGGCTGGCAGCTGTTGTCATTCAGTTGCTCAGTTGTGTCTGACTTTGCGAGACCATGGACTGCAGCAAACCAGGCTTCCCCGGCCTTTACTATCTCCCGGCGCTTGCTCAAACTCATGCTCATTGAGTCAGTGATGCCATCCAACCATCTTTTCCTCTGTTGCCCCCTTCTCCTCCAGACTTCAATCTTTCCCGGCATCAGGGTCTTTTCCAATGAGTCAGCTCTTCGCATTCAGTGGCCAAAGTATTGGAGTTTCAGCTTCAGCATCAGTCCTTCCAATGAATAGTCAGGGCTGATTTCCTTGAGGATTGACTGGTTTGATCTCCTTGTAGTTCAAGGGACTCTCAAGAATCTTCTCCAGCAACACAGTTCTTTTTTTTTTTTTTTTTTTTTAGCAACACAGTTCTAAAGCATCAATTCTTCCTGATTGCCTGATATCAATCATCTTTTACTTACATCTAAGTCAGCAGTTTGCCAAGAACAAGGAGTCAAAGATGAATATTTTTAAAAAACAGTAGGACTTTTTTTTTTTAACCATCCTGGGAAACAAGATTTAGAAACAAATGTTTAAAGAAAAATTATGTAAACTGCTTTTAAATTGAAGAATTTTCCCCCATGGGGTTACAATAAAATTGCCAAAAATCTTTCAGTTGAAACAAAGTATAGCAAAGTTGTCAGAAGGGAGAAGCAGAACCCAGAACAAATTACCTAAGTCCAGTGAAGTTAAGGGGGCTTCACAGGTGGCTCTGTGGTAAAGAACCTGCCTGCCAATGCAGGAGACATAAGAGACTAGGGTCCGATCCCTGCGTCAGGAAGATCCCCTGGGGGAGGAAACGACAACCAAAACTCGAGTATTCTTGCCTGGAAAAATCCTACAGACAGAGGAGCCTAGCTGACTACAGCCTATGGGGTCGCAAAGAGTTGGATACGACTGAGTGACTGAGCACACACAGTGAAGTTAAGGAACTTGGGGAAACCACTCTGGTGACTCTAGGCCTTCTGGGCAGAGTATTTATTCCCTTGGAGCTGCCAGACTGGGGAGTCTTTCCAGACGGAAGAGCCTCACATACAATGTGACTCTCTTGGGTCAGAGGCATTCTTCAAGGAGGACTGGAAGACGTTTTACCACTGTTGGACTCCTTGTGACCCCGTGGACTGCAGCACGCCAGGCCTCCCTGTCCGTCACCAACTCCTGGAGCTTGCTCAAACTCATGTCCATCAAGTCAGTGATGCCATCCAACCATCTCATCCTCTGTCGTCCCCTTCTCCTCCTGCCCTCAATTTTTCCCAGCATCAGGATCTTTTCCAGTTAGTCAGTTCTTTGCATCAGGTGGCCAAAGTACTGGAGCTTCAGTTTCAGCATCAGTTCTTTCAATTAGTATTCAGGAGTGATTTCCTTTAGGATTGACAGTAAAAACCTGCTCTGAAAAGACACATTTATTTTCTGGTCCACACTGCCACCTGCTGGTCTAACCATCTCACTATATTAAGCATTTGCTGTTTCCAGTAGATTCAGTATTAATATTTTATTCTAAGATTCATAACATGACTGAGCGACTGAACTGAACTGAACTAAGATTCATATACTTGTGACTTCCCTGGTGGTCCAGTGGCTAAGACTCAGAGCTCCCAATGATGGGGCCCAGGTTACATCCTTGGTCAGGGATCTAGTTCCCACAAGCCACAACTAAGAGCTCATGTGCTGCAGCTAAGACCTGGCGAAGCCAGACAAATAAAAATAAATAAATATTTTAAAAATTCTCTATTTCCAACACACTTTAGGGAAACAGTTAATAAACCAACTCATCAAACACAAGTCAACTCATGTTGACTATGACGTGAAGGGAAAGAAGTCAAGAAGCTAAAAGTAACTCAGTGTCTCTGAGCTTCCCTGTCTCATTTGGATAATTAGTACCTATGCATGTCAGTGGTTAGATTGCCTGGTAATTACAGCTTATGTTAAACAGGTAAATCTGATAGCCCCACAAAGGCTGTTGATGAAATATCTCGGTATACAGTCGGAGTCCCATGGCAATTAGTGGGCTGTTACGGGGTTTTTATATATGCAAATAAATATTTAACAGGAAAATGTCTCTAGAAGACAGACAGCAGGTTCAGGGGAAGCAGTGATTCGTTACCAGTGTGGACTACTTTGGAGACTTCAGTGGTGCAGTGGGCAGAAAACTGTGAACGTGCATTTGGAACACCATATCAGAGGGGCCTTCGGCACCGGGATGTTCATTTATTAATAGCTGTCACACACATAACAGATTTGCAGGCCTTCAAATGTTAATCACTTTTGTCCTCCCCCATAAGCCTGAATTTTATTCTCTTCTCATCACCTCTTGTGCATGCTGAGTCACTTCAGTCTTGTCTAACTTTTTTTGAGACCCCCATGGACTGTAGCCCACCTCTGTCCATGGAGATTCTCCAGGCAAGAACACTGGAGTGGGATCCTCCCAACCCAAGGATTGAACCCACATCTCTTATGAACCCTGCATTGGCAGGCAGGTTTTTACCACTGGTGCCACCTGGGAGCATCACCTCTCACTGACACATAAATAAAAGGAAAGGAAAATGAGGAAGAAGAAAGAAAAGGGGAAGAAAAACACAGAGGAAGTGCCCAGGGAACTGTTATACATCTGATACATGTAGGTAAAACTGCTACTCCTGCTATAAAAAATTCCAAGACAAAAGGAAAAGCCTGCATTTGCTCTTCTAACCAAAAGAAAAGCCATAGGAAATGTTTGCAATAAATAGACAGCTTCTGATGTTTTCTTTTTCTAATTTTTAAACATTTTTTCTATTTGGATCATTTCATTTTTAAAGTCTTCATTGAATTTGTTATAATATTGCTTCTGTTCTTTTTATGTTGGATAGTGGAGACTCTGTTAATATGGGAACACATATGCGAGGCACTGGGAGACTTGGTATTCACAGTTTTGGCCCCGAGGCACATGGGCTACTTGCTCCCGGACCAGGGATTGAACCCGCACGCCCTGCATTCAAAGGCGAAATCTTAACTGTTGGATGGCCAGGGAAGTCCTGGAGCTTCTGATATTTTCTGGTGAATAGCATATGTAAAATGAAATAGGGGGTTTTCTAAAGAAGGGATGGGATGGAGATTTGACTGAGTCACAGGCTCTGAAATAGTCAGAAAACAGATCTTAAGGGAGAAAACTGGTTCTAGATGGGCTGCCCCGAATGTGATTGCTCTTGGAACTGGAGCCGCCTCTACTTCTATTAAGATGATCAACAGGCCACCCTGAAGTTCTGAAATAACAGTGACTTCTTCAGTGTAAAACCATCCCCATCTGAAGAAAAACAGGTCAGCAACATGGTATCGCTCTGCTTTCCCCACAGATCAATGAAGTAGACCTCTCTGTATAACCTGAGGGTCCTGAGACTTTTCTCTGTAAGTAGAATTCTTGTAAATCCAGTACTTTTCCTAGAGGTTTTTGAAAGGACTCCTTCGTGACAAATTCTGACAAGCAAATGGCCCTGCCAGTTTTTCTCGGCAGATATCTGGGTTTCTCCTAGAGACACAGGCATCCTAGTTAAATAAAAGTCCATGAACTTAAAAGAATGGTGGATACGGAACAGAGTGTGTGTTCCCGGAGGTTCAAGGGAGCAGGCTTCAGAGAGGAGGCACACAGCATGTGATGGACAGGGTGTGTGCAGGGGACACAGCATGGAGTGTGCATCCCTGGCTGAGACAAAGGTCCTCCCGGCTCCAGGCAGACTGTGACTCAGCTGTCCACTCACTGGGCCCCAGTTCCCATTTCCATACCCCCACTTCCGCAGCACCTAGGATGGGCTGAGCACCCCGCTTTGGGGCATTTCCTGGGGCCCCCTCCACTGTGCCCCACTGGATCACAGCTCTTCAGGGTTTTCTCAAGTCCAGGCTCTCCTCTGTAGGACTCAATCTTCCCTAACAGTCATCCACACTTGTTCTTTACAGGAGAATGTGTAAACTGTTTTACTAGTGGGAAATGCCCGTGAACAAGACCACACTCCACGGACCTCCTCTTATCTTGGCACCTGCTGCTTGGAGGGCCTGGACTCATACATTTGGGAGAAGGAATTTGTTAGAATAACATGGGGCAGCCTGTAAGCTGTAAGGAAAATCCCAGTCAGTGTCCAGTAATCTAAGAACTGAAAACTAGTGGATAGTCAGTCAAGGCCCCATCATCAGCATGAACCTGTCCCAGCCCCTTTCTGCCTCAGAATGGGAACTGACTGACCTCACATAGGTATGACCTGACGTAGGTCATGAACCCACCCTTTTCTGGTTTGTCAGGCCCTCCAAGACTGCCTGTAACAGGAAAGCATAGCCCCCTAAGGAGAAGTGGAAAAGAAGGAACGGCAGTGCGATGAAGAAGGACGACCATGCGTAGTCCAGGATGTTCTCTGCTGAGTCCTAAAGTGTCACCATAGAGCCGAGCTCCACATGTCTGCTGCAGAGTCTGGCAGCGCCCTGCCCAAGTTCCCTCACCGCTCACCTGCTGTTCCTTGTCTCAAAGCTTTCTCTGGCACACAATCACCTGTTTCTCTGCAGGCCAGGAGAGCCTGAAAATGACCAGCAGCCAATGACTTAAGAGACCCCGGGTCCCTCATCCTTCCCGGGGAATCTCTCCACTGGCTCCCATAGGTACCAGTGGGTTTGATTGCCAGTGGCCTATGGTGATAACCTGCTTGATAACACACCCATCACTGGCTATCTGCCTTTCCTGGGCTCATTTGCTCATTCATCCCTCAGAATCTCCTTCATCTCCCAAATATGTTACTTATACTCAAATCCTTGATTAGGGCCCATGCTGGGAGACTGAATCGCGGTGCATTGGTACCATGAGACGTCATGTTGCAATGAGAATGAATGGTCCACAACTGCATGCCACCATTGGGTGGATCACACACATGTGATACAGAGAGAGTGAGGCCAGACGCAAGGGGACCCTACCACGGAAGGAAGGCCCACTGACAAAAGGAGGAGGCAGAAACGTAAATACATAATAATTCTAAAACAATCAAAACACACACAGAACACAATGAAAGATTCTACTTTCAGCACAAAAGGCCGGTGAAACCAGGCTGTCAGTGATCAGCTTTAGGGGCAGGTAGTGACTCCTGGAGGCACAAGAAAGGCATCTGGAAATGTTCTGCTTGTAGATCTGGGTGCTGTTTACAAAGGTGGGCTTAATTTGAGAAAATCCATCAAGCCTGTGAGTGGGTGCTCAGTCATATCCAACTCTTCGTAACCCAACGGATTGTAGCTCACCAGACTTCTCTGCCCATGAAATTTTCATGGCCAGAATACTGGAGTGGGTTGCCATTTCCTTCTCCAGGGGATCATCCCGACCCAGGGATCAAACCCACATCTTTGGCATCTTCTGCATTGGCAGGCGGATTCTTCTACCATTAGCGCCACCTGGGAAGCCCCAGTGATTACTTTTTCACATTTCTGTAGATAAAGACTTAAAATATTTTCAAAAGATACAGTGCGGGGTGGAGGGTGGGGGAGATTGTATCATTGGTTTGTTTATCTGTCCATCCTTTCATCCATCA
This sequence comes from Bubalus kerabau, assembly GCF_029407905.1. Classification (NCBI taxonomy): domain Eukaryota; kingdom Metazoa; phylum Chordata; class Mammalia; order Artiodactyla; family Bovidae; genus Bubalus; species Bubalus kerabau. The sequence goes on along the minus strand of NC_073636.1, from coordinate 40,538,879 downwards.
AATAATTAAATCTGAGTTCCCAGGAGGCATGGGTCTCCCTCCCTACCTCAAGAAAATTACTGTCTTGTGAGTGAGAAAGGAAAGTAAAAACTGTAGCAGGGTTCTGTTTTAATGCGGAAATATTTTGTTCAGGGCAAAAGTTTCCATATGTGTAATAATGAGTGAAGATGCTGGAGAATAACACTTCTTTGTCACTTGAGAAGCAAAGTATAAAAATAAATTCTGCATTTGATGGAACATTCTTAACCCCTTCAACTGCAAAATAAATGTCTTTACCACGCCTTCAGAAAGATGCGACTGGAGAGGCAGATACCCCAAGCAGTGGCAGGAGCAGTAATTGGTGACTTATTCATCATCTGTGACAACTCAACACCCTCCAGGCAGGCAGAGCCCAGCACCTGGCTTCCCTCTGCTCTCTTGTCAGTCTGGGTGATTCTTATCTTGTGCCTTTCCTGACTCTACACTGGAGACAGAGTTCCCTCCCCCACAGGATGTCTCCTGACAGCTCATAGCCTGCTTCTTGGGAGGACATGCTGGGCTTTGGAGAGATACCTATTAAGATTCACAACCAGTTCATTTCAGTCGCTCAGTTGGGTCCGATTCTTTGCAGCCCCATGGACTGCAGCATGCCAGGCTTCCCTGTCCTTCACCATCTCCTGGAGCTTGCTCAAACTCATGTCCATCGAGTCGGTGATGCCATCCAGCCATCTCATCCTCTGTAATCTCCTACTCCTCGTGCATTCCATCTTTCCCAATGTCAGGGTCTTTTCTAAGGAGTCAGTTCTTGGCATCAGGTGGCCAAAGTATTAGAGTTTCAGCTTCAGCATCAGTCCTTCCAATGAACACTCAGGACTGATTTCCTTTAGGAAGGACTAGTTGGATCTCCTTGCAGTCCAAGGGAGTCTCAAGAGTCTTCTCTAACACCAAAGTTCAGAAGCATCAATTCTTTGGCGCTCAGCTTTCTTTATGGTCCCACTCTCACATCCATACATGACCACTGGAAAAACCATGGCTTTGACTAGACGGACCTTTGTTGGCAAAGTAATGTCTCTGCTTTTTACTACGCTGTCTAGGTTGGTCATAGCGTTTCTTCCAAAGAGAACCCCATGAACAGTATGAAAAGATTCACTACCAGGAAAGACCAAAAACTGAAAACTTCCCTGGTAGCTCAGAGCTTAAAGCGTCTGCCTCCAGTGTGGGAGACCTGGGTTCGATCCCTGGGTCTGGAAGATCCCCTGGAGAAGGAAATGGCAACCCACTTCAGTATTCTTGCCTGGAGAATCCCATGGACAGAGGAGCCTGGTAGGCTACAGTCCACTGGGTCGCAAAGAGTCAGACACGACTAAGCGACTTCAGTTCTTCACTTATGACATAGCTTCAATAACCAGTTCTATTTATTATCCAGCAGAGGGCACTAGAGAGGAGCTGGCCAAGCCTGAGGAACACTGACCACAGTCACATTTAACAAACAGCCAGTTCAGGAGTTTGGGGTTGACATACATGCACTGCTGCTGCTGCTGCTGCTGCTAAGTCGCTTCAGTGGTGTCCGACTCTGTGCGACCCCACAGAGGGCAGCCCACCAGGCTCCCCCATCCCTGGGATTCTCCAGGCAAGAATACTGGAGCGGGTTGCCATTTCCTTCTCCAATGCATGAAAGTGATAAGTGAAAGTGAAAGTGAAGTCGCTCAGTCGTGTCTGACTCTTAGCGACCCCATGGACTGCAGCCTATCAGGCTCCTCCATCCATGGGATTTTCCAGGCAAGAGTACTGGAGTGGGGTGCCATTGCCTTCTCCATATATGCACTACTATATATAAAATAGATAATCCACAAGGACCTACTGTAGAGCACAAGGAACTCCACTCTGTATTCCGTAATATTTGGGAAAAGAATGGATATGTGTATAACTGAATCACTTTGCCATGTGCCTGAAACTAACACGACATTGTAAATCAACTATACTGCAGTATAAAATAAAAATTAACGAAAAAATAGCCCTTCAGTCTGGCCTCCTTAAGGATTCTCTCCACCCACTCACCCCCATTCCCAACTTCCTCTTCAGAATACAGCCACCACCCGGCTCTCAAGGACTTCTGCTGACAGAGCAGGAAACAGACCTTGGGACGTTTTCCTAATCAGAAAAGTGAGAGTTGTTTACAAGTGATGGTCATTGTCTTGTGGGTAAGATGTCAGGATGCTTGGTGATCCCTGGGGGCACACATTTCTCTGCAGATTTCAGAGGGAGCCTCCTCCTTTACCAACTCAGCCTTTTTTTCTCCTTTGAAGAGAAATAGTGGGTTAAGGAGAGGGTGGTTGTGCAGCACAACCCAAAAGGCAAACACTAGGAGGATTACTTGGACCTTCACTTAATAAACAGAGTTGTTCTGACATCTCCTGCTGCTACTGCTAAGTCACTTCAGTCGTGTCCGACTGTGCGACCCCATAGACGGCAGCCCACCAGGCTCCCCCATCCCTGGGATTCTCCAGGCAAGAACACTGGAGTGGGTTGCCATTTCCTTCTCCAATGCATGAAAGTGAAAATTGAAAGTGAGTCACTCAGTCGTATCCGACTCTTAGCGACCCCATGGACTGCAGCCTACCAGGCTCCTCCGTCCATGGGATTTTCCAGGCAAGAGTACTGGAGTGGGGAGCCGTTGCCTTCTCCGCTGACATCTCCAGATAGCCATTATTACTATTACCTCAAGAAGTCTTATTCTTTGAATGCATTTCTTAACCTAAATGCATTAATATCTGATTGCATAATATCTAAACTTATTGATATCTAAATGATTTAGCAAACATTTACAAAAAGTAGGAATTTTAAAGAAATTAACCACTGTTTTCTAATTTTATTTTTTCTGACCTGTCTTTTTCTCTCTGGAGGCCTGTGGAATCTTCTCTCTCTCCTTGGTGGTTGGAGGGAATATGGGGTGGGGGGGTGCTTCACCCAGATCCCCTTTGGGAGCGAGGCACTGGGAGAGTTGGTACTTGCAGGTGAGACCTGCTCTGGAATTGACTTTAACCAAATGGAGTGATCTTGCAGCCACGTGCATCCAACGTCTGGGCAATATGGAGGTACAAGGCTGAGTCCCCTTGGCTCAGTTGAAGACTGTTAAAGGGACATTCTGGCTCCAGAGCTACCTAGAAGATTAGCTGAGACTCTGGTTTGCCAGACAACACTTGCCCCCCTGCTTCCTGCCTGGCCTCTAGAACAAGAACTAAGGTCAAGTCACAATATACCCCAGTGAGGGAAGGGCTGGGTCTGCCAGGTGAGGACAAGGGCCATCTTGTGATGGAGCTGCAGGGCCCAGGCATCATGTACCATAGAAGCCAGGAGGCTGGTTTCAGAGCTGTGCCCTGAGGGTGCTGGACCAAAGCGTAGAACAAGAAGTTGGATAGTGGAGACGCTATTAATATGAGAACACTCACTCATGATAGGCTTCCCTGGTGGCTCAGACAGTAAAGAATCTGCCTGCAATGCAGGAGACCCAGGTTTGATCTCTGGGTCAGGAAGATCTCCTGGAGAAGGGAATGGCTACCCATTCCAGTATTCTTGCCTGCACAATTCCATGGACAGAGGAGCCTGGTGGGTTACAGTCCACGAGGTCACAAAGAGTAGGACCTGACTGAGTGACTAACACAGTCACTCATGATGGGGGAATTTAGCAAGGATCTCAGAAGGAGGTGCTGTCCCCTGGTAGGGTGATTTGGAAGCCTATAAAAAGTGGTGGCCACATTGTTATTCAGTCACTACGTCATGTCCAATTCTTTGTGACCCCATGGACTGTAGCACACCAGGCTCTCCTGTCCTTCACCATCTTCTGGAGTTTGCTCAAACTCATGTCCATTGAGTTGGTGATGCCATTCCACCATCTCATCCTCTGTCATCCCCTTCTCCTCTTACCCTCAATTTTTCCCAGCAGCAGGGTCTTTTCCAGTGAGTCAGCTCTTCATATCAGGTGGCCAAAGTATTGGTGCTTCTGCTTCAGCACCAGTCCTTCCAATGAATATTCAGAACTGCTTTCCTTCAGGATGGACTGGTTTAATCTCCTCACTGTCCAAAGGACTCTCAAGAGTCTTGTGGCCACACTGAGAGCTGTAGGAATGCTGGAACAGGATCAAAGGTTCAAGGTCAAATCATGCTCAATTGTATGTACTATGTAAAGGCAAAAAACCCACTAGGTGACTTGGGGCCATGGATCATCCCAGAAGACACTTCGTTGACCAAAGCAAGGAGGAGTGTACAGAGAAGAGAAGGACCCACTGTCTTCGAGAAGTTTAGTGTTGGCTCTTCCCTGTAGGACAGCGCTGGTGGTAGGAAATAGTGTTATAGAGCTGGGATCCTTGCAGCAAAGAGGGTGAGAGGAACCAGAACTCAGATGGGAGCCCTTGTTAGAAGCCAGGTGGGCACAATTGTTATAATAAGTGGCATGGCTGGAAGGGCAGCCAGTGTCCCCTGACCAATAGAGAGATAAAGGGGTGACCAGTAAAATATGTTGCTCTGAGGGCCAAATGGGTGGTCAGTTGTGTCATGGTACACAAACAACCCTTGGTGATTCACTAGGACTTGCAGAACGCGGAAGAGCTGTTCTCATGGTTACAATTTATTGCAGGAAAAAGATACAGCTTAAAATCAGCAAAGGCAAAAGGCACCTGGAAAGAGGGCAGGAGAAACTAGGTGTGAGTGTCCAGCTGTCCTCTCCCAGGGGAGTCATGGGAGGTGCTTCAGTCTCCCAGCAACGGTGTGTGACCACAGGTGGCGTTTTGACAACCAGAGAAGCTTAGCTGAGCCTTCTAGTCTAAGCTTGGGGTTGGTCATATAGACACGAAGTTCCCAGATGCCTGACCTTCGTGGCTCAGCCCCCAGCCCCTTCAGGTTTCAAACTGACACGCGTGGCCTAAAGCTCCCCCCATAAGTGACAGTGATAGTGTTAACTATCTGTGTTCCAAGGCCCCAGGTACAAAGACACTCTGATCAGTCAGGATATTCTGAGGGCTTAGAGGTTATCTCCTACTAGCCAGTAGAGAGCCAGTTTCTTTGGACCATGCATGGTTTGAACATCCCAGACCAGTTGAGTTAAATCCAATACTGCACATCAGCCAACAGGAATCTTGCTTTTTTTTTGTAAAGAAAAGAAATCAAGGATGAATGATCAGGAATTTGAATGTTGTTCCCTCCAAAAGGGTCCCAATTCCTTGCCCAGTTACAGGACTTGCAGTTCTGAGTCCTGGGGCACCTGGAGGAAAGGAGAGACCCAGCCCCTGAGAAGAAGGACCCTCCCCGCTGTGGCCAAGTGTATGGTGGACATTTGCCCCCAGACCTTCCACTTAGGTCACTGAGCACTGAGGACAAGGGGACACACAAGCTCTTCAGGGACTATTAAGCACATGCACTGAGCTGACACTGATCCCTGAGGACAAAACATCCTTCTGGCCCCTGGTCAGAGAGGGTGCACATGGGACCAGGCAGCTGAGGGTGTCCTGGGTCAGTCTAGCTCCTAGTGAGCCCACAAGGCCCATTGACCCAGGTGGTGCTCATTTTAAAGTCTCTGAAAGTATCATTGGAGCACACATTTGATAGTTGCTGGAGTTCTCACAATCCTTCCTTGACCTGCGGGGCAAGAGCTACTCTGGGAAGACCAAAAACGAGCCCTGGAAATGCCCCCTCTCAGGCTGCTAAAATATACTATTAAAAGTCACATTCAACATGCTGCTATATTTAAAATAGATAACCAACAAGGACCTACTGTACAGCACAGGGAACTCTGCTCAATATTCTATAATAATCTAATTGGGAAAAGAATTTGAAAAAGTGTGCTGCTGCTAAGTTGCTTCAGACATGTTCGACTCTGTGAGACCCTGTGGACTGTAGCCCACCAGGCTCCTCTGTCCATGGGATTCTTCTAGCAAGAATACTTGAGTGGATTGCCATGCCCTCTGCAAAATACTGGAGTGGGTTGCCACACCCTCCTTCAGGGGATCTTCCCAACTAAGGGATCAAACCCAGGTCTCCTGCATTGCAGGTAGATTCTTTACCATCTGAGCTACCAGGGAAAAAGTATAGATACAGATACATGTATATGTATAACTGAATTACTTTTATGTACACCTGAAACTAACACAACATTGTTAACACTATTCTAAAATAAAATAAAATAAAAAATTCTCCTCTCTGAAGAACATAGGAAATCTGGATATTCTGTAGAATATCTCCTTTGGGTATAGTATTGATGATATTAATCAGGCCAAGTGAGCAAGAATGTCGGAGGTATCGGTAATTATGTCCCTTTTATTTAAAAAAAATTTTATAATCCACTTTTTACCTATCACTTTGTTTATCATTGAATTCTTTCTGGATGGACACAGAGAGCCCAAGTATCACTGCATCCTGATACCAGGAACTAAGGCCTGACCCAGGAAGAGGATGGAATGATGACTCTCCCTGACTTCAGTCAACTAAAACTTGGACTCTGTTGACCTTTGCCCCAATTCTTTGCTGAATTCTCCTCTGCTCAAGCCCCCTTATGAGTATGCATGTACTCTAGGTTAAAATTTCCCAAGTTTGCTGCTCTGAGAGACCCTGGGAAAAGATTCCCCCATCCTTGTTCTCCTTACTGGTTGCAAGTAATCAGTTCTTTTTTCTCCCCCTTCCACAAAAAAAAAAAAAAAAGTCAATCACTCTATTATACAGTTGTAACATAAAACATTGTACACCAACTATACTTCAATTTTATTTTATTTTTAATATAAATTTATTTATTTTAATTGGAGGCTAATTACTTTACAATATTGTATTGGTTTTGTCATACATCAACATGAATCTGCCATGGGTGTACACATGTTCCCCATCCTGAACCCCCCCTCCCTCCTCCCTCCCCATCCCATCCCTCTGGGTCAGCCCAGTGCACCAGCCCCAAGCATCCTGTACCATGCATTGAACCTGGACTGGCAACTCATTTCACATACGATAATATACATGTTTCAATGCCATTCTCCCATATCATCCCACCCTCGCCCTCACCCACAGAGTCCAAAATACTGTTCTATACATCTGTGTCTCTTTTGCTGTCTCGCATACAGGGTTATCAATACCATCTTTCCAAATTCCATATATATGCGTTAGTATACTGTATTGGTATTTTTCTTTCTGGCTTATTTCACTCTGTATAATAGGCTCCAGTTGCATCCACCTCATTAGAACTGATTCAAATGTATTCTTTTTAATGGCCGAGTAATACTCCATTGTGTATATATACCACACCTTTCTTATCCATTCATCTGTTGATGGACATCTAGGTTGCTTCCATGTCCTGGCTATTATAAACAGTGCTGCGATGAACATTGGGGTGTCTCTTTCAATTCTGGTTTCCTCAGTGTGTATGCCCAGCAGTGGGACTGCTGGGTCATATGGCAGTTCTATTTCCAGTTTTTTAAGGAATCTCCACACTGTTCTCCATAGTGGCTGTATTAGTTTGCATTCCCACCAACAGTGTAAGAGGGTTCCCTTTTCTCCACACCCTCTCCAGCATTTATTGCTTGTAGATTTTTGGATAGCAGCCATTCTGACTGGCATGAAATGGTACCTCATTATGGTTTTGATTTGCAGTTCTCTGATAATGAGTGATGTTGAACATCTTTTCATGTGTTAGCCATCTGTATGTCTTCTTTGGAGAAATGTCTATTTAGTTCTTTGGCCCATGTTTTGATTGGGTCATTTATTTTTCTGGAATTGAGCTGCAGGAGTTGCTTGTATATTTTTGAGATTAATTCTTTGTCAGTTGCTTTGTTTGCTATTATTTTCTCCCATTCTGAAGGCTGTCTTTTCACCTTGCTTATAGTTTCCTTTGTTATGCAAAAGCTTTTAATTTTAATTATGTCCCATTTGTTTATTTTTGCTTTTATTTCCAATATTCTGGGAGATGGGTCATAGAGGATCCTGCTGTGATTTATGTCGGAGAGTGTTTTGTCTATGTTTTCCTCTAGGAGTTTTATAGTTTCTGGTCTTATGTTTAGATCTTTAATCCATTTTGAGTTTATTTTTGTGTATGATGTTAGAAAGTGTTTTAGTTTCATTCTTTTACAAGTGGTTGACCAGTTTTCCCAGCATCACTTGTTAAAGAGATTGTCTTTTCTCCATTGTATATTCTTGCCTCCTTTGTCAAAGATAAGGTGTCCATAGGTATGTGGATTTATCTCTGGGCTTTCTATTTTGTTCCATTGATCTATATTTCTGTCTTTGTGCCAGTACCATACTGTCCTGATGATTGTGGCTTTGTAGTAGAGCCTGAAGTCAGGCAGGTTGATTCCTCCAGTTCCATTCTTCTTTCTCAAGATTGCTTTGGATATTCAAGGTTTTTTTGTATTTCCATACAAACTGTGAAATTTTTTGTCCTAGTTCAGTGAAAAATACCGTTGGTAGCTTGATAGGGATTGCATTCAATCTGTAGATTGCTTTGTGTAGTATACTCATTTTCACTATATTGATTCTTCCGATCCATGAACACAGTATATTTCTCCATCTATTTGTGTCCTCTTTGATTTCTTTCACCACTGTTTTATAGTTTTCTATATATAGGTCTTTTGTTTCTTTCAGATCAGATCAGATCAGTCGCTCAGTCATGTCCGACTCTTTGCGACACCATGAATCGCAGCACGCCAGGCCTCCCTGTCCATCACCAACTCCCGGAGTTCACTGAGACTCATGTCCATTGAGTCAGTGATGCCATCCAGCCATCTCATCCTCTGTCGTCCCCTTCTCCTCTTGCCCCCAATCCCTCTCAGCATCAGAGTATTTTCCAATGAGTCAACTCTTCGCATGAGGTGGCCAAAGTACTGGAGTTTTAGCTTAGCATCATTCCTTCCAAAGAAATCTCAGGGCTGATCTCCTTCAGAATGGACTGATTGGATCTCCTTGCAATCCAAGGGACTCTCAAGAGTCTTCTCCAACACCACAGTTCAAAAGCATCAATTCTTCGGTGCTCAGCCTTCTTCACAGTCCAACTCTCACATCCATACATGACCACAGGAAAAACCATAGCCTTGACTAGACAAGCCTTTGTTGGCAAAGTAATGTCTCTGCTTTTGAATATGCTATCTAGGTTGGTCATAACTTTCCTTTCAAGGAGTAAGCGTCTTTTAATTTTATGGCTGCAGTCACCATCTGCAGTGATTTTGGAGCCCAGAAAATGTAGATATATTCCTAAGTATTTTATTCTTTTCATTGCAATGGTGAATGGAATTGTTTCCATAATTTCTCTTTCTGTTTTCTCACTGTTAGTGTATAGGAATGCAAGAGATTTCTGTGTGTTGATTTTATATCCTGGAACTTTACTATATTCATTGATTAGCTCTAATAATTTTCTGGTAGAGTCTTTAGGGTTTTCTATGTAGAGGATCATGTCATCTGCAAACAGTGAGAGTTTTACTTCTTCTTTTCCAATCTGGATTCCTTTTATTTCTTTTTCTGCTGATTGCTGTGGCCAAAACTTCCAAAACTATGTTGAATAGTAGTGGTGAGAGTGGGCACCCTTACTTCAATTTTAGAATGTGACATTCAGTGATAATGGCAGAGACTCATGCCATTCTTAGAGATTAAAAAAGATGCAAAGTTGATGGTCCCAATGACATCCCCATTTAATTCCTTGGTCTGTCCCTTACAAAAGACGACAGGTCTTAGAGGATGACTGTGGAATAACATTGTTGTTGTTCAGTCATCCAGCCGTGTCTGACTCTTTGCGACCCCTTGGACTGCAGCACACCAGGTCTGCAGGAATAATGTAAAACTAACCAAATAAAGTTCTGTGCCATGTGTAGTATCTTCCTAGAGCAGATTAATCCAGCCTAAGGTGGGAGGTATCCACCTTTGATCTGGGGCATGTTCTTCTTCACTCCTGTTCTTAGAAAGGTCAGAAACTCATTGTATTCCCAGGGACCCACAATTCTACACAGTTAACAACCTTGCCCTGGAGCGTTGTATTAATTCTCCTGCTCTGTGTCATGACTGTCTTCTGAAGGACATGGGAAATCCAGACAATCTGCAGAATATCCCCTTTGGGCATAATATTGAGGATATGAATCAGACCAGTTAAGGAAGAATGTCAGATGTATTGGTAAGGCAGGTGCACTCCAGGGGGTGGTAGACAAACCATGTGAAGAGTCGGGATCCTAGCGCATCAGTAAAACTGTTCACGGCCAGTGGTCTGGGACATGCCTGGACAACCCTCCAAAACAAAAGACGAACTATTACCTCTTACAGCCCCCACCACAAAGATAAAAATCACAATATCCCGTAGGCTTCTTTGGATCCTGGAGGCAGTATATTCCACAACTGGTATCTTTCTCCGATCCGTTTATAGAGGGACATGTAAAGATCCCCCCTTTGCCTGTGACACAGAAGAGGAAGGTGGTCTGCAAAGCCCACAGCTCTGCAGTGTGGGCCGTACAAACCCACATTGGTGATGAGAAAGATGCTGTGAAATATTCACACGAAAATCCAATAGGATGATCACAATATAGACCTTAATGTTCTGGAGCAAGGCTGTTTCACCTGCAACAGAGACCCACACACTGTTCAAGTAGAGATCTTGGGTGATCAATGGCCCTGGTTGAAACCTGGGTGACAGGTAGCCTTAGCTCCTTGGTGTGAGCTGGAGTCTGTGGAACCCACTGAACCACAAGGTAGGGTGATTGTGAGGTGGGACCCTCCTATGAGTAGGATGGGGTCATTGCAAACTGTCAAGTGTGGTGCACCAAGCCCACGTCACCCACTGCTGCCACACCAGCCCCTCTCCACCAGCTCATCCTGGATAGAAGAATCCTGGCAGGTTGGTTGGGGGCTAGAGGAGGAAGGTGGGCAGGTGGGCACAGAAAGATCTGGGGAAGAGACCTGGAGGTAGAGTGCCTCCAAGTGTGAAGATCTTTGCATCACATGTTAACACCCACCAGAGCCCTTCTGGCCCCTCAGTTGTTTGGCATCTTTTCCATGTCAGATGCTGTCTGGAGGAGATGGGTTTTCTCAGTAGACAGGAGCCCAGAGAGACCAAGAGGAGGTGGAAGAGCCTCACCCCTAGGTGATTCCTAGAGGAATCACTCTGATCACTGCAGTGTTTGGGGAAGGTCTTCCTCTTTCTGGGAGCTGAGGTCATATCATTAAGTTATCCTGTTTGTAAAATAAAGTTCCTTTGTCTGGAAGGAAGCAGACATGTCCACCTCATCCAAGGGCTCCATTACCTAGGCTCAGAGCCTTGGAGTGACTTGCAGGCATCCAGCGGCAGCTGAGGCAAGACCTGGTCTCCCATCTTGACTCAGTGCCTGTCCACCCTCCACCACCTGGGGTCTGGACTTTGCAGAGTGTTTGAAAAGCCAGCAAATGAAAATCTATTGTTGCCCTCTTGTTTATCTGCTCTTATTTTATGGCAAATTGAGACCTTGAATCTGGGTATTCCAAAGGCCAATCAATTAGCCAGATGCTGGCATTGGACGCAAAGGTAGAGTTACTCTTTCCATCCAGGCAGGAGGGAGCCAGCTATTCATTTTAAGATGAAAATTATAGGCTAGCATCTATGACAGCATCTGAGTTTATGTTCGCTTAGTTCCTGGATGGTTTTCAGTGCATTCATCGCCATATACGCTGTTGGGCTGAAACAAACATTTCTAATGATTAAAATGCTCTTTTTTTCTCTCCCATCATTCCCAAATCTTAATAAACCACAGCTCACTGCTTTGTGGAAAGGAAACCCCCAGAGGAGAAATGGAGTGTGTCTCCTAAAACTTTTAAACAGAGTCACATTTGTGGAAATGAGGTCATTTTGAGCCTGAATTACTCAGCCCAGACCACTGTCTACCCTCCACATCAGGGTCATGGGATTTCTTTCTTCGCAGTCAGTTTGATAGTTTCATTGCCCAGGATGTCTCGGGTAGTGAGAGGTAGAACCAGACACCTGGACTCCTGAACCTACATCCTTAACTATGCTGACAGCTTGGAGAAGCAATCACTCTTCAATGGCAAATCATCTCTAGGAGTGAATTTTTTTTTGATATTTGTCTTTGTCTGACTTGCTTCACTTACTTTGATCATCTCTAGGTCTGCCCATGTTGTTGCAAATGGCATTGTCATCTTTTCTTTATATGTTAATCCTTTTATTTAACAAATCAATTTACTTTCATTTTTAAAGAGAAAATAGACATTTATTTCTTAAAAAAAAAGAGAGAGAGACCCCGTCAGGGAATCTATATGTATGAGGGTAATTCTTTGATTTTGAAGTGAATAAATGTTCAGGCCATAAACTTTTTGGGGATACTAGCAAGTGCTCTTGATGGTATAGGTAGGTGACTACGTCAGGAAGCACTGTCACCTTTTAATGACCATCGCTTCCTGTAATGATATCAGCGTTGTACGTCCTAAGTGAAAATGGATACTGGGTAGTCATAGCGGGTGCCTGGCCATCACAAACCTCAGCAGATGATTGACTTAGTCCTTGGGCGTCATCGGAGGAGTCTGAGGAGTGAAGTGATTGGGTCGAGGAGATGAACTCGGCAGAACTGTGGGAAAAACAGAGGGGGCGAACAGAGGCTTGTGCTGGTGGCGTTCCCCTCAAGGGAAGAGGACACCCCCAAGGACGTCTCTGGACATCCCGAGAAACTCAGGCAGCAGTACTGTGCTGCTTTCAGATGTGTGGCTCAGGCAACCCTTTAAGGAACCAGCCTGATGGTCCTAAAACTGAACGATGAGAAGTAGAGTCAACAGTCACGTGATTAGTGACTTTATCTCGTCTCATGCTGGATGTCACGCCTCTCCTTTACTTTTAGAAAGCCACCCCCAAAACACTTTCAATCCATCTTTTGAGCTCATTTTGACATGAATGCTGTGTTTTATGATTGACTAACATTTCAAACCATGTTCCATTTGAACTAGGTTCAACTGCCCTTGGAATTTTTGTCCTTGGGAATTTTTATCATCACCTTAGAACCAACTCATCAACTATGTAATCACAGTTGAATAGGCATTTATATCAGGGAGACGTTCAGGAGCTTTATGATTCCAAAAACAAAATGCAGATACACAAAACAAACAACGGCAGTTATAAATACAGAGTCTGGTCTGGTGTGCACAGGTTTTATAATAAATTGTAGTAGAATCCGTTGTCAATCTGATGGGACTTTGAATTCAGTCATCGCCATGCTTATGGCCTTCTTTCAATAGTGTACCACCTGAATTTTGAATATTGGGATTACTGAGATGTTTCCATGATTTATGGGGACAGAGGGATGAGGTATTCGAAGTTGGAATTGTTCTGTATGCAGCCTTGGCTTCCTGCCTTGGCCTTCCACATGGTGCATCTTCAAAACAGTAGGGCTTAGGTTAGAACTGCATTTTCTTTGCTAAAGGAACACATGAATGGCAGGATGTAGGTCACTCTCATCAGCACTGAAAGTCAAAAGACTGGCGCCAGTGCAAGGAATGGTGTGAAACGGCCAGTTTTCAGGCCACAAAGTTCTTTGAGGACTTTCTGGAACTGAGCTGTGTTAAAAACAAGCATCTCCAGGTCAGATGCTGGCTGATCGGCAAAAAACAAATCAATCCACTGGGTTTGCCCCAGACTCGTTCCCTCACCTTAGTAAGACTTACATGCTTTGAACTTCATAAAGATACGTTTACATTTGTGTTTTAAAACCTAGGTCTCTTGTGAATGAACATGGCGCTGTTTCCAAAATGCAGATGCAGAAGTAGAAATAATTCCATTCGTTATGTCACCAAATTGAGTTCATTGTGCAGGAAAGAGTTCTGGTTTGAGCTGGGCACTTTGACCTCGTGTTTTGGCTGATCAGCAACATTCAATGTTTATCTTTGATAATGGATTTCTGGCAAAACTTCTGTTTTCATTCAGTGAACTACTGAGAATTATAAATTCTGAAATCTGGGCAGATTGGTCAACAATGTGATAAACACAGCTTCACAACTACACAGATGGAGGCAGGGCCTGCCTCACAGGGCGCAGGCCATGGAATTTATCAAAAGTTATTACAGTCAAACATCAGATCTTCAGCTGAGTTGAAGAGTGAGCTATTCTTTCTAACAGAGCTATAACCTGATTTGCCTACAAAAACACATGTATTAATAAGAGCAAAAAAAAAAAAAAAAAGAGCAAAACTAGCAGAGGCCAGGTGAGCTTTTGGTGGCTGAAGGTCCAGGTCTCCTTCTCTGGTTTGCTGCCACTCTCTCATCATGTTCCTGCCGTATGCTACCTGTGGGGTAACCTTGTTCATAAAGAACCCAGGACCAACGGATGGTACCCTTTAGTTCCTATTACCTACCAATCCCTCTACAAAGGCATCCCAAATGCACATAGACGTGGTGTCGAGGTACTTTTGCCACACTGCAATAGCTCTAATGCAAGCACCCTAACCCCTCTTCCAACCAGACAGCTGCTCCTAAGCCCTGCTGGTATGGACATTTTGGATCAGTCTCTGCTTAGAGGATTTAGCTTATCCCAAGCTGACAAAAGAGGCTTCTCTCTACGTCACTGCAAAGCTGGTGAATGAACCTATCCGAGGACCAGCCACCAGCCAGACATCTGCACAGTAGTGAGCCCACTCATCTTTGGAAACCCAGAGAGATCCAGCCAGCCTTTGAGACCTTCACAATGGGAAGATCAAGAGAGCTGTTGTCTGGAGCGTGAGGCCCTTGCTAACTCTGACACCTGAACTGAAGGTTTGTTTCCCCTCCAGGAGTGGGCACAGAGCAGAGGGTTGCCCAACCCAGCCTCTTGGACCTCTTTCATCGGCATCCAGAGAGGGAGCTAGGCATGCTTGCCATGGGTACCACTGGCCAACCTCCTTTGCCCCCAAGGTCAGCTATTGTCTTGCCTTTGGAGAACGACGAACGTAAAGCCTGCAGGGAGAACCTGAATGAGGATGGTGGGATCTGCTCACCTAGTAAATTCCAACTGCACATCCATCTGGCCCAGGCATCAAGCGAGATGCTGGGGACCCAGCCAGGAGTGGGAATGGTGCCTCTCCCCATGGAGCACCTCAGCATTTTCTGAAGAAATGAAGAAGAGAGGAGGGCTGATGGAGATGAGCCAGGGTCTTGTGGGGGTCTTAGTGGGGCTCTAAGATGACACTGTAGACCACATCCTTGTGCTCATCTGCAGCTGCAGGCAGTTTCCTGGATCACCGACTTAATCCCACCTCCAGCACGTGCCTGCCTCTCTCTCTTCTCTACCTGGGGCTGAGGGCAGCCAGGAGGTGTCAGCCCCCTGATGTCCCTAAGGTGACACTCAATCAGCTGGAATCCTGATTTCTCTTCCATGCCTCCTCCATGGACCTAGGGCAAGGCTGAGACAGACCTCACCCCTCACCCAGGGACCTGCCTCAGAGGGAACCCCGGTCACCCACAGCTCAGCCTGCACACTGACACAGAACTTTGTTAACTTCCCTGCCTGGCGTTCCCCCTCCCTTACGGAGCCTTCTAGGCTACCTCCCAGTTAGTCCCTTGGCTCAAATCCTTGCCTCAGACTCTGCCTTTATGGGGGATACAGGCTAAGGATCTGAAATAACACCTGATACCATCGTGACTCTCCCATGGAGGAGGGAGGCGGCAGCCAGCCCCAGGTTCACACTCGGTCAGGCAGAGTGGCCCACCTTGGATGAAGTTCCACCTGTTCTTATGACCAAGCAACTTTGTGTGTACACAGTCTGACCAGTTTTAGGCAGCCATCCTACTGAGATTACTCCAAGAGGGATTATAAAGGATTTGAAAAGTTAGCAAGTCTGAAACACTTAAGAGGGCTCATCTCTTCCCATTTCCCCATGTGATGGATACTTTTCAAGTGATGCTCATGAGGTCATGGGTCACCCCTCCCCTTCCCTATGTCCAGGCCTCAGGAAATACAGGCCCTCCTTTTCCTGAGACAGGAAGCACAGGTGCACTGTCTCTCAGGAAAATTTCTTAGGGCCAGATGTGTTTTAGCATTTAAATGGTTCAGATGCTGGAAGGATAAAACACTATTTATACCATATATGACATCTTACCTCTGGGTAAGTCTGAGACCACATTTCCTGATCAAACAGTTTAAAATTTCTGCATCTCTGCGTTGAACATGAGTTTTCCCCAACCCTACAGAAACTTTTGATTCTCAGAACATTTCAGACTTCAAATTCCAAGCATGAGACGGTGAGGCTGTTTCATATCCTACTCACCCAAGTTCTGTCACCTTGGGGACTGCCGCCTGTCCCTCCTCTTCTGTGACCCCTTCTCTGACTTCTGAACGACTCAGAGGACCCATAGTCTATAGCATAAAATATAGCTCTTGATACTACCTTAGCTTATATTGTTCTCTCATGGTTTTCATGCATGAATCTTTCATTTCAATTTTAAAAATCCTCGAAGGCAGCAATCACATTTTATGTACCACACTGCATTTAGCAGGACTTTTTTGGCTGCAGGAAAAATGGATTCATATTCAACTTTTAAAAATTGAATTTGGGGTCTTCTAACTGAAAAGTGCAGGAACACACCCTGATTCAGGACCAGCTGGATCCAGGGGCTCCATCAGTGCATCAAGGTTCTATCTTAGAGCTCTCTGTGTCTCTGGGTGCTGCTCCTTTTTGACCAGGCTTTCTCTATATGGCAACCCCTAGAGGTTTGAGGTTTATAACTAACTGAGCAGTTTTCAGGGAGGACAGCTCCTCTGTCCTGATGCTTTCACAAAAACTCTCACCAATTACAACCATCAGCCAGCTTGGTCCTGAACCAATCTCTGCAGTCAAGGGCAGCTCTGTTTTTCTTCACCAACATGGGCACTTGTTTCCCCATGGAACAAGCGGTTCCACACATTACTGGTACAAGATGAAATGGTACAGCTCCCCATGAGGGGCAATTACATGTACACTGACCCTTTGACCCAGAAATCCCATCTCCAGGAAGCTGTCCCACCAATGCAGTTGGCAAACAAATGAAATATGTGCACACAAACTTATTAACCACAGAGCTATTTGTAATGACAAAAGATCGGAAATAATCAAATGTCCATCAGCAAGAGACTGATTGAATAAAACTAAGGCTCAGCCATACAATGGAGCTGTTAAAAGGTGTAAGGAATATTGTGATGGTTCATTTTATGGGTTGACGTTATTGAGCTCTAGGGTGCCTGGATAGTTGGTCAGACACTATTGTGGGTATGTCTGGGAGGATGTTTCTGGGTGAGATTAATGTTTAAATTGGTGGACTGAGTGCTGAAGGAAGCAGATGATCCTTCCCACTGTGTGTGGGCCACATCCAATCAGTTGAAGGCTTGAAGAGAACAAAAAAGCTGACCCTCATCCCAGTAAGAGAGAGGCCTTCCTGTCTGATAGCCTTTGAGTTGGGACATCAGTCTTTTCCTGCCTTTGGACTGGAGTGTTTGACATCATACAGTGCAAGTAAACATCACTTCATGGTTGCTGAACCTCCTGATACTGGTCCCACAGATACACTCAGCAACGCTTCCTGAATAAATGAATATGTCAATCAATTAACCCACACATGCAGGTTGACACTGCAGAGGTTATTCAGTCTGTAAAAACAAGAAAATACACAGGCTGGTATGAAGTTACACAATGGTTATTCAGAGTCTTTTGTGTCTCCATACACATTTATAATTTTTTTCATTCTATTTCTGTGAAAAATGTCATTGATAATTTGATACTGATTCCTTTAAATTTGTAGATTATCTGGGGTAGTGTAGTCATTTTGACAAGATTGACTTTTAAATCCAAGAATGTGGTCTATCTTTCTGTTTGTGTCTTCTTCGATTTCTTTCATCACCATGTTATAGTTTTCACAGTATAGGTATTTTGCCTCCTTAGGTGGGTTTATCCCTAGGTATTTTATTCTTTTTGATGTGATGGTAAATGAATAGTTGAAAATGAAAAGAAAAATGAAAAATTGGGAGTTTGGGGTTGACATATACATACTACTATACTTAAATAACCAACAATGACCTATGGTATTCTTTAATGACCTAAATGGGAAAAGAACTTGAAAAAGATTAGATATGTTTGTATGTATGACTAAATCACTTTGCTGTATGCCTGAAACTAACACAACATTGTAAATCAACTATAGTCTAGTATAAAATAAAATTTTTAAAAATAAATAATTCTATACATGGATCACAAGCATTGCTGGTTATAGACAGGAGGGGAAACAAAGCAAGAGAAAAGTGGTCTGACTCAACCTTGCCAGATGGTGAAAATATGAAGAGCAGAAAAACATGCAGGTCCAGAATCACTCAGCCAGGGTCAAGGGAAGAATCTGAGGATCTGAAACAAAGACTTGTCACAAAGCACACTTCACTTCCGGAGCAGAACAAGCCCAACAGCCACTATGTGAAAGGTTTGACACGATATCTTCTGAGAAATCAGACCACTGCAAGCTCTTCCTACTGTTAAGCTAGCTTGCCTCCAACTGCTTACATTCCTTTGTGGACTTTCAAATCATGAGCTTGCAAGGGATTACTCTAATGTTCTGCGGTAATCCGTCATTCCATGTAACAAAACATTTCATGATAAATCACAAAAAATATCCGCTGCAGCTTGAAAAGCAGATCTGTTTGGTGATGCAAACACGGGCTGAAGAGGAGGTGGTTTGGGCTGGGCATCCCCCCTCCCCCACTGACCCACAACAAAGCTGAAGCAGTTGCAGCCGCAACCCTGATTGGCGTGACTGAGCCCTTCAGTGCAAGATCCCAGCTCCCTCGGGCCCTCAAAAGTGGCTTCAGGGGATGAAGCCCCTGGGAGAAATGCCCAGGGGATGATGATGATCTTCAGGGGATGATGCCCTGGGAGAAAACAGATAAGACTGACTTCTGGTACTGTCTGAGTCCATTTGTAGTCTGTGCGGGTCCCCAACACGGTGAACAGCATTTACTTGTTGTGGACTTGAAAAGGGTAAATGGAAACCTAGGTGACTGGACTAAACCTAACCTGGGGTCAGCAGTCCCTCTGCAGTGAAGCCTGAGGTAGAAACCCCAGAGCAAAGACCTTATGTGGAAGGAAGTGGTCTCACCCAGAAGTCACCCAGGGGACCCTTGTATTAGCAAAGGTTCCACTCTTTGTCCCTTGGATGGGGCAACATGAGGTTCGTCCCTAGGTGGACTGTGCCGTTTCCCGTAATGGTGGCCTCGTCATAAACACAACCTAACCTGTATTGGCTGCCTCTCTGTCCTTCCCCACTTGCCAACTCCCTGGGATGAGCTGCTAATACAGCAATGTTTTCCTCAAAGCCTGCCTCCTGGGAAACCAAATCAGGACAGCCCCAGAGGCCCACAGACCCCTCTGAGCTCAGCAGAATGTGGAAGAGAATCCAGACTCTTACCAGAGTTGTGTCATAGGCAGTGTTACTGCTGCGAGGAGTTGATCGAGAACCATGGAGATGGAGCAGCAGGGCCAGTGGGAACACAAGGGCCGAATTCTGTAGAGATGACGCAGGCAGAAACTGGGAGTCCTTCCCTGTGATATGAGTCTGAGGGTGAGCCCACCTGAGCCCAGCCAAGCTTGGCTTGCATCAGCAGAACTGTCTGCTTCTGAGTAAGATCAAATAGGGAATTTTTTTAAACCCTTAATGTTTGGGGTACTTTGTTATGCAGCAATGGTAACTGCTACATGACATTGAGGTATATAATTGATAAATACATTGTATATATTTAAAGGGTACAATGTGATTATCTGATATGCAAAGGAAAAAATTGTTCCTGCTGTTACCAAGTAAGGAAGAAAATTATAGGGGATTACCTCCAATGTATTTCCTCCAATGAGGTAGAGAGTAGGGTTGGAGACCATAGCTAATCTGCAATTTTTAACAAGTGACACCAAATACTTCCTTCCTTTAAGGTGTTGTTGGTTGTACTGGCAAAGACTGAACTATAGGTATCTCCTCTGTCATCCACCCCAAATATTTGTTCTAGGGGCTGGGGCTCTTCGGATAACTGTCACCCACTTTTATGGAGAGGATGAGAAGGTGTGTATAGTAGCCAGGTGATGCTTGGCACTGCATGGTGTGACATATAAAGGCCCTAAGACCCGGGCAGTGAGACTCCACTGAGATGTTTCCATCTCATTGGAGTGGGAAAGAGCCCAAGGCAGGTCAGGAAGGAGAAGCGGCTCCTGAAACACCAGGGATTTCAGAATGAAAGACTCCAGCCTAGGAGCACCCCCTGCCCTTCTCAGCTGTAACCTCTCAGTTCTCAAAATACCTCCACAGAGCGTAAAAATGGGAGAAAATATTTGCAAAACATATATCCAAAGAGGACTTGTATCTAGAATATATAAACAATTCTTGCAACTCAATATTAAGACAATTCATTTTTTTTTAATGGGCAAAAGATTTAAACAAGTACTTCCGCCAAAGGAGATTTTAAAATGGCAAATATATTCATGCAAAGGTGTTTCATGTCATTAGGGAAATGCAAGTTAAAATCTTACTGAGACACCACTACAAATCTACTACAACAGCTAAAATTTAAAACTGACTGGACTTACCTGGTGGTCCAGTGGTTAAGAATCCACCTGCCAATGCAGGAGACATGGGTTTAATCCCTGGTCCTAGAACTAAGATCCCACATGCTGTGGCAAACAAAGCCCATGTGCCATAACTACTGAGCCCATGCTCTAGAGCCTGGGAGTTCCAACTTCTAAGCCCAAGTATTATAACTGCTGAAGCCCCAGCACCCAAGAGGCCATCCTCTGTAATAAGAGAAACCACTGAAATAGGAAGCCAGAGCAGGCAACAAAGAATAGCCCCTTCTCACCACAACTAGAGAAAGCCCACTTGCAGCACAACCAAAAATAAATAAATAAAATTTAAAAATAAATAAAAAACTGACCATACCACGTGTTGAAAAGGATGTGAAGCAATTAGAACCACTCTGCTGACGGATAATAAAATGCTGCACCCTCTTTGGAAAATGACTTGGCAGTTTCTTTAAAAAGTTATGTATATTTCTGACATGAACTAGGTGTTCCATTCCTGGAGAAACGGAAGCAGTTGTCCTGGTAAAGACATGAACATGAACGATCATAGAATCTTTATGTGGAAGAACTGTAAGTTGGGCAAAGCCCAAATGTTCATCAACAAGGGAATACGGACAAACAGAGAGCAGTGCATCCATACAGTGGAGCACTACTCTGCAATCAAAAGGAGCAAACTACTGATGCACACAACAGGAATGAATCTGACAATCACTGTGGTGAGTGAAAGAGGCCATACTCTATAGAGTGTGTATTCTGTTTCCACATATATAAAATTCTAGGGGGATACAAAATTAATCTGAAGTCACAGAAGACAGGGGATTTGCTTGGTGGTCCAGTGGCTAAGACTTCCTGATACCAATGCATGGGGCCTGGGTTCCATCCCTGGTCAGGGAACTAGATCCCACAAGCCACAGCTAAGACCCGGCACAGTCAAATAAATAAATACATATTTTTAAAAAATAAATAAAGTCACAGAAGGCAGATCTTACCTGGTGTTGGGAGGATTGAGGGGAGGGAAGGACTATAAAGTCTTAAAGGAGCTTTTGGGAACAATGTCTGTCCATTGTCATAAGTGTGATGTTTTTGAAGGTGTATGCCTATGTCAGAGCTCATTAAATTGTATATGTTAAAAAACATGGAGAAGAATCTTAAGGCAGACAAAGGCACGTGACACCTGGCACATGTGGTGCTCCCTGCCTGAAAAATTCATAGGCAAAATGGAACAGGGCGTGGTGTCTGCCACATTCTGCAGGGGGCCTGGTCACTTCCGAGCTCAGTCCTCACTTCACTCTGTCCTCAGCAGACAAGGAATGTGAAACCTGTGTGACTGGTCCAAGGTCATTTATCAAGTCACAGCCAAGCCAGTGGTCTGTCCCCCCACATCCCAGCTGTGAACCTGAGCTCAGGTCACCGGGTCAGCCAGCTTCCCAAGCCCTTGGCAGCCACCCTTTGTGTCTCTGGTCTATGTTTTCTCTCTGAGTGGTGGACCGAGAGCATTTTTCTCCGAAGTTCAGAGTTTTTAAGGGCGCTCTTGGAAACCAGTCTCGGTCTTCAAGCAAAATGGCATTTCTCAATCCATTGTGTCCCCAGGTCACAGATAAACAGCTCTTTAGTCCCCCTGGGTGGCTTTGATCATCAGGGCCTTTATCCCTGATCTGCACCCGGCCGGCCTCACCCCTCCAGACCCCGCATGGGCCCAGCCTCCGCCAGGGTAATCTGTGGCCCAGTGCGACATACATATGCTTAGCCAGAGTCATAAATGCCTTCATTATCCGGACCACCCAGCTCATATTTTATCTTCAATATGAATGCCCTGCCCCACAATGGCCCTGTTGTTCCTCACACTCAGGCTGCAGCCAGGCCCCGCCGTAATCTCCCTGTTCAGAAAGGACCCCCCAGGGTTAAGGCTAGCCTTTCTACTTTTGTGAGCACTTGCAAAATCCTTTGGGAAACCGGTGCGGTTGACAGCCGCGTCTCCTGCCACTCGTCTCCCAAGCTCCTCCTGGCCATTCAGGGGGGATTTCCAAGGGCCCCCGGCACCACACACAGAGTGGCCGCCCACCCGCCCTTGCCCACGTGCCAAGACCACTCGGGCTCCACCCAGGGCTGCGTGCCGGCCGGAGAAAGCCTCCTGGTCCCCTCCACCAGGCTCCGGCATCCCCCTTTCAGCCTCTGCCATCCCTCCTGAAAAAAGCTTGCGCTCCATACACACAACAGAGATGCAGGAGGACACAAGAAAGAAATGCCAGTGGGCAAACAAAACTCATCTCGTCCTACGTCTGTATACCCTGGAGGAGGTGCCTGTCCGTGTGGACAAAAACACTTCCTGAGGACTTATTATTCCAGTGGTAAAAATGACTCTTGGCTGCTTCCAAATGGCGGCTAGAAATCTTTGCTTTTAGGTGTTGAGAAAGACTCCTTTTTCCAGGATTGTCTGCTGACACCTGGACTCTCAGCGTGGTCCGTGGACCAGCAGAGCCAGCATCTCCAGGGAACTGTGGGAAATGCTGACTCTTTTCCAGTTTTACTGAATCAGAACCTATACTTTCATGAGATCCTCAGGTCGTCAGAATGGAGGAGACCTTCTCCAAAAACCACGGGTGAATGAACATTCTAAAGAGAAAGTTCGTCAGCCCCCTTGATACAAAGATGGAGAAAAGGTGCTTGTTTCCCAGGTCTTTGGGGCAATTTCTAGCAATCGTGAATTCCCCAAAATGTTGATTCCCCAGAAGTGCTGGTGGGAATACTTCTGGAAGAAAATCAAGAACACGGCCCAGGATGGGACACAAAGTATGTATTTGGGGTGGGGTAGTAGGCACAGGGGGCTTCTCCAGTGGCTCAGACAGTAAAGAATCTGCCTGCAATGCAGGAGACCTGGGTTCAATCCCTGAGTTGGCTCAGGAAGAGAATAGCTATGCACTCTAGTATTCATGCTTGGGAAATCCCATGGACAGAGAAGTTTGACAGGCCACAGTCCACGGGCTCTCAAAGAGTCAGACACGACGGAGCGACTAACACACACACACGGGGCACAGAGAAAGCCATGGGAGACGTAATCCCACCAGGGCCTTACTTAGCAGCCACCCTGGGTTCACCAGTTCATACAACCCCCACAGGTGACAGCTATTTTTACCAGTCTTCAGAAACCTCCATCACATGCCATGAAAGCGTTTCTATTTCAGTGTTGCCCTTTTGTGGAGGTAATGTCAGTTCCTTCTCTTTTTAGATCCATTTTCCATAACACACACCACATTTGTATCCAAATAAATATGCTTAACCACTGGAAAAATGGAAGGGCAAAAGGTGTCTTTGCTGAACTCAATTGCTCTCCAGGAAAAGTCAAGTTATTGCCACTGCCCTGCAGTTTTCTTTCCTCTGCATCAGCTTGTTTCCTCTGGACTAGGGTTTCTCAGCTGATGGGGATTTTGTCCCCCAGCAGATATTTGGCAATGTTGGGGGACATTTCGGGTTGTCACAGCTAGGGAAGAAGAGGTGGTCTTGGCATCTGATGGGCAGAGGCCAGGCTCCCAAACATCTCAGAGTGGAAGGAACAATCCCATGGTAGAGATGGGCCCAGCCCAAGGTGTCACCTGCTTCTTGGAGAAACCTTGCTCAGGCAGCTCGTGGTCCAACCACATTCCATGGCCACTCTGTGTTGATCCCACCAAGAGTTGCTTCCCTCTGCTCTGCCCAGACAGAGCCATCTTTCTCCTTCCTTATGGAAGACACAAAGGATTTCATAAGAATCTCATATCATGTTTATTAAATGCTGAATGCATCCCAGGCATCACTCTAGGTGCTTTCCATTTTCTTTCCAGCAACGCATGCACTTTTTCCAAAAGATTTGAGGGCTACTACTATGATGATGGGCTTCCCTGTTGGCTCAGATGGTAAAGAATCTGCCTGTAATGCAAGAGACATGGGTTTGATCCCTGGATCGGGAAGATCCCCTGGAGAAGGGAATGGCTACCCAGTTAAGTACTCTTGCCTGGAGAATCCCATGGACAGAGGATCCTGGCGGGCTGCAGCCCATGGGGTCGCAAAGAGTCGGACACAACTGAGCAGCTAGTACTTCCGCTTTCACTACCATTACGTCATTACCATTATCATCCCCCAGTCAGCAGAGGCGGAAGCTGAGACTTGGAGAGGAACACTTTGCCTGAGGCCACCCAGCTGGTCAGTGGCAGGGCCAGCATCTTTACATGAGTGGATTGCTTCCAGAACCTACCTTCTTAACCAGAACACAATTTCTCTGTCAAAGAGCTGAGGGTGATGAACAGAGAACTTGTTTCATGCCCGCCAGGACTTCAGAAGACCCAGCTTTTCTCAGAGGAACTTTTTAAATATTTATTTTTGTTTATTTGGCTGTGCCACGTCTTAGTTGAGGCATGCGGGATCTTTGATCTTTATAGCAGCATGAGGGATCTTTAGTTATGGCATGCAAACTCTTAGTTGTGGCATACAAGATCCAGTTCCCTGGTTGAGGACTAAACCTGGGTGCCTGACTTGGTGCCACTGGACCACCAGAGAGGTCCCAACATGCTTTCGCCTCGGAGCCAGGCTGGAGGGAAAAGCAACAGTGCTTATCATGGGAAACCCCAGAAGTGAGGACTTTTACAGTGTCTCTGATGCTAGTAGCCATTATGAAACTTCATCTTGTTTGACACAAAGCCTCAGGACATGAGTCCTGACCTAACTGCTGACCCTATGGATGAAGCAACACAGAGAACGATGAACCATCCTTTCTTGCAAGGTGACTTCCTTGCCTACCACCTAGTTTGTCTAAATGCCTCTTCCTGACAAGCATGTGAGTTCAGCTTTGGGGGGAATGAGAAAACTGCAGATGGTCTCACATGGAGCTCAGTCTGGAGGCCGAGGAGAATGTCAGGTGGAGGCTGAAGGGTAGAGGAGGTACTGCAGGGAGCTTTGAAGCCTATAGTCACATTGCCCTTGTCCAGAGGCTAGTCACAGAGGTCTTCAACAGAGGCTTGGAGTGGTTAGTGCAGGACCTAGACTTCAGATTCTGGGATACAAACTCAGGTGTCTCCAGAAGCAGGCAGGTAATCTCACATGCTAGTAAAGTAATGCTCAAAATTCTCCAAGCCAGGCTTCAGCAATATGTGAACTGTGAACTTCCTGATGTTCAAGCTGGTTTTAGAAAAGGCAGAGGAACCAGAGATCAAATTGCCAACATCCGCTGGATCATGGAAAAAGCAAGACAGTTCCAGAAAAACATCTATTTCTGCTTTATTGACTATGCCAAAGCCTTTGACTGTGTGGATCACAATAAACTGTGGAAAATTCTGAAGAGATGGGAATACCAGACCACCTGACCTGCCTCTTGAGAAACCTGTTTTCACAGCTCAGTTTCCATGGGTTACAGCCATCTGAAACCCAACATTGCTAAGACTTCCAGTTGCCAAAGAAAAGCCAGCAATGTAGATGTTTGCATGAAATCTCCCAACTTTTAAATTTTGGCACTTTATTCCAATTCATGTATTTTTTAACATAGTGTAGCACAAGCTAACAAAACCTGCCCATGACTGGGCTCTGGCTTACTGGCCAGCAGGGTGCAGCTTCTTGCAGGAGCTCATGGTGGGTAAGTTGACCCTTGACCTTCTTTCTTGCCTCTTAAAAATGTCATTCTTTGGCAAGAGCACTTTCCCAATTCTTCATTTTGTGTTCACTTTGATAAAAATGCTTCTGGACAGATGACCTTTCACTTCCCAGGAAGATAGATAGGAACATTTTTCTTATTTTGTTGCTGATTCTTAGGCTGATGAATCCTTTTCCTTTAAGAACATCCCTTGATTTCGTTCCTTCAGGCAACATGCTACTTTGCTGAGAAAACTTGGCAGGAGATTATATTTTAAAAATTGTAGAGCCAAGCACATTTTCCTATCAGCTGCTCCAAAACCCATGACCCTGAAGGAGCAGGGTCTGCAATCCGCTCTGTCTGCCTGTTCCCCAGAGTACTTGTTATTAAACACAGAATTGGGTACCTCTGGCTCATATGCCTGAGAGAAGTTTATAATAAGCACAGATTTTAAAGGGTTAACTACTTCCTTCCAATCAGTGGAATTGCCCTGATGTTATTGTTACCTGAAATGCCAGTATTTTAAAAAGAAAGGTTCTTGAGAAGGAAGAGTTCACCACCCGCCCCTGCTCCACCTCCCCCATCAGGCCAAGAGTTCACTTCTGAAGTCCTTTGCCTGCCTTCACCTCCTTGGGAGCAGACAGCAGGTTTTACGGTTCAACACACTTTATACTTCTAGCTTCAAGAAGAAACTACTTAGATGGGTTAATCTCAAGGAACAGGGGTTGACTCCAAAGAGAGGTGAGAAGCCAGGCCACGGGGATCTTTCTGGAAATCACAGACAATTGTGCAGAGCGGGGGACTCACAGGGACTGAAATTCAGGCTCGTATCAGAAGCCTAGAGGGGTTCCTGATCCCAGGGCTTCAGCTCCATAGATAGGGCACTTGAGCCCCAGCCCATAGGAGGAGTCTGCCAATCCCTCCCCTTTATGGGGTATTACGGATGAAATTGGGTCCCTCCCCAGATTCATATGTGGCAATCCTATCCCCAAGTACCTCAGAACATGACCTTGTTTAGACAAAGGACTTTAAAGAGGTGAACTAAGTGAACATGAGGTCATTAGGGTGGGCCTTGATCCAACAGGACTGATGTCTTTATTAGAACAGGGAATAGGACATTGACATGCACAGAGGACACAGCCACCTACAAGCCAAGGAAAGAGCCTTAGAAGAAACCAGCCCACTGACACCTTGAGCCTGTTGGTCTTCCAGTCTCCAGAATGGTGAGGAAACACATTTCTGTTGTTGAAGGTTCCATCCTGTAGTCCACTGCCATAGCAGCCCTCGTGGACTCATCTGCAGGGGTTGGCTGCTCCGGCCCCTGGGTGCTGTGGCCGCCATCTTACCCCTGAGTATCCGAGGCAGTGGCCTGCACTGACCCAAAGCTTCTGCTTCCGGAGCGCTGCTGTGTCCTCGTGGCTCCTCCTCTTGGACACAGCACTTAGACCAGCCCTGCTCTCAGCCTGCTGGGTCACGTTTGCTGCCCACTTCCAACTCTGTGGCTAGGAGATCACCGGTATGCTTGGAAGAGACCTAAAGCTGTCTGCCTTGATGTGAGGCTGTGGGAAGAGACTGCCCTTAGAAAGGAGTGTGTATGCATGTGTATATACACGTGAGTGTGTGTGTGCCTGTATGTATGTGTATGAAGCATGTTTAAATTTGACCTATGGCTGTGCTCATTTGTTCAAAAGCCAGTTTACTCTAGAAAATGCAACAAGTCTGCTGTGGCAATGAGATGGGGGTGGGGGCAGAGCCATGGGAGGAATGGACAGCAGCAAATGAGGAGGAAGAAAATATTTTGACGGTGGTCGTGATGTCGTGAGCACACTTATCTTTCAAAAACTCATTAAATCCTTTACAATATGGATGCTGCTTATTGTATTAAATCAAAACTAAATGATAACTTCCAAAAAAAAAAAAGGTGGTTGTTTTTAAAAGCCGTTTTATGAAGTCAGTTTCCAGATATTTGACGCCTTGGAGGGTGACAATGAAGCCTGAAGGCTTAGGCCATGCTTTAGTGACGGCTCTGCGGACACTTCCCTGTGTGACCTGAAAGTGCGAGTCCCAGCTTCTCGGACTGGCGGACCGTGAAGCCAGTCGGGAAGGGCTGGGTGCACTGAGAAATGCGTGACTGGCTTGCTGATGACAGGAGTTCAGCTTTCATGGTGTTCCCCGAACTTCTGACTCAGGAAGTGCAAGAAAAGACCCTCTGGTCTGAGTCCTGCATTTGTTCACACACCCATTTTGTTCCGGAACCAAGTTTCCTCAGAATTCTAAGTTTCCACCTTGGCATGCAGCTTTGATATCTGCCCCATCATTACGGATTTATGAGGTGGTGTTGATTTCAGCATAACCTGGAATGAATCCTGTTAGCATCGAGAAGGGATGAGCCCAGACCATGCCCAGGGCCTGGCTTCATTCACAGTGGCTTTGTTCTAAATGATGAGGTCAGCAAGGGTAGATGAAACCAATCTATTGCTGCTAAATCAGAAGAGTAGAGTTCAAAGACACAGTCAAAGTTAGAAAAAAAAAATGTGATTAAAAAGCAGAGAAAGAGATTTTCACCAGCTGCTCCTTACAAACCTTGTATTGAGATCCAGCCTACAAAGTGCACCAATAATAGAGGAACAGCTCCAGGAATTATCACAAATAGCAAATGCCTGGGTCGGCACTGGATCGAGACAGAGAAAATCACCATCAAATGGAAGCCCCCTCATGCCACCTCCCTGTCTCCTCCCCCCTGCCCCCCAAAGATAACCTCTACCAGGCTTCTAGCAGCATCAAATATCTTTACCTTGTCTTGACTTCATATAAATTGACTCTTATGAGATGAATTCCTTTGAGTTTGGCTATTTGGCTCAAAATTGTGTTTGCAAAATTTACCTGCATTTTTACTCACTGTCATAGATGTTAACTCCCATTTTTGTATATTACTTGTCACTATGACTACAGCATAATTTATTTATTCATCTATTTTTGTCTGGGCATTTGGATTGTTCCAAATTTGGGGCTAATATGAGTAGTGCTACAAGAATATTTTAGTATATTTCTTTAGATGAATACATGTTTGGAATTCTGCTGAGTATATATCTAGAAGCTGAATTGTTGCTCAGCTGATCAGTTTTAGTAGATACTACCAAATAATTTTCTTAAACGGCTTTAGTAATGTTCACTTTCACCATCAGTGTCTGTGGAACAGTTCCTGTGGGTCTTTGTCAACATTGCTTTTTTAAAATCATCTTTTTCACTATTGCCTTGCCTCCAGAATATACACAAAAACTTCCACAACTCAACAATAAAAAACCAAATAGCCCAATTTAAAAAATGAGCAAGGAGTTTGAATAGATATTTCTCCAAAGAAAATATACAAGTAGCCAATAAATACATGAAAAGATGCTTAACACCTTTAATAATAGAGATATGCAAATCAAAACCACACTGAGATACCACTTCATACCCACTAGGATGGCTACGCTCAAAAGACCAACAATAGAAAGAGTTCATGAGGGTATGAAAAAATTGGAACCCTCATATTTAGTTGATGGGACTGTACAATGGTGAGCTCACTTTGGAAAGCAGTTTGACAGTTCATTTAAAAGTTAAATAGAGTTACCAGTAATTCTACTCCCAGGAACAACCCCAAGAAAACTTAAACAATAGGTCCACACAAAAACTTGTACATAAATGTTGAGAGCAGCATTATTCATAATAGCCAAAAAGTGGAGACAATCCAAGTGTCTATCAACGGATGAATGGATAAACAAAATGTGGCACATAGATACAATGGAATATTATTCAGCCAAGTACTGATACGTGCTACAGCTTGAATGAACCTTAAAAACACTATGCTAAGTAAAACAAGCCAGACACAAAGGTCACGTATTATACAATTCCATTTATATGAAATGACCAGACTAGGCAAATCCATTGAAATATAGGGTAGTGTAGTGAAGTGAGGTGAAGTGAAAGTCGCTCAGTCGTGTCTAACTCTTTACCACCCCAAGGACTATACAATCCATGGGATTCTCTAGGCCAGAATACTGGAGTGGGTAGCCTTTTCCCTTCTCCAGGGGATCTTCCCAACCCAGAGATCAAACCCAGGTCTCCCGCATTGTGGGCAGATTCTTTACCAGCTGAGCCACAAGGGAAACCCAAGAATACTGCAATGTGTAGCCTATCCCTTCTCCAGGGAATCTTCCTGACCCAGGAGTCAAACTGGGTCAATGTCTCCTATCAGTGTCTCAAATCAATGTCTCCTACATTGCAGGTAGATTCCTTAACAACTGAGGTATGAGGGAAGACCACTGAAACATAAGTAGATTGTGTTTCCCAGGTTTTGGAGACATACAGTGGAGGAGCAAGGACTGATTCATACAGGGTTTCTTTATGGGATGATAGGAATATTCTGGAACTAGGTACTGGTGATAGTTGCACAACTTTGTGAATATACTACAAAGCACTGAATCATACATTTCAAAAAGGGTGCATTTTATGGTATGTGAATTATGTCAATTTAAAAAATATATCTCTATTTCAACATTGCATCAGGTATGCATGCAAAGTCAGGTTGTGTTGATTAACCATCCCAATGACACTTTCTTTGTCTTTATAAATTCTGGAAAATTCCCATTCTTTCACCTTCTACTTAATCACAGCACTTTAGCTTTGGCACAAAGACATTATTCTATTGGAAGCTGTTTTGTAGCTTAAGAACAAAATAAATTACTGTCACTGTGACTCAGTTTGAATTCACGTAAACTGGATTTTCTGCTAAGTAAAATTCTGAGAGATAATTCCTCTTCATCTGTGGTTAATCAAACTTATTAGATATCAAAAGTACCACCTTGGCTGACTGTTCAAACTATGCCACTGGAAAAGGGAATGGCAACCCACTGTGATATTCGTGCCTGGAGAATCCCATGGACAGAGGAGCCTGGTGGGCTATAGTCCATGGGGTTGCAGAGTCAGACACAACTGAGTGACTAACACTACTACTTGATTTAGAAAATACAAATTTGTACGTTTTCTTCAGCGTCATTTCCAGTATCCTCTGTTGTGCTATGCTCACCATTAGTGAACAAATACAGCCTGCATTCACAAATAGGAGTTTTTCAATAAATCGTTTATTTCTCATTCATGAAAAATATTTTTAAGTTGAAAATTTGTTGAAAGATTGTGTTTTATAGCTTAACCAGGCGTTTTTAAAAAAGGAAATGAAAGCAATTATTCCAGTCCAGCTTTTATGAAACTTTTGTCAAACAGTTTCCTGTTTCCAAATGTTTCTCAAACTATGTTATAAGCTGAGCTGCCCACCGGTGCAGCAACTCAAAAGTTATATTAGAACCCTGACCCTCTGTACCTGAAAATGTCTCCTTATTTGCCAATAGGGTCTTTACAGAGGTAATCAAGTTAGGATGAGGTCATTAGGGCGGACCCTACTCTATCTGACTGGTGTCCTTGCAGAAGAGGAAAAATCCGGACATGTGGATAGACATTCCCGGAGGGGGGACGGTGTGAAGAGACCCAGGAGACCCCCACTTGGAGGCAGAGGCGTGATGTGCCTAAAGATAAGCAGAAACGAAACATTCTTTAATTTGTTTCATCATCAGACTTTCACTTGTTCATGTGATTTCAGTGTTAGCAGAGATTTCTGGGGTTTGTGTGTGAGTCTCTGCTCCTCCAGAAGAGACT
This sequence comes from Bubalus kerabau, assembly GCF_029407905.1. Taxonomy (NCBI): domain Eukaryota; kingdom Metazoa; phylum Chordata; class Mammalia; order Artiodactyla; family Bovidae; genus Bubalus; species Bubalus kerabau. Next base: position 40,507,082 of record NC_073636.1, on the reverse strand, counting down.
CTAAGATAATGACGAGGGTGCTGATGTTTATTTTTGAGGTGACTAAAGGAAGTTCTGGTGGGGAGAGGGGACGGAAGACACGGAGGGGAACCAGACAGCAAGGCTGTGTGGTTGATAGTTTACCAGAGGCTTCCCAGGGGCGCTCCTGCCAGGTAACTTTGGGGCACTTCAGGGGGCCCACCTCAGAGGGACTTGCAAGGTTGCTAGGACCTTTTAAAAAATTTTTTATGCTTATAACTTTTATGGTTTCTTTTTTTAAAATTTATTTATTTATTTTAATTGGAGGCTAATTACTTTACAATATTGTAGTGTTTTTTTTTTTGCCATACATTGACATTTAAATTTTTATTTTATGTTCACTTATAGTCGATTTACAATGCTGTGTTAGTTTCAGGTGTCCAGCAAAGTGAATTAGTTATGCATACACATATATCCACTCTTTTTCAGATTTTTTCCCATATAGTTATTACAGAATACTGAGTAGAGCTCCCTGGGCTGTACCCTAGGTCCTTGTTGATTATCTATTTTATATATAGTCCTGTGTATATGTTAATCTCAAACTCCTAATTTATGCCTCCCACCTTTCCCCCTAGGCAACTGTAAATTTGTTTTTTTTTTTTTAAGTCTATGAGTCTATTTCTGCTTTGTAAGCTAAGTTCATTGGTATCTTTTTTTTTTTAGATTCCACATATAAGTGATATCATCTGATATTCATCTTTATTAAGCAATTCCCACCAGCCATGGGTGGGGCCATTACTCCCAAGGACCGAGGGGCTCCTGAGTCCCAGGAGGTCCTGAGGGCTCATAGCTGGAAGCCGCTGGGTGGCATGCTCTCAAATGGGGGATATGGTAGGATGGGGGGTATTGGCTATTGCTTTAGAGACCATCCAACATCTATAAACTGTTGTCTTTAGAAACAGTTTATAAAATCAACATGCGTGCATGCCTTCATACATGCTAAGTTGCTCCAGCCATGTCTGACTCTTTGTGACCCCATAGACTATAGTCCCCCAGGCTCCTCTGTCCATCGGATTCTCTAGACAAAAATACTGGAGTGGGTTGCCAGGCCCTCCTCCAGGGGATCTTCCCAACTTAGGGATCAAACCTTTGTCTCTTGGATTTCCTGCATTGGTGGGCAGATTCTTTATCACTAGCACCACCTGGGAAGCCCATGAACTCAACATATGAAAGATCAAATCCTCGCTTTTGACAAATACCATCACTTTCCAAGAATTTCTTTCCATTGATTTTCATCCTTCCCAACTCTGAGTCTCAGAAAACACAAATGACCAAAGTGGCTGTAACAGCAAAGCCCTGCAGGCAGTGAACGGAAGCAGAGATAGGTTTGCTTTAGGCTGAAATGACTTCATTCTTGATCGATAATGCAGAGTTCTATTGGACAGAGTCTATTGGACAGAGGAGCGTGGTAGGCTGCAGTCCATGGCGTTGCTAAGAGTTGGACACGACTGAGCAACTTCACTTTCACTTTTCACTTTCATGCATTGGAGAAGGCAATGGCAACCCACTCCAGTGTTCTTGCCTGGAGAATCCCAGTGGGAGAGCCTGGTGGGCTGCCGTCTATGGGGTCGCACACAGCCTTCTGTTTTAGTGTCAAACTTTCTGGTTGGGCAATCCTAGTTTCTTGGGCACTAGCTGAAAACTGAAGCCCCCAGGGCAAGGATCACCTGGATCAAAGACAACGTGCAGAGGGTGGTCACTCCGTCAGTGGAGGGGTCTGGTCCTGTGTTCACAGGCTTTCTAACTGGGCCCCGTGTGCTCTGCCTTCCCAAGACCATCCATGTGCCTGAAAGGCAGTTGTGCTGTTTCCGGAGGCCACTCTGCCTGGTTCTTAGTGAGCTGAGTCTTCTGCAGACAAGGAGATCACCTTTTACTTGTCTGACCCTGTTAATAATGTCTGGATGCTTCCAAGGCCTCTGGATGGCCTGGGATGCCCTCCAGTAAAAATAACCCCCAGCAGTAACATGGGGATTGTGATCACCTTGCTGAGCTGTCATCTCAGAACGTGAAAGAGACAGGCGAGGGAAGTAGAGGGGAGAAGAGTGTGGGGATTTAAAGAGCTGGAGAGAAGAAAGAAAATGGAGACAGAGAAAGAAAGAAGCAGGTTGAAAGAAAGGAACAAGGACTTCCCTGACGTTCCAGTGGTTAAGACTTTGCCTTCCAATGCAGGGGGTGTGGGTTCAGTCCCTGATTAGGTAGAGCTAAGAGCCCACATGCCTCGTGGCCATAAAACAGAAATGATATTGTAACAAATTCAACAGAGTTTATGAATGGTCCCTATTAAAAAAAAATTTAAAAATCTTAAAAAGGAAATAAGTAAAATTAAAGAAGGAGACTGGAGGAGTGAGACATCAGGGAAGGGAACCTGGGCAGAGGCTGCCCATCAACACTGTGATCAAGCCAGCATCTGTGATAAGCCCCAGTGTGGAAGACACCCCCCAAGAGACACCGCAAGGGGAGGAGTTGTCACATGTATACATCAGTCTATGGAAGCCATGGTTTGAGGGCTGCTCCCAAGGGATCTCGATTCTCTGGATCTTCCAGCTGCTCACAGGAAATGCTCGGTGACGACGCAGTGGGTGAGACACCCATGGGCGCAGCAGGAAGGATGAGAGGACAGAGGGCCAGGCAGCCAATGCGGGCCACAGCTTTTTGCCCAGTTTCCGGAAACTTCTCTTATAAACCTCTGTCATTGACATATCAAAGGAACACAGTGATACTATCTCTGCTTGACTTGAATTTGACTCCAACACTTTGTTTCAACATCCCAGATGGAGGGGACCTGGAGAATCCTCCCCCAGGGACGCTATACCCCCACCCCCAACCCGCCTCGGGAGAGCAGAGGTGGGAGGGACAACTCTGCGGACATCTCCTGACTTCTGGGAAATCAGTCTGCTTCCAATTCTAGAGAAAAGGAAAAACAAAGACATGGACTTTATATATAAAAGTCTTACAGGAAAATTTCTCATTGCTTGAGGTGACTCACAGCAGGCAGTCACAGGTGTCTTAAGCAAATAAGAGAAGAACAGAGAATGAGAGCTTTAGAAAAGTCCTTTTGGATCACAGCCAACAAACTTCCTTTAGTAAAATAATCAGAGTATCTTGTATGGTGTTTTCACTTAAAAGAGGTTTGATGGTGTGGATTTCAAGGGCAGTGTGTTTACTGTCTCTAAGTAACACCTGGCCCAATGGGGGTCTCAAAATGATGACCCAAATACTTGTTTAAAATACTCGCTTAACAAATACTTGAGAATCCAGTAAGAGCTGGACTCTGCTGTCTGTGCTGGGAGAACAGTGGTGAACCACACTCACAAAGATCCCTTCCCAGGGGAACTTCTTGCACAAAACAGTCAATGAACAAGTAAGCAAAATACAGAGGATGTCAGATGGTGATAAACGCAATGGAAAAGGACAAAGCAAGGCAAAGAGTGTGAGGTGGGGGGAAAGTTGGGAGCTGCAGCCTGAAACAGAGTGGGTGGGCAATACCTGAGCTCAGGGAGGAGGGAGGGAGCCACTGGCACCTCTGGGGAAGGGCCTCCAGGCAGAGGGAACCTCAGGTGTGAAGCCCTGAGCTGGGAGCCTGCCTGATGGGTTAGAGGTGCAGTTAGAAGCTGGGGTGGCCGGGACAGGCCACTGAGGGACAGGGAGTGGTATAGCATGATTCGCTTGGGCAGCTGAAGAAAGAACAAGCTAGTAGGTGCCGGGAGGGTGGAGGGCGAGGTGAAAGTGGGAACAACTTAAAATCTCCATCCTTGGTGTCAGTGTTCGACCATGCTCAGTGCTCAGTTTAAGGGTGATACTCACGAAAGGAACTTCTGACAGCTGGCAGAGGAGCAATTTGGAAAGGTTCAAGGGCTCCTTTATGCCAGAAACATTTCCCACAAAAAACTAATTTACACTTGGTGATTCTAGTCCACACACACGGCCAGAGAAAGACACTAACTTTAAAAGGCAGGCTGAACCTCGTTAAAAATGACTGGAAGACCTTAACAGACAACTTGCCAAAGAAAAGGTATAAATGGCAAATAAGCATATGAAAAGATGTGCATGCACAGTGGCTTAGTCATGTTCGATTCTTTGCAACCCCATGGATTGCAGCATGCCAGGCTTCCCTGTCCACGATTTCCTGGAGTTCGCTCAAACTCATGTCCATTAAGTTGATGATGCCATCCAACCATCTCATCCTTTTGCATTTGTGTACCTTCTGCTCATCTTTATTGTGACCTTATAACTGCTCTGAATGTGAAAGTCTATATAATAAATGAATAAAGTGGGCTGATATAAAGTTGCATATAAATTGTTCTCATTAATTAGCATTTGAAGACCTGCCCTGGGGCTGGACACACATCTGCTGTTTCATTGTCACCAAAGCCCTTCAGGGTGGGATGTGAACCTTAAGATCCTCTTTAATTCATTTCCACCAACCCCACCTAGCACTCTCCAGTCCTTGGAGAGTATGGGGCAAGGGGATGTAATTCCAGCTGGTTCCAATGGGAACTTTTCTTTGGACTTTAATTCCAAGAGTTTGGCTGTCTTGAGCCAAGTTCTCTGCTGGAGACCGAGGTAGATAGAAATATATGCCCCAAATGCAGCATGCTGGTATCCACTCAATGGAGGTTTTCACGGCTGTTTAAGATAATGACTCTGAGAACTTTGCGACAATATAAGAAACCTTTGGGGGAAAAGTAAAACAAAATACAAAACTGAATTAGCATCAACATTGCCAGTATACATTTTAAGGAAATTGACAAAAAAAAAGGGGGGGAACAGGAGGACCATGCATGTGAGCAAAGTCCCACAAGGTCACATGACTAAAACCTCAGAGGCTGTCATCCCTAAGGGTGCAATTTTTTTTTGAAACTGTTTTGAACTCCTTGCTCCCTGATTTTTCCTTTGCTCCCAGAGAAAGTCCGATTTCCGTGAACTGACAATTTTAAAGAGCCAACTACAGTTTGAATGTCAGACTGTGGACAGCCAACTGGGCTGGGTCTCTCCTCTTCCTGTATCTGGAAACTTAGAGACAATCTTATCCCAAAGGCTTCTGTGCCCACCTGGGAGGCCAACCTTTTAATCACTCTATATTCCTTTCAGGGTTCGGGAACAATATAACAATTTCCTGGCAGTAATCGCTAGTAGTCAGCAAATTAAACGAACAAGGAGACCTGATACTGTCTTTCCTTCTTCCTTCTTTCTTTTCAGAAATTTAGTCCAGCAGGAATTTCCCAGGTCACCTTTCTTGCCATGTGACTTTAAAATCCTTCCAACAACCTCAGACACTTTGCTGCAGTGTTAATGAGTGAACAAGCCCTGTTAACAAATGTCAAAGGAGGAAATTCAACTTTGAGCTTTAACTAGAAAGGCGGGCAAACATAGGATTTACAAAGAAGTCTGTTCAGACTAAAATGTTCAGAATAAAAGCTTTAAGATATTAAGTCCACATGTTAATGCCTATAGGAAGGCTGCCATTTACTTCTATCAATGTATATTTTGTCTGTGTAAAGCAATTTATAGAATTGCTCAGGAGCTTAATTCTTCCTTCTATGGGAAGTTTTTGAAACTTGCTGTCCAAAAGCCCACTGGTTGTACTACATTAATAATCATTGAGTATTTATACAAACCAAGGACTTTTGATCTACAAAACAAGTTGCCACACTGTCCCAAATGCATTTAAAAAGCATTCAATTTATGAAATCTCTACTTTGTAGATTAACATCTAGTATATTGTCACCCTGCTTATTTAACTTATATGCAGAGTACATCATGAGAAACGCTGGACTGGAAGAAACACAAGCTAGAATCAAGATTGCCAGGAGAAATATCAATAACCTCAGATATGCAGATGACACCACCCTATGGCAGAAAGTGAAGAGGAACTAAAAAGCCTCTTGATGAAAGTGAAAGTGGAGAGTGAAAAAGTTGGCTTAAAACTCAACGTTCAGAAAACGAAGATCATGGCATCCGGTCCCATCACTTCATGGGAAATAGATGGGGAAACAGTGGAAACAGTGTCAGACTTTATTTTTCTGGGCTCCAAAATCACTGCAGATGGTGACTGCAGCCATGAAATTAAAAGACGCTTACTCCTTGGAAGGAAAGTTATGTCCAACCTAGATAGTGTATTCAAAAGCAGAGACATCACTTTGCCAACAAAGGTCCGTCTAGTCAAGGCTATGGTTTTTCCTGTGGTCATGTATGGATGTGAGAGTTGGACTGTGAAGAAGGCTGAGCGCCAAAGAATTGATGCTTTTGAACTGTGGTGTTGGAGAAGACTCTTGAGAGTCCCTTGGACTGCAAGGAGATCCAACCAGTCCATTCTGAAGGAGATCAGCATCAGCCCTGGGATTTCTTTGGAAGGAATGATGCTAAAGCTGAAACTCCAGTACTTTGGCCACCTCATGAGAAGAGTAGACTCACTGGAAAAGACTCTGATGCTGGGAGGGATTGGGGGCAGGAGGAGAAGGGGACGACAGAAGATGAGATTGCTGGATGGCATCACCGACTCGATGGACGTGAGTCTGGGTGAACTCTGGGAGTTGGTGATGGACAGGGAGGCCTGGCGTTCATGACCCCCTGCAATTCATGGGGTCGCAAGGAGTCGGACACGACTGAGCAACTGAACTGAACTGAACTGAACTGAAGACGCTCCCATTTAACAATCGTGTAGCTATTTTTCTTCCCTGCACCCACCCCCTCACCTTCCTTTCCTCCCTCCTCTCCTTTTTGTCACTTGTGCTCCAATGGCTGTATTTCTCATAACCCTTAAATTATTAAGTGTATTTAACTGGTAAGCTTTAAAAAAAGTTTTCAGTAGATGAAAATGCAATTAGTGACCCTTGCTGCTGTATTTCCTCATGCACTCCTCTCCTGCCTTGCTTTTCTTACTTTGCCTTTGTCCTCTTGCAAATGGGAATGTGAGAAAGCCACATCAAGATTTGGGGGGAAATGTAATGAGGCTCCATCGCTGGTCCATGTGCTAATTAAAGTGGGAGTTGGCAGGGCTCTGCTAATAAACCTCTGCATCGCAACTCCTCAGCTGTGACCTTACTCTTTGATGTAGCCGTTGCATGGCTCTGCTTCCAATCTCAGCTGTAAAAAGCAGACCCCAGCGTCAGTTGGCACATGTGTGCAGTTGCAATCGTCTTCTGGCCTTCTTCCAGAAGCTGCATGGTTCGTGTTCTTCTCTGAGCCAAGCCGGCTTGTCTTCCCTCTTTGTTTCCTTGTTCTAAGGTTGGACGTGGCTGGCTTGTAGATGACTGTGATTTGGAGTAAACGTTTCTAAGAGCTGTCTTGGGCAAGTTGTGTCTCAGTGGCTACCCCAGCACCCTGGCTTCCCTGCCTTTTCTCTCAGCTCCAACACTTCTCTCAGACTTCCTCCTGTTCAAGCAATGACTCAGATCTGCTAAAGAAAGTCCAGATATTTACACCCAAACTCTTAACACTTCTTCTAAAAATAGCTCTCTGGGTCCACTTTATATCCAGTAACACATATGTGTACTCAGTCGTGTCTGATTCTTTGCAACCCCATAGACTGTAGCCTACCAGACTTCTCGGTCTATGGGATTTCCAGGCAAGAATACTGGAGTGGGTTGCCATTTCCTCCTCCATTATACATTACTGTGTATACAGTAAGCACAGCAGGAATTCTATAGGCCCAACTAATGACTCCATTGATTCTTGTGGTCAACATCCAGAATTTACACATACTGCACACACGCTATACCTGGATTTGCTCCCAATAGCATACAGGTTCCAGTATAGTCACTTATTTGCAGCAGCGTCTACTACAGGATTTGAAATACCCAGATATTTGTGAGAGAAACAATCTGGTGCCTCTGTTTTTGGGTAGTTTGCCAGCACAGAGAAGTTGCTAGGTCATAGAGTTTGTACATGTCAACCCTATTAGGTGGAGAAGGCAATGGCCCCCACTCCAGTACTCTTGCCTGGAAAATCCCATGGATGGAGGAGCCTGGTGGGCTGCAGTCCATGGGGTCGTGAAGAGTTGGACACAACTGAGCGACTTCACTTTCACTTTTCACTTTCATGCATTGGAGAAGGAAATGGCAGCCCACTCCAGTGTTCTTGCCTGGAGAATCCCAGGGACGGGGGAGCCTGGTGGGCTGCTGTCTATGTGGTCGCACAGAGTTGGACATGACTGAAGCGACTTAGCAGCAGCAGCAGCAGCAGCAACCCTCTTAGGGTCCCCAGCTGGGTCTGAGGACTAGATTGACAAAGATGAACAGGAGAAAAGTAGACATGCTTATTTAACATAGGTTTTACATGACATGGAAAACTTTATAAGGAAATGAAGCTCCAAAGAAACAGAGCTCTATATTTTTTTGTGTTTTTAAATATATCTTGGCCCAATTTATTTATTTTTTTACTTTACGGCCATGCAGCATGTGAGATCTTATTTCCCTGACCAGTGGACCCATGCACCCTGAAATGAAAGCATGGAGTCTTAATCACTCGACCACCAGGGAAGTCCCAGATTTATGTAGTTTTGTGCTGGGTTGGATGAAGAATGGACATGCATGGAGGAATATGACAGGTTAAAGTATGTGAGGAATGGTGGAAAACTGCTGGAAATTAGCAAGTCCTGTTTGCTAAGGATTCTTTTCAGTGTCCCTTTATTTTTGGAGAAAAAGATGTTGCTTTCCTTTGAATATGGGGGTACCTCTCACAGGAAGGTTTTGTGTGGCGAGAAGGTCAGAGTGACTTTCTTGGTTTTGCCATTTTCTCAAACTCCTACATCTCAAAATATTCAGTATGTCAAGGTGCCCTATTGTGAGGGGCCTGCCCCAAACCCCATCAAAGCACAGCAGTGATTTTTAAAATATCAGTTTTTGACATGACATGTTGCTTAAAACTATTTAAGGTGACATTTCTGCAGGAGCCAAGCAGCATCTCCAGTTAGAACTTGCATGTTAGGTTGATCTAGGTGGTTGCCAGAGTATAGATTTGAAGGGGAAAGAGGGTTTTATTGAAGTATGTAAAAAAGATATGCATATCAAGAGTATATCCTTCAAACTGAACACTCCCCTGTAACCAGAACCCGGATACCCTCCCAGTCCCCAGACCTGACTGTCCAGCCTGGGTAGCCATACCCTGACTTCTAACAGCATAGGTGAATTTTTCTATTTTTGTACATCTTGAGCATGGCTTCTTTCAGTCCACATCATATGTGTGATATTTCCGTGGTTGCATGTAGTTGTAATTCATTCATTTATCTTGCATTTCCATGATGTGGGTAAACCACAGTTCATTCCACTGCTGCTGGGCATTTGGTTGTCCAGTTACAGCCACTACAAAGAGCTCTGCTGTGAATGAACATCCTGACATATGTTTTGCGGTGCACGCAGGAGCTCATTTCTAACGAGTACACCAAAATGACATTGCTGGATCACAGAGCGTGGACATGGCAGCTTTATTTGACACTGTCTCCCAGGGTGGTGGTGTGTCAGTTCACACTTTCACCAACAGTATGAGAATGTTCGAGTTATTCCATTCCTCACCCACACTTGCCATTATCTGTGTTCTTCATTTTAGCCACTCTGAGGGTGGCTGTAATTTGCATTTCCCTAATGGCTAATTAAACTGGGCACATCATTGACCGTCCAGATATACCCTGGGGAATAGACTTCTGATATTTCCAAAGAGGGTTTGCTTGTGCCATACAAAATGAAGTCGAGGAAAAAATAAAAATGCAAAACTAACTTTTCATCCTCACTTAGCCTGTCATCCAGGAATGCAAACACAAGTGGACATCACTTTCCTGGCTGGAAACCATTTAACTTAGATGGGTCAGTGAAGAGACTTCCACAGTGGTACAGGCAGGATTCACAGGAGAGCAAAAGCAATGGGAGCCATCAGCACCCCAGACCTAAAGGTGCAAAGGGAAGATCTCAGGAGCATGATGAGAACAGCTCCAGGGAGGAGGATCTCCTGGCAGAAGCCATAGTTGTGAAGGGGCACAGACAGTGCCAGGAAACACTGCCCGGAACAGAGGGGACTTGGGGAAGACATACCTTTATCCATTTTCCCCCTGCTTTCCACTCCCTGGCTCACGCCAATCATTGGTCAAATCCAACTGATGTCCAAGGAACAAGGGAGCCCGGAAGAGGTACCTCAGGGCTCAGAGCAGGGGAACAGGAGGGTGAAACGACCCTGCAAGGGATGGTAGTGAAGCATAGAGATTAACCAGCACCTGCAGGTGCAGCGGTATAGTAGAAAGACCTCAGTACCTGAAGCTCTGGACCCTTGGAACTCACTGCTGGGTCACTGAGAAAATACACAGTCTTTCAGAGCCTCACTATCCTCAACTGTAAAAGAAAGGTTTATCCAAACAGTCTGTGAAGTTCCTTTCTGTCCCCTGATTTTGGTTTTCAAAAATTGGTGAGTCACACTGAGTAGCTATCGCCATCTTCATCAGGATGGACTAGCCAAGTTCCCGAGGTCTCCACCCTTTCCTATGGGCCTATACAGCCCCCACTGGCTTCTGGGTTTACAAACTATGGCCTAAAGTTTCCAGGTGGAATAAGATCTCAGTTAAAATCTGTTCCTGGGAGACTTCTCTGGTAATCCGGTGGTTAAGACTCTGTGTTGCCAATGCAGGGAGCATGGGTTTGATCCCTGGTCAGGAAAATAAGATCCAATATGCCATGTGATGTTGTAAAAAAAAAAAATCATCTCCTGCATAAATCTTATATTGCCACCTATAAACATGTACCTGCTACATTAAAGAAGTACCCCAGTGAGAAAGAAATGATCAACTCATCTGGGTATCAGATGCTCCATCCTTCTCCAGCAGAGAGGAGCCTAGATGCAGGGCAGTCCCACTGGGGAGGATGACGCGGCATAAAGCACAGGGTAGTACTAAAGTTACCAGCATAGGGTAAAATAGAGTTGTTGCTGTTCAGTAGCTCAGTCGTATCTGACTCCTTGCAACCCCATGCACTGCAGCATGCCAGGCTTCCCTGTCCTTTACCATCTCCGGGAGCTTGCTCAGACTCATGTCCATCAAGTCAGCGATGCCATCCAACCATCTCATCCTCTGTCGTCCCCTTCTCCTTTTGCTTTCTATCTTCCCCAGCATCAGGGTCTCTTCCAGAGTCAGCTCTTCACATCAGGTGGCCAAAGTAGTGGTGCTTCAGCTTCAGCATCAGTCCTTCCAATGAATATTCAGGATTGATTTCCTTTAGGATTGACTAGTTTGAGCAGTCAAACAGGCCCCATGCCATATGCTAACCACACATGAAAGGAGGGAGAACAGAAACTATCAAAAGCATCCCTGCAAAAGGTACCAATATCTCTTAAAATCTAAAAAATCAAACTCCTTATGTTCCAGCAATTTCACTTCTGGATATCTCCCCTTAGGGCTTCCCTGATAGCTCAGTTGGTAAAGAATCCACCTGCAATGCTGGAGACTCCAGTTTGATTCCTAAGTCCAGAAGATCTGCTGGAAAAGGAATGGGCTACCCACTCCAGTATTCTTGGGCTTCCCTTGTGGCTCAGCTGGTAAAGAATCCGCCTGCAACACTGGAGACCTGGGTTCAATCCCTGGGTTGGGAAGATCCCCTGGAGAAGGGAAAGGCTACCCCCTCTAGTATTCTGGCCTGGAGAATTCCATGGACTATATAGTTCATGGGGTGGCAAAGAGTCGGACATGACTGAGCAAATTTCACTTCACTTCACTTATCTCTCCTAAAGACATCTCAAGCATGGTTTAGGCTTCATGTTAATGAACTAACTTGAATTGGGGTTCTACCCTTTATCATCTCCTTATCCCCAAGTCTATATGATCAGAGTGTATTAACTGACTAATAATTTACCTTGACATTGTATTTGTAGAGGCTGTCCTTTGAACTTCAGTTATAGGCTTGGTTTCTGCCATCTGTGGGAGTGTTTTCATTAAAAGTCATGCCATCCAGAGAAATTCAATGCCAGGAAGTGCTGCCCAACAGATAGAGGGCTGAGGGGAAAGCCAGAGGTCAGCAGCCCCTGCCAGGTGCTCTGCAATTGCTGACTGACCTTGGGTGACCTTGCTCATGGTTCTTCTTCCCTTTATCTGCCCCAACAGGTCTTTGCCTCAGACCTTGAGTTCACTTTCCTTAATCAAGCATCTCATGAAAACTTCAAGTTTTCTCTGCTTCACAACAAAGAATACCTCTGCCACCATCTAAGGCAGATGCTTGTCTTATTGTTTGTTTGTTTGTTTCTTCCTTTTCTGTTGTGCCTCACAGCTTGTGGGATCTTAGTTCCCTGATCAGGGATTGAACCTGGATCCTCAGCACTGAGACCCCTGGACCACCAGGGAATTTCCAGATGCCTGTCAGTTTATCAGGTTTCCCTAGTGGCTCAGTGTTGAAGAATCCACCTGCAATGCAAGAGATACAGAAGAGTCAAGTTCGATCCCTGAGTTGGGAAGATCCCCTGGAGGAGGGCATGGCTACCCACTTCAGTATTCTTGCCTGGAGAGTTCCATGAACAGAGGAGCCGGGGGGGGCTACAGTTCATAGGGTTGCAAAGAGTGAGACACGACTGAAGCGACTGAGCACATCCTTTTATCATCTGCATTTGAGTTGTTGATGTAAAAAATAGCTATTCAGACATCAAGCCATGGACGTCATTTATTAAACGAGACTAAATTTAAATTGGCATTTACAGCCTCAAGAAGTCAGTGAACTTATTCAATGAAAATTTTATCAGCCAGGTTAAATTCATCTGTCTTACTAGTTTAGAAGTAGACATGCCACTGAATTTAATAGTCAATGAATAAAGAACCCTATTGATATTATTAGTCGAATTACTCAAAATTTATGTGGTATTGCAAATCATTACGTTTCCTCTGATGATGTGAGATGGTGGGATTTTTTGGGTCAATGAAGGTATGGCATTTTAGATTAGTTTTGACTCTCCAGCTTTGTCTGCTACAGAAGATGAGCCTTAATGATCAAGATTTTTTGAGTTAAGAGGAAATTGTATAGTTAAAAAAGTAAGGAATACAACGATATGGATTTCACAGAAATATTGTTGGGCCAAAGAAATCAAACATAGAAGGCAATATACTATAGGTTTCCACATGTGTGAAGCTCACAAGTAGACCAAACTGGTCCACACTGTCAGAGTTGTGGTTCCTTCTAGGACATGAGACTGTCTTCTGAGTGCTCGAAATAGTCTGTATTTTGGTGGTTTCACTGTTATTGACATATGTAAAATTTATCAAGCTGTATCCTTGCTATTTTTGTCCTTTGTTATATATAACTAAAAGATAAATTAATTAAAATAATTTTTAAAGAACTGAGCAAAAAAAACACATGGAACACAGTGGCAGCTTAAGATGAGTATTTTGCAAATTGTCTATCTATAGTCTGGGATTATTCTGGTACTATTTTAAGAAACTATGAAAACGAATAAAGACAATCCACCTGTGATCTATATTTAGAAAACAATTGATATAGGTGATTAATAAATCAATTTGTTTTACATAAATCTCTCAGAATGAAGAGGCATCATCTTTACTAAGCCTGATTAATTTCTCAGCAATGTCATGCCCAAGTCATCTGATGCCAACTCACTGGATCACATAGAATGTTCTATGATATAATATATTTTAGTTACCTTATTGTCCATAATGTTCATATCTAATTACAATGGATTTTCCTATAATACTTGCTTTTATGTATTTTCTCAGATAATATCTTGTGAGGAGCAGGGTGACAATCATTTTTCCTTTAATATGTTTTCAGACTTTTACAGTTTTCTGCAAAACATCAGTTGTGTGGCTAAAAATGAATCTCTCTTGTTGTGTTCTGCTGCTAGTTGTTGGATGGAAAATAGTGTTGACAAATATCTTGAAGTTGTAATTATTGTCATTTCTTTCGCAGTGATCTGTCTGAAAGAAAAGAAGTATCAAACCCCCAAATTACTAGTGAGCCAAGAACACTTGTTAATCAATCCTGTACACAGAGTGTGCTGGACAGTTTTATGTTTATTTTCAATTGCATGCACAAGGATTGTTTCCAGGTTATTTTTTTAAACTTCTGCCCTAGAGACCTGGCACTCAATAAAGCTCAGACATACAAAAAAAAAAAAAAAACAAACAAGGAAGTGACTGAAAAAAATCATAACATGGAGTCTAGAACTAAACAGTTTATTCTGTCCATAGAGATCATAAAAATTCTTACTTGTGGTCATTTTTGGATGAATTCCACCACAGGAGTTGGAAGTCCCATGTTACTAAGCCACAAAGTTGGGCTCCCAGGGGCTGAAATGACTTATTGCTAATGGACACTGCGGGCACTGTCCATATTTCTTGGCCTGCTTCTCACTGTGTTTACATGCAACTTTTACCAGTCCTCACTGACCCCTTAGACTTCAGTATATTTTTTCTTCTAACAACCTGAGGCATATTCTCTAGCTACCATGTTGCCCAAATGTGCAGATGGCCAGGAGAGCTCGGAAGTTACTCCTCTCCAGTGACTGTTAGGTACAGGACTTTGAAAACCCAGCTCCCTTGTCTCAGGTTAGGTCAAATTCTCAGATACAACTTTCCGTCCAGCATTCCTCATGGGGTCAAGTTGAAGTCTGCTTCTACAAGACTCTGCCAGAACTTGCATCCCTGTTTGATGTCCTTCCTTCCTCCTCTGCTCCCCTGACTATGTCCCCACTTCCTTAGCAACTCCCCTTGGGGGTACTTCCTTAATCAGTCACTCTCACATAAATCTTCATCTTAGGGTTTGCTTCTAGGGTACCTGAACTAAGTCATGACCCAGACCCTCATCTGTCATCAGCAACTTGGGTTTCGCAAATGCTGCATCATTACTGAGACTGGAAGGGGTTCAGGAGGTGAAGACTGCTCACCATGACTATTTTTTTTCCTCTGCTCTCCTTTTACTCTTGTAAGAATTCAGTTCCCACTAACTTTTTTTGAGCTTCCCAGATGGCACAGTGGTAAAAGAATCTGTCTGCCAGCGTAGGAGACCCAGGAGACGTGGGGTCCATCCCTGGGTCAGGAAGATCCCCTGGAGTAGGAAACAGCAACCCACTCCAGGATTCTTTCTTGAAGAATTCCGTGGATAGAGATGCCTGGTGGGCTACAGCCCATGCAATCACAAAGAGCTGGACATGATTGAGCAGCTGAGCACGCACATGCCATTCCCTTTTATACATTCAGCACCTTGGGATGTCAACTCAACGTTACCACCAAACTCTATGCAATGGCAGGGTTGATTGTATATAACTTCTAAACTGCCTTGAGTGCAAAGTTGGAACTATCAGCTACTTTTCTAAATTACCTCTGGTAGATTGGGGACAAAAACAGAAATCCTTCCAATCAAGGTCTTACAAGTCCAGTGTTATTATGAAGCATTGTTAAACAAAGCAGCATACATAGTTGAAATGTAAGACAAATCCTCATGATTCATGCATGTAAAATGTATGGAGGGACTTACCTGGTGTCCAGCAGTTAAGACTCTGTGCTCCCAATGCAGGAAGTCAGGGTTCGAGCCTCAGTCAGGGAACTAGATCTTGCATGCTGCAAGGAAGACTTCCCATATGGTAGTGAAGACCCCAGGTGGCACAGCTAAGACCCAACACAGCCAAATAAAGAAATAGAAATATTAAGACATATGCAGTAAAGAAATGAACAAGATTGGCTACCCGTTTTCCACTCCATGTTCATGATTATAAATGTAATAGTGAAAAATACTTCAACTCTTTGGAAGAACCACAAACAAGAGAGTCAAACATTCTCTCATAAGGACTGATCGTGAGTTCCCAATATTTCTTACTGGAATACTGACTACCAATTTGTACTCTAGGAAACCCAGGAGACTTTATTCAGCAATCTTGTTTGTGATTTCTAACATCAAATAGAATTCTTCCTTTTCTAGCTACTTTTAAAATCTCCCTGGAATATTAATAATAGAGGGGAATAATTGGATGTGTTAGTGTAAATAACTCAGTGTCTATTTTTGTCAATATGTTTTAAAATAATCAACCAATCAAGTAATTGTTAAGTCTCTGAGGTGGCAGCAGATAATAGCCTGCCTAAAAATAGGACACAAGAACAGAGCCACTCTTCTTAATATAATACTTTTTTCTCACAACTCAAGGATTAAAACAGCTAGTTAGTTGGGTTATTAATCACTGTTACAAACTATTTTTCTGAAGAGTGAGTTCTGAATAATTTAGGGGATAGTTCTTGTCCCCTAATCCCCAACACTGGCCATGAAAAGTAGGGCCACAGCGATGTCAAAGCATGAAAATGATTGATCCAACTTAAGTGGCACCTGGTTCTTAGTCTTTATGGAACTGGGTCTTTACCCAAGACCCTTGGACACAGGAATTTGGGAACAGCTGTCAGAGCCCCACTGTGGATCTCAAGTTCTTTTTCTTTGCTGTACATGCCTTTTGTGGGAGAGTTTGTGGCTTCTACCAGATTCTTAAATGGGTTCATGTTCAGCATGAAATCTGAAAAACCCCTGCAACAGAATGTCCCAGTTTTGCTCACACAGGATACAACTTTGATCTCCCACCCTGATCTAGCCTCTAGCCACACCAGCCTAAAGATATGAGATGAGGCATGCTATCATTCACCTTGCCACAAGGCATCAGAAGCAGCTTAGGGCCTGGAAAGGTGAGGAAAAACAAGGCAACTGGAACAGTTTTGAAACATATACCACACCATCACGCTTCCCAAGTTGTTCTCGACTAGAAATTTTGGCAGAATGCACATCAGTAACAAAGAGCGAGTTCTAGCATCAAGACAAAGAAAGTATTTGCAACAGTGAGAATGGGTGACTTGAAAGAGGAGAGTAGAAGTAAGATTAGAAAGTAGTTAGATCTTGAATGTGTTTTTGAAAGCAAAGCCAACAGAGTCTGCTAATGAGTTAGAGGCTGGTATTACAGAAGAAGGGACGTCAAAAATTGGGTTGAGTGTGATCGTCTGGCAGGATGGAGCTTCTATTGATGGGGGGAAGCTACTGGAGGAGCATTCGGTGGAGCAGCCTGGAGTTCTGTGTTTGATACATCAAATTGAGAAGCCAATGAGCCATCTAAGAAGAGTTATCGAGTAGGCAGTTCATAGGCGGTGTCCAATCTGGACGTACACATTTGAGTCATTAGAATATAGATGACAAGCTTCACTTAGTGTGACAATCTCTAGGTCCATCCATGTTGTTGCAAGTGAAAAGGATTACTTCTTTCCTTTTTATGGCTGAGTGATATTCCATTGTATATATGTACCATACTTTCTTTATCCATTTATCTGTCAATGGACATTCACGTTGCTTCCATGCCCTGGCTATTGTAAATAGTGCTGCAATGAACATTGGGGTGCATGTACGCATGTATCTTTTTGGATTGTGGTTGTCTCCAGTTATATGCCCAGGAGTGGGATTGCTAAAGCTAGCGCAACATTGTAAATCAACTATACTCCAATAAAAAAACATTTTTTTAATCCTCATGAATAATAACAACAAAAAGAATATGGGTGACATGGAAAGCCATGAAATGCTTTGAGATCAGCAAGAAAGAGAAGAAAATAAAAAATAGAAGAAGTCCAAGGACAGAGTCCTGGGGACCTGAAGTTTGAGGAGTAGAGAAGAAAAATATGTGAAACAGGGGGAGGAAGAGCTGCTGCTGAGACAGGAGAAAGTCCAGGAGAATGTAGGATTCCAGAAGCCAAGGGCAGCAGATTCTCATTTCCAAAGATGGTGTCAGACATAAAAGAGACCACTCAATGGAACTCCACCACTCTCTTCCCCCACTCAGTGGCAGCTCCATCCTGCCAGGCGACCATGCTCAACCCAATCTTTGATGTCCCTTCTCTCATCAGTTCAGTTCTGTTCAGTCTCTCAGTAGTGTCCGACTCTTTGCGACCCCACAAATCGCAGCACGCCAGGCCTCCCTGTCCATCACCAACTCCCGGAGTTCACTCAGACTCACGTCCATCGAGTCAGTGATGCCATCCAGCCATCTCATCCTCTGTCGTCCCCTTCTCCTCTTGCCCCGAATCCCTCCCAGCATCAGAGTCTTTTCCAGTGAGTCAACTCTTCGCATGAGGTGGCCAAAGTACTGGAGTTTCAGCTTTAGCCTCATTCCTTCCAAAGAAATCCCAGGGCTGATCTCCTTCAGAATGGACTGATTGGATCTCCTTGCAGTCCAAGGGACTCTCAAGAGTCTTCTCCAACACCACAGTTCAAAAGCATCAATTCTTCGGCGCTCAGCCTTCTTCACAGTCCAACTCTCACATCCATACATGACCACAGGAAAAACCATAGCCTTGACTAGATGGACCTTTGTTGGCACAGTAATGTCTCTGCTTTTGAATATGCTATCTAGGTTGGTCATAACTTTCCTTCCAAGGAGTAAGCGTCTTTTAATCTCATGGCTGCAGTCACCATCTGCAGTGATTTTGGAGCCCAGAAAAATAAAGTCTGACACTGTTTCCATGTTTCCCCATCTATTTGCCATGAAGTGATGGGACCGGATGCCATGATCTTCATTTTCTGAATGTTGAGCTTTAAGCCAACTTTTTCACTCTCATGCTGCTGCTGCTGCTGCTAAGTTACTTCAGTCGTGTCCGACTCTGTGCGACCCCATAGATGGCAGCCCACCAGGCTCCCCCGTCCCTGGGATTCTCCAGGCAAGAACACTGGAGTGGGTTGCCATTTCCTTCTCCAATGCATTTTCACTCTCATACCCACTTCCAATTCATTAGCCAACTCTGTTGGCTTTTATCAAGCCACTCTCTCCCTTGACCACGTGCTGCTAACACTGCTTGGTCAGGAGGTAGAACCTGGGAAACTGACTTCTAGTCTCTTTCTCTCTCTTTCAACACTTGTGAGGCCCAAGGATGTAAGCCATCTGGCTACTCTGATGCAGATGCCACCACGCTGGGGAGATCAGATAGAGGAATAGAAACAAAGAGACGCCCCAGAATCCCAAGGGTACCAGCCACTTGTGTCTGAGTCTTTGCAGCCCAGGCATTAGCCAGTGAGTGAACAAACCTCAGCTGATTCCAGCCCTTGGCCTTCAAGTATCGCCAAATGTCCTTGGCTTTCAAGTGTCCACTCTGATACAGAATGAAGCAGAAATGAGTTGCCCCCACCACGCCCTGTCCAGTTTGCAGATTTCTGAGCAAAATAATTGTGTTCATTGTTTTAAGTTATTAAATTTGAAGATAAGTTTGTTATGCTGTGCTAGCAACAGGAACACCAAATGAAGACAGAGTTTCTGAGAGAAGCAAGTTCTCCCTTGTGTCAAAGGCTGCTGGTGGCAAAATAAGACGATGGCTGAGGGGGACTTCCCTGGTGGTCCAATGGCTAAGACTCCATGTTCCCTATGCAAAGGGCTTGGGTTTGATCCCCCATCAGGGAACTAGATCCCACAGGCTGCAACTGAGAGTTTTCCTGCCACAACTAAAGATCCCACGTGTCGCAACTAAGACCTGGTGCAGCCAAATAAATAAAAATAAGCCAAAAAAAAAGTGATGCCTGAGAGCTGACCACTGGGTTGATTGTGTAAAAGGCACTGGGAACATGGGGTGGGAGAGCCGGGTGAGGGCAGAGCTGGAATGGAGTGGATTTAAGAAAGAATTGGAATGAAATTGTAAACAGCTGGTGATGGCAACATTCAAAGGAGTTTTGCTACAAAGTAGATTTGGAGAAGGCAATGGCACCCCACTCCAGTACTCTTGCCTGGAGAATCCCATGGACAGAGGAGCCTGGTGGGCTGCAGTCCATGGGGTCTCGAAGAGTCGGACACGACTGAGCGACTTCACTTTCACTTTTCACTCTCATGCATTGGAGAAGGAAATGGCAACTCACTCCAGTGTTCTTGCCTGGAGAATCCCAGGGATGGGGGAGCCTGGTGGGCTGCCATCTATGGGGTCGCACAGAGTCGGACACGACTGAAGTGACTTAGCAGCAGCAGCAGATTTGAAAAACGGGGCAGTGGCTGGAGAAAAACGTGGGGTGAGGAGAGAGGCTTTGTATAGGAGATACACTGGTACAGTGGGAATCACCCAGTAAAAGGGGGGGAGGGCAATGAACACTGTAAAAGCAAAAGGAGAACATGGCTGGAGACCGTTCCACAAGAGATAAGAAGTCTGGGGGTCAATGACTCCGTGTCATAGCTGCAGACGGTGGCGTTAACTCGACTGTGGGCGGTTTATTCCTAGTCGCAGAAGGCAAGGATGGAAACATCACCAAGGGAAAGATGAGTCCGGACTTGTCTGCTCACTTCCACTTTCTTAGAGGGAGAGTCAGAGGGCCGAGACAGTGCCTGGGCCCATGGAGCAGCACGATGAGACCCCTCATCGTGAACTGAAAGGGAGGACAGTTCGTGTGGCCGTGATCTTGTCCAGCCACATTCAGTGGCCTGGGTACAAACACAGAGAAGGGGCATCAGACTTAGAGAAAACCAGTGAGAAAGGAACAAGGAAGCCAAGGGTCTCTGCAAGGGAGAGATGATATAGACTGGCTGTGAGATTCAAGCTGCATAAAGAGGAAAGGAGAGCTGCGTGGGGTTGAGGGGCAGCAAAGACGCAGTAACATCCGTGGACTGCAGGTCTCAGTGGAGTTCAAGGACTGCTTGAACCCAGACATTTTGATTACCCCCATTCTGAGGATGAAGAGCTTCTGCTTAGAGGGGTGAAATTACCTCACATGTGAAGTAGCCAGAGAGTGGCCAAGCTGGCTTCAAACCCAGACTGTCCGGCTCCTGCGATAGTGAGAACATTTTTCAAACCCCAACTGCTGGTCACAAAGAAAGGAGAGCAAAAAAGGAGCAACCAGCGTTGATGGTCACCAAGGGCTCCAAACACCAGATCTGGAACAGTTTCTGGGAGAGGTCCTTGGGATCCGGGAAGCTTGGCTTTAAGTCCTGAGTGAAATCATGTTATGTGCTTTTGAAAAGATCTGTGCTTTAGGAAACTCTGCTCAATGTCATGTGCCAGCCTGGATGGGAGGAGACTTTGGGGGAGAATGGATACATGTATACATATGGCTGAATCCCTTTGTTGTCCACCTGAAACTATCACAGCATTGTTAAATGGCTATAGAAAGTGAAAGTGAAAGTGAAGTCGCTCAGTCGTGTCCGACTCTTAGTGACCCCACGGACTGCAGCCTACCAGACTCCTCTGTCCGTGGGATTTTCCAGGCAAGAGTACTGGAGGGGGGTGCCATTGACAAAACTGGAACGGCTTCAATGCAGAAACCAAGGGGTTTCCAATGCCCATGGATAAAGATCTGCCCAAGCAAATTCTAGAGAACATGTACATAATTTCAAGAAGTGAGCTGCAAATGCAAGAGAGTTTGGGTCCTGTTAATGTGCACCTTAAAAACAGAAGTTTCATAAACATTCTTGAAAAACATCTGCTTCTCTTTTCCAGGTACTTGCAACCTCAAATAAAGCAGCACAGAAACAGCACAGGAAGAGTTGGCAGGCAGCTGAGTTTTCTCTGAAAGGATACCTGAACCAGAAAGTCTTGGTTCTACCCTATCTGACAGGGGTCTATAAAACAAAACGTTGGCAATTAAAAAAGATCTGTGCTTATTTTTCATGGAAATCAATTGTTAATTCCCTTTAGAATGGGAATGCAGCAGAAAGAGTTGGCATGGGGTGTAGAAACTACAAACTTGTCATTTCGGTCTATCTTGTGTGACTGGTGCATTGCATCCTTCCCCACTGAGGTATTTCCTGCAGCCCAGGGAAGATTTCATCAGAGGAAGCCTGTGTTGGAATTGCATCACGATCCCGATTGTTTCAAGTCTGTCTTACAACCAATTAATTATAATGAGAACAGGGGGCTCTCCATCTTGTCCCTTGTCCTTTGGCGAGTGGTTATCACACCAGGTTTATAAGAGGATGTTTGCAAGAGGAAGTTTTGTAAGAGGAATTTGACAAGGCTCTCATGTGTATTCTGCCCGCCATTGTATTTGCAATAGCATTTCCTATAGTTGATTGTCCTGTAATTCTGGTCTTGCAGCAACTCCGGCGCGGGTAATGTGTTTATTTCCAGAGCGGGTGGTTTGGGTGGGGATCACGAGATGGCTGACAGGTTGTCCTTGTGTGTTTAAAAAGGCAGGTCAGCCCCAAGGTAATTATCTTCTCTTTCTTTTTGCCTGTAGGGAGAGAGAGAGAGAAAAAAAAAGAAAACAAAACATGGCTAAGTTCTATGATTTAAAAGATGAGCATATTAAACTAGTTCAAAGAAAATTAGGTCATTCAAAACATGAAGTTTGTAGGGAGGGAAGAATTTTCTCTTCCCATTGCTTGGACCACATTTTTCTCACTTCACCCCAACATCCTTCTCCAATCTTACCCACACTGGGGCTTTTGGGACTTCCCATTACTTTGTAAATAATGACACAAGGCACAGGGGAAAAAAAACCCAACACTTTAAGTTTTAGCCTTAGAAATACCTGAGTTTTTATCTAAACTCCATCTGTGAATGAGTAGCCTTGAGTTAGATAAAACTTTTTGAGCCTCAGTTCTGTCCTCTGTAAAATGGGGATGATAATGCCTACTTTGTAAGGTGGTTTGTGAGGCTTAAATGAGACAAAGTATGAAAAAGAAACAAAAAACAAAACAAAAATAATAGGAAGTATGAAAAACATTTGGTTGCTCATGACTGGCATGTCTCCTGCCTTTTTCTCCTCAGGCTGTCCTTCAATTCTTCCCATCATCTAGTCCTGACCAAAGTATACAGAGCTTGAAATGTCGCCTACATCCCAGCAAATATGATGTGTTCCCCCTTGCCTTCTTTCACCCGCTCATCCTTCCTTCCTTCCTTCCTTTGAGGCCTCCACATTCCAGTTGTCTGATAAAGCCTTTCCAGCTATGAGAAGCCATAGTTTACATATCATGTTTCCCTTGCCACCACATGAAAATATCCACGACTCATGTGGCTCACCATGGTATCAGTCATGTGTTCATTCATCCCATCATCTGATTTGCAAGCTGGGTCAATGCTTCCTTTCTTGTTTATGCCTCCCATGTTGATATCATATCTGACATCTTATATTTTTATAGTGTTTCATTCTTAGTTTCCAGCATGTTTTATCATATATTATCTCAGTTGAGCTTTATAACATCCTGTGAGGCAAGCAAGACAGATATCAATATTATTGATTTTTATGTTGATGAGTTTAGAAACAGGCTGAGCAGAGAAGGTGGCTTGTCTACCGCCACCCCCCAAGATCGGAACTAGAGTTTCCAGAAGCTCGTTGTCGTTATCTTGATTCAAGGCAGCCACATGACCTTCACAAGCCACCTCCTGCTTGTATGTGAAATCTACAGCATGTGAAATCTTCCCACACCAGGGATCGAACCAATCTCTCTTATGCTGTATGTGACCCTAACTCTATCAGTGGAATTCTCTGGCTTGCAGAGCCTCAGGAATAGGGGTGTTTGCGTACTCCAGTCATTTCTTCCAGGTTGCAAAAGGACCTATTTGAAGTGCCTTTAATATTACATATGATCTGGCTTTTTCTTTAATCTGAGATTTCCTTAAGTGCTGAGATAGACTTTGGTTTTGATTTTCTAATAGTTTAGGACCATCAGAAGCAATATCTTCATCCTGATGGTGAGGAGAGAAGATTCCCAACAAAGTATCAGGCTTCAAGATTTGTCACATATTTGACCAAACAGGTTTAGCCATTCCTAACTATAATTCATAAGTTCAAAAGTATGCTGAGTTTTATTGTTGCAGAACCTGTTTATCGCTTATCTCATAAGCAGTTGCCGTGTGTTTAGATTAAGTCGATGATTGCTCTTTATGTCTCAGTCCTTAGGCTGCCTAGTCGCCATATACATTCCCATAAACCAAAAATCTGAACACGCCCATATTGACAATAGAATAACCTTCTAATTTTATTTTGATTCCAGAAGACGCTGTGTTCCAGGGGACTTGACTTGTGGAATCTCGCTCACCTCATTTGTTTGTGTTCAGCCCCATTTCAGACTTGAACCCTACCACGAGGCATGTGAGCCAAGGATTTAAACACAATGCTGGAAGATACATTCAATGTTTGGAGTTTTTAAAATGAACGTGCTGGCATTATAAAATGTTTCTGATTCCTTTCTGATCCAGCTTTGGACCCAAATGCCACTGGCAATTACCCATTTTTGACTTTATTTTCTTTCAAATTAATCTTGGCAAATTTTTATTATTTTGAGTATATGTCTGTGGTTTTCTGTTTTCCAAGGAAACTTTAAATGATTAAACCATTACACATAAGATGTGAATTAAGGTGGATATTATTTCTTGGTCTCTTGAGCTAGACTTAAAAGGCAATCCTATAGGAATAAAGGAATATTGGGAAATGAATTTTCAATTCAGCAATGTGTATTGTGTGTTTACTTTGCAATAAGCAACAGGGAAGGAAAGAAAAGATTTAAATATGGGTTTGGTTTTGGAGTACATGAGATTAGTCAGTACAAATAATTGGAGAGGACTTCCTTAGTGGTCCAGTGGTAAAGAATCTACCTGCCAATGCAGGGGACAAAGGTTTGATTCCTGGTCTGGGAAGACTCCACATGCTGAGGGGCAAATAATCCTGTGTGCCGCAATTACTAAAGCTGGTGCACAGCAACGAAGACCCAGCACAGCCAAAAACAAATAAATAAGTTTTTTAAAAATTGGAGAAATAATACAAATAACTTAAAATGCTAAAATGGAATCTAAACAAAAGATAGATGAGATTATCTATGCTACACCTGGAAGAAAAGAGAATTATCAAGACGAACCCAAGTCATTAATGAATTGGTTCCCCCAGGCATGCCAGGCACCTTGCTTTCTGGATTCTCAGCATATTAGGTGTCATGAATGAAGTCTAAGGAAAGTACCGATTAGAAGCCAAGACATTCATTGAGTCTGTTTTGGCTTTATATTGCAGAAAAACACTCCCAAACTTAGAAGCTTAGAAACAGCAACATTTTTATTATCTTTCCAATTCTGTGGTTTGACTTGGGCCCCATTGGATGTTTTTCTGTTCTATGTGGTGTCTCTAGTCGACAATGTGGGGGCTTTTCTGAACTGGACATCCCAATGGAGAACTCACGTGGCTGGTTGACTCTGGCTGTTGGCTGGGAGCTGAGCTGGGGCTGAACACTGAGTGTCCGGTTCTCTTCCACATCCCTTGGGCTTCTTCCAGCATAGCAACTGTGTTCCAAGAAGGAGTGGAAGCTGCCAGGCTTCTTAAAGTTCAGGACAGAAGTTCCATAACATCACATGCCATATAGTCTATTGACCAAAGCAGTCACGAGGCCAACCCAGAAGCAAGGAGAGGGGAAATAAATGCCCCTTGTCAATGGCAGAATGACTTCTACATAAAGGTGAAGGAAAGAATTTCCTTGGAGACTACGTACTATAGAGCTTAAGCAAGCACAACAAGATGTTCACGGTGAAGGCAAGAACTTTTCATTGGTCAGCCTGCCAGAATCATCCACTGCCACCAATTCCACCACCAGCCTCCTGCCTTCCTCTTCTTTACACCTTTCTTCCCTTGAGTGAACTGAGTCTGTGACTTCTGAGTGCATTCCAAACTCAGATGCCTGACCTTTTCTGGGAATTGAAAGTCTTCTTTCATACTTCTGTCATAGACTCACGTCCCAGGTTTGACACCACCTCCTGCACCCACAGAACTATCCTTAGTGTGATGGCTTCTCTCTCAGACCTCTGCTTATGGCCCTAATGCCTGATTGTCACCTAGTGGGAGTTCTGTAGACTCTTAGTCTCAGCTTGCCCTGGTCAAATCTGATCTCTTGCTCCCAACATTCTGGTTTTAGTATTGATAGAACATGAGATGTGGATGAAAGGCCATGAAAGATCCCATAGATGTTAACAAGTTAAACAGGTTTTGATTGAACAGAGAATGGAAAGTCGGAGCAAAGCTCTATGCTTAGGACTAAGCATAGAGTGTTTACAGAACAGACAGGGTGGAGGAAACTTAGTTTGGAATGGGAAAAAATGTGGGGTGGGTGGGAAAACTGGGGTGTAGGGCCAGATGATGATAGTCAGGCAGAGAAGTTTAAATTTGACATGATAAAGAGCAGTAAGCCACTGTTCATCTTGAGCAAAGGTGTGGTCTGGGGAAATGATGCTGAAGTAAGATTAGTCCAGTGGTGGACTGTAGGGGAGGGTGGAGAAACTGAGGTCAAGAAGGCCGATGGTTACTGGGTTTTTGGGTGATGAGTTATAGAACTAGGAGGCTGCAACGGAAATTATGAAAAAAGATGAATATGAGACAATTTGAAGGTAACAATGTATACGGCAGTGACTTCTTGGACGTGAGAAATTAAACTAAAGATGACCAGGAAGTGACTAATGAAATGGACAATGGGAGGCTGCTGTGGGGTGGGGGAGGGGTTGGAATGATTGACAGCAGCATGAAGAAAGCAATGTACAGGGAGAGACCAGAGTGAAAGAAAGATTGGTTAAACAGGAATGACTCCTCATTGGGGCTGATGAACACGGGAATGAAGAAGCAATGAGTCAGGAAATGTCAAAGGCAGAAGAGATGTTCTTCAGGGAAAGTTTCAGTTGAGAAGAAAAGGATAAAGGACAGGGTGAGAGTGACCTGTCTGGATGCTGAAAATTTTGGAGCCATTGGCAGGAAGAGGGACATGGTAAAGGAAGTTTAGTTGGGAGGGAAGGTGAATATCCCAAGAGGTGAGTGGAAGGTAGCACTTGATACTCTAGTAGCAATATCTAGAAAGACCAAGAGGTGGGGTGAGAAGTTAGGAGGTGACATTGAAGAATAAGTCCCTTGTTTGAAGTTGAGATCCAGTACCAGTGCGGATGTGGTACCCACCTATATTTCTGGACCACCTTGGGTTTTCCCTTCACCATCATAAGTCAAGGCTAAGATGGCACATAGGAAGGCAGATGGTACAGGGATGGGACAGGAGCCCCCAGAGTCCAGCTCTCGCCTTTAGTTCTCCATTGGGCTCCCCTGCTGCACACCTGACCTCCATCACCCGACATCAGCTATTCAGCTCACCAGGTCTGAGGAGAGACACGTGTGTCACCGAGGTGTCCCCCAAGTACTGTTCACTATCCTCAGCAGCAAATGAATTGAAGCCATGGATCCCAGCCCTAGTCACATGTGGAGGACCAGGCTGACAAACCTCACAACCCCTTATGCAAACACGCTCTGATCACCCTGGACCTGAGCTCTGAGGTGCCTGTTCATCCTCCTGCTTCCTCTCATCTTACATCTGCCTCCCAAAATGCCTGGGAAGAGTGTGCCCTTTCCCCACCTTCTCTTTTCTGCTTTTGACTTGGAAGGTAGACGCTTCCCCCAGCTTGTCTCTTTCCCTGCTTGATGAAATTCCTTTCCTCTTCAGCTGATATCAGGAAGTTCCTATATCTTCTCTCTCTCTTCGGCAGGTGAGTTGAATACATCATAGCTTTTCCTCCTAAAGACTCCATTGTATATTATCTAAGAACAGAGGTGTTCTCTCAATGACCAGGGCAATTATCAACTTCATCTACTGCCTTTGTAAACATAATTTTCAAGTACACATGTCAAGACAGAAATCCACTGATTTCTTTTCAGTGATAGCATTACCAATAAAGCCAAATCTTTAATGCTCTCCATCTCCAACCCTGGCTCCCTCCATCCTCCCAGAGTTCACCATTGTTGTGAGTTTGGTTTCTATCAGCCGGATAAAAAGGCAACACATTTGAACAATATAAAGGAACTACTGATGGACGAATCTCAAATGTGTTACACTCAGTGAAAGAAGCCAGTCTCAAAAGATTGCACATGGTTTGGTTTCATTCATAAGACATTTTGGAAAAGGCAAAACTATTGGGATAGAAAAGTTACCAGTGCTTGCAAGCTGCTTTTTTCCCCCAACTATTTTAGATCTATCCAGATTGATATGTGAGTAAGTGAGTGCGTGAAGTTGCTCAGTTGTGTCTGACTCTTTGCGGCCCCATGGACTGTAGCCTACCAGGCTCCTCCCTCCATGGGATTCTCCAGGCAAGAGTACTGGAGTGGGTTGCCATTTCCTTCTCCAGGGGATCTTCCCGACCCAGAGTTCTCATTCATTTCTTTTTAACTGCCATAGAGTTATTCTATCATATAAATGGCACCCCACTCCAGTACTCTTGCCTGGAAAATCCCATGGGTGGAGGAGCCTGGTAGGCTGCAGACCATGGGATCGCAAAGAGTCGGACATGACTGAGTGACTTCACTTTCACTTTTCACTTTCATGCATTGGAGAAGGAAATGGCAACCCACTCCAGTGTTCTTGCCTGGAGAATCCCAGGGACGGGGGAGCCTGGTGGGCTGCCGTCTATGGGGTCATACAGAGTTGGACACGACTGAAGCGACTTAGCATAAATACATCATTTTTCATTTATCTATGGACATTTGGCAATATGTGGCTAATATAACTAATAGGAATGAATTCCACTACACACATTTGAATGAGTTTCTCTAGGATGGATATGCAAAAAGTAGCCTTATTGGGTGGTAAAAAGTATGTATTTTTAGTTTCAACAATTACTGTCAAGATGCCTTCTGAGAAAGCCATATAAAGTTGGACTCCCATCAAAGTGGTATGAAAAGACTCATCTCCCCCAAAACCTTACAACACTTCACATCATCAAACAAACATTCACTCAGCTGCTTTTACTACACCTTCTAACACATTGGCAATGACAAGGTTTCATTTTAACAGGGACTGCTGCAGTCCCTTCACTGGAGTAAGACAGAATGGAGACCCAGGGGGGTCTCTATGGTTCAGTGTTTGCAGGGAATTGAGTATTTTTTTCCCATTAACTTTGGGTGTGGATGAAGTCATTCAGCAGGAAGACAGTGGAAAACTCAGACTGGACCTTGGGAAATACATGCTTCAGTTCAGGGAGTGAAAATAAAAGAGGGCGAGGATCAGAAAGAAGAGATCAAAGACATCCTAAAAAGCCAACAGCCAAAAAAGCCCTGGAAAGAGCTGGCCAGCAGCAGTCGGGGCCTGAGTGCTGGTGGCGAAGCAGCCTGTGTTCAAGTCTACTGAGCCTTTATCAAGTGCTGGGTGCTGCACTGCCTTGCATGCATATTCTGTGTCATCTTCACAGTTCGCTTTATGAATTATTAACTCTGAGGCTTGTTCTGCCCTGTTTCTCAGCTTCCCTGGGCGGGGATTAAACCCCAGTTGTCCACAGTGGCAATGTGCTTAATAATGCAACCTTGGGACTTCCCTGGTGGTCTAGTGTCTAAGACTCCATGCTTCCAATGCAGGGGACCCAGGTCCAATCCCCAGTCAGGGAACCAGATCCCACATGCTACATCTAAGAGTTCGCATGCCATAACTAAGACCCGGCACAGTCAAATAAAGAAATAAATATATTTTTTTAAATGATGCACGCTTTCTTGGTTTCTCTTTTTCCTGTTTACTTCCCTTCCTCCCTACCAGTGTTTCCCAGTGTCATCTCCTCAGTGAGCTATTTGCACTCACATGCTTATGTCAGGGCTCGGCTGAGTTGCTGTGGATGACAGGCCTGAGATGAAGCTTTCCCAGGCCCTCATGGGCTGATGCACTGAGAGCTCCGAGCGCACTTGCTGGGGGCCAGTTACGGGGTGGGGGGGGGGGGAAGTAACAGGTCTGCAGAAGCCAGGTGGGTGCTCAGCAACTGGGGGCCTCAGCATGGTTTGAGCATCTGTGTCAGGGACCACGAAGACGATGCTAACCAGCCAGAGGACGATGGCTGGTGGTCCCTGTGGGCCTGGGATAGACCCGGAGACCTCCAGTCACACATTTTGTGCCCCAAAGGCCAGTCAGGTGTTCAAGAACCAGGGACACGAAGGCCATCCCTCCCGGGAAGGCGCCAGAAGACACCATCCCCCAGGACCCTAAACCTTCCTCCCAAACATCCAAAAAGCCATTTTGCAAAAGACTCTGTGAAAGAAGCAGAAGAGACAGAAATCAGCAAGGCCGAGCTTCGTTTCTGAGGACGGTGAACGGATCAGATGGGCAGAATTAAGAGTCAGCTATTTTCTCTCCCTCTTTGGTAGAGGAGGATCAGGACCAAGGGCAGACCACAGGAGGAGATCCCTTTTCTCTGCACATCTGAGCAGTGCAGTGTGTTCAAGTGTGTGAGTCCCCTGGTGCAGCTGGTGGGTCCCTGGGGCTGAACTGGGGGCATCCACGTTGGGAACCAGTCCCCTCAGGGTTCAAATATCTTGGAGAAATATCATGTGCCCCCAGTGATGGGCCGTAAGAGCAGAGTCTCAACCACTGCACCACTAGGAAGTTCCCTTCATCATCTCTTCTGAGCATGTACAGGTATGAATCTGTCCCTTTCAGGAGCCCTTTTCATTAGAGCCCCTCTCCACCAGGAGTTCTGGCCCTCCGGGATGAGGATGTTGTGCAATTAGGCTCCCTTTCCAGAAGGGCATCGACATGCCCTTCTGGAAAGGCATTGGAAAGGCATGCCCTTCTGGCACTTGTTGGCCCTCTGCTTCGTATTCCGTATCCGTTGAAGTCGCACCTTCTACTGAGATGGGAGCTGAGATGGGAGCTGGTCTCCCTTAGCAGTAGGGGACCCACTTCAGCCCCTTCCAGCGAGGGCTAAGGGGGACCATGGACTTCCTGGCGAGACAGACCCTGAACTGCTCCTAACAAAGTGCCCATGAGGGCAAGAGAAGCATTGAAGCCTTAAAACTTCTGGCTAAATCACAACACAGATGTGATTGTCTCTGGGGGCCAGGAGGCCATGCCATTTAGAAAAAAACAAGGAGGCTGTGCCGAGGTGTGTACAGGGCGCTTTGTGTTGGCAGGAGTTTAATTATTCCTTCCCAGGCAGCCGATCATAAACACTCAGCTGACAAAGCTTCCCTGGGACCATTTGAGGAAGCAGTTTGAACCCTCTGGCTTGAGTAAACACACAGTGAGCACTGGTTCCCCTGCCCTGGACAGTATCTGAGAATAGGACTCCAGGCCATTTCCTTTACTGGCAGAAGAGTGACTTTTCAGGAGGACAAACTCCAAATGTAAGGGCCAGAGGCCTGTGTGTAGCTAACATGGGGGCGGTGGGGCGGGGCGGGGTAACCATAGCAACAGCAAGAGCCACCAATAGGAGCAATTCTGTCTTGAGTCCCTCTGCATCTCAACCACCGGAAGGATCCTCTCTGCTCCAGAGCTACCCTTCTTGGTCACTGTCTCCATGTTACACTTGAGGAAACTGGGGCTCCGAGAAGGAATCTGCCTCAAATTTTAACCCTACAACTGCTAAGTGATGGAGCAACATTGCAATCCAGGTCTAGTCACTAAACTGCCTTTTCCCCATATGTCATTTTCAGTCTTTTTCTCTATCTCTCTCATCCTTTTTCTTTCTATGAAACTATCTTCAAACCCTTTGGTTTTACAAATCAAACAATGAGATGTATTGTTGGCAATTTTCCCCCTCAAAGGTCAAAAATCAAGTAACTTCACTCAGGACTTTAAAGATAGAAGAATATTTCAAAATTCTGTACTGGCTCAGAAAACTGGGAGTTGATCACCTGCCCTGGGTTTGGTTTCCTGCTGGATGCAAGGTAAGCAGGGTGGGTGGCTGAAAGTTTTCACCTTTATGTAAGTGACTTTTTTGGTAGAACCTATGTACAGTACCATGTTCCCCTTGCACTGGCAGAGGAGCACACAACCTTTCCTTGAAGTCTCTGAGCATCTGAATCTTCCTTCCTAGGACGTTTTGTCTTACCTCTCAGGTCCACACACTGCTGAGAAATGAGGTCTTGAAGGAGTTCTATTGAGTGCACCTTCTCCTCCACATCCCATCCAAGTTTAGCAAACACTCAATTGTCTGCATCCATTTTAAAACTGTTTAAATTAGCCAGTTCAGATTATACTTCAAACACTACAGATTGTACCTGCCACTTGGGTTCTATCATATCAATTTATCTCACAGGGCAATCATACTGCAAAGATATACACAGTCTATACCAAGGAGTGAAAAAAATACAAACAACTGCAGCAAGGTTACCCCATGAGGATGTTTTTCTGAGTCCACCATTCACAAAGGTGACCCACAGCTTGTCTGTGTCACTCCCGTGGCTATAGGACCAGCTCCCCAGACTGGTTCTGGGACGCCAAGTTGATCTAGCAAGGTATGACTTATGTGTTGTGTATTCGGGGGAGCAGAAGGCACAACTTCATGAGTTTCTGCTGGATTTCTAGGGTAAAAAGACAAAATCACTGTTAGCTGTCTCATAAAAGGTGAAGTTTTAATGATCTCAGTTGGGCTTCTCTTGGTACATTGTGTTGTATCCTATCACTGTGAACCAGAAAAGAAAAAAAAAATCTGCAAATGTTCTTTACTTCTTGGAACTGTAGATTCAAATGTTGGGAAATGAATGACCGGAGAAGTGTTTTGGAAGGCTTAAACATTTCTAAAAAACTATGATGGGGAGATGGAAAGGCTTGTTTGCATCTCAGGAAAGCAGAGCCAATCCAAGCAATACTTTGGATTTTCTGAATGAGGGAAAACACTCAGGCAGGCATTCAAATGCTGCTTCTTCAGCTTCCTTTCCATACAAAGGTCATGCTCAGTTATAATTCTGCCAGCAGGTTAGGGACTGGAGGAAGCCCCTTGTTACCTGACAATTGCCCTTCGTGGAGTGAAGTGATGATAGATTTGTGTGAACGAGGAAGCACCAGGCACAGTGATCTCATATTTGCTACCTGCAGGTTTTAGATTTAGTTTCATCAAGAAAATAAAATGAAAAACATTCCTCACACATGCAAGTCCCCACCCACCAAGTTGGAGGTCATTAGCTGTAGCCGGTACGATTGTCTTCTTGGCATATTGCTGAGTGAGGGGTGGCGTTTACGTTATTCATGGATTGCTGGACTCTCCCCATCATTTGTACTAATGCGGTAGTGGCCTCCGTTGGAAGTTTGACTCCCCTTCCATGGCCATTCACCATATGTCACGTGACAACGCCCCATTTTCTCTGGGGAGCTTTCCTCCCTCATTCTCTCCCAGGTAACTTGGCTTTTCCTCCATCCTCCAGCCTCAGTGATAGGCAGGGGGCCCAGGGAGGGCCAATCCAGCCCCCATTCTGCGGCGGCCGTCCTGTTATCGGGGAGTGGGGTGGAAAGGAGCCAGACGAAGGGGATGACAGACAGAGTCCCAGTTCTTCGTGAACCTTGAACCCTGAAGCCAACTCCGTGTCTGACATCTCACTTGCATGAAACAACAAATATCCTTGTCTTTCTTCTCTCATCTTGAGTTGGGCTTCCTCAGAGTTATATCAGAGAAGTCTTCTCTTATATCGTTTCACCATTTTACTCCCTATTCTGGCAGTTTTAACTTCTCCTTACAGTTAATCACACAGCTTTTATCTCCCTGTTTCACCTTGGGATGGTCGAGAGAGGGATTTTTTCAGTAACATTTTCTTTTTTTTACATATGACAAAATACAGTTTTGAAATGTCCAGTTCGATAATTCTTGACAAAGGTACCCATCTGTGTAATAACTGTCCCAAACAAAATGAATGCTTTTTCCCGTCTCACCTCAAAGTTCTCTCATTGTCTTTCTAGTCAGTCTGTACATGAAGAAGCCATGTTCTGATTTCTATAACTAGACAATAACTTTGCCTGTTCTAGAATTTTATGTGAGTGGAATAGATGTGTTCTTTTGTGTCTGCATCTGTCACTCATCATGTTTTAGAGATTCACGAATACTGTTGCCTGAATGGGGCTTCCCTTATAGCTCAGGTGGTAAAGAATCTGCCTGCAATGCAGGGGAGCCAAGTTCAATTCCTGGGTCAGGAAGACCCTCTGGAGAAGGGATAGGCTACCCACTCCAGTATTCTTGGGCTTCCCTGGTGGCTCAGCTGGTAAAGAATCTGCCTGTAATGCGAGAGACCTGGGTTCAGTCCCTGGTTTTGGGAAGATCCCCTGGAGAAGGTAAAGGCTACCCACTCCAACATTCTGGCCTGGAGAATTTCACGGACTATACAGTCCATGAGGTCCCAAAGAGTTGGACACGACTGGTTGCCTGAATCACTGATTCTTTCCTCTTTATTGTTGGGTCATGTCTGCAGTATCAACAGGTAATTCGTCTAATTTTTTTTCCCTTTGGATATTTGCATTGTTTCGGAGATCAGTTGTTGTTTCATATTCACGTGATACAAAACTCAGGAGCCCAGTATGGCCTCCAGAATATTACAGACATGAAAACTCACTTGCCAAGATCTGGTTTCTCAACTTGATGTATATCAGAGAGGGTGGATGGGAGAAATATAGGAATTGTCAAGATAATGGCCTTCTCTGCCTGAAACAGGCAGACAGAGTTCATCCACTCAACATACATTTATCAAGTGCTTGTTGTACACCAGGCACTCCTTTAAAAAAAAAAATTAAAGTATAGCTTATTAGTGTGTTAGTTTCTGGTATACAGCAAAGTAACTCAGTTTTATATCCATATATATAACACACATATGTATATAAGAATATATATATATATATAAGAACATATATATTCCTCTATACATACAGAAGAATATGAAAAAGAATACTCATTTTCATATTCTTCTCCATTATGGTT